>NC_072448.2:26275625-26937812 GCF_028878055.3 Symphalangus syndactylus | reverse complement strand
AATGATACACGGGAGCATCTTGCGAAATTTCCTTGTGATGTGTGCCTTCATCTCACATAGTGGAAGCTTTCTTTTGGTTAAGCAGATATGAAACAGTCTTTTTCTAGAATCTGCCAGTGCAAATTTGAAATCTTTTCTTCCAATGCGGTGAAAGGAATTATCTTCACATAACACCTAGAGAGAAGCATTCTGAACAACTTCTTAGTGATATGTGCATTCCACTCACAGAGTTGAAACTGTCTTTTGATGGAGCAGTTTTGAAACTATCAGAAGAATCTGGAAGTGGACATTTGGAATGCTTTGAGGCCTATGGTGAAAAATTAAATATCTTCACGTGAAAAGTACTCAGAAGCATTCTGGGAAATTACTTTGTGAAGTATGCATTCATCTCACAGAGTTCAAGTTTCCTTTTGGTTGAGCAGATTTGAAACAGTCTTTTTGTAGAATCTGCAGGTGGATATATGAGATCTTTTCATCCAGTGCAAGAAAAAGGAAATATCATCTCATAAAAACTAGGCAGAAGATCCTGAACAAATTCTTAGTGATACATGCATTCAAGTGATAAGGTGAACCCTGCTTTTGATCCAGCAGTTTTGATACACTCTGTTTGAAGAATCTGCAAGTGGACATTTGGAGCTCTTTGAGGCCTATGTTGAAATGGGAAATATGTTCACATAAAAGCTACAGAAAAGCATTCTGTGAAATTTCTTTGTGATGTGTGCATTCTTCTCACAGTGTTGAAGCTTTCTTTTGGTTGAGCAGATTTGAAGCTTTCCTTTTGGAGAATCTGCAAGTGGATATTTGAGATCTTTACGTCCAATGGGGAACCGGATTTATCTTCACATAAAAACTAGACGGAAGCCTTCATAGCAACTTCTTAGTGATGCGTGTATTCCACTCACAGAGTTGAAAATTACTTTTGATTGAGCAGTTTTGAAACACTTTTTGTCAAGATTCTGCAAGGTTACAATTGGAGTGCCTTGAGATCTATGGTCAAAAAGGAAATATCTTCACATTAATACTACACAGAACCATTTTGCAAAATATGTTTGTGATGTGTGCGTTCATCTGACAGAGGTGAAGCTTTCTTTTGTTGAGCATGTATGAAAAAGGCTTTATATATTGTCTGCAAGAGGATATTTGAGATCATTGCGTCCAATGGGGGAAAAGGAAATATCTTCACTTAAAAAGTTCACATAGGCATTCTGAGAAACTTCTTAGTGATACGTGCATTCAACTCACAGATTTGGACATTTCTTTTGATTCAGCAGTTTTGAAACACGGTGTTTGAAGAATCTGCAAGTTGACATTTGGAGTGCTTTGAGGGCAATGATGTAAAAGGAAATATCTTCATATTAAAACTACACAGAATAATTCTGTGAAATTTATTTGTGATGTGTGCATTCGTTTCACAGGGATAAACCTCTCCTATGGTTGAGCAGATTTGAAAATGTTTTTTCTACAATCTGCAAGTGGATATTTGAGATCTTTTCTTCCAATTCATTAAAAGGAATTATGTTCACTTAGAAACTAGACGGAAGCATTCTGAGCAACTCTTTTGTGATGTGTGCATTCATCTCATGGAGGTCAGCCTTTCTTTTGCTTGAGCAGTTTCGAAACTCTCTGTTAAAAGAATCTGCAACTGGACACTTGGAGTGCTTTGAGGCCTATGGTGAAAAAGGAAATATATTCTTATGAAAGCTAAAGGGAAGCATCCTGCGAAATTTCATTATGATGTGTGCATTCATCTCACAGAGTTGAAGCTTTTATTTTGTTGAGCAGATTTGAACAAGTCTTTTCCTAGAATCTGCAAGTGGATATTTGAGATGTCTGCGTCCATTGCGAGAAAAAGAATTATCTTCATATAAAAACTAGACAGAAGCTTTCTCAACAACTACTTAGTGACATGTGCATTCAACTCACAGAGTTTAAACTTTCTTTTGATTGAGCAGTTTTGAAACACGGTGTTTGAAGTATCTACAACTGGACATTTGGAGGTCTTTGAGACCTATGGTGAAAAAGCAAGTATCTTCACATAAAAACTACACAGAAGCATCCTGCAAAATTTATTTGTGATGTGTGCATTCATCTCAGAGAGTTGAAGCTTTCTTGTGGTTGAGCAGATTTGAAACAGTCTTTTTGTAGACTCTGTAACTGCATGTTTGAGATCATTTCGTCCAATGCAGGAAAAGGAGAAATCTTCACATAAAAACCGGACGGAAGCATTCTGAGCAAATTCTTAATGATATGTGCATTCAACTCAGAGAATTGAAGCATTCTTTTGACTGATCAGTTTTGAAACACTCTTTGAAGAATCTGCAAGAGGACATTTGGAGGGCTCTGAGACCTATGGTGAAAAAGGAAATATCTTCACATAAAAACCAAACAGAAGCACTCTGCAAAATTTCTCTGGGATGTGTGCATTCTTCTCTGAGTTGAAGCTTTTCTTTTTGGTTCAGCAGATTTGAAACCGTTTTTTTGTAGAATCTGCAAGTGGTTATTTGAGATCTTTTCGTCCAATGTGGGAAAAGGAAATATCTTCACATAAAAACTAGACAGAAGCATTCTGAGCAACTTCTTGGTCATGTGGGCATTCAACTCTCAGAGTTGAAGCTTTCCTTTGGTTGAACAGATTTGAAATAGTCCTTTTGTACAATCTGCAAGTGGATATTTGAGATATTTTCATCCAATGCTGAAAAGGAAATAACTTCACTTAAAAACTAAACTGAAGCATTCTGAGCAACATCTTAGTGATGGGTGCATTCAACTCACAGAGTTGAGCCTTTCTGTTGATTGAGCAGTTTTGAAACTCTCTGTTTGAAGCATCTGCAAATGGGCATTTGGACTGCTTTGTGGCCTATGGTGTAAAATCATATGTCTTCACCAAAATGATACACGGGAGCATCTTGCGAAATTTCCTTGTGATGTGTGCCTTCATCTCACATAGTGGAAGCTTTGTTTTGGTTAAGCAGATATGAAACAGTCTTTTTCTAGAATCTGCCAGTGCAAATTTGAAATCTTTTCTTCCAATGCGGTGAAAGGAATTATCTTCACATAACACCTAGAGAGAAGCATTCTGAACAACTTCTTAGTGATATGTGCATTCCACTCACAGAGTTGAAACTGTCTTTTGATGGAGCAGTTTTGAAACTATCAGAAGAATCTGGAAGTGGACATTTGGAATGCTTTGAGGCCTATGGTGAAAAATTAAATATCTTCACGTGAAAAGTACTCAGAAGCATTCTGGGAAATTACTTTGTGAAGTATGCATTCATCTCACAGAGTTCAAGTTTCCTTTTGGTTGAGCAGATTTGAAACAGTCTTTTTGTAGAATCTGCAGGTGGATATATGAGATCTTTTCGTCCAGTGCGAGAAAAAGGAAATATCATCTCATAAAAACTAGGCAGAAGATCCTGAACAAATTCTTAGTGATACATGCATTCAAGTGATAAGGTGAACCCTGCTTTTGATCCAGCAGTTTTGATACACTCTGTTTGAAGAATCTGCAAGTGGACATTTGGAGCGCTTTGAGGCCTATGTTGAAATGGGAAATATGTTCACATAAAAGCTACAGAAAAGCATTCTGTGAAATTTCTTTGTGATGTGTGCATTCTTCTCACAGTGTTGAAGCTTTCTTTTGGTTGAGCAGATTTGAAGCTTTCCTTTTGGAGAATCTGCAAGTGGATATTTGAGATCTTTACGTCCAATGGGGAACCGGATTTATCTTCACATAAAAACTAGACGGAAGCCTTCATAGCAACTTCTTAGTGATGCGTGTATTCCACTCACAGAGTTGAAAATTACTTTTGATTGAGCAGTTTTGAAACACTTTTTGTCCAGATTCTGCAAGGTTACAATTGGAGTGCCTTGAGATCTATGGTCAAAAAGGAAATATCTTCACATTAATACTACACAGAACCATTTTGCAAAATATGTTTGTGATGTGTGCGTTCATCTGACAGAGGTGAAGCTTTCTTTTGTTGAGCATATATGAAAAAGGCTTTATATATTGTCTGCAAGAGGATATTTGAGATCATTGCGTCCAATGGGGGAAAAGGAAATATCTTCACTTAAAAAGTTCACATAGGCATTCTGAGAAACTTCTTAGTGATACGTGCATTCAACTCACAGATTTGGACATTTCTTTTGATTCAGCAGTTTTGAAACACGGTGTTTGAAGAATCTGCAAGTTGACATTTGGAGTGCTTTGAGGGCAATGATGTAAAAGGAAATATCTTCATATTAAAACTACACAGAATAATTCTGTGAAATTTATTTGTGATGTGTGCATTCGTTTCACAGGGATAAACCTCTCCTATGGTTGAGCAGATTTGAAAATGTTTTTTCTACAATCTGCAAGTGGATATTTGAGATCTTTTCTTCCAATTCATTAAAAGGAATTATGTTCACTTAGAAACTAGACGGAAGCATTCTGAGCAACTCTTTTGTGATGTGTGCATTCATCTCATGGAGGTCAGCCTTTCTTTTGCTTGAACAGTTTCGAAACTCTCTGTTAAAAGAATCTGCAACTGGACACTTGGAGTGCTTTGAGGCCTATGGTGAAAAAGGAAATATATTCTTATGAAAGCTAAAGGGAAGCATCCTGCGAAATTTCATTATGATGTGTGCATTCATCTCACAGAGTTGAAGCTTTTATTTTGTTGAGCAGATTTGAACAAGTCTTTTCCTAGAATCTGCAAGTGGATATTTGAGATGTCTGCGTCCATTGCGAGAAAAAGAATTATCTTCATATAAAAACTAGACAGAAGCTTTCTCAACAACTACTTAGTGACATGTGCATTCAACTCACAGAGTTTAAACTTTCTTTTGATTGAGCAGTTTTGAAACACGGTGTTTGAAGTATCTACAACTGGACATTTGGAGGTCTTTGAGACCTATGGTGAAAAAGCAAGTATCTTCACATAAAAACTACACAGAAGCATCCTGCAAAATTTATTTGTGATGTGTGCATTCATCTCAGAGAGTTGAAGCTTTCTTGTGGTTGAGCAGATTTGAAACAGTCTTTTTGTAGACTCTGTAACTGCATGTTTGAGATCATTTCGTCCAATGCAGGAAAAGGAGAAATCTTCACATAAAAACCGGACGGAAGCATTCTGAGCAAATTCTTAATGATATGTGCATTCAACTCAGAGAATTGAAGCATTCTTTTGACTGATCAGTTTTGAAACACTCTTTGAAGAATCTGCAAGAGGACATTTGGAGGGCTCTGAGACCTATGGTGAAAAAGGAAATATCTTCACATAAAAACCAAACAGAAGCACTCTGCAAAATTTCTCTGGGATGTGTGCATTCTTCTCTGAGTTGAAGCTTTTCTTTTTGGTTCAGCAGATTTGAAACCGTTTTTTTGTAGAATCTGCAAGTGGTTATTTGAGATCTTTTCGTCCAATGTGGGAAAAGGAAATATCTTCACATAAAAACTAGACAGAAGCATTCTGAGCAACTTCTTGGTCATGTGGGCATTCAACTCTCAGAGTTGAAGCTTTCCTTTGGTTGAACAGATTTGAAATAGTCCTTTTGTACAATCTGCAAGTGGATATTTGAGATATTTTCATCCAATGCTGAAAAGGAAATAACTTCACTTAAAAACTAAACTGAAGCATTCTGAGCAACATCTTAGTGATGGGTGCATTCAACTCACAGAGTTGAGCCTTTCTGTTGATTGAGCAGTTTTGAAACTCTCTGTTTGAAGCATCTGCAAATGGGCATTTGGACTGCTTTGTGGCCTATGGTGTAAAATCATATGTCTTCACCAAAATGATACACGGGAGCATCTTGCGAAATTTCCTTGTGATGTGTGCCTTCATCTCACATAGTGGAAGCTTTGTTTTGGTTAAGCAGATATGAAACAGTCTTTTTCTAGAATCTGCCAGTGCAAATTTGAAATCTTTTCTTCCAATGCGGTGAAAGGAATTATCTTCACATAACACCTAGAGAGAAGCATTCTGAACAACTTCTTAGTGATATGTGCATTCCACTCACAGAGTTGAAACTGTCTTTTGATGGAGCAGTTTTGAAACTATCAGAAGAATCTGGAAGTGGACATTTGGAATGCTTTGAGGCCTATGGTGAAAAATTAAATATCTTCACGTGAAAAGTACTCAGAAGCATTCTGGGAAATTACTTTGTGAAGTATGCATTCATCTCACAGAGTTCAAGTTTCCTTTTGGTTGAGCAGATTTGAAACAGTCTTTTTGTAGAATCTGCAGGTGGATATATGAGATCTTTTCGTCCAGTGCGAGAAAAAGGAAATATCATCTCATAAAAACTAGGCAGAAGATCCTGAACAAATTCTTAGTGATACATGCATTCAAGTGATAAGGTGAACCCTGCTTTTGATCCAGCAGTTTTGATACACTCTGTTTGAAGAATCTGCAAGTGGACATTTGGAGCGCTTTGAGGCCTATGTTGAAATGGGAAATATGTTCACATAAAAGCTACAGAAAAGCATTCTGTGAAATTTCTTTGTGATGTGTGCATTCTTCTCACAGTGTTGAAGCTTTCTTTTGGTTGAGCAGATTTGAAGCTTTCCTTTTGGAGAATCTGCAAGTGGATATTTGAGATCTTTACGTCCAATGGGGAACCGGATTTATCTTCACATAAAAACTAGACGGAAGCCTTCATAGCAACTTCTTAGTGATGCGTGTATTCCACTCACAGAGTTGAAAATTACTTTTGATTGAGCAGTTTTGAAACACTTTTTGTCCAGATTCTGCAAGGTTACAATTGGAGTGCCTTGAGATCTATGGTCAAAAAGGAAATATCTTCACATTAATACTACACAGAACCATTTTGCAAAATATGTTTGTGATGTGTGCGTTCATCTGACAGAGGTGAAGCTTTCTTTTGTTGAGCATATATGAAAAAGGCTTTATATATTGTCTGCAAGAGGATATTTGAGATCATTGCGTCCAATGGGGGAAAAGGAAATATCTTCACTTAAAAAGTTCACATAGGCATTCTGAGAAACTTCTTAGTGATACGTGCATTCAACTCACAGATTTGGACATTTCTTTTGATTCAGCAGTTTTGAAACACGGTGTTTGAAGAATCTGCAAGTTGACATTTGGAGTGCTTTGAGGGCAATGATGTAAAAGGAAATATCTTCATATTAAAACTACACAGAATAATTCTGTGAAATTTATTTGTGATGTGTGCATTCGTTTCACAGGGATAAACCTCTCCTATGGTTGAGCAGATTTGAAAATGTTTTTTCTACAATCTGCAAGTGGATATTTGAGATCTTTTCTTCCAATTCATTAAAAGGAATTATGTTCACTTAGAAACTAGACGGAAGCATTCTGAGCAACTCTTTTGTGATGTGTGCATTCATCTCATGGAGGTCAGCCTTTCTTTTGCTTGAACAGTTTCGAAACTCTCTGTTAAAAGAATCTGCAACTGGACACTTGGAGTGCTTTGAGGCCTATGGTGAAAAAGGAAATATATTCTTATGAAAGCTAAAGGGAAGCATCCTGCGAAATTTCATTATGATGTGTGCATTCATCTCACAGAGTTGAAGCTTTTATTTTGTTGAGCAGATTTGAACAAGTCTTTTCCTAGAATCTGCAAGTGGATATTTGAGATGTCTGCGTCCATTGCGAGAAAAAGAATTATCTTCATATAAAAACTAGACAGAAGCTTTCTCAACAACTACTTAGTGACATGTGCATTCAACTCACAGAGTTTAAACTTTCTTTTGATTGAGCAGTTTTGAAACACGGTGTTTGAAGTATCTACAACTGGACATTTGGAGGTCTTTGAGACCTATGGTGAAAAAGCAAGTATCTTCACATAAAAACTACACAGAAGCATCCTGCAAAATTTATTTGTGATGTGTGCATTCATCTCAGAGAGTTGAAGCTTTCTTGTGGTTGAGCAGATTTGAAACAGTCTTTTTGTAGACTCTGTAACTGCATGTTTGAGATCATTTCGTCCAATGCAGGAAAAGGAGAAATCTTCACATAAAAACCGGACGGAAGCATTCTGAGCAAATTCTTAATGATATGTGCATTCAACTCAGAGAATTGAAGCATTCTTTTGACTGATCAGTTTTGAAACACTCTTTGAAGAATCTGCAAGAGGACATTTGGAGGGCTCTGAGACCTATGGTGAAAAAGGAAATATCTTCACATAAAAACCAAACAGAAGCACTCTGCAAAATTTCTCTGGGATGTGTGCATTCTTCTCTGAGTTGAAGCTTTTCTTTTTGGTTCAGCAGATTTGAAACCGTTTTTTTGTAGAATCTGCAAGTGGTTATTTGAGATCTTTTCGTCCAATGTGGGAAAAGGAAATATCTTCACATAAAAACTAGACAGAAGCATTCTGAGCAACTTCTTGGTCATGTGGGCATTCAACTCTCAGAGTTGAAGCTTTCCTTTGGTTGAACAGATTTGAAATAGTCCTTTTGTACAATCTGCAAGTGGATATTTGAGATATTTTCATCCAATGCTGAAAAGGAAATAACTTCACTTAAAAACTAAACTGAAGCATTCTGAGCAACATCTTAGTGATGGGTGCATTCAACTCACAGAGTTGAGCCTTTCTGTTGATTGAGCAGTTTTGAAACTCTCTGTTTGAAGCATCTGCAAATGGGCATTTGGACTGCTTTGTGGCCTATGGTGTAAAATCATATGTCTTCACCAAAATGATACACGGGAGCATCTTGCGAAATTTCCTTGTGATGTGTGCCTTCATCTCACATAGTGGAAGCTTTGTTTTGGTTAAGCAGATATGAAACAGTCTTTTTCTAGAATCTGCCAGTGCAAATTTGAAATCTTTTCTTCCAATGCGGTGAAAGGAATTATCTTCACATAACACCTAGAGAGAAGCATTCTGAACAACTTCTTAGTGATATGTGCATTCCACTCACAGAGTTGAAACTGTCTTTTGATGGAGCAGTTTTGAAACTATCAGAAGAATCTGGAAGTGGACATTTGGAATGCTTTGAGGCCTATGGTGAAAAATTAAATATCTTCACGTGAAAAGTACTCAGAAGCATTCTGGGAAATTACTTTGTGAAGTATGCATTCATCTCACAGAGTTCAAGTTTCCTTTTGGTTGAGCAGATTTGAAACAGTCTTTTTGTAGAATCTGCAGGTGGATATATGAGATCTTTTCGTCCAGTGCGAGAAAAAGGAAATATCATCTCATAAAAACTAGGCAGAAGATCCTGAACAAATTCTTAGTGATACATGCATTCAAGTGATAAGGTGAACCCTGCTTTTGATCCAGCAGTTTTGATACACTCTGTTTGAAGAATCTGCAAGTGGACATTTGGAGCGCTTTGAGGCCTATGTTGAAATGGGAAATATGTTCACATAAAAGCTACAGAAAAGCATTCTGTGAAATTTCTTTGTGATGTGTGCATTCTTCTCACAGTGTTGAAGCTTTCTTTTGGTTGAGCAGATTTGAAGCTTTCCTTTTGGAGAATCTGCAAGTGGATATTTGAGATCTTTACGTCCAATGGGGAACCGGATTTACCTTCACATAAAAACTAGACGGAAGCCTTCATAGCAACTTCTTAGTGATGCGTGTATTCCACTCACAGAGTTGAAAATTACTTTTGATTGAGCAGTTTTGAAACACTTTTTGTCAAGATTCTGCAAGGTTACAATTGGAGTGCCTTGAGATCTATGGTCAAAAAGGAAATATCTTCACATTAATACTACACAGAACCATTTTGCAAAATATGTTTGTGATGTGTGCGTTCATCTGACAGAGGTGAAGCTTTCTTTTGTTGAGCATATATGAAAAAGGCTTTATATATTGTCTGCAAGAGGATATTTGAGATCATTGCGTCCAATGGGGGAAAAGGAAATATCTTCACTTAAAAAGTTCACATAGGCATTCTGAGAAACTTCTTAGTGATACGTGCATTCAACTCACAGATTTGGACATTTCTTTTGATTCAGCAGTTTTGAAACACGGTGTTTGAAGAATCTGCAAGTTGACATTTGGAGTGCTTTGAGGGCAATGATGTAAAAGGAAATATCTTCATATTAAAACTACACAGAATAATTCTGTGAAATTTATTTGTGATGTGTGCATTCGTTTCACAGGGATAAACCTCTCCTATGGTTGAGCAGATTTGAAAATGTTTTTTCTACAATCTGCAAGTGGATATTTGAGATCTTTTCTTCCAATTCATTAAAAGGAATTATGTTCACTTAGAAACTAGACGGAAGCATTCTGAGCAACACTTTTGTGATGTGTGCATTCATCTCATGGAGGTCAGCCTTTCTTTTGCTTGAACAGTTTCGAAACTCTCTGTTAAAAGAATCTGCAACTGGACACTTGGAGTGCTTTGAGGCCTATGGTGAAAAAGGAAATATATTCTTATGAAAGCTAAAGGGAAGCATCCTGCGAAATTTCATTATGATGTGTGCATTCATCTCACAGAGTTGAAGCTTTTATTTTGTTGAGCAGATTTGAACAAGTCTTTTCCTAGAATCTGCAAGTGGATATTTGAGATGTCTGTGTCCATTGCGAGAAAAAGAATTATCTTCATATAAAAACTAGACAGAAGCTTTCTCAACAACTACTTAGTGACATGTGCATTCAACTCACAGAGTTTAAACTTTCTTTTGATTGAGCAGTTTTGAAACACGGTGTTTGAAGTATCTACAACTGGACATTTGGAGGTCTTTGAGACCTATGGTGAAAAAGCAAGTATCTTCACATAAAAACTACACAGAAGCATCCTGCAAAATTTATTTGTGATGTGTGCATTCATCTCAGAGAGTTGAAGCTTTCTTGTGGTTGAGCAGATTTGAAACAGTCTTTTTGTAGACTCTGTAACTGCATGTTTGAGATCATTTCGTCCAATGCAGGAAAAGGAGAAATCTTCACATAAAAACCGGACGGAAGCATTCTGAGCAAATTCTTAATGATATGTGCATTCAACTCAGAGAATTGAAGCATTCTTTTGATTGATCAGTTTTGAAACACTCTTTGAAGAATCTGCAAGAGGACATTTGGAGGGCTCTGAGACCTATGGTGAAAAAGGAAATATCTTCACATAAAAACCAAACAGAAGCACTCTGCAAAATTTCTCTGGGATGTGTGCATTCTTCTCTGAGTTGAAGCTTTTCTTTTTGGTTCAGCAGATTTGAAACCGTTTTTTTGTAGAATCTGCAAGTGGTTATTTGAGATCTTTTCGTCCAATGTGGGAAAAGGAAATATCTTCACATAAAAACTAGACAGAAGCATTCTGAGCAACTTCTTGGTCATGTGGGCATTCAACTCTCAGAGTTGAAGCTTTCCTTTGGTTGAACAGATTTGAAATAGTCCTTTTGTACAATCTGCAAGTGGATATTTGAGATATTTTCATCCAATGCTGAAAAGGAATTAACTTCACTTAAAAACTAAACTGAAGCATTCTGAGCAACATCTTAGTGATGGGTGCATTCAACTCACAGAGTTGAGCCTTTCTGTTGATTGAGCAGTTTTGAAACTCTCTGTTTGAAGCATCTGCAAATGGGCACTTGGACTGCTTTGTGGCCTATGGTGTAAAATCATATGTCTTCACCAAAATGATACACGGGAGCATCTTGCGAAATTTCCTTGTGATGTGTGCCTTCATCTCACATAGTGGAAGCTTTCTTTTGGTTAAGCAGATATGAAACAGTCTTTTTCTAGAATCTGCCAGTGCAAATTTGAAATCTTTTCTTCCAATGCGGTGAAAGGAATTATCTTCACATAACACCTAGAGAGAAGCATTCTGAACAACTTCTTAGTGATATGTGCATTCCACTCACAGAGTTGAAACTGTCTTTTGATGGAGCAGTTTTGAAACTATCAGAAGAATCTGGAAGTGGACATTTGGAATGCTTTGAGGCCTATGGTGAAAAATTAAATATCTTCACGTGAAAAGTACTCAGAAGCATTCTGGGAAATTACTTTGTGAAGTATGCATTCATCTCACAGAGTTCAAGTTTCCTTTTGGTTGAGCAGATTTGAAACAGTCTTTTTGTAGAATCTGCAGGTGGATATATGAGATCTTTTCGTCCAGTGCGAGAAAAAGGAAATATCATCTCATAAAAACTAGGCAGAAGATCCTGAACAAATTCTTAGTGATACATGCATTCAAGTGATAAGGTGAACCCTGCTTTTGATCCAGCAGTTTTGATACACTCTGTTTGAAGAATCTGCAAGTGGACATTTGGAGCGCTTTGAGGCCTATGTTGAAATGGGAAATATGTTCACATAAAAGCTACAGAAAAGCATTCTGTGAAATTTCTTTGTGATGTGTGCATTCTTCTCACAGTGTTGAAGCTTTCTTTTGGTTGAGCAGATTTGAAGCTTTCCTTTTGGAGAATCTGCAAGTGGATATTTGAGATCTTTACGTCCAATGGGGAACCGGATTTATCTTCACATAAAAACTAGACGGAAGCCTTCATAGCAACTTCTTAGTGATGCGTGTATTCCACTCACAGAGTTGAAAATTACTTTTGATTGAGCAGTTTTGAAACACTTTTTGTCAAGATTCTGCAAGGTTACAATTGGAGTGCCTTGAGATCTATGGTCAAAAAGGAAATATCTTCACATTAATACTACACAGAACCATTTTGCAAAATATGTTTGTGATGTGTGCGTTCATCTGACAGAGGTGAAGCTTTCTTTTGTTGAGCATATATGAAAAAGGCTTTATATATTGTCTGCAAGAGGATATTTGAGATCATTGCGTCCAATGGGGGAAAAGGAAATATCTTCACTTAAAAAGTTCACATAGGCATTCTGAGAAACTTCTTAGTGATACGTGCATTCAACTCACAGATTTGGACATTTCTTTTGATTCAGCAGTTTTGAAACACGGTGTTTGAAGAATCTGCAAGTTGACATTTGGAGTGCTTTGAGGGCAATGATGTAAAAGGAAATATCTTCATATTAAAACTACACAGAATAATTCTGTGAAATTTATTTGTGATGTGTGCATTCGTTTCACAGGGATAAACCTCTCCTATGGTTGAGCAGATTTGAAAATGTTTTTTCTACAATCTGCAAGTGGATATTTGAGATCTTTTCTTCCAATTCATTAAAAGGAATTATGTTCACTTAGAAACTAGACGGAAGCATTCTGAGCAACTCTTTTGTGATGTGTGCATTCATCTCATGGAGGTCAGCCTTTCTTTTGCTTGAACAGTTTCGAAACTCTCTGTTAAAAGAATCTGCAACTGGACACTTGGAGTGCTTTGAGGCCTATGGTGAAAAAGGAAATATATTCTTATGAAAGCTAAAGGGAAGCATCCTGCGAAATTTCATTATGATGTGTGCATTCATCTCACAGAGTTGAAGCTTTTATTTTGTTGAGCAGATTTGAACAAGTCTTTTCCTAGAATCTGCAAGTGGATATTTGAGATGTCTGCGTCCATTGCGAGAAAAAGAATTATCTTCATATAAAAACTAGACAGAAGCTTTCTCAACAACTACTTAGTGACATGTGCATTCAACTCACAGAGTTTAAACTTTCTTTTGATTGAGCAGTTTTGAAACACGGTGTTTGAAGTATCTACAACTGGACATTTGGAGGTCTTTGAGACCTATGGTGAAAAAGCAAGTATCTTCACATAAAAACTACACAGAAGCATCCTGCAAAATTTATTTGTGATGTGTGCATTCATCTCAGAGAGTTGAAGCTTTCTTGTGGTTGAGCAGATTTGAAACAGTCTTTTTGTAGACTCTGTAACTGCATGTTTGAGATCATTTCGTCCAATGCAGGAAAAGGAGAAATCTTCACATAAAAACCGGACGGAAGCATTCTGAGCAAATTCTTAATGATATGTGCATTCAACTCAGAGAATTGAAGCATTCTTTTGATTGATCAGTTTTGAAACACTCTTTGAAGAATCTGCAAGAGGACATTTGGAGGGCTCTGAGACCTATGGTGAAAAAGGAAATATCTTCACATAAAAACCAAACAGAAGCACTCTGCAAAATTTCTCTGGGATGTGTGCATTCTTCTCTGAGTTGAAGCTTTTCTTTTTGGTTCAGCAGATTTGAAACCGTTTTTTTGTAGAATCTGCAAGTGGTTATTTGAGATCTTTTCGTCCAATGTGGGAAAAGGAAATATCTTCACATAAAAACTAGACAGAAGCATTCTGAGCAACTTCTTGGTCATGTGGGCATTCAACTCTCAGAGTTGAAGCTTTCCTTTGGTTGAACAGATTTGAAATAGTCCTTTTGTACAATCTGCAAGTGGATATTTGAGATATTTTCATCCAATGCTGAAAAGGAAATAACTTCACTTAAAAACTAAACTGAAGCATTCTGAGCAACATCTTAGTGATGGGTGCATTCAACTCACAGAGTTGAGCCTTTCTGTTGAATGAGCAGTTTTGAAACTCTCTGTTTGAAGCATCTGCAAATGGGCATTTGGACTGCTTTGTGGCCTATGGTGTAAAATCATATGTCTTCACCAAAATGATACACGGGAGCATCTTGCGAAATTTCCTTGTGATGTGTGCCTTCATCTCACATAGTGGAAGCTTTCTTTTGGTTAAGCAGATATGAAACAGTCTTTTTCTAGAATCTGCCAGTGCAAATTTGAAATCTTTTCTTCCAATGCGGTGAAAGGAATTATCTTCACATAACACCTAGAGAGAAGCATTCTGAACAACTTCTTAGTGATATGTGCATTCCACTCACAGAGTTGAAACTGTCTTTTGATGGAGCAGTTTTGAAACTATCAGAAGAATCTGGAAGTGGACATTTGGAATGCTTTGAGGCCTATGGTGAAAAATTAAATATCTTCACGTGAAAAGTACTCAGAAGCATTCTGGGAAATTACTTTGTGAAGTATGCATTCATCTCACAGAGTTCAAGTTTCCTTTTGGTTGAGCAGATTTGAAACAGTCTTTTTGTAGAATCTGCAGGTGGATATATGAGATCTTTTCGTCCAGTGCGAGAAAAAGGAAATATCATCTCATAAAAACTAGGCAGAAGATCCTGAACAAATTCTTAGTGATACATGCATTCAAGTGATAAGGTGAACCCTGCTTTTGATCCAGCAGTTTTGATACACTCTGTTTGAAGAATCTGCAAGTGGACATTTGGAGCGCTTTGAGGCCTATGTTGAAATGGGAAATATGTTCACATAAAAGCTACAGAAAAGCATTCTGTGAAATTTCTTTGTGATGTGTGCATTCTTCTCACAGTGTTGAAGCTTTCTTTTGGTTGAGCAGATTTGAAGCTTTCCTTTTGGAGAATCTGCAAGTGGATATTTGAGATCTTTACGTCCAATGGGGAACCGGATTTATCTTCACATAAAAACTAGACGGAAGCCTTCATAGCAACTTCTTAGTGATGCGTGTATTCCACTCACAGAGTTGAAAATTACTTTTGATTGAGCAGTTTTGAAACACTTTTTGTCAAGATTCTGCAAGGTTACAATTGGAGTGCCTTGAGATCTATGGTCAAAAAGGAAATATCTTCACATTAATACTACACAGAACCATTTTGCAAAATATGTTTGTGATGTGTGCGTTCATCTGACAAAGGTGAAGCTTTCTTTTGTTGAGCATATATGAAAAAGGCTTTATATATTGTCTGCAAGAGGATATTTGAGATCATTGCGTCCAATGGGGGAAAAGGAAATATCTTCACTTAAAAAGTTCACATAGGCATTCTGAGAAACTTCTTAGTGATACGTGCATTCAACTCACAGATTTGGACATTTCTTTTGATTCAGCAGTTTTGAAACACGGTGTTTGAAGAATCTGCAAGTTGACATTTGGAGTGCTTTGAGGGCAATGATGTAAAAGGAAATATCTTCATATTAAAACTACACAGAATAATTCTGTGAAATTTATTTGTGATGTGTGCATTCGTTTCACAGGGATAAACCTCTCCTATGGTTGAGCAGATTTGAAAATGTTTTTTCTACAATCTGCAAGTGGATATTTGAGATCTTTTCTTCCAATTCATTAAAAGGAATTATGTTCACTTAGAAACTAGACGGAAGCATTCTGACCAACTCTTTTGTGATGTGTGCATTCATCTCATGGAGGTCAGCCTTTCTTTTGCTTGAACAGTTTCGAAACTCTCTGTTAAAAGAATCTGCAACTGGACACTTGGAGTGCTTTGAGGCCTATGGTGAAAAAGGAAATATATTCTTATGAAAGCTAAAGGGAAGCATCCTGCGAAATTTCATTATGATGTGTGCATTCATCTCACAGAGTTGAAGCTTTTATTTTGTTGAGCAGATTTGAACAAGTCTTTTCCTAGAATCTGCAAGTGGATATTTGAGATGTCTGCGTCCATTGCGAGAAAAAGAATTATCTTCATATAAAAACTAGACAGAAGCTTTCTCAACAACTACTTAGTGACATGTGCATTCAACTCACAGAGTTTAAACTTTCTTTTGATAGAGCAGTTTTGAAACACGGTGTTTGAAGCATCTGCAACTGGACATTTGGAGGTCTTTGAGACCTATGGTGAAAAAGCAAGTATCTTCACATAAAAACTACACAGAAGCATCCTGCAAAATTTATTTGTGATGTGTGCATTCATCTCAGAGAGTTGAAGCTTTCTTGTGGTTGAGCAGATTTGAAACAGTCTTTTTGTAGACTCTGTAACTGCATGTTTGAGATCATTTCGTCCAATGCAGGAAAAGGAGAAATCTTCACATAAAAACCGGACGGAAGCATTCTGAGCAAATTCTTAATGATATGTGCATTCAACTCAGAGAATTGAAGCATTCTTTTGATTGATCAGTTTTGAAACACTCTTTGAAGAATCTGCAAGAGGACATTTGGAGGGCTCTGAGACCTATGGTGAAAAAGGAAATATCTTCACATAAAAACCAAACAGAAGCACTCTGCAAAATTTCTCTGGGATGTGTGCATTCTTCTCTGAGTTGAAGCTTTTCTTTTTGGTTCAGCAGATTTGAAACCGTTTTTTTGTAGAATCTGCAAGTGGTTATTTGAGATCTTTTCGTCCAATGTGGGAAAAGGAAATATCTTCACATAAAAACTAGACAGAAGCATTCTGAGCAACTTCTTGGTCATGTGGGCATTCAACTCTCAGAGTTGAAGCTTTCCTTTGGTTGAACAGATTTGAAATAGTCCTTTTGTACAATCTGCAAGTGGATATTTGAGATATTTTCATCCAATGCTGAAAAGGAAATAACTTCACTTAAAAACTAAACTGAAGCATTCTGAGCAACATCTTAGTGATGGGTGCATTCAACTCACAGAGTTGAGCCTTTCTGTTGATTGAGCAGTTTTGAAACTCTCTGTTTGAAGCATCTGCAAATGGGCATTTGGACTGCTTTGTGGCCTATGGTGTAAAATCATATGTCTTCACCAAAATGATACACGGGAGCATCTTGCGAAATTTCCTTGTGATGTGTGCCTTCATCTCACATAGTGGAAGCTTTCTTTTGGTTAAGCAGATATGAAACAGTCTTTTTCTAGAATCTGCCAGTGCAAATTTGAAATCTTTTCTTCCAATGCGGTGAAAGGAATTATCTTCACATAACACCTAGAGAGAAGCATTCTGAACAACTTCTTAGTGATATGTGCATTCCACTCACAGAGTTGAAACTGTCTTTTGATGGAGCAGTTTTGAAACTATCAGAAGAATCTGGAAGTGGACATTTGGAATGCTTTGAGGCCTATGGTGAAAAATTAAATATCTTCACGTGAAAAGTACTCAGAAGCATTCTGGGAAATTACTTTGTGAAGTATGCATTCATCTCACAGAGTTCAAGTTTCCTTTTGGTTGAGCAGATTTGAAACAGTCTTTTTGTAGAATCTGCAGGTGGATATATGAGATCTTTTCGTCCAGTGCGAGAAAAAGGAAATATCATCTCATAAAAACTAGGCAGAAGATCCTGAACAAATTCTTAGTGATACATGCATTCAAGTGATAAGGTGAACCCTGCTTTTGATCCAGCAGTTTTGATACACTCTGTTTGAAGAATCTGCAAGTGGACATTTGGAGCGCTTTGAGGCCTATGTTGAAATGGGAAATATGTTCACATAAAAGCTACAGAAAAGCATTCTGTGAAATTTCTTTGTGATGTGTGCATTCTTCTCACAGTGTTGAAGCTTTCTTTTGGTTGAGCAGATTTGAAGCTTTCCTTTTGGAGAATCTGCAAGTGGATATTTGAGATCTTTACGTCCAATGGGGAACCGGATTTATCTTCACATAAAAACTAGACGGAAGCCTTCATAGCAACTTCTTAGTGATGCGTGTATTCCACTCACAGAGTTGAAAATTACTTTTGATTGAGCAGTTTTGAAACACTTTTTGTCAAGATTCTGCAAGGTTACAATTGGAGTGCCTTGAGATCTATGGTCAAAAAGGAAATATCTTCACATTAATACTACACAGAACCATTTTGCAAAATATGTTTGTGATGTGTGCGTTCATCTGACAAAGGTGAAGCTTTCTTTTGTTGAGCATATATGAAAAAGGCTTTATATATTGTCTGCAAGAGGATATTTGAGATCATTGCGTCCAATGGGGGAAAAGGAAATATCTTCACTTAAAAAGTTCACATAGGCATTCTGAGAAACTTCTTAGTGATACGTGCATTCAACTCACAGATTTGGACATTTCTTTTGATTCAGCAGTTTTGAAACACGGTGTTTGAAGAATCTGCAAGTTGACATTTGGAGTGCTTTGAGGGCAATGATGTAAAAGGAAATATCTTCATATTAAAACTACACAGAATAATTCTGTGAAATTTATTTGTGATGTGTGCATTCGTTTCACAGGGATAAACCTCTCCTATGGTTGAGCAGATTTGAAAATGTTTTTTCTACAATCTGCAAGTGGATATTTGAGATCTTTTCTTCCAATTCATTAAAAGGAATTATGTTCACTTAGAAACTAGACGGAAGCATTCTGACCAACTATTTTGTGATGTGTGCATTCATCTCATGGAGATCAGCCTTTCTTTTGCTTGAACAGTTTCGAAACTCTCTGTTAAAAGAATCTGCAACTGGACACTTGGAGTGCTTTGAGGCCTATGGTGAAAAAGGAAATATATTCTTATGAAAGCTAAAGGGAAGCATCCTGCGAAATTTCATTATGATGTGTGCATTCATCTCACAGAGTTGAAGCTTTTATTTTGTTGAGCAGATTTGAACAAGTCTTTTCCTAGAATCTGCAAGTGGATATTTGAGATGTCTGCGTCCATTGCGAGAAAAAGAATTATCTTCATATAAAAACTAGACAGAAGCTTTCTCAACAACTACTTAGTGACATGTGCATTCAACTCACAGAGTTTAAACTTTCTTTTGATTGAGCAGTTTTGAAACACGGTGTTTGAAGTATCTACAACTGGACATTTGGAGGTCTTTGAGACCTATGGTGAAAAAGCAAGTATCTTCACATAAAAACTACACAGAAGCATCCTGCAAAATTTATTTGTGATGTGTGCATTCATCTCAGAGAGTTGAAGCTTTCTTGTGGTTGAGCAGATTTGAAACAGTCTTTTTGTAGACTCTGTAACTGCATGTTTGAGATCATTTCGTCCAATGCAGGAAAAGGAGAAATCTTCACATAAAAACCGGACGGAAGCATTCTGAGCAAATTCTTAATGATATGTGCATTCAACTCAGAGAATTGAAGCATTCTTTTGATTGATCAGTTTTGAAACACTCTTTGAAGAATCTGCAAGAGGACATTTGGAGGGCTCTGAGACCTATGGTGAAAAAGGAAATATCTTCACATAAAAACCAAACAGAAGCACTCTGCAAAATTTCTCTGGGATGTGTGCATTCTTCTCTGAGTTGAAGCTTTTCTTTTTGGTTCAGCAGATTTGAAACCGTTTTTTTGTAGAATCTGCAAGTGGTTATTTGAGATCTTTTCGTCCAATGTGGGAAAAGGAAATATCTTCACATAAAAACTAGACAGAAGCATTCTGAGCAACTTCTTGGTGATGTGGGCATTCAAACCTCAGAGTTGAAGCTTTCCTTTGGTTGAACAGATTTGAAATAGTCCTTTTGTACAATCTGCAAGTGGATATTTGAGATATTTTCATCCAATGCTGAAAAGGAAATATCTTCACTTTAAAACTAAACTGAAGCATTCTGAGCAACTTCTTAGTGATGGGTGCATTCAACTCACAGAGTTGAGCCTTTCTGTTGATTGAGCAGTTTTGAAACTCTCTGTTTGAAGCATCTGCAAATGGGCATTTGGACTGCTTTGTGGCCTATGGTGGAAAATGATATATCTTCACCAAAATGATACACGGGAGCATCTTGTGAAATTTCCTCGTGATGTGTGCATTCATCTCAAATAGTGGAAGCTTTCTTTTGGTTAAGCAGATATGAAACAGTCTTTTTCTAGATTCTGCCAGTGCAAATTTGAAATCTTTTCTTCCAATGCGGTGAAAGGAATTATCTTCACATAACACCTAGAGAGAAGCATTCTGAACAACTTCTTAGTGATATGTGCATTCTACTCAGAGAGTTGAAACTGTCTTTTGATGGAGCAGTTTTGAAACAATCTGAAGAATCTGGAAGTGGACATTTGGAATGCTTTGAGGCCTATGGTGAAAAATTAAATATCTTCACGTGAAAATTACTCTGAAGCATTCTGCGAAATTACATTGTGATGTATGCATTCATCTCACAGAGTTCAAGTTGCCTTTTGGTTGAGCAGATTTGAAACAGTCTTTTTGTAGAATCTGCAAGTGGATATATGAGATCTTTTCGTCCAGTGCGAGAAAAAGGAAATATCATCTCATAAAATCCAGGCAGAAGATCCTGAACAAATTCTTAGTGATACATGCATTCAAGTGAAAAGGTGAACCCTGCTTTTGATCCAGCAGATTTGAAACACTCTGTTTGAAGAAATTGCAAGTGGACATTTGCAGCGCTTTGAGGCCTATGTTGAAATAGGAAATATGTGCACATAAAAGCTACAGAAAAGCATTCTGTGAAATTGCTTTGTGATGTGTGCATTCTTCTCACAGTGTTGAAGCTTTCTTTTGGTTGAGCAGTTTTGAAGCTTTCCTTTTGGAGAATCTGCAAGTGGATATTTGAGATCTTTAGGTCCAATGGGGAACCGGATTTATCTTCACATAAAAACTAGACGGAAGCCTTCCTAGCAACGTCTTAGTGATGCGTGTATTCCACTCACAGAGTTGAAAATTACTTTTGATTGAGCAGTTTTGAAACACTTTTTGTCAAGAATCTGCAAGGTTACAATTGGAGTGCTTTGAGTCCTATGGTCAAAAAGGAAATATCTTCACATTAATACTACATAGAACCATTTTACAAAATATGTTTGTGATGTGTGCGTTCATCTGACAGAGGTGAAGCTTTCTTTTGTTGAGCATATATGAAAAAGGCTTTATATAGTGTCTGCAAGAGGATATTTGAGATCTTTGCATCCAATGTGGGAAAAGGAAATATCTTCACTTAAAAACTTCAAATAGGCATTCTGAGAAACTTCTTAGTGATATGTGCATTCAACTCACAGAGTTGGACATTTCTTTTGATTCAGCAGTTTTCAAACACGGTGTTTGAAGAATCTGCAAGTTGACATTTGGAGTGCTTTGAGGGCAATGATGTAAAAGGAAATATCTTCTTATTAAAACTACACAGAATAATTCTGTGAAATTTATTTGTGATGTGTGCATTCGTTTCACAGGGATAAACCTCTCCTATGGTTGAGCAGATTTGAAACTGTTTTTTCTACAATCTGCAAGTGGATATTTGAGATCTTTTCTTCCAATTCATTAAAAGGAATTATGTTCACTTAGAAACTAGACGGAAGCATTCTGAGCAACTATTTAGTGATGTGTGCATTCATCTCATGGAGGTCAGCCTTTCTTTTGCTTGAACAGTTTCGAAACTCTCTGTTAAAAGAATCTGCAACTGGACACTTGGAGTGCTTTGAGGCCTATGGTGAAAAAGGAAATATATTCTTATGAAAGCTAAAGGGAAGCATCCTGCGAAATTTCATTATGATGTGTGCATTCATCTCACAGAGTTGAAGCTTTTATTTTGTTGAGCAGATTTGAACAAGTCTTTTCCTAGAATCTGCAAGTGGATATTTGAGATGTCTGCGTCCATTGCGAGAAAAAGAATTATCTTCATATAAAAACTAGACAGAAGCTTTCTCAACAACTACTTAGTGACATGTGCATTCAACTCACAGAGTTTAAACTTTCTTTTGATAGAGCAGTTTTGAAACACGGTGTTTGAAGCATCTGCAACTGGACATTTGGAGGTCTTTGAGACCTATGGTGAAAAAGCAAGTATCTTCACATAAAAACTACACAGAAGCATCCTGCAAAATTTATTTGTGATGTGTGCATTCATCTCAGAGAGTTGAAGCTTTCTTGTGGTTGAGCAGATTGGAAACTGTCTTTTTGTAGACTCTGTAACTGCATGTTTGAGATCATTTCGTCCAATGCAGGTAAAGGAGATATCTTCACATAAAAACCGGATGGAAGCATTCTGAGCAACTTCTTAATGATATGTGCATTCAACTCAGGGAATTGAAGCATTCTTTTGATTGATCAGTGTTGAAACACTCTTTGAAGAATCTGCAAGAGGACATTTGGAGGGCTTTGAGACCTACGGTGAAAAAGGAAATATCTTCACATAAAAACCAAACAGAAGCACTCTGCAAAATTTCTCTGCGATGTGTGCATTCTTCTCTGAGTTGAAGCTTTTCTTTTTGGTTGAGCAGATTTGAAACCGTTTTTTTGTAGAATCTGCAAGTGGTTATTTGAGATCTTTTCGTCCAATGTGGGAAAAGGAAATATCTTCACATAAAAACTAGACAGAAGCATTCTGAGCAACTTCTTGGTGATGTGGGCATTCAACTCTCAGAGTTGAAGCTTTCCTTTGGTTGAACAGATTTGAAATAGTCCTTTTGTATAATCTGCAAGTGGATATTTGAGATCTTTTCTTCCAATGCTGTAAAGGAATTATCCTCACTTAAAAACTAAACTGAAGCATTCTGAGCAACTTCTTAGTGATGGGTGCATTCAACTCACAGAGTTGAGCCTTTCTGTTGATTGAGCAGTTTTGAAACTCTCTGTTTGAAGCATCTGCAAATGGGCATTTGGACTGCTTTGTGGCCTATGGTGGAAAATGATATATCTTCACCAAAATGGTACACGGGAGCATCTTGCGAAATTTCCTTGTGATGTGTGCCTTCATCTCACATTGTGTAAGCTTTCTTTTGGTTAAGCAGATATGAAACAGTCTTTTTCTAGATTCTGCCAGTGCAAATATCAAATCTTTTCTTCCAATGCTGTGAAAGGAATTATCTTCTCATAAAACCTAGAGAGAAGCATTCTGAACAACTTCTTAGTGATATGTGCATTCCACTCACAGAGTTGAAACTTTCTTTTGATGGAGCAGTTTTGAAAGAATCTGAAGAATCTGGAAGTGGACATTTGGAATGCTTTGAGGCCTATGGTGAAAAATTAAATATCTTCACGTGAAAAGTACTCAGAAGCATTCTGGGAAATTACTTTGTGATGTATGCATTCATCTCACAGAGTTCAAGTTTCCTTTTGGTTGTGCAGATTTGAAACAGTCTTTTTGTAGAATCTGCAAGTGGATATATGAGATCTTTTCGTCCAGTGCGAGAAAAAGGAAATATCATCTCATAAAAGCTAGGCAGAAGATCCTGAACAAATTCTTAGTGAAACATGCATTCAAGTGAAAAGGTGAACCCTGCTTTTGATCCAGCAGATTTGAAACACTCTGTTTGAAGGATCTGCAAGTGGACATTTGGAGCTCTTTGAGGCCTATGTTGAAATAGGAAATATGTGCACATAAAAGCTAAAGAAAAGCATTCTGTGAAATTTCTTTGTGATGTGTGCATTCTTCTCACAGTGTTGAAGCTTTCTTTTGGTTGAGCAGGTTTGAAGCTTTCTTTTTGGAGAATCTGCAAGTGGATATTTGAGATCTTTACGTCCAATGGGGAACCGGATTTATCTTCACATAAAAACTAGACGGAAGCCTTCCTAGCAAATTCTTAGTGATGCCTGTATTCCACTCACACAGTTGAAAATTACTTTCGATTGAGCAGTTTTGAAACACTTTTTGTCAAGAATCTGCAAGGTTACAATTGGAGTGCTTTGAGTCCTATGGTCAAAAAGGAAATATATTCACATTAATACTACACAGAACCATTTTACAAAATATGTTTGTGATGTGTGCGTTCATCTGACAGAGGTGAAGTTTTCTTTTGTTGAGCATATATGAAAAAGGCTTTATATAGTGTCTGCAAGAGGATATTTGAGATCTTTGCCTCCAATGTGGGAAAAGGAAATATCTTCACTTAAAATGTTCACATAGGCATTCTGAGAAACTTCTTAGTGATACGTGCATTCAACTCACAGATTTGGACATTTCTTTTGATTCAGCAGTTTTGAAACACGCTGTTTGAAGAATCTGCAAGTTGACATTTGGAGTGCTTTGAGGGCAATGATGTAAAAGGAAATATCTTCATATTAAAACTAGACAGAATAATTCTGTGAAATTTATTTGTGATGTGTGCATTCGTTTCACAGGGATAAACCTCTCCAATGGTTGAGCAGATTTGAAACTGTTTTTTCTACAATCTGCAAGTGGATATTTGAGATCTTTTCTTCCAATTCATTAAAAGGAATTATGTTCACTTAGAAACTAGACGGAAGCATTCTGAGCAACTCTTTTGTGATGTGTGCATTCATCTCATGGAGGTCAGCCTTTCTTTTGCTTGAACAGTTTCGAAACTCTCTGTTAAAAGAATCTGTAACTGGACACTTGCAGTGCTTTGAGGCCTATGGTGAAAAAGGAAATATATTCTTATGAAAGCTAAAGGGAAGCATCCTGCGAAATTTCATTATGATGTGTGCATTCATCTCACAGAGTTGAAGCTTTTATTTTGTTGAGCAGATTTGAACAAGTCTTTTCCTAGAATCTGCAAGTGGATATTTGAGATGTCTGCGTCCATTGCGAGAAAAAGAATTATCTTCATATAAAAACTAGACAGAAGCTTTCTCAACAACTACTTAGTGACATGTGCATTCAACTCACAGAGTTTAAACTTTCTTTTGATAGAGCAGTTTTGAAACACGGTGTTTGAAGTATCTGCAACTGGGCATTTGGAGGTCTTTGAGACCAATGGTGAAAAAGCAAGTATCTTCACATAAAAACTACACAGAAGCATCCTGCAAAATTTATTTGTGATGTTTGTATTCATCTCAGAGAGTTGAAGCTTTCTTGTGGTTGAGCAGATTTGAAACAGTCTTTTTGTAGACTCTGTAACTGCATGTTTGAAATCATTTCGTACAATGCAGGAAAAGGAGATATCTTCACATAAAAACAAGACGGAAGCATTCAGAGCAACTTCTTAATGATATGTGCATTCAACTCAGGGAATTGAAGCATTCTTTTGATTGATCAGTTTTGAACCACTCTTTGAATAATCTGCAAGAGGACATTTGGAGGGCTTTGAGACTTATGGTGGAAAAGGAAATATCTTCACATAAAAACCAAACAGAAGCACTCTGCAAAATTTCTCTGGGATGTGTGCATTCTTCTCTGAGTTGAAGTTTTTCTTTTTGGTTGAGCAGATTTGAAACCGTTTTTTTGTAGAATCTGCAAGTGGTTATTTGAGATCTTTTCGTCCAATGTGGGAAAAGGAAATATCTTCACATAAAAACTAGACAGAAGCATTCTGAGCAACTTCTTGGTGATGTGGGCATTCAACTCTCAGAGTTGAAGCTTTCCTTTGGTTGAACAGATTTGAAATAGTCCTTTTGTACAATCTGCAAGGGGATACTTGAGATCTTTTCATCCAATGCTGAAAAGGAAATATCTTCACTTAAAAACTAAACTGAAGCATTCTGAGCAACTTCTTAGTGATGGGTGCATTCAACTCACAGAGTTGAGCCTTTCTGTTGATTGAGCAGTTTTGAAACTCTCTGTTTGGAGCATCTGCAAATGGGCATTTGGACTGCTTTGTGACCTATGGTGGAAAATGATATATCTTCACCAAAATGATACACGGGAGCATCTTGCGAAATTTCCTCGTGATGTGTGCCTTCATCTCACATAGTGGAAGCTCTCTTTTGGTTAAGCAGATATGAAACAGTCTTTTTCTAGATTCTGCCAGTGCAAATTTTAAATCTTTTCTTCCAATGCGGTGAAAGGAATTATCTTCACATAACACGTAGAGAGAAGCATTCTGAACAACTTCTTAGTGATATGTGCATTCCACTCACAGAGTTGAAACTTCCTTTTGATGGAGCAATTTTGAAACAATCTGAAGAATCTGGAAGTGGATATTTGGAATGCTTTGAGGCCTATGGTGAAAAATTAAATATCTTCACGTGCAAAGTACTCAGAAGCATTCTGGTAAATTACTTTGTGATGTATGCATTCATCTCACAGAGTTCAAGTTTCCTTTTGATTGAGCAGATTTGAAACAGTCTTTTTGTAGAATCTGCAAGTGGATATATGAGATCTTTTCGTCCAGTGCTAGAAAAAGGAAATATCATCTCATAAAAACCAGGCAGAAGATCCTGAACAAATTCTTAGTGATACATGCATTCAAGTGAAAAGGTGAACCCTGCTTTTGATCCAGCAGATTTGAAACACTCTGTTTGAAGAATCTGCAAGTGGACATTTGGAGCGCTTTGAGGCCTATGTTGAAATAGGAAATATGTGCACATAAAAGCTACAGAAAAGCATTCTGTGAAATTTCTTTGTGATGTGTGCATTCTTCTCACAGTGTTGAAGCTTTCTTTTGGTTGAGCAGATTTGAAGCTTTCCTTTTGGAGAATCTGCAAGTGGATATTTGAGATCTTTAGGTCCAATGGGGAACCGGATTTATCTTCACATAAAAACTAGACGGAAGCCTTCCTAGCAACGACTTAGTGATGCGTGTATTCCACTCACAGAGTTGAAAATTACTTTTGATTGAGCAGTTTTGAAACACTTTTTGTCAAGATTCTGCAAGGTTACAATTGGAGTGCTTTGAGTCCTATGGTCAAAAAGGAAATATCTTCACATTAATACTACACAGAACCATTTTACAAAATATGTTTGTGATGTGTGCGTTCATCTGACAGAGGTGAAGCTTTCTTTTGTTGAGCATATATGTAAAAGGCTTTATATAGTGTCTGCAAGAGGATATTTGAGGTCTTTGCCTCCAATGTGGGAAAAGGAAATATCTTCACTTAAAAACTTCAAATAGGCATTCTGAGAAACTTCTTAGTGATACGTGCATTCAACTCACAGAGTTGGACATTTCTTTTGATTCAGCAGTTTTGAAACACGCTGTTTGAAGAATCTGCAAGTTGACATTTGGAGTGCTTTGAGGGAAATGATGTAAAAGGAAATATCTTCATATTAAAACTACACAGAATAATTCTGTGAAATTTATTTGTGATGTGTGCATTCGTTTCACAGGGATAAACCTCTCCTATGGTTGAGCAGATTTGAAACTCTTTTTTCTACAATCTGCAAGTGGATATTTGAGATCTTTTCTTCCAATTCATTAAAAGGAATTATGTTCACTTTGAAACTAGACGGAAGCATTCTGAGCAACTCTTTTGTGATGTGTGCATTCATCTCATGGAGGTCAGCCTTTCTTTTGCTTGGACAGTTTCGATACTCTCTGTTAAAAGAATCTGCAACTGGACACTTGGAGTGCTTTGAGGCCTATGGTGAAAAAGGAAATATATTCTTATGAAAGCTAAAGGGAAGCATCCTGCGAAATTTCATTATGATGTGTGCATTCATCTCACAGAGTTGAAGCTTTTATTTTGTTGAGCAGATTTGAACAAGTCTTTTCCTAGAATCTGCAAGTGGATATTTGAGATGTCTGCGTCCATTGCGAGAAAAAGAATTATCTTCATATAAAAACTAGACAGAAGCTTTCTCAACAACTACTTAGTGACATGTGCATTCAACTCACAGAGTTTAAACTTTCTTTTGATAGAGCAGTTTTGAAACACGGTGTTTGAAGCATCTGCAACTGGACATTTGGAGGTCTTTGAGACCTATGGTGAAAAAGCAAGTATCTTCACATAAAAACTACACAGAAGCATCCTGCAAAATTTATTTGTGATGTGTGCATTCATCTCAGAGAGTTGAAGCTTTCTTGTGGTTGAGCAGATTTGAAACTGTCTTTTTGTAGACGCTGTAACTGCATGTTTGAGATCATTTCGTCCAATGCAGGAAAAGGAGATATCTTCACATAAAAACCAGACGGAAGCATTCTGAGCAACTTCTTAATGATATGTGCATTCAACTCAGAGAATTGAAGCATTCTTTTGATTGATCAGTGTTGAAACACTCTTTGAAGAATCTGCAAGAGGACATTTGGAGGGCTCTGAGACCTATGCTGAAAAAGGAAATATCTTCACATAAAAACCAAACAGAAGCACTCTGCAAAATTTCTCTGGGATGTGTGCATTCTTCTCTGAGTTGAAGCTTTTCTTTTTGGTTCAGCAGATTTGAAAGCGTTTTTTTGTAGAATCTGCAAGTGGATATTTGAGATCTTTTCGTCCAATGTGGGAAAACGAAATATCTTCACATAAAAACTAGACAGAAGCATTCTGAGCAACTTCTTGGTGATGTGGGCATTCAACTCTCAGAGTTGAAGCTTTCCTTTGGTTGAACAGATTTGAATTAGTCCTTTTGTACAATCTGCAAGTGGATATTTGAGATCTTTTCATCCAATGCTGAAAAGGAAATATCTTCACTTAAAAACTAAACTGAAGCATTCTGAGCAACTTCTTAGTGATGGGTGCATTCAACTCACAGAGTTGAGCCTTTCTGTTGATTGAGCAGTTTTGAAACTCTCTGTTTGAAGCATCTGCAAATGGGCATTTGGACTGCTTTGTGGCCTATGGTGGAAAATGATATATCTTCACCAAAATGATACACGGGAGCATCTTGCGAAATTTCCTTGTGATGTGTGCCTTCATCTCACATAGTGGAAGCTTTGTTTTGGTTAAGCAGATATGAAACAGTCATTTCTAGATTCTGCCAGTGCAAATATGAAATCTTTTCTTCCAATGCTGTGAAAGGAATTATCATCTCATAAAACCTAGAGAGAAGCATTCTGAACAACTTCTTAGTGATATGTGCATTCCACTCACAGAGTTGAAACTTTCTTTTGATGGAGCAGTTTTGAAACAATCTGAAGAATCTGGAAGTGGACCTTTGGAATGCTTTGAGGCCTATGGTGAAAAATTAAATAGCTTCACGTGAAAAGTACTCAGAAGCATTCTGGGAAATTACTTTGTGATGTATGCATTCATCTCACAGAGTTCAAGTTTCCTTTTGGTTGAGCAGATTTGAAACAGTCTTTTTGTAGAATCTGCAAGTGGATATATGAGATCTTTTCGTCCAGTGCGAGAAAAAGGAAATATCATCTCATAAAAACCAGGCAGATGACATTTGGAGTGCTTTGAGGGCAATGATGTAAAAGGAAATATCTTCATATTAAAACTACACAGAATAATTCTGTGAAATTTAATTGTGATGTGTGCATTCGTTTCACAGGGTTAAACCTCTCCTATGGTTGAGCAGATTTGAAACTGTTTTTTCTACAATCTGCAAGTGGATATTTGAGATCTTTTCTTCCAATTCATTAAAAGGAATTATGTTCACTTAGAAACTAGACGGAAGCATTCTGAGCAACTCTTTTGTGATGTGTGCATTCATCTCATGGAGGTCAGCCTTTCTTTTGCTTGAACAGTTTCGAAACTCTCTTTTAAAAGAATCTGCAACTGGACACTTGGAGTGCTTTGAGGCCTATGGTGAAAAAGGAAATATATTCTTATGAAAGCTAAAGGGAAGCATCCTGCGAAATTTCATTATGATGTGTGCATTCATCTCACAGAGTTGAAGCTTTCATTTTGTTGAGCAGATTTGAACAAGTCTTTTCCTAGAATCTGCAAGTGGATATTTGAGATGTCTGTGTCCATTGCGAGAAAAAGAATTATCTACATATAAAAACTAGACAGAAGCTTTCTCAACAACTACTTAGTGACATGTGCATTCAACTCACAGAGTTTAACTTTCTTTTGATAGAGCACTTTTGAAACACGGTGTTTGAAGCATCTGCAACTGGACATTTGGAGGTCTTTGAGACCTATGGTGAAAAAGCAAGTATCTTCACATAAAAACTACACAGAAGCATCCTGCAAAATTTAGTTGTGATGTGTGCATTCATCTCAGAGAGTTGAAGCTTTCTTGCGGTTGAGCAGATTTGAAACTGTCTTTTTGTAGACTCTGTAACTGCATGTTTGAGATCATTTCGTCCAATGCAGGAAAAGGAGATATCTTCACATAAAAACCGGACGGAAGCATTCTGAGCAACTTCTTAATGATATGTGCATTCAACTCAGAGAATTGAAGCATTCTTTTGATTGATCAGTGTTGAAACACTCTTTGAAGAATCTGCAAGAGGACATTTGGAGGGCTCTGAGACCTATGGTGAAAAAGGAAATATCTTCACATAAAAACCAAACAGAGGCACTCTGCAAAATTTCTCTGGGATGTGTGCATTCTTCTCTGAGTTGAAGCTTTTCTTTTTGGTTGAGCAGATTTGAAAGCGTTTTTTTGTAGAATCTGCAAGTGGTTATTTGAGATCTTTTCGTCCAATGTGGGAAAAGGAAATATCTTCACATAAAAACTAGACAGAAGCATTCTGAGCAACTACTTGGTGATGTGGGCATTCAACTCTCAGAGTTGAAGCTTTCCTTTGGTTGAACAGATTTGAATTAGTCCTTTTGTACAATCTGCAAGTGGATATTTGAGATCTTTTCATCCAATGCTGAAAAGGAAATATCTTCACTTAAAAACTAAACTGAAGCATTCTGAGCAACTTCTTAGTGATGGGTGCTTTCAACTCACAGAGTTGAGCCTTTCTGTTGATTGAGCAGTTTTGAAACTCTCTGTTTGAAGCATCTGCAAATGGGCATTTGGACTGCTTTGTGGCCTATGGTGGAAAATGATATATCTTCACCAAAATGATACACGGGAGCATCTTGCGAAATTTCCTTGTGATGTGTGCCTTCATCTCACATAGTGGAAGCTTTCTTTTGGTTAAACAGATATGAAACAGTCTTTTTCTAGATTCTGCCAGTGCAAATATGAAATCTTTTCTTCCAATGCTGTGAAAGGAATTATCTTCTCATAAAACCTAGAGAGAAGCATTCTGAACAACTTCTTAGTGATATGTGCATTCCACTCACAGAGTTGAAACTTTCTTTTGATGGAGCAGTTTTGAAACAATCTGAAGAATCTGGAAGTGGACATTTGGAATGCTTTGAGGCCTGTGGTGAAAAATTAAATATCTTCACGTGAAAAGTACTCAGAAGCATTCTGGGAAATTACTTTGTGATGTATGCATTCAACTCACAGAGTTCAAGTTTCCTTTTGGTTGAGCAGATTTGAAACAGTCTTTTTGTAGAATCTGCAAGTGGATATATGAGATCTTTTCGTCCAGTGCGAGAAAAAGGAAATATCATCTCATAAAAACCAGGCAGAAGATCCTGAACAAATTCTTAGTGATACATGCATTCAAGTGAAAAGGTGAACCCTGCTTTTGATCCAGCAGATTTGAAACACTCTGTTTGAAGAATCTGCAAGTGGACATTTGGAGCGCTTTGAGGCCTATGTTGAAATAGGAAATATGTGCACATAAAAGCTACAGAAAAGCATTCTGTGAAATTGCTTTGTGATGTGTGCATTCTTCTCACAGTGTTGAAGCTTTCTTTTGGTTGAGCAGGTTTGAAGCTTTCCTTTTGGAGAATCTGCAAGTGGATATTTGAGATCTTTAGGTCCAATGGGGAACCGGATTTATCTTCACATAAAAACTAGACGGAAGCCTTCCTAGCAACGTCTTAGTGATGCGTGTACTCCACTCACAGAGTTGAAAATTACTTTTGATTGAGCAGTTTTGAAACACTTTTTGTCAAGATTATGCAAGGTTACAATTGGAGTGCTTTGAGTCCTATGGTCAAAAAGGAAATATCTTCACATTAATACTACACAGAACCATTTTACAAAATATGTTTGTGATGTGTGCGTTCATCTGACAGAGGTGAAGCTTTCTTTTGTTGAGCATATATGTAAAAGGCTTTATATAGTGTCTGCAAGAGGATATTTGAGATCTTTGCCTCCATTGTGGGAAAAGGAAATATCTTCACTTAAAAACTTCAAATAGGCATTCTGAGAAACTTCTTAGTGATACGTGCATTCAACTCACAGAGTTGGACATTTCTTTTGATTCAGCAGTTTTGAAACACGCTGTTTGAAGAATCTGCAAGTTGACATTTGGAGTGCTTTGAGGGCAATGATGTAAAAGGAAATATCTTCATATTAAAACTACACAGAATAATTCTGTGAAATTTATTTGTGATGTGTGCATTCGTTTCACAGGGATAAACCTCTCCTATGGTTGAGCAGATTTGAAACTGTTTTTTCTACAATCTGCAAGTGGATATTTGAGATCTTTTCTTCCAATTCATTAAAAGGAATTATGATCACTTTGAAACTAGACGGAAGCATTCTGAGCAACTCTTTTGTGATGTGTGCATTCATCTCATGGAGGTCAGCCTTTCTTTTGCTTGAACAGTTTCGAAACTCTCTGTTAAAAGTCTCTGCAACTGGACACTTGGAGTGCTTTGAGGCCTATGTTGAAAAAGGAAATATATTCTTATGAAAGCTAAAGGGAAGCATCCTGCGAAATTTCATTATGATGTGTGCATTCATCTCACAGAGTTGAAGCTTTTATTTTGTTGAGCAGATTTGAACAAGTCTTTTCCTAGAATCTGCAAGTGGATATTTGAGATGTCTGCGTCCATTGCGAGAAAAAGAATTATCTTCATATAAAAACTAGACAGAAGCTTTCTCAACAACTACTTAGTGACATGTGCATTCAACTCACAGAGTTTAAACTATCTTTTGATAGAGCAGTTTTGAAACACGGTGTTTGAAGCATCTGCAACTGGACATTTGGAGGTCTTTGAGACCTATGGTGAAAAAGCAAGTATCTTCACATAAAAACTACACAGAAGCATCCTGCAAAATTTATTTGTGATGTGTGCATTCATCTCAGAGAGTTGAAGCTTTCTTGTGGTTGAGCAGATTTGAAACTGTCTTTTTGTAGACGCTGTAACTGCATGTTTGAGATCATTTCGTCCAATGCAGGAAAAGGAGATATCTTCACATAAAAACCGGACGGAAGCATTCTGAGCAACTTCTTAATGATATGTGCATTCAACTCAGAGAATTGAAGCATTCTTTTGATTGATCAGTGTTGAAACACTCTTTGAAGAATCTGCAAGAGGACATTTGGAGGGCTCTGAGACCTATGCTGAAAAAGGAAATATCTTCACATAAAAACCAAACAGAAGCACTCTGCAAAATTTCTCTGGGATATGTGCATTCTTCTCTGAGTTGAAGCTTTTCTTTTTGGTTGAGCAGATTTGAAAGCGTTTTTTTGTAGAATCTGCAAGTGGATATTTGAGATCTTTTCGTCCAATGTGGGAAAACGAAATATCTTCACATAAAAACTAGACAGAAGCATTCTGAGCAACTTCTTGGTGATGTGGGCATTCAACTCTCAGAGTTGAAGCTTTCCTTTGTTTGAACAGATTTGAATTAGTCCTTTTGTACAATCTGCAAGTGGATATTTGAGATCTTTTCATCCAATGCTGAAAAGGAAATATCTTCACTTAAAAACTAAACTGAAGCATTCTGAGCAACTTCTTAGTGATGGGTGCATTCAACTCACAGAGTTGAGCCTTTCTGTTGATTGAGCAGTTTTGAAACTCTCTGTTTGAAGCATCTGCAAATGGGCATTTGGACTGCTTTGTGGCCTATGGTGGAAAATGATATATCTTCACCAAAATGATACACGGGAGCATCTTGCGAAATTTCCTTGTGATGTGTGCCTTCATCTCACATAGTGGAAGCTTTGTTTTGGTTAAGCAGATATGAAACAGTCTTTTTCTAGATTCTGCCAGTGCAAATATGAAATCTTTTCTTCCAATGCTGTGAAAGGAATTATCATCTCATAAAACCTAGAGAGAAGCATTCTGAACAACTTCTTAGTGATATGTGCATTCCACTCACAGAGGTGAAACTTTCTTTTGATGGAGCAGTTTTGAAACAATCTGAAGAATCTGGAAGTGGACATTTGGAATGCTTTGAGGCCTATGGTGAAAAATTAAATATCTTCACGTGAAAAGTACTCAGAAGCATTCTGGGAAATTACTTTGTGATGTATGCATTCATCTCACAGAGTTCAAGTTTCCTTTTGGTTGAGCAGATTTGAAACAGTCTTTTTGTAGAATCTGCAAGTGGATATATGAGATCTTTTCGTCCAGTGCGAGAAAAAGGAAATATCATCTCATAAAAACCAGGCAGATGACATTTGGAGTGCTTTGAGGGCAATGATGTAAAAGGAAATATCTTCATATTAAAACTACACAGAATAATTCTGTGAAATTTAATTGTGATTTGTGCATTCGTTTCACAGGGTTAAACCTCTCCTATGGTTGAGCAGATTTGAAACTGTTTTTTCTACAATCTTCAAGTGGATATTTGAGATCTTTTCTTCCAATTCATTAAAAGGAATTATGTTCACTTAGAAACTAGACGGAAGCATTCTGAGCAACTCTTTTGTGATGTGTGCATTCATCTCATGGAGGTCAGCCTTTCTTTTGCTTGAACAGTTTCGAAACTCTCTTTTAAAGAATCTGCAACTGGACACTTGGAGTGCTTTGAGGCCTATGGTGAAAAAGGAAATATATTCTTATGAAAGCTAAAGGGAAGCATCCTGCGAAATTTCATTATGATGTGTGCATTCATCTCACAGAGTTGAAGCTTTTATTTTGTTGAGCAGATTTGAACAAGTCTTTTCCTAGAATCTGCAAGTGGATATTTGAGATGTCTGCGTCCATTGCGAGAAAAAGAATTATCTTCATATAAAAACTAGACAGAAGCTTTCTCAACAACTACTTAGTGACATGTGCATTCAACTCACAGAGTTTAAACTTTCTTTTGATAGAGCAGTTTTGAAACACGGTGTTTGAAGCATCTGCAACTGGACATTTGGAGGTCTTTGAGACCTATGGTGAAAAAGCAAGTATCTTCACATAAAAACTACACAGAAGCATCCTGCAAAATTTATTTGTGATGTGTGCATTCATCTCAGAGAGTTGAAGCTTTCTTGTGGTTGAGCAGATTTGAAACTGTCTTTTTGTAGACGCTGTAACTGCATGTTTGAGATCATTTCGTCCAATGCAGGAAAAGGAGATATCTTCACATAAAAACCAGACGGAAGCATTCTGAGCAACTTCTTAATGATATGTGCATTCAACTCAGAGAATTGAAGCATTCTTTTGATTGATCAGTGTTGAAACACTCTTTGAAGAATCTGCAAGAGGACATTTGGAGGGCTCTGAGACCTATGCTGAAAAAGGAAATATCTTCACATAAAAACCAAACAGAAGCACTCTGCAAAATTTCTCTGGGATGTGTGCATTCTTCTCTGAGTTGAAGCTTTTCTTTTTGGTTGAGCAGATTTGAAAGCGTTTTTTTGTAGAATCTGCAAGTGGATATTTGAGATCTTTTCGTCCAATGTGGGAAAACGAAATATCTTCACATAAAAACTAGACAGAAGCATTCTGAGCAACTTCTTGGTGATGTGGGCATTCAACTCTCAGAGTTGAAGCTTTCCTTTGGTTGAACAGATTTGAATTAGTCCTTTTGTACAATCTGCAAGTGGATATTTGAGATCTTTTCATCCAATGCTGAAAAGGAAATATCTTCACTTAAAAACTAAACTGAAGCATTCTGAGCAACTTCTTAGTGATGGGTGCATTCAACTCACAGAGTTGAGCCTTTCTGTTGATTGAGCAGTTTTGAAACTCTCTGTTTGAAGCATCTGCAAATGGGCATTTGGACTGCTTTGTGGCCTATGGTGGAAAATGATATATCTTCACCAAAATGATACACGGGAGCATCTTGCGAAATTTCCTTGTGATGTGTGCCTTCATCTCACATAGTGGAAGCTTTGTTTTGGTTAAGCAGATATGAAACAGTCATTTCTAGATTCTGCCAGTGCAAATATGAAATCTTTTCTTCCAATGCTGTGAAAGGAATTATCATCTCATAAAACCTAGAGAGAAGCATTCTGAGCAACTTCTTAGTGATATGTGCATTCCACTCACAGAGTTGAAACTTTCTTTTGATGGAGCAGTTTTGAAACAATCTGAAGAATCTGGAAGTGGACATTTGGAATGCTTTGAGGCCTATGGTGAAAAATTAAATAGCTTCACGTGAAAAGTACTCAGAAGCATTCTGGGAAATTACTTTGTGATGTATGCATTCATCTCACAGAGTTCAAGTTTCCTTTTGGTTGAGCAGATTTGAAACAGTCTTTTTGTAGAATCTGCAAGTGGATATATGAGATCTTTTCGTCCAGTGCGAGAAAAAGGAAATATCATCTCATAAAAACCAGGCAGATGACATTTGGAGTGCTTTGAGGGCAATGATGTAAAAGGAAATATCTTCATATTAAAACTACACAGAATAATTCTGTGAAATTTATTTGTGATGTGTGCATTCGTTTCACAGGGATAAACCTCTCCTATGGTTGAGCAGATTTGAAACTGTTTTTTCTACAATCTGCAAGTGGATATTTGAGATCTTTTCTTCCAATTCATTAAAAGGAATTATGTTCACTTAGAAACTAGACGGAAGCATTCTGAGCAACTCTTTTGTGATGTGTGCATTCATCTCATGGAGGTCAGCCTTTCTTTTGCTTGGACAGTTTCGATACTCTCTGTTAAAAGAATCTGCAACTGGACACTTGGAGTGCTTTGAGGCCTATGGTGAAAAAGGAAATATATTCTTATGAAAGCTAAAGGGAAGCATCCTGCGAAATTTCATTATGATGTGTGCATTCATCTCACAGAGTTGAAGCTTTTATTTTGTTGAGCAGATTTGAACAAGTCTTTTCCTAGAATCTGCAAGTGGATATTTGAGATGTCTGCGTCCATTGCGAGAAAAAGAATTATCTTCATATAAAAACTAGACAGAAGCTTTCTCAACAACTACTTAGTGACATGTGCATTCAACTCACAGAGTTTAAACTTTCTTTTGATAGAGCAGTTTTGAAACACGGTGTTTGAAGCATCTGCAACTGGACATTTGGAGGTCTTTGAGACCTATGGTGAAAAAGCAAGTATCTTCACATAAAAACTACACAGAAGCATCCTGCAAAATTTATTTGTGATGTGTGCATTCATCTCAGAGAGTTGAAGCTTTCTTGTGGTTGAGCAGATTTGAAACTGTCTTTTTGTAGACTCTGTAACTGCATGTTTGAGATCATTTCGTCCAATGCAGGAAAAGGAGAAATCTTCACATAAAAACCGGACGGAAGCATTCTGAGCAACTTCTTAATGATATGTGCATTCAACTCAGAGAATTGAAGCATTCTTTTGATTGATCAGTGTTGAAACACTCTTTGAAGAATCTGCAAGAGGACATTTGGAGGGCTCTGAGACCTATGGTGAAAAAGGAAATATCTTCACATCAAAACCAAACAGAAGCACTCTGCAAAATTTCTCTGGGATGTGTGCATTCTTCTCTGAGTTGAAGCTTTTCTTTTTGGTTGAGCAGATTTGAAAGCGTTTTTTTGTAGAATCTGCAAGTGGTTATTTGAGATCTTTTCGTCCAATGTGGGAAAAGGAAATATCTTCACATAAAAACTAGACAGAAGCATTCTGAGCAACTTCTTGGTGATGTGGGCATTCAACTCTCAGAGTTGAAGCTTTCCTTTGGTTGAACAGATTTGAAATAGTCCTTTTGTACAATCTGCAAGTGGATATTTGAGATCTTTTCATCCAATGCTGAAAAGGAAATATCTTCACTTAAAAACTAAACTGAAGCATTCTGAGCAACTTCTTAGTGATGGGTGCATTCAACTCACAGAGTTGAGCCTTTCTGTTGATTGAGCAGTTTTGAAACTCTCTGTTTGAAGCATCTGCAAATGGGCATTTGGACTGCTTTTTGGCCTATGGTGGAAAATGATATATCTTCACCAAAATCATACACGGGAGCATCTTGCGAAATTTCCTTGTGATGTGTGCCTTCATCACACATAGTGGAAGCTTTCTTTTGGTTAAGCAGATATGAAACAGTCTTTTTCTAGATTCTGCCAGTGCAAATATGAAATCTTTTCTTCCAATGCTGTGAAAGGAATTATCTTCTCATAAAACCTAGAGAGAAGCATTCTGAACAACTTCTTAGTGATATGTGCATTCCACTCACAGAGTTGAAACTTTCTTTTGATGGAGCAGTTTTGAAACAATCTGAAGAATCTGGAAGTGGACATTTGGAATGCTTTGAGGCCTATGGTGAAAAATTAAATATCTTCACGTGAAAAGTACTCAGAAGCATTCTGGGAAATTACTTTTTGATGTATGCATTCATCTCACAGAGTTCAAGTTTCCTTTTGGTTGAGCAGATTTGAAACAGTCTTTTTGTAGAATCTGCAAGTGGATATATGAGATATTTTCGTCCAGCGCGAGAAAAAGGAAATATCATCTCATAAAAACCAGGCAGAAGATCCTGAACAAATTCTTAGTGATACATGCATTCAAGTGATAAGGTGAACCCTGCTTTTGATCCAGCAGATTTGAAACACTCTGTTTGAAGAATCTGCAAGTGGACATTTGGAGCGCTTTGAGGCCTATGTTGAAATAGGAAATATGTGCACATAAAAGCTACAGAAAAGCATTCTGTGAAATTTCTTTGTGATATGTGCATTCTTCTCACAGTGTTGAAGCTTTCTTTTGGTTGAGCAGTTTTGAAGCTTTTCTTTTGGAGAATCTGCAAGTGGATATTTGAGATCTTTAGGTCCAATGGGGAACCGGATTTATCTTCACATAAAAACAAGACGGAAGCCTTCCTAGCAACGTCTTAGTGATGCGTGTATTCCACTCACAGAGTTGAAAATTACTTTTGATTGAGCAATTTTGAAACACTTTTTGTCAAGATTCTGCAAGGTTACAGTTGGAGTGCTTTGAGTCCTATGGTCAAAAAGGAAATATCTTCACATTAATACTACACAGAACCATTTTACAAAATATGTTTGTGATGTGTGCGTTCATCTGACAGAGGTGAAGCTTTCTTTTGTTGAGCATATATGAAAAAGGCTTTATATAGTGTCTGCAAGAGGATATTTGAGATGTTTGCCTCCAATGTGGGAAAAGGAAATATCTTCACTTAAAAACTTCAAATAGGCATTCTGAGAAACTTCTTAGTGATACGTGCATTCAACTCACAGAGTTGGACATTTCTTTTGATTCAGCAGTTTTGAAACACGCTGTTTGAAGAATCTGCAAGTTGACATTTGGAGTGCTTTGAGGGCAATGATGTAAAAGGAAATATCTTCATATTAAAACTACACAGAATAATTCTGTGAAATTTATTTGTGATGTGTGCATTCGTTTCACAGGGATAAACCTCTCCTATGGTTGAGCAGATTTGAAACTGTTTTTTCTACAATCTGCAAGTGGATATTTGAGATCTTTTCTTCCAATTCATTAAAAGGAATTATGTTCACTTAGAAACTAGACGGAAGCATTCTGAGCAACTCTTTTGTGATGTGTGCATTCATCTCATGGAGGTCAGCCTTTCTTTTGCTTGGACAGTTTCGATACTCTCTGTTAAAAGAATCTGCAACTGGACACTTGGAGTGCTTTGAGGCCTATGGTGAAAAAGGAAATATATTCTTATGAAAGCTAAAGGGAAGCATCCTGCGAAATTTCATTATGATGTGTGCATTCATCTCACAGAGTTGAAGCTTTTATTTTGTTGAGCAGATTTGAACAAGTCTTTTCCTAGAATCTGCAAGTGGATATTTGAGATGTCTGCGTCCATTGCGAGAAAAAGAATTATCTTCATATAAAAACTAGACAGAAGCTTTCTCAACAACTACTTAGTGACATGTGCATTCAACTCACAGAGTTTAAACTTTCTTTTGATAGAGCAGTTTTGAAACACGGTGTTTGAAGCATCTGCAACTGGACATTTGGAGGTCTTTGAGACCTATGGTGAAAAAGCAAGTATCTTCACATAAAAACTACACAGAAGCATCCTGCAAAATTTATTTGTGATGTGTGCATTCATCTCAGAGAGTTGAAGCTTTCTTGTGGTTGAGCAGATTGGAAACTGTCTTTTTGTAGACTCTGTAACTGCATGTTTGAGATCATTTCGTCCAATGCAGGAAAAGGAGAAATCTTCACATAAAAACCGGACGGAAGCATTCTGAGCAACTTCTTAATGATATGTGCATTCAACTCAGAGAATTGAAGCATTCTTTTGATTGATCAGTGTTGAAACACTCTTTGAAGAATCTGCAAGAGGACATTTGGAGGGCTCTGAGACCTATGGTGAAAAAGGAAATATCTTCACATCAAAACCAAACAGAAGCACTCTGCAAAATTTCTCTGGGATGTGTGCATTCTTCTCTGAGTTGAAGCTTTTCTTTTTGGTTGAGCAGATTTGAAAGCGTTTTTTTGTAGAATCTGCAAGTGGTTATTTGAGATCTTTTCGTCCAATGTGGGAAAAGGAAATATCTTCACATAAAAACTAGACAGAAGCATTCTGAGCAACTTCTTGGTGATGTGGGCATTCAACTCTCAGAGTTGAAGCTTTCCTTTGGTTGAACAGATTTGAAATAGTCCTTTTGTACAATCTGCAAGTGGATATTTGAGATCTTTTCATCCAATGCTGAAAAGGAAATATCTTCACTTAAAAACTAAACTGAAGCATTCTGAGCAACTTCTTAGTGATGGGTGCATTCAACTCACAGAGTTGAGCCTTTCTGTTGATTGAGCAGTTTTGAAACTCTCTGTTTGAAGCATCTGCAAATGGGCATTTGGACTGCTTTGTGGCCTATGGTGGAAAATGATATATCTTCACCAAAATCATACACGGGAGCATCTTGCGAAATTTCCTTGTGATGTGTGCCTTCATCTCACATAGTGGAAGCTTTCTTTTGGTTAAGCAGATATGAAACAGTCTTTTTCTAGATTCTGCCAGTGCAAATATGAAATCTTTTCTTCCAATGCTGTGAAAGGAATTATCTTCTCATAAAACCTAGAGAGAAGCATTCTGAACAACTTCTTAGTGATATGTGCATTCCACTCACAGAGTTGAAACTTTCTTTTGATGCAGCAGTTTTGAAACAATCTGAGGAATCTGGAAGTGGACATTTGGAATGCTTTGAGGCCTATGGTGAAAAATTAAATATCTTCACGTGAAAAGTACTCAGAAGCATTCTGGGAAATTACTTTGTGATGTATGCATTCATCTCACAGAGTTCAAGTTTCCTTTTGGTTGAGCAGATTTGAAACAGTCTTTTTGTAGAATCTGCAAGTGGATATATGAGATCTTTTCGTCCAGCGCGAGAAAAAGGAAATATCATCTCATAAAAACCAGGCAGAAGATCCTGAACAAATTCTTAGTGATACATGCATTCAAGTGAAAAGGTGAACCCTGCTTTTGATCCAGCAGATTTGAAACACTCTGTTTGAAGAATCTGCAAGTGGACATTTGGAGCGCTTTGAGGCCTATGTTGAAATAGGAAATATGTGCACATAAAAGCTACAGAAAAGCATTCTGTGAAATTGCTTTGTGATGTGTGCATTCTTCTCACAGTGTTGAAGCTTTCTTTTGGTTGAGCAGGTTTGAAGCTTTCCTTTTGGAGAATCTGCAAGTGGATATTTGAGATCTTTAGGTCCAATGGGGAACCGGATTTATCTTCACATAAAAACTAGACGGAAGCCTTCCTAGCAACGTCTTAGTGATGCGTGTATTCCACTCACAGAGTTGAAAATTACTTTTGATTGAGCAGTTTTGAAACACTTTTTGTCAAGATTCTGCAAGGTTACAGTTGGAGTGCTTTGAGTCCTATGGTCAAAAAGGAAATATCTTCACATTAATACTACACAGAACCATTTTACAAAATATGTTTGTGATGTGTGCGTTCATCTGACAGAGGTGAAGCTTTCTTTTGTTGAGCATATATGAAAAAGGCTTTATATAGTGTCTGCAAGAGGATATTTGAGATGTTTGCCTCCAATGTGGGAAAAGGAAATATCTTCACTTAAAAACTTCAAATAGGCATTCTGAGAAACTTCTTAGTGATACGTGCATTCAACTCACAGAGTTGGACATTTCTTTTGATTCAGCAGTTTTGAAACACGCTGTTTGAAAAATCTGCAAGTTGACATTTGGAGTGCTTTGAGGGCAATGATGTAAAAGGAAATATCTTCATATTAAAACTACACAGAATAATTCTGTGAAATTTATTTGTGATGTGTGCATTCGTTTCACAGGGATAAACCTCTCCTATGGTTGAGCAGATTTGAAACTGTTTTTTCTACAATCTGCAAGTGGATATTTGAGATCTTTTCTTCCAATTCATTAAAAGGAATTATGTTCACTTAGAAACTAGACGGAAGCATTCTGAGCAACTCTTTTGTGATGTGTGCATTCATCTCATGGAGGTCAGCCTTTCTTTTGCTTGGACAGTTTCGATACTCTCTGTTAAAAGAATCTGCAACTGGACACTTGGAGTGCTTTGAGGCCTATGGTGAAAAAGGAAATATATTCTTATGAAAGCTAAAGGGAAGCATCCTGCGAAATTTCATTATGATGTGTGCATTCATCTCACAGAGTTGAAGCTTTTATTTTGTTGAGCAGATTTGAACAAGTCTTTTCCTAGAATCTGCAAGTGGATATTTGAGATGTCTGCGTCCATTGCGAGAAAAAGAATTATCTTCATATAAAAACTAGACAGAAGCTTTCTCAACAACTACTTAGTGACATGTGCATTCAACTCACAGAGTTTAAACTTTCTTTTGATAGAGCAGTTTTGAAACACGGTGTTTGAAGCATCTGCAACTGGACATTTGGAGGTCTTTGAGACCTATGGTGAAAAAGCAAGTATCTTCACATAAAAACTACACAGAAGCATCCTGCAAAATTTATTTGTGATGTGTGCATTCATCTCAGAGAGTTGAAGATTTCTTGTGGTTGAGCAGATTTGAAACTGTCTTTTTGTAGACTCTGTAACTGCATGTTTGAGATCATTTCGTCCAATGCAGGAAAAGGAGAAATCTTCACATAAAAACCGGACGGAAGCATTCTGAGCAACTTCTTAATGATATGTGCATTCAACTCAGAGAATTGAAGCATTCTTTTGATTGATCAGTGTTGAAACACTCTTTGAAGAATCTGCAAGAGGACATTTGGAGGGCTCTGAGACCTATGGTGAAAAAGGAAATATCTTCACATAAAAACAAAACAGAAGCACTCTGCAAAATTTCTCTGGGATGTGTGCATTCTTCTCTGAGTTGAAGTTTTCTTTTTGGTTGAGCAGATTTGAAAGCGTTTTTTTGTAGAATCTGCAAGTGGTTATTTGAGATCTTTTCGTCCAATGTGGGAAAAGGAAATATCTTCCCATAAAAACTAGACAGAAGCATTCTGAGCAACTTCTTGGTGATGTGGGCATTCAACTCTCAGAGTTGAAGCTTTCCTTTGGTTGAACAGATTTGAAATAGTCCTTTTGTACAATCTGCAAGTGGATATTTGAGATCTTTTCATCCAATGCTGAAAAGGAAATATCTTCACTTAAAAACTAAACTGAAGCATTCTGAGCAACTTCTTAGTGATGGGTGCATTCAACTCACAGAGTTGAGCCTTTCTGTTGATTGAGCAGTTTTGAAACTCTCTGTTTGAAGCATCTGCAAATGGGCATTTGGACTGCTTTGTGGCCTATGGTGGAAAATGATATATCTTCACCAAAATGATACACGGGAGCATCTTGAGAAATTTCCTTGTGATGTGTGCCTTCATCTCACATAGTGGAAGCTTTCTTTTGGTTAAGCAGATATGAAACAGTCTTTTTCTAGATTCTGCCAGTGCAAATATGAAATCTTTTCTTCCAATGCTGTGAAAGGAATTATCTTCTCATAAAACCTAGAGAGAAGCATTCTGAACAACTTCTTAGTGATATGTGCATTCCACTCACAGAGTTGAAACTTTCTTTTGATGGAGCAGTTTTGAAACAATCTGAGGAATCTGGAAGTGGACATTTGGAATGCTTTGAGGCCTATGGTGAAAAATTAAATATCTTCACGTGAAAAGTACTCAGAAGCATTCTGGGAAATTACTTTGTGATGTATGCATTCATCTCACAGAGTTCAAGTTTCCTTTTGGTTGAGCAGATTTGAAACAGTCTTTTTGTAGAATCTGCAAGTGGATATATGAGATCTTTTCGTCCAGCGCGAGAAAAAGGAAATATCATCTCATAAAAACCAGGCAGAAGATCCTGAACAAATTCTTAGTGATACATGCATTCAAGTGAAAAGGTGAACCCTGCTTTTGATCCAGCAGATTTGAAACACTCTGTTTGAAGAATCTGCAAGTGGACATTTGGAGCGCTTTGAGGCCTATGTTGAAATAGGAAATATGTGCACATAAAAGCTACAGAAAAGCATTCTGTGAAATTTCTTTGTGATGTGTGCATTCTTCTCACAGTGTTGAAGCTTTCTTTTGGTTGAGCAGTTTTGAAGCTTTACTTTTGGAGAATCTGCAAGTGGATATTTGAGATCTTTAGGTCCAATGGGGAACCGGATTTATCTTCACATAAAAACTAGACGGAAGCCTTCCTAGCAACGTCTTAGTGATGCGTGTATTCCACTCACAGAGTTGAAAATTACTTTTGATTGAGCAGTTTTGAAACACTTTTTGTCAAGATTCTGCAAGGTTACAGTTGGAGTGCTTTGAGTCCTATGGTCAAAAAGGAAATATCTTCACATTAATACTACACAGAACCATTTTACAAAATATGTTTGTGATGTGTGCGTTCATCTGACAGAGGTGAAGCTTTCTTTTGTTGAGCATATATGAAAAAGGCTTTATATAGTGTCTGCAAGAGGATATTTGAGATGTTTGCCTCCAATGTGGGAAAAGGAAATATCTTCACTTAAAAACTTCAAATAGGCATTCTGAGAAACTTCTTAGTGATACGTGCATTCAACTCACAGAGTTGGACATTTCTTTTGATTCAGCAGTTTTGAAACACGCTGTTTGAAGAATCTGCAAGTTGACATTTGGAGTGCTTTGAGGGCAATGATGTAAAAGGAAATATCTTCATATTAAAACTACACAGAATAATTCTGTGAAATTTATTTGTGATGTGTGCATTCGTTTCACAGGGTTAAACCTCTCCTATGGTTGAGCAGATTTGAAACTGTTTTTTCTACAATCTGCAAGTGGATATTTGAGATCTTTTCTTCCAATTCATTAAAAGGAATTATGTTCACTTAGAAACTAGACGGAAGCATTCTGAGCAACTCTTTTGTGATGTGTGCATTCATCTCATGGAGGTCAGCCTTTCTTTTGCTTGGACAGTTTCGATACTCTCTGTTAAAAGAATCTGCAACTGGACACTTGGAGTGCTTTGAGGCCTATGGTGAAAAAGGAAATATATTCTTATGAAAGCTAAAGGGAAGCATCCTGCGAAATTTCATTATGATGTGTGCATTCATCTCACAGAGTTGAAGCTTTTATTTTGTTGAGCAGATTTGAACAAGTCTTTTCCTAGAATCTGCAAGTGGATATTTGAGATGTCTGCGTCCATTGCGAGAAAAAGAATTATCTTCATATAAAAACTAGACAGAAGCTTTCTCAACAACTACTTAGTGACATGTGCATTCAACTCACAGAGTTTAAACTTTCTTTTGATAGAGCAGTTTTGAAACACGGTGTTTGAAGCATCTGCAACTGGACATTTGGAGGTCTTTGAGACCTATGGTGAAAAAGCAAGTATCTTCACATAAAAACTACACAGAAGCATCCTGCAAAATTTATTTGTGATGTGTGCATTCATCTCAGAGAGTTGAAGCTTTCTTGTGGTTGAGCAGATTTGAAACTGTCTTTTTGTAGACTCTGTAACTGCATGTTTGAGATCATTTCGTCCAATGCAGGAAAAGGAGAAATCTTCACATAAAAACCGGACGGAAGCATTCTGAGCAACTTCTTAATGATATGTGCATTCAACTCAGAGAATTGAAGCATTCTTTTGATTGATCAGTGTTGAAACACTCTTTGAAGAATCTGCAAGAGGACATTTGGAGGGCTCTGAGACCTATGGTGAAAAAGGAAATATCTTCACATAAAAACCAAACAGAAGCACTCTGCAAAATTTCTCTGGGATGTGTGCATTCTTCTCTGAGTTGAAGCTTTTCTTTTTGGTTGAGCAGATTTGAAAGCGTTTTTTTGTAGAATCTGCAAGTGGTTATTTGAGATCTTTTCGTCCAATGTGGGAAAAGGAAATATCTTCACATAAAAACTAGACAGAAGCATTCTGAGCAACTTCTTGGTGATGTGGGCATTCAACTCTCAGAGTTGAAGCTTTCCTTTGGTTGAACAGATTTGAAATAGTCCTTTTGTACAATCTGCAAGTGGATATTTGAGATATTTTCATCCAATGCTGAAAAGGAAATATCTTCACTTAAAAACTAAACTGAAGCATTCTGAGCAACTTCTTAGTGATGGGTGCATTCAACTCACAGAGTTGAGCCTTTCTGTTGATTGAGCAGTTTTGAAACTCTCTGTTTGAAGCATCTGCAAATGGGCATTTGGACTGCTTTGTGGCCTATGGTGGAAAATGATATATCTTCACCAAAATCATACACGGGAGCATCTTGCGAAATTTCCTTGTGATGTGTGCCTTCATCTCACATAGTGGAAGCTTTCTTTTGGTTAAGCAGATATGAAACAGTCTTTTTCTAGATTCTGCCAGTGCAAATATGAAATCTTTTCTTCCAATGCTGTGAAAGGAATTATCTTCTCATAAAACCTAGAGAGAAGCATTCTGAACAACTTCTTAGTGATATGTGCATTCCACTCACAGAGTTGAAACTTTCTTTTGATGCAGCAGTTTTGAAACAATCTGAGGAATCTGGAAGTGGACATTTGGAATGCTTTGAGGCCTATGGTGAAAAATTAAATATCTTCACGTGAAAAGTACTCAGAAGCATTCTGGGAAATTACTTTGTGATGTATGCATTCATCTCACAGAGTTCAAGTTTCCTTTTGGTTGAGCAGATTTGAAACAGTCTTTTTGTAGAATCTGCAAGTGGATATATGAGATCTTTTCGTCCAGCGCGAGAAAAAGGAAATATCATCTCATAAAAACCAGGCAGAAGATCCTGAACAAATTCTTAGTGATACATGCATTCAAGTGAAAAGGTGAACCCTGCTTTTGATCCAGCAGATTTGAAACACTCTGTTTGAAGAATCTGCAAGTGGACATTTGGAGCGCTTTGAGGCCTATGTTGAAATAGGAAATATGTGCACATAAAAGCTACAGAAAAGCATTCTGTGAAATTGCTTTGTGATGTGTGCATTCTTCTCACAGTGTTGAAGCTTTCTTTTGGTTGAGCAGGTTTGAAGCTTTCCTTTTGGAGAATCTGCAAGTGGATATTTGAGATCTTTAGGTCCAATGGGGAACCGGATTTATCTTCACATAAAAACTAGACGGAAGCCTTCCTAGCAACGTCTTAGTGATGCGTGTATTCCACTCACAGAGTTGAAAATTACTTTTGATTGAGCAGTTTTGAAACACTTTTTGTCAAGATTCTGCAAGGTTACAGTTGGAGTGCTTTGAGTCCTATGGTCAAAAAGGAAATATCTTCACATTAATACTACACAGAACCATTTTACAAAATATGTTTGTGATGTGTGCGTTCATCTGACAGAGGTGAAGCTTTCTTTTGTTGAGCATATATGAAAAAGGCTTTATATAGTGTCTGCAAGAGGATATTTGAGATGTTTGCCTCCAATGTGGGAAAAGGAAATATCTTCACTTAAAAACTTCAAATAGGCATTCTGAGAAACTTCTTAGTGATACGTGCATTCAACTCACAGAGTTGGACATTTCTTTTGATTCAGCAGTTTTGAAACACGCTGTTTGAAAAATCTGCAAGTTGACATTTGGAGTGCTTTGAGGGCAATGATGTAAAAGGAAATATCTTCATATTAAAACTACACAGAATAATTCTGTGAAATTTATTTGTGATGTGTGCATTCGTTTCACAGGGATAAACCTCTCCTATGGTTGAGCAGATTTGAAACTGTTTTTTCTACAATCTGCAAGTGGATATTTGAGATCTTTTCTTCCAATTTATTAAAAGGAATTATGTTCACTTAGAAACTAGACGGAAGCATTCTGAGCAACTCTTTTGTGATGTGTGCATTCATCTCATGGAGGTCAGCCTTTCTTTTGCTTGGACAGTTTCGATACTCTCTGTTAAAAGAATCTGCAACTGGACACTTGGAGTGCTTTGAGGCCTATGGTGAAAAAGGAAATATATTCTTATGAAAGCTAAAGGGAAGCATCCTGCGAAATTTCATTATGATGTGTGCATTCATCTCACAGAGTTGAAGCTTTTATTTTGTTGAGCAGATTTGAACAAGTCTTTTCCTAGAATCTGCAAGTGGATATTTGAGATGTCTGCGTCCATTGCGAGAAAAAGAATTATCTTCATATAAAAACTAGACAGAAGCTTTCTCAACAACTACTTAGTGACATGTGCATTCAACTCACAGAGTTTAAACTTTCTTTTGATAGAGCAGTTTTGAAACACGGTGTTTGAAGCATCTGCAACTGGACATTTGGAGGTCTTTGAGACCTATGGTGAAAAAGCAAGTATCTTCACATAAAAACTACACAGAAGCATCCTGCAAAATTTATTTGTGATGTGTGCATTCATCTCAGAGAGTTGAAGCTTTCTTGTGGTTGAGCAGATTTGAAACTGTCTTTTTGTAGACTCTGTAACTGCATGTTTGAGATCATTTCGTCCAATGCAGGAAAAGGAGAAATCTTCACATAAAAACCGGACGGAAGCATTCTGAGCAACTTCTTAATGATATGTGCATTCAACTCAGAGAATTGAAGCATTCTTTTGATTGATCAGTGTTGAAACACTCTTTGAAGAATCTGCAAGAGGACATTTGGAGGGCTCTGAGACCTATGGTGAAAAAGGAAATATCTTCACATAAAAACCAAACAGAAGCACTCTGCAAAATTTCTCTGGGATGTGTGCATTCTTCTCTGAGTTGAAGCTTTTCTTTTTGGTTGAGCAGATTTGAAAGCGTTTTTTTGTAGAATCTGCAAGTGGTTATTTGAGATCTTTTCGTCCAATGTGGGAAAAGGAAATATCTTCACATAAAAACTAGACAGAAGCATTCTGAGCAACTTCTTGGTGATGTGGGCATTCAACTCTCAGAGTTGAAGCTTTCCTTTGGTTGAACAGATTTGAAATAGTCCTTTTGTACAATCTGCAAGTGGATATTTGAGATATTTTCATCCAATGCTGAAAAGGAAATATCTTCACTTAAAAACTAAACTGAAGCATTCTGAGCAACTTCTTAGTGATGGGTGCATTCAACTCACAGAGTTGAGCCTTTCTGTTGATTGAGCAGTTTTGAAACTCTCTGTTTGAAGCATCTGCAAATGGGCATTTGGACTGCTTTGTGGCCTATGGTGGAAAATGATATATCTTCACCAAAATCATACACGGGAGCATCTTGCGAAATTTCCTTGTGATGTGTGCCTTCATCTCACATAGTGGAAGCTTTCTTTTGGTTAAGCAGATATGAAACAGTCTTTTTCTAGATTCTGCCAGTGCAAATATGAAATCTTTTCTTCCAATGCTGTGAAAGGAATTATCTTCTCATAAAACCTAGAGAGAAGCATTCTGAACAACTTCTTAGTGATATGTGCATTCCACTCACAGAGTTGAAACTTTCTTTTGATGCAGCAGTTTTGAAACAATCTGAGGAATCTGGAAGTGGACATTTGGAATGCTTTGAGGCCTATGGTGAAAAATTAAATATCTTCACGTGAAAAGTACTCAGAAGCATTCTGGGAAATTACTTTTTGATGTATGCATTCATCTCACAGAGTTCAAGTTTCCTTTTGGTTGAGCAGATTTGAAACAGTCTTTTTGTAGAATCTGCAAGTGGATATATGAGATCTTTTCGTCCAGCGCGAGAAAAAGGAAATATCATCTCATAAAAACCAGGCAGAAGATCCTGAACAAATTCTTAGTGATACATGCATTCAAGTGAAAAGGTGAACCCTGCTTTTGATCCAGCAGATTTGAAACACTCTGTTTGAAGAATCTGCAAGTGGACATTTGGAGCGCTTTGAGGCCTATGTTGAAATAGGAAATATGTGCACATAAAAGCTACAGAAAAGCATTCTGTGAAATTGCTTTGTGATGTGTGCATTCTTCTCACAGTGTTGAAGCTTTCTTTTGGTTGAGCAGGTTTGAAGCTTTCCTTTTGGAGAATCTGCAAGTGGATATTTGAGATCTTTAGGTCCAATGGGGAACCGGATTTATCTTCACATAAAAACTAGACGGAAGCCTTCCTAGCAACGTCTTAGTGATGCGTGTATTCCACTCACAGAGTTGAAAATTACTTTTGATTGAGCAGTTTTGAAACACTTTTTGTCAAGATTCTGCAAGGTTACAGTTGGAGTGCTTTGAGTCCTATGGTCAAAAAGGAAATATCTTCACATTAATACTACACAGAACCATTTTACAAAATATGTTTGTGATGTGTGCGTTCATCTGACAGAGGTGAAGCTTTCTTTTGTTGAGCATATATGAAAAAGGCTTTATATAGTGTCTGCAAGAGGATATTTGAGATGTTTGCCTCCAATGTGGGAAAAGGAAATATCTTCACTTAAAAACTTCAAATAGGCATTCTGAGAAACTTCTTAGTGATACGTGCATTCAACTCACAGAGTTGGACATTTCTTTTGATTCAGCAGTTTTGAAACACGCTGTTTGAAAAATCTGCAAGTTGACATTTGGAGTGCTTTGAGGGCAATGATGTAAAAGGAAATATCTTCATATTAAAACTACACAGAATAATTCTGTGAAATTTATTTGTGATGTGTGCATTCGTTTCACAGGGATAAACCTCTCCTATGGTTGAGCAGATTTGAAACTGTTTTTTCTACAATCTGCAAGTGGATATTTGAGATCTTTTCTTCCAATTTATTAAAAGGAATTATGTTCACTTAGAAACTAGACGGAAGCATTCTGAGCAACTCTTTTGTGATGTGTGCATTCATCTCATGGAGGTCAGCCTTTCTTTTGCTTGGACAGTTTCGATACTCTCTGTTAAAAGAATCTGCAACTGGACACTTGGAGTGCTTTGAGGCCTATGGTGAAAAAGGAAATATATTCTTATGAAAGCTAAAGGGAAGCATCCTGCGAAATTTCATTATGATGTGTGCATTCATCTCACAGAGTTGAAGCTTTTATTTTGTTGAGCAGATTTGAACAAGTCTTTTCCTAGAATCTGCAAGTGGATATTTGAGATGTCTGCGTCCATTGCGAGAAAAAGAATTATCTTCATATAAAAACTAGACAGAAGCTTTCTCAACAACTACTTAGTGACATGTGCATTCAACTCACAGAGTTTAAACTTTCTTTTGATAGAGCAGTTTTGAAACACGGTGTTTGAAGCATCTGCAACTGGACATTTGGAGGTCTTTGAGACCTATGGTGAAAAAGCAAGTATCTTCACATAAAAACTACACAGAAGCATCCTGCAAAATTTATTTGTGATGTGTGCATTCATCTCAGAGAGTTGAAGCTTTCTTGTGGTTGAGCAGATTTGAAACTGTCTTTTTGTAGACTCTGTAACTGCATGTTTGAGATCATTTCGTCCAATGCAGGAAAAGGAGAAATCTTCACATAAAAACCGGACGGAAGCATTCTGAGCAACTTCTTAATGATATGTGCATTCAACTCAGAGAATTGAAGCATTCTTTTGATTGATCAGTGTTGAAACACTCTTTGAAGAATCTGCAAGAGGACATTTGGAGGGCTCTGAGACCTATGGTGAAAAAGGAAATATCTTCACATAAAAACCAAACAGAAGCACTCTGCAAAATTTCTCTGGGATGTGTGCATTCTTCTCTGAGTTGAAGCTTTTCTTTTTGGTTGAGCAGATTTGAAAGCGTTTTTTTGTAGAATCTGCAAGTGGTTATTTGAGATCTTTTCGTCCAATGTGGGAAAAGGAAATATCTTCACATAAAAACTAGACAGAAGCATTCTGAGCAACTTCTTGGTGATGTGGGCATTCAACTCTCAGAGTTGAAGCTTTCCTTTGGTTGAACAGATTTGAAATAGTCCTTTTGTACAATCTGCAAGTGGATATTTGAGATCTTTTCATCCAATGCTGAAAAGGAAATATCTTCACTTAAAAACTAAACTGAAGCATTCTGAGCAACTTCTTAGTGATGGGTGCATTCAACTCACAGAGTTGAGCCTTTCTGTTGATTGAGCAGTTTTGAAACTCTCTGTTTGAAGCATCTGCAAATGGGCATTTGGACTGCTTTGTGGCCTATGGTGGAAAATGATATATCTTCACCAAAATCATACACGGGAGCATCTTGCGAAATTTCCTTGTGATGTGTGCCTTCATCTCACATAGTGGAAGCTTTCTTTTGGTTAAGCAGATATGAAACAGTCTTTTTCTAGATTCTGCCAGTGCAAATATGAAATCTTTTCTTCCAATGCTGTGAAAGGAATTATCTTCTCATAAAACCTAGAGAGAAGCATTCTGAACAACTTCTTAGTGAAATGTGCATTAAACTCACAGAGTTGAAACTTTCTTTTGAGGGAGCAGTTTTGAAACAATCTGAGGAATCTGGAAGTGGACATTTGGAATGCTTTGAGGCCTATGGTGAAAAATTAAATATCTTCAAGTGAAAAGTACTCAGAAGCATTCTGGGAAATTACTTTGTGATGTATGCATTCATCTCACAGAGTTCAAGTTTCCTTTTGGTTGAGCAGATTTGAAACAGTCTTTTTGTAGAATCTGCAAGTGGATATATGAGATCTTTTCGTCCAGCGCGAGAAAAAGGAAATATCATCTCATAAAAACCAGGCAGAAGATCCTGAACAAATTCTTAGTGATACATGCATTCAAGTGAAAAGGTGAACCCTGCTTTTGATCCAGCAGATTTGAAACACTCTGTTTGAAGAATCTGCAAGTGGACATTTGGAGCGCTTTGAGGCCTATGTTGAAATAGGAAATATGTGCACATAAAAGCTACAGAAAAGCATTCTGTGAAATTTCTTTGTGATGTGTGCATTCTTCTCACAGTGTTGAAGCTTTCTTTTGGTTGAGCAGGTTTGAAGCTTTCCTTTTGGAGAATCTGCAAGTGGATAATTGAGATCTTTAGGTCCAATGGGGAACCGGATTTATCTTCACATAAAAACTAGACGGAAGCCTTCCTAGCAACGTCTTAGTGATGCGTGTATTCCACTCACAGAGTTGAAAATTACTTTTGATTGAGCAGTTTTGAAACACTTTTTGTCAAGATTCTGCAAGGTTACAGTTGGAGTGCTTTGAGTCCTATGGTCAAAAAGGAAATATCTTCACATTAATACTACACAGAACCATTTTACAAAATATGTTTGTGATGTGTGCGTTCATCTGACAGAGGTGAAGCTTTCTTTTGTTGAGCATATATGAAAAAGGCTTTATATAGTGTCTGCAAGAGGATATTTGAGATGTTTGCCTCCAATGTGGGAAAAGGAAATATCTTCACTTAAAAACTTCAAATAGGCATTCTGAGAAACTTCTTAGTGATACGTGCATTCAACTCACAGAGTTGGACATTTCTTTTGATTCAGCAGTTTTGAAACACGCTGTTTGAAGAATCTGCAAGTTGACATTTGGAGTGCTTTGAGGGCAATGATGTAAAAGGAAATATCTTCATATTAAAACTACACAGAATAATTCTGTGAAATTTATTTGTGATGTGTGCATTCGTTTCACAGGGATAAACCTCTCCTATGGTTGAGCAGATTTGAAACTGTTTTTTCTACAATCTGCAAGTGGATATTTGAGATCTTTTCTTCCAATTCATTAAAAGGAATTATGTTCACTTAGAAACTAGACGGAAGCATTCTGAGCAACTCTTTTGTGATGTGTGCATTCATCTCATGGAGGTCAGCCTTTCTTTTGCTTGGACAGTTTCGATACTCTCTGTTAAAAGAATCTGCAACTGGACACTTGGAGTGCTTTGAGGCCTATGGTGAAAAAGGAAATATATTCTTATGAAAGCTAAAGGGAAGCATCCTGCGAAATTTCATTATGATGTGTGCATTCATCTCACAGAGTTGAAGCTTTTATTTTGTTGAGCAGATTTGAACAAGTCTTTTCCTAGAATCTGCAAGTGGATATTTGAGATGTCTGCGTCCATTGCGAGAAAAAGAATTATCTTCATATAAAAACTAGACAGAAGCTTTCTCAACAACTACTTAGTGACATGTGCATTCAACTCACAGAGTTTAAACTTTCTTTTGATAGAGCAGTTTTGAAACACGGTGTTTGAAGCATCTGCAACTGGACATTTGGAGGTCTTTGAGACCTATGGTGAAAAAGCAAGTATCTTCACATAAAAACTACACAGAAGCATCCTGCAAAATTTATTTGTGATGTGTGCATTCATCTCAGAGAGTTGAAGCTTTCTTGTGGTTGAGCAGATTTGAAACTGTCTTTTTGTAGACTCTGTAACTGCATGTTTGAGATCATTTCGTCCAATGCAGGAAAAGGAGAAATCTTCACATAAAAACCGGACGGAAGCATTCTGAGCAACTTCTTAATGATATGTGCATTCAACTCAGAGAATTGAAGCATTCTTTTGATTGATCAGTGTTGAAACACTCTTTGAAGAATCTGCAAGAGGACATTTGGAGGGCTCTGAGACCTATGGTGAAAAAGGAAATATCTTCACATAAAAACCAAACAGAAGCACTCTGCAAAATTTCTCTGGGATATGTGCATTCTTCTCTGAGTTGAAGCTTTTCTTTTTGGTTGAGCAGATTTGAAAGCGTTTTTTTGTAGAATCTGCAAGTGGTTATTTGAGATCTTTTCGTCCAATGTGGGAAAAGGAAATATCTTCACATAAAAACTAGACAGAAGCATTCTGAGCAACTTCTTGGTGATGTGGGCATTCAACTCTCAGAGTTGAAGCTTTCCTTTGGTTGAACAGATTTGAAATAGTCCTTTTGTACAATCTGCAAGTGGATATTTGAGATATTTTCATCCAATGCTGAAAAGGAAATATCTTCACTTAAAAACTAAACTGAAGCATTCTGAGCAACTTCTTAGTGATGGGTGCATTCAACTCACAGAGTTGAGCCTTTCTGTTGATTGAGCAGTTTTGAAACTCTCTGTTTGAAGCATCTGCAAATGGGCATTTGGACTGCTTTGTGGCCTATGGTGGAAAATGATATATCTTCACCAAAATCATACACGGGAGCATCTTGCGAAATTTCCTTGTGATGTGTGCCTTCATCTCACATAGTGGAAGCTTTCTTTTGGTTAAGCAGATATGAAACAGTCTTTTTCTAGATTCTGCCAGTGCAAATATGAAATCTTTTCTTCCAATGCTGTGAAAGGAATTATCTTCTCATAAAACCTAGAGAGAAGCATTCTGAACAATTTCTTAGTGAAATGTGCATTCCACTCACAGAGTTGAAACTTTCTTTTGAGGGAGCAGTTTTGAAACAATCTGAGGAATCTGGAAGTGGACATTTGGAATGCTTTGAGGCCTATGGTGAAAAATTAAATATCTTCAAGTGAAAAGTACTCAGAAGCATTCTGGGAAATTACTTTGTGATGTATGCATTCATCTCACAGAGTTCAAGTTTCCTTTTGGTTGAGCAGATTTGAAACAGTCTTTTTGTAGAATCTGCAAGTGGATATATGAGATCTTTTCGTCCAGCGCGAGAAAAAGGAAATATCATCTCATAAAAACCAGGCAGAAGATCCTGAACAAATTCTTAGTGATACATGCATTCAAGTGAAAAGGTGAACCCTGCTTTTGATCCAGCAGATTTGAAACACTCTGTTTGAAGAATCTGCAAGTGGACATTTGGAGCGCTTTGAGGCCTATGTTGAAATAGGAAATATGTGCATATAAAAGCTACAGAAAAGCATTCTGTGAAATTTCTTTGTGATGTGTGCATTCTTCTCACAGTGTTGAAGCTTTCTTTTGGTTGAGCAGGTTTGAAGCTTTCCTTTTGGAGAATCTGCAAGTGGATAATTGAGATCTTTAGGTCCAATGGGGAACCGGATTTATCTTCACATAAAAACTAGACGGAAGCCTTCCTAGCAACGTCTTAGTGATGCGTGTATTCCACTCACAGAGTTGAAAATTACTTTTGATTGAGCAGTTTTGAAACACTTTTTGTCAAGATTCTGCAAGGTTACAATTGGAGTGCTTTGAGTCCTATGGTCAAAAAGGAAATATCTTCACATTAATACTACACAGAACCATTTTACAAAATATGTTTGTGATGTGTGCGTTCATCTGACAGAGGTGAAGCTTTCTTTTGTTGAGCATATATGAAAAAGGCTTTATATAGTGTCTGCAAGAGGATATTTGAGATGTTTGCCTCCAATGTGGGAAAAGGAAATATCTTCACTTAAAAACTTCAAATAGGCATTCTGAGAAACTTCTTAGTGATACGTGCATTCAACTCACAGAGTTGGACATTTCTTTTGATTCAGCAGTTTTGAAACACGCTGTTTGAAGAATCTGCAAGTTGACATTTGGAGTGCTTTGAGGGCAATGATGTAAAAGGAAATATCTTCATATTAAAACTACACAGAATAATTCTGTGAAATTTATTTGTGATGTGTGCATTCGTTTCACAGGGATAAACCTCTCCTATGGTTGAGCAGATTTGAAACTGTTTTTTCTACAATCTGCAAGTGGATATTTGAGATCTTTTCTTCCAATTCATTAAAAGGAATTATGTTCACTTAGAAACTAGACGGAAGCATTCTGAGCAACTCTTTTGTGATGTGTGCATTCATCTCATGGAGGTCAGCCTTTCTTTTGCTTGGACAGTTTCGATACTCTCTGTTAAAAGAATCTGCAACTGGACACTTGGAGTGCTTTGAGGCCTATGGTGAAAAAGGAAATATATTCTTATGAAAGCTAAAGGGAAGCATCCTGCGAAATTTCATTATGATGTGTGCATTCATCTCACAGAGTTGAAGCTTTTATTTTGTTGAGCAGATTTGAACAAGTCTTTTCCTAGAATCTGCAAGTGGATATTTGAGATGTCTGCGTCCATTGCGAGAAAAAGAATTATCTTCATATAAAAACTAGACAGAAGCTTTCTCAACAACTACTTAGTGACATGTGCATTCAACTCACAGAGTTTAAACTTTCTTTTGATAGAGCAGTTTTGAAACACGGTGTTTGAAGCATCTGCAACTGGACATTTGGAGGTCTTTGAGACCTATGGTGAAAAAGCAAGTATCTTCATATAAAAACTACACAGAAGCATCCTGCAAAATTTATTTGTGATGTGTGCATTCATCTCAGAGAGTTGAAGCTTTCTTGTGGTTGAGCAGATTGGAAACTGTCTTTTTGTAGACTCTGTAACTGCATGTTTGAGATCATTTCGTCCAATGCAGGAAAAGGAGAAATCTTCACATAAAAACCGGACGGAAGCATTCTGAGCAACTTCTTAATGATATGTGCATTCAACTCAGAGAATTGAAGCATTCTTTTGATTGATCAGTGTTGAAACACTCTTTGAAGAATCTGCAAGAGGACATTTGGAGGGCTCTGAGACCTATGGTGAAAAAGGAAATATCTTCACATAAAAACCAAACAGAAGCACTCTGCAAAATTTCTCTGGGATGTGTGCATTCTTCTCTGAGTTGAAGCTTTTCTTTTTGGTTGAGCAGATTTGAAAGCGTTTTTTTGTAGAATCTGCAAGTGGTTATTTGAGATCTTTTCGTCCAATGTGGGAAAAGGAAATATCTTCACATAAAAACTAGACAGAAGCATTCTGAGCAACTTCTTGGTGATGTGGGCATTCAACTCTCAGAGTTGAAGCTTTCCTTTGGTTGAACAGATTTGAAATAGTCCTTTTGTACAATCTGCAAGTGGATATTTGAGATATTTTCATCCAATGCTGAAAAGGAAATATCTTCACTTAAAAACTAAACTGAAGCATTCTGAGCAACTTCTTAGTGATGGGTGCATTCAACTCACAGAGTTGAGCCTTTCTGTTGATTGAGCAGTTTTGAAACTCTCTGTTTGAAGCATCTGCAAATGGGCATTTGGACTGCTTTGTGGCCTATGGTGGAAAATGTTATATCTTCACCAAAATCATACACGGGAGCATCTTGCGAAATTTCCTTGTGATGTGTGCCTTCATCTCACATAGTGGAAGCTTTCTTTTGGTTAAGCAGATATGAAACAGTCTTTTTCTAGATTCTGCCAGTGCAAATATGAAATCTTTTCTTCCAATGCTGTGAAAGGAATTATCTTCTCATAAAACCTAGAGAGAAGCATTCTGAACAATTTCTTAGTGAAATGTGCATTCCACTCACAGAGTTGAAACTTTCTTTTGAGGGAGCAGTTTTGAAACAATCTGAGGAATCTGGAAGTGGACATTTGGAATGCTTTGAGGCCTATGGTGAAAAATTAAATATCTTCAAGTGAAAAGTACTCAGAAGCATTCTGGGAAATTACTTTGTGATGTATGCATTCATCTCACAGAGTTCAAGTTTCCTTTTGGTTGAGCAGATTTGAAACAGTCTTTTTGTAGAATCTGCAAGTGGATATATGAGATCTTTTCGTCCAGCGCGAGAAAAAGGAAATATCATCTCATAAAAACCAGGCAGAAGATCCTGAACAAATTCTTAGTGATACATGCATTCAAGTGAAAAGGTGAACCCTGCTTTTGATCCAGCAGATTTGAAACACTCTGTTTGAAGAATCTGCAAGTGGACATTTGGAGCGCTTTGAGGCCTATGTTGAAATAGGAAATATGTGCATATAAAAGCTACAGAAAAGCATTCTGTGAAATTTCTTTGTGATGTGTGCATTCTTCTCACAGTGTTGAAGCTTTCTTTTGGTTGAGCAGGTTTGAAGCTTTCCTTTTGGAGAATCTGCAAGTGGATAATTGAGATCTTTAGGTCCAATGGGGAACCGGATTTATCTTCACATAAAAACTAGACGGAAGCCTTCCTAGCAACGTCTTAGTGATGCGTGTATTCCACTCACAGAGTTGAAAATTACTTTTGATTGAGCAGTTTTGAAACACTTTTTGTCAAGATTCTGCAAGGTTACAGTTGGAGTGCTTTGAGTCCTATGGTCAAAAAGGAAATATCTTCACATTAATACTACACAGAACAATTTTACAAAATATGTTTGTGATGTGTGCGTTCATCTGACAGAGGTGAAGCTTTCTTTTGTTGAGCATATATGAAAAAGGCTTTATATAGTGTCTGCAAGAGGATATTTGAGATGTTTGCCTCCAATGTGGGAAAAGGAAATATCTTCACTTAAAAACTTCAAATAGGCATTCTGAGAAACTTCTTAGTGATACGTGCATTCAACTCACAGAGTTGGACATTTCTTTTGATTCAGCAGTTTTGAAACACGCTGTTTGAAGAATCTGCAAGTTGACATTTGGAGTGCTTTGAGGGCAATGATGTAAAAGGAAATATCTTCATATTAAAACTACACAGAATAATTCTGTGAAATTTATTTGTGATGTGTGCATTCGTTTCACAGGGATAAACCTCTCCTATGGTTGAGCAGATTTGAAACTGTTTTTTCTACAATCTGCAAGTGGATATTTGAGATCTTTTCTTCCAATTCATTAAAAGGAATTATGTTCACTTAGAAACTAGACGGAAGCATTCTGAGCAACTCTTTTGTGATGTGTGCATTCATCTCATGGAGGTCAGCCTTTCTTTTGCTTGGACAGTTTCGATACTCTCTGTTAAAAGAATCTGCAACTGGACACTTGGAGTGCTTTGAGGCCTATGGTGAAAAAGGAAATATATTCTTATGAAAGCTAAAGGGAAGCATCCTGCGAAATTTCATTATGATGTGTGCATTCATCTCACAGAGTTGAAGCTTTTATTTTGTTGAGCAGATTTGAACAAGTCTTTTCCTAGAATCTGCAAGTGGATATTTGAGATGTCTGCGTCCATTGCGAGAAAAAGAATTATCTTCATATAAAAACTAGACAGAAGCTTTCTCAACAACTACTTAGTGACACGTGCATTCAACTCACAGAGTTTAAACTTTCTTTTGATAGAGCAGTTTTGAAACACGGTGTTTGAAGCATCTGCAACTGGACATTTGGAGGTCTTTGAGACCTATGGTGAAAAAGCAAGTATCTTCATATAAAAACTACACAGAAGCATTCTGCAAAATTTATTTGTGATGTGTGCATTCATCTCAGAGAGTTGAAGCTTTCTTGTGGTTGAGCAGATTGGAAACTGTCTTTTTGTAGACTCTGTAACTGCATGTTTGAGATCATTTCGTCCAATGCAGGAAAAGGAGAAATCTTCACATAAAAACCGGACGGAAGCATTCTGAGCAACTTCTTAATGATATGTGCATTCAACTCAGAGAATTGAAGCATTCTTTTGATTGATCAGTGTTGAAACACTCTTTGAAGAATCTGCAAGAGGACATTTGGAGGGCTCTGAGACCTATGGTGAAAAAGGAAATATCTTCACATAAAAACCAAACAGAAGCACTCTGCAAAATTTCTCTGGGATGTGTGCATTCTTCTCTGAGTTGAAGCTTTTCTTTTTGGTTGAGCAGATTTGAAACCGTTTTTTTGTAGAATCTGCAAGTGGTTATTTGAGATCTTTTCGTCCAATGTGGGAAAAGGAAATATCTTCACATAAAAACTAGACAGAAGCATTCTGAGCAACTTCTTGGTGATGTGGGCATTCAACTCTCAGAGTTGAAGCTTTCCTTTGGTTGAACAGATTTGAAATAGTCCTTTTGTACAATCTGCAAGTGGATATTTGAGATCTTTTCATCCAATGCTGAAAAGGAAATATCTTCACTTAAAAACTAAACTGAAGCATTCTGAGCAACTTCTTAGTGATGGGTGCATTCAACTCACAGAGTTGAGCCTTTCTGTTGATTGAGCAGTTTTGAAACTCTCTGTTTGAAGCATCTGCAAATGGGCATTTGGACTGCTTTGTGGCCTATGGTGGAAAATGTTATATCTTCACCAAAATCATACACGGGAGCATCTTGCGAAATTTCCTTGTGATGTGTGCCTTCATCTCACATAGTGGAAGCTTTCTTTTGGTTAAGCAGATATGAAACAGTCTTTTTCTAGATTCTGCCAGTGCAAATATGAAATCTTTTCTTCCAATGCTGTGAAAGGAATTATCTTCTCATAAAACCTAGAGAGAAGCATTCTGAACAACTTCTTATTGATATGTGCATTCCACTCACAGAGTTGAAACTTTCTTTTGATGGAGCAGTTTTGAAACAATCTGAGGAATCTGGAAGTGGACATTTGGAATGCTTTGAGGCCTATGGTGAAAAATTAAATATCTTCACGTGAAAAGTACTCAGAAGCATTCTGGGAAATTACTTTGTGATGTATGCATTCATCTCACAGAGTTCAAGTTTCCTTTTGGTTGAGCAGATTTGAAACAGTCTTTTTGTAGAATCTGCAAGTGGATATATGAGATCTTTTCGTCCAGCGCGAGAAAAAGGAAATATCATCTCATAAAAACCAGGCAGAAGATCCTGAACAAATTCTTAGTGATACATGCATTCAAGTGAAAAGGTGAACCCTGCTTTTGATCCAGCAGATTTGAAACACTCTGTTTGAAGAATCTGCAAGTGGACATTTGGAGCGCTTTGAGGCCTATGTTGAAATAGGAAATATGTGCACATAAAAGCTACAGAAAAGCATTCTGTGAAATTTCTTTGTGATGTGTGCATTCTTCTCACAGTGTTGAAGCTTTCTTTTGGTTGAGCAGGTTTGAAGCTTTCCTTTTGGAGAATCTGCAAGTGGATATTTGAGATCTTTAGGTCCAATGGGGAACCGGATTTATCTTCACATAAAAACTAGACGGAAGCCTTCCTAGCAACGTCTTAGTGATGCGTGTATTCCACTCACAGAGTTGAAAATTACTTTTGATTGAGCAGTTTTGAAACACTTTTTGTCAAGATTCTGCAAGGTTACAATTGGAGTGCTTTGAGTCCTATGGTCAAAAAGGAAATATCTTCACATTAATACTACACAGAACCATTTTACAAAATATGTTTGTGATGTGTGCGTTCATCTGACAGAGGTGAAGCTTTCTTTTGTTGAGCATATATGAAAAAGGCTTTATATAGTGTCTGCAAGAGGATATTTGAGATGTTTGCCTCCAATGTGGGAAAAGGAAATATCTTCACTTAAAAACTTCAAATAGGCATTCTGAGAAACTTCTTAGTGATACGTGCATTCAACTCACAGAGTTGGACATTTCTTTTGATTCAGCAGTTTTGAAACACGCTGTTTGAAGAATCTGCAAGTTGACATTTGGAGTGCTTTGAGGGCAATGATGTAAAAGGAAATATCTTCATATTAAAACTACACAGAATAATTCTGTGAAATTTATTTGTGATGTGTGCATTCGTTTCACAGGGATAAACCTCTCCTATGGTTGAGCAGATTTGAAACTGTTTTTTCTACAATCTGCAAGTGGATATTTGAGATCTTTTCTTCCAATTCATTAAAAGGAATTATGTTCACTTAGAAACTAGACGGAAGCATTCTGAGCAACTCTTTTGTGATGTGTGCATTCATCTCATGGAGGTCAGCCTTTCTTTTGCTTGGACAGTTTCGATACTCTCTGTTAAAAGAATCTGCAACTGGACACTTGGAGTGCTTTGAGGCCTATGGTGAAAAAGGAAATATATTCTTATGAAAGCTAAAGGGAAGCATCCTGCGAAATTTCATTATGATGTGTGCATTCATCTCACAGAGTTGAAGCTTTTATTTTGTTGAGCAGATTTGAACAAGTCTTTTCCTAGAATCTGCAAGTGGATATTTGAGATGTCTGCGTCCATTGCGAGAAAAAGAATTATCTTCATATAAAAACTAGACAGAAGCTTTCTCAACAACTACTTAGTGACACGTGCATTCAACTCACAGAGTTTAAACTTTCTTTTGATAGAGCAGTTTTGAAACACGGTGTTTGAAGCATCTGCAACTGGACATTTGGAGGTCTTTGAGACCTATGGTGAAAAAGCAAGTATCTTCATATAAAAACTACACAGAAGCATCCTGCAAAATTTATTTGTGATGTGTGCATTCATCTCAGAGAGTTGAAGCTTTCTTGTGGTTGAGCAGATTGGAAACTGTCTTTTTGTAGACTCTGTAACTGCATGTTTGAGATCATTTCGTCCAATGCAGGAAAAGGAGATATCTTCACATAAAAACCGGACGGAAGCATTCTGAGCAACTTCTTAATGATATGTGCATTCAACTCAGAGAATTGAAGCATTCTTTTGATTGATCAGTGTTGAAACACTCTTTGAAGAATCTGCAAGAGGACATTTGGAGGGCTCTGAGACCTATGGTGAAAAAGGAAATATCTTCACATAAAAACCAAACAGAAGCACTCTGCAAAATTTCTCTGGGATGTGTGCATTCTTCTCGGAGTTGAAGCTTTTCTTTTTGGTTGAGCAGATTTGAAAGCGTTTTTTTGTAGAATCTGCAAGTGGTTATTTGAGATCTTTTCGTCCAATGTGGGAAAAGGAAATATCTTCACATAAAAACTAGACAGAAGCATTCTGAGCAACTTCTTGGTGATGTGGGCATTCAACTCTCAGAGTTGAAGCTTTCCTTTGGTTGAACAGATTTGAAATAGTCCTTTTGTACAATCTGCAAGTGGATATTTGAGATCTTTTCATCCAATGCTGAAAAGGAAATATCTTCACTTAAAAACTAAACTGAAGCATTCTGAGCAACTTCTTAGTGATGGGTGCATTCAACTCACAGAGTTGAGCCTTTCTGTTGATTGAGCAGTTTTGAAACTCTCTGTTTGAAGCATCTGCAAATGGGCATTTGGACTGCTTTGTGGCCTATGGTGGAAAATGATATATCTTCACCAAAATGATACACGGGAGCATCTTGCGAAATTTCCTTGTGATGTGTGCCTTCATCTCACATAGTGGAAACTTTCTTTTGGTTAAGCAGATATGAAACAGTCTTTTTCTAGATTCTGCCAGTGCAAATATGAAATCTTTACTTCCAATGCTGTGAAAGGAATTATCTTCTCATAAAACCTAGAGAGAAGCATTCTGAACAACTTCTTAGTGATATGTGCATTCCACTCACAGAGTTGAAACTTTCTTTTGATGGAGCAGTTTTGAAACAATCTGAAGAATCTGGAAGTGGACATTTGGAATGCTTTGAGGCCTATGGTGAAAAATTAAATATCTTCACGTGAAAAGTACTCAGAAGCATTCTGGGAAATTACTTTGTGATGTATGCATTCATCTCACAGAGTTCAAGTTTCCTTTTGGTTGAGCAGATTTGAAACAGTCTTTTTGTAGAATCTGCAAGTGGATATATGAGATCTTTTCGTCCAGCGTGAGAAAAAGGAAATATCATCTCATAAAAACCAGGCAGAAGATCCTGAACAAATTCTTAGTGATACATGCATTCAAGTGAAAAGGTGAACCCTGCTTTTGATCCAGCAGATTTGAAACACTCTGTTTGAAGAATCTGCAAGTGGACATTTGGAGCGCTTTGAGGCCTATGTTGAAATAGGAAATATGTGCACATAAAAGCTACAGAAAAGCATTCTGTGAAATTTCTTTGTGATGTGTGCATTCTTCTCACAGTGTTGAAGCTTTCTTTTGGTTGAGCAGGTTTGAAGCTTTCCTTTTGGAGAATCTGCAAGTGGATATTTGAGATCTTTAGGTCCAATGGGGAACCGGATTTATCTTCACATAAAAACTAGACGGAAGCCTTCCTAGCAACGTCTTAGTGATGCGTGTATTCCACTCACAGAGTTGAAAATTACTTTTGATTGAGCAGTTTTGAAACACTTTTTGTCAAGATTCTGCAAGGTTACAATTGGAGTGCTTTGAGTCCTATGGTCAAAAAGGAAATATCTTCACATTAATACTACACAGAACCATTTTACAAAATATGTTTGTGATGTGTGCGTTCATCTGACAGAGGTGAAGCTTTCTTTTGTTGAGCATATATGAAAAAGGCTTTATATAGTGTCTGCAAGAGGATATTTGAGATGTTTGCCTCCAATGTGGGAAAAGGAAATATCTTCACTTAAAAACTTCAAATAGGCATTCTGAGAAACTTCTTAGTGATACGTGCATTCAACTCACAGAGTTGGACATTTCTTTTGATTCAGCAGTTTTGAAACACGCTGTTTGAAGAATCTGCAAGTTGACATTTGGAGTGCTTTGAGGGCAATGATGTAAAAGGAAATATCTTCATATTAAAACTACACAGAATAATTCTGTGAAATTTATTTGTGATGTGTGCATTCGTTTCACAGGGATAAACCTCTCCTATGGTTGAGCAGATTTGAAACTGTTTTTTCTACAATCTGCAAGTGGATATTTGAGATCTTTTCTTCCAATTCATTAAAAGGAATTATGTTCACTTAGAAACTAGACGGAAGCATTCTGAGCAACTCTTTTGTGATGTGTGCATTCATCTCATGGAGGTCAGCCTTTCTTTTGCTTGGACAGTTTCGATACTCTCTGTTAAAAGAATCTGCAACTGGACACTTGGACTGCTTTGAGGCCTATGGTGAAAAAGGAAATATATTCTTATGAAAGCTAAAGGGAAGCATCCTGCGAAATTTCATTATGATGTGTGCATTCATCTCACAGAGTTGAAGCTTTTATTTTGTTGAGCAGATTTGAACAAGTCTTTTCCTAGAATCTGCAAGTGGATATTTGAGATGTCTGCGTCCATTGCGAGAAAAAGAATTATCTTCATATAAAAACTAGACAGAAGCTTTCTCAACAACTACTTAGTGACACGTGCATTCAACTCACAGAGTTTAAACTTTCTTTTGATAGAGCAGTTTTGAAACACGGTGTTTGAAGCATCTGCAACTGGACATTTGGAGGTCTTTGAGACCTATGGTGAAAAAGCAAGTATCTTCATATAAAAACTACACAGAAGCATCCTGCAAAATTTATTTGTGATGTGTGCATTCATCTCAGAGAGTTGAAGCTTTCTTGTGGTTGAGCAGATTGGAAACTGTCTTTTTGTAGACTCTGTAACTGCATGTTTGAGATCATTTCGTCCAATGAAGGAAAAGGAGATATCTTCACATAAAAACCGGACGGAAGCATTCTGAGCAACTTCTTAATGATATGTGCATTCAACTCAGAGAATTGAAGCATTCTTTTGATTGATCAGTGTTGAAACACTCTTTGAAGAATCTGCAAGAGGACATTTGGAGGGCTCTGAGACCTATGGTGAAAAAGGAAATATCTTCACATAAAAACCAAACAGAAGCACTCTGCAAAATTTCTCTGGGATGTGTGCATTCTTCTCGGAGTTGAAGCTTTTCTTTTTGGTTGAGCAGATTTGAAAGCGTTTTTTTGTAGAATCTGCAAGTGGTTATTTGAGATCTTTTCGTCCAATGTGGGAAAAGGAAATATCTTCACATAAAAACTAGACAGAAGCATTCTGAGCAACTTCTTGGTGATGTGGGCATTCAACTCTCAGAGTTGAAGCTTTCCTTTGGTTGAACAGATTTGAAATAGTCCTTTTGTACAATCTGCAAGTGGATATTTGAGATCTTTTCATCCAATGCTGAAAAGGAAATATCTTCACTTAAAAACTAAACTGAAGCATTCTGAGCAACTTCTTAGTGATGGGTGCATTCAACTCACAGAGTTGAGCCTTTCTGTTGATTGAGCAGTTTTGAAACTCTCTGTTTGAAGCATCTGCAAATGGGCATTTGGACTGCTTTGTGGCCTATGGTGGAAAATGATATATCTTCACCAAAATGATACACGGGAGCATCTTGCGAAATTTCCTTGTGATGTGTGCCTTCATCTCACATAGTGGAAGCTTTCTTTTGGTTAAGCAGATATGAAACAGTCTTTTTCTAGATTCTGCCAGTGCAAATATGAAATCTTTTCTTCCAATGCTGTGAAAGGAATTATCTTCTCATAAAACCTAGAGAGAAGCATTCTGAACAACTTCTTAGTGATATGTGCATTCCACTCACAGAGTTGAAACTTTCTTTTGATGGAGCAGTTTTGAAACAATCTGAAGAATCTGGAAGTGGACATTTGGAATGCTTTGAGGCCTATGGTGAAAAATTAAATATCTTCACGTGAAAAGTACTCAGAAGCATTCTGGGAAATTACTTTGTGATGTATGCATTCATCTCACAGAGTTCAAGTTTCCTTTTGGTTGAGCAGATTTGAAACAGTCTTTTTGTAGAATCTGCAAGTGGATATATGAGATCTTTTCGTCCAGTGCGAGAAAAAGGAAATATCATCTCATAAAAACCAGGCAGAAGATCCTGAACAAATTCTTAGTGATACATGCATTCAAGTGAAAAGGTGAACCCTGCTTTTGATCCAGCAGATTTGAAACACTCTGTTTGAAGAATCTGCAAGTGGACATTTGGAGCGCTTTGAGGACTATGTTGAAATAGGAAATATGTGCACATAAAAGCTACAGAAAAGCATTCTGTGAAATATCTTTGTGATGTGTGCATTCTTCTCACAGTGTTGAAGCTTTCTTTTGGTTGAGCAGGTTTGAAGCTTTCCTTTTGGAGAATCTGCAAGTGGATATTTGAGATCTTTAGGTCCAATGGGGAACCGGATTTATCTTCACATAAAAACTAGACGGAAGCCTTCCTAGCAACGTCTTAGTGATGCGTGTATTCCACTCACAGAGTTGAAAATTACTTTTGATTGAGCAGTTTTGAAACACTTTTTGTCAAGATTCTGCAGGGTTACAATTGGAGTGCTTTGAGTCCTATGGTCAAAAAGGAAATATTTTCACCTTAATACAACACAGAACCATTTTACAAAATATGTTTGTGATGTGTGCGTTCATCTGACAGAGGTGAAGCTTTCTTTTGTTGAGCATATATGAAAAAGGCTTTATATAGTGTCTGCAAGAGGATATTTGAGATGTTTGCCTCCAATGTGGGAAAAGGAAATATCTTCACTTAAAAACTTCAAATAGGCATTCTGAGAAACTTCTTAGTGATACGTGCATTCAACTCACAGAGTTGGACATTTCTTTTGATTCAGCAGTTTTGAAACACGCTGTTTGAAGAATCTGCAAGTTGACATTTGGAGTGCTTTGAGGGCAATGATGTAAAAGGAAATATCTTCATATTAAAACTACACAGAATAATTCTGTGAAATTTATTTGTGATGTGTGCATTCGTTTCACAGGGATAAACCTCTCCTATGGTTGAGCAGATTTGAAACTGTTTTTTCTACAATCTGCAAGTGGATATTTGAGATCTTTTCTTCCAATTCATTAAAAGGAATTATGTTCACTTAGAAACTAGACGGAAGCATTCTGAGCAACTCTTTTGTGATGTGTGCATTCATCTCATGGAGGTCAGCCTTTCTTTTGCTTGGACAGTTTCGATACTCTCTGTTAAAAGAATCTGCAACTGGACACTTGGAGTGCTTTGAGGCCTATGGTGAAAAAGGAAATATATTCTTATGAAAGCTAAAGGGAAGCATCCTGCGAAATTTCATTATGATGTGTGCATTCATCTCACAGAGTTGAAGCTTTTATTTTGTTGAGCAGATTTGAACAAGTCTTTTCCTAGAATCTGCAAGTGGATATTTGAGATGTCTGCGTCCATTGCGAGAAAAAGAATTATCTTCATATAAAAACTAGACAGAAGCTTTCTCAACAACTACTTAGTGACATGTGCATTCAACTCACAGAGTTTAAACTTTCTTTTGATAGAGCAGTTTTGAAACACGGTGTTTGAAGCATCTGCAACTGGACATTTGGAGGTCTTTGAGACCTATGGTGAAAAAGCAAGTATCTTCATATAAAAACTACACAGAAGCATCCTGCAAAATTTATTTGTGATGTGTGCATTCATCTCAGAGAGTTGAAGCTTTCTTGTGGTTGAGCAGATTGGAAACTGTCTTTTTGTAGACTCTGTAACTGCATGTTTGAGATCATTTCGTCCAATGCAGGAAAAGGAGATATCTTCACATAAAAACCGGACGGAAGCATTCTGAGCAACTTCTTAATGATATGTGCATTCAACTCAGAGAATTGAAGCATTCTTTTGATTGATCAGTGTTGAAACACTCTTTGAAGAATCTGCAAGAGGACATTTGGAGGGCTCTGAGACCTATGGTGAAAAAGGAAATATCTTCACATAAAAACCAAACAGAAGCACTCTGCAAAATTTCTCTGGGATGTGTGCATTCTTCTCGGAGTTGAAGCTTTTCTTTTTGGTTGAGCAGATTTGAAAGCGTTTTTTTGTAGAATCTGCAAGTGGTTATTTGAGATCTTTTCGTCCAATGTGGGAAAAGGAAATATCTTCACATAAAAACTAGACAGAAGCATTCTGAGCAACTTCTTGGTGATGTGGGCATTCAACTCTCAGAGTTGAAGCTTTCCTTTGGTTGAACAGATTTGAAATAGTCCTTTTGTACAATCTGCAAGTGGATATTTGAGATCTTTTCATCCAATGCTGAAAAGGAAATATCTTCACTTAAAAACTAAACTGAAGCATTCTGAGCAACTTCTTAGTGATGGGTGCATTCAACTCACAGAGTTGAGCCTTTCTGTTGATTGAGCAGTTTTGAAACTCTCTGTTTGAAGCATCTGCAAATGGGCATTTGGACTGCTTTGTGGCCTATGGTGGAAAATGATATATCTTCACCAAAATCATACACGGGAGCATCTTGCGAAATTTCCTTGTGATGTGTGCCTTCATCTCACATAGTGGAAGCTTTCTTTTGGTTAAGCAGATATGAAACAGTCTTTTTCTAGATTCTGCCAGTGCAAATATGAAATCTTTTCTTCCAATGCTGTGAAAGGAATTATCTTCTCATAAAACCTAGAGAGAAGCATTCTGAACAACTTCTTAGTGATATGTGCATTCCACTCACAGAGTTGAAACTTTCTTTTGATGGAGCAGTTTTGAAACAATCTGAAGAATCTGGAAGTGGACATTTGGAATGCTTTGAGGCCTATGGTGAAAAATTAAATATCTTCACGTGAAAAGTACTCAGAAGCATTCTGGGAAATTACTTTGTGATGTATGCATTCATCTCACAGAGTTCAAGTTTCCTTTTGGTTGAGCAGATTTGAAACAGTCTTTTTGTAGAATCTGCAAGTGGATATATGAGATCTTTTCGTCCAGCGTGAGAAAAAGGAAATATCATCTCATAAAAACCAGGCAGAAGATCCTGAACAAATTCTTAGTGATACATGCATTCAAGTGAAAAGGTGAACCCTGCTTTTGATCCAGCAGATTTGAAACACTCTGTTTGAAGAATCTGCAAGTGGACATTTGGAGCGCTTTGAGGCCTATGTTGAAATAGGAAATATGTGCACATAAAAGCTACAGAAAAGCATTCTGTGAAATTTCTTTGTGATGTGTGCATTCTTCTCACAGTGTTGAAACTTTCTTTTGGTTGAGCAGGTTTGAAGCTTTCCTTTTGGAGAATCTGCAAGTGGATATTTGAGATCTTTAGGTCCAATGGGGAACCGGATTTATCTTCACATAAAAACTAGACGGAAGCCTTCCTAGCAACGTCTTAGTGATGCGTGTATTCCACTCACAGAGTTGAAAATTACTTTTGATTGAGCAGTTTTGAAACACTTTTTGTCAAGATTCTGCAAGGTTACAATTGGAGTGCTTTGAGTCCTATGGTCAAAAAGGAAATATCTTCACATTAATACTACACAGAACCATTTTACAAAATATGTTTGTGATGTGTGCGTTCATCTGACAGAGGTGAAGCTTTCTTTTGTTGAGCATATATGAAAAAGGCTTTATATAGTGTCTGCAAGAGGATATTTGAGATGTTTGCCTCCAATGTGGGAAAAGGAAATATCTTCACTTAAAAACTTCAAATAGGCATTCTGAGAAACTTCTTAGTGATACGTGCATTCAACTCACAGAGTTGGACATTTCTTTTGATTCAGCAGTTTTGAAACACGCTGTTTGAAGAATCTGCAAGTTGACATTTGGAGTGCTTTGAGGGCAATGATGTAAAAGGAAATATCTTCATATTAAAACTACACAGAATAATTCTGTGAAATTTATTTGTGATGTGTGCATTCGTTTCACAGGGATAAACCTCTCCTATGGTTGAGCAGATTTGAAACTGTTTTTTCTACAATCTGCAAGTGGATATTTGAGATCTTTTCTTCCAATTCATTAAAAGGAATTATGTTCACTTAGAAACTAGACGGAAGCATTCTGAGCAACTCTTTTGTGATGTGTGCATTCATCTCATGGAGGTCAGCCTTTCTTTTGCTTGGACAGTTTCGATACTCTCTGTTAAAAGAATCTGCAACTGGACACTTGGACTGCTTTGAGGCCTATGGTGAAAAAGGAAATATATTCTTATGAAAGCTAAAGGGAAGCATCCTGCGAAATTTCATTATGATGTGTGCATTCATCTCACAGAGTTGAAGCTTTTATTTTGTTGAGCAGATTTGAACAAGTCTTTTCCTAGAATCTGCAAGTGGATATTTGAGATGTCTGCGTCCATTGCGAGAAAAAGAATTATCTTCATATAAAAACTAGACAGAAGCTTTCTCAACAACTACTTAGTGACATGTGCATTCAACTCACAGAGTTTAAACTTTCTTTTGATAGAGCAGTTTTGAAACACGGTGTTTGAAGCATCTGCAACTGGACATTTGGAGGTCTTTGAGACCTATGGTGAAAAAGCAAGTATCTTCATATAAAAACTACACAGAAGCATCCTGCAAAATTTATTTGTGATGTGTGCATTCATCTCAGAGAGTTGAAGCTTTCTTGTGGTTGAGCAGATTTGAAACTGTCTTTTTGTAGACTCTGTAACTGCATGTTTGAGATCATTTCGTCCAATGAAGGAAAAGGAGATATCTTCACATAAAAACCGGACGGAAGCATTCTGAGCAACTTCTTAATGATATGTGCATTCAACTCAGAGAATTGAAGCATTCTTTTGATTGATCAGTGTTGAAACACTCTTTGAAGAATCTGCAAGAGGACATTTGGAGGGCTCTGAGACCTATGGTGAAAAAGGAAATATCTTCACATAAAAACCAAACAGAAGCACTCTGCAAAATTTCTCTGGGATGTGTGCATTCTTCTCGGAGTTGAAGCTTTTCTTTTTGGTTGAGCAGATTTGAAAGCGTTTTTTTGTAGAATCTGCAAGTGGTTATTTGAGATCTTTTCGTCCAATGTGGGAAAAGGAAATATCTTCACATAAAAACTAGACAGAAGCATTCTGAGCAACTTCTTGGTGATGTGGGCATTCAACTCTCAGAGTTGAAGCTTTCCTTTGGTTGAACAGATTTGAAATAGTCCTTTTGTACAATCTGCAAGTGGATATTTGAGATCTTTTCATCCAATGCTGAAAAGGAAATATCTTCACTTAAAAACTAAACTGAAGCATTCTGAGCAACTTCTTAGTGATGGGTGCATTCAACTCACAGAGTTGAGCCTTTCTGTTGATTGAGCAGTTTTGAAACTCTCTGTTTGAAGCATCTGCAAATGGGCATTTGGACTGCTTTGTGGCCTATGGTGGAAAATGATATATCTTCACCAAAATGATACACGGGAGCATCTTGCGAAATTTCCTTGTGATGTGTGCCTTCATCTCACATAGTGGAAACTTTCTTTTGGTTAAGCAGATATGAAACAGTCTTTTTCTAGATTCTGCCAGTGCAAATATGAAATCTTTACTTCCAATGCTGTGAAAGGAATTATCTTCTCATAAAACCTAGAGAGAAGCATTCTGAACAACTTCTTAGTGATATGTGCATTCCACTCACAGAGTTGAAACTTTCTTTTGATGGAGCAGTTTTGAAACAATCTGAAGAATCTGGAAGTGGACATTTGGAATGCTTTGAGGCCTATGGTGAAAAATTAAATATCTTCACGTGAAAAGTACTCAGAAGCATTCTGGGAAATTACTTTGTGATGTATGCATTCATCTCACAGAGTTCAAGTTTCCTTTTGGTTGAGCAGATTTGAAACAGTCTTTTTGTAGAATCTGCAAGTGGATATATGAGATCTTTTCGTCCAGCGCGAGAAAAAGGAAATATCATCTCATAAAAACCAGGCAGAAGATCCTGAACAAATTCTTAGTGATACATGCATTCAAGTGAAAAGGTGAACCCTGCTTTTGATCCAGCAGATTTGAAACACTCTGTTTGAAGAATCTGCAAGTGGACATTTGGAGCGCTTTGAGGCCTATGTTGAAATAGGAAATATGTGCACATAAAAGCTACAGAAAAGCATTCTGTGAAATTGCTTTGTGATGTGTGCATTCTTCTCACAGTGTTGAAGCTTTCTTTTGGTTGAGCAGGTTTGAAGCTTTCCTTTTGGAGAATCTGCAAGTGGATATTTGAGATCTTTAGGTCCAATGGGGAACCGGATTTATCTTCACATAAAAACTAGACGGAAGCCTTCCTAGCAACGTCTTAGTGATGCGTGTATTCCACTCACAGAGTTGAAAATTACTTTTGATTGAGCAGTTTTGAAACACTTTTTGTCAAGATTCTGCAAGGTTACAATTGGAGTGCTTTGAGTCCTATGGTCAAAAAGGAAATATCTTCACATTAATACTACACAGAACCATTTTACAAAATATGTTTGTGATGTGTGCGTTCATCTGACAGAGGTGAAGCTTTCTTTTGTTGAGCATATATGAAAAAGGCTTTATATAGTGTCTGCAAGAGGATATTTGAGATGTTTGCCTCCAATGTGGGAAAAGGAAATATCTTCACTTAAAAACTTCAAATAGGCATTCTGAGAAACTTCTTAGTGATACGTGCATTCAACTCACAGAGTTGGACATTTCTTTTGATTCAGCAGTTTTGAAACACGCTGTTTGAAGAATCTGCAAGTTGACATTTGGAGTGCTTTGAGGGCAATGATGTAAAAGGAAATATCTTCATATTAAAACTACACAGAATAATTCTGTGAAATTTATTTGTGATGTGTGCATTCATTTCACAGGGATAAACCTCTCCTATGGTTGAGCAGATTTGAAACTGTTTTTTCTACAATCTGCAAGTGGATATTTGAGATCTTTTCTTCCAATTCATTAAAAGGAATTATGTTCACTTAGAAACTAGACGGAAGCATTCTGAGCAACTCTTTTGTGATGTGTGCATTCATCTCATGGAGGTCAGCCTTTCTGTTGCTTGGACAGTTTCGATACTCTCTGTTAAAAGAATCTGCAACTGGACACTTGGAGTGCTTTGAGGCCTATGGTGAAAAAGGAAATATATTCTTATGAAAGCTAAAGGGAAGCATCCTGCGAAATTTCATTATGATGTGTGCATTCATCTCACAGAGTTGAAGCTTTTATTTTGTTGAGCAGATTTGAACAAGTCTTTTCCTAGAATCTGCAAGTGGATATTTGAGATGTCTGCGTCCATTGCGAGAAAAAGAATTATCTTCATATAAAAACTAGACAGAAGCTTTCTCAACAACTACTTAGTGACATGTGCATTCAACTCACAGAGTTTAAACTTTCTTTTGATAGAGCAGTTTTGAAACACGGTGTTTGAAGCATCTGCAACTGGACATTTGGAGGTCTTTGAGACCTATGGTGAAAAAGCAAGTATCTTCACATAAAAACTACACAGAAGCATCCTGCAAAATTTATTTGTGATGTGTGCATTCATCTCAGAGAGTTGAAGCTTTCTTGTGGTTGAGCAGATTTGAAACTGTCGTTTTGTAGACTCTGTAACTGCATGTTTGAGATCATTTCGTCCAATGCAGGAAAAGGAGAAATCTTCACATAAAAACCGGACGGAAGCATTCTGAGCAACTTCTTAATGATATGTGCATTCAACTCAGAGAATTGAAGCATTCTTTTGATTGATCAGTGTTGAAACACTCTTTGAAGAATCTGCAAGAGGACATTTGGAGGGCTCTGAGACCTATGGTGAAAAAGGAAATATCTTCACATAAAAACCAAACAGAAGCACTCTGCAAAATTTCTCTGGGATGTGTGCATTCTTCTCTGAGTTGAAGCTTTTCTTTTTGGTTGAGCAGATTTGAAAGCGTTTTTTTGTAGAATCTGCAAGTGGTTATTTGAGATCTTTTCGTCCAATGTGGGAAAAGGAAATATCTTCACATAAAAACTAGACAGAAGCATTCTGAGCAACTACTTGGTGATGTGGGCATTCAACTCTCAGAGTTGAAGCTTTCCTTTGGTTGAACAGATTTGAAATAGTCCTTTTGTACAATCTGCAAGTGGATATTTGAGATCTTTTCATCCAATGCTGAAAAGGAAATATCTTCACTTAAAAACTAAACTGAAGCATTCTGAGCAACTTCTTAGTGATGGGTGCATTCAACTCACAGAGTTGAGCCTTTCTGTTGATTGAGCAGTTTTGAAACTCTCTGTTTGAAGCATCTGCAAATGGGCATTTGGACTGCTTTGTGGCCTATGGTGGAAAATGATATATCTTCACCAAAATGATACACGGGAGCATCTTGCGAAATTTCCTTGTGATGTGTGCCTTCATCTCACATAGTGGAAGCTTTCTTTTGGTTAAGCAGATATGAAACAGTCTTTTTCTAGATTCTGCCAGTGCAAATATGAAATCTTTTCTTCCAATGCTGTGAAAGGAATTATCTTCTCATAAAACCTAGAGAGAAGCATTCTGAACAACTTCTTAGTGATATGTGCATTCCACTCACAGAGTTGAAACTTTCTTTTGATGGAGCAGTTTTGAAACAATCTGAAGAATCTGGAAGTGGACATTTGGAATGCTTTGAGGCCTATGGTGAAAAATTAAATATCTTCACGTGAAAAGTACTCAGAAGCATTCTGGGAAATTACTTTGTGATGTATGCATTCATCTCACAGAGTTCAAGTTTCCTTTTGGTTGAGCAGATTTGAAACAGTCTTTTTGTAGAATCTGCAAGTGGATATATGAGATCTTTTCGTCCAGCGCGAGAAAAAGGAAATATCATCTCATAAAAACCAGGCAGAAGATCCTGAACAAATTCTTAGTGATACATGCATTCAAGTGAAAAGGTGAACCCTGCTTTTGATCCAGCAGATTTGAAACACTCTGTTTGAAGAATCTGCAAGTGGACATTTGGAGCGCTTTGAGGCCTATGTTGAAATAGGAAATATGTGCACATAAAAGCTACAGAAAAGCATTCTGTGAAATTGCTTTGTGATGTGTGCATTCTTCTCACAGTGTTGAAGCTTTCTTTTGGTTGAGCAGGTTTGAAGCTTTCCTTTTGGAGAATCTGCAAGTGGATATTTGAGATCTTTAGGTCCAATGGGGAACCGGATTTATCTTCACATAAAAACTAGACGGAAGCCTTCCTAGCAACGTCTTAGTGATGCGTGTATTCCACTCACAGAGTTGAAAATTACTTTTGATTGAGCAGTTTTGAAACACTTTTTGTCAAGATTCTGCAAGGTTACAATTGGAGTGCTTTGAGTCCTATGGTCAAAAAGGAAATATCTTCACATTAATACTACACAGAACCATTTTACAAAATATGTTTGTGATGTGTGCGTTCATCTGACAGAGGTGAAGCTTTCTTTTGTTGAGCATATATGAAAAAGGCTTTATATAGTGTCTGCAAGAGGATATTTGAGATGTTTGCCTCCAATGTGGGAAAAGGAAATATCTTCACTTAAAAACTTCAAATAGGCATTCTGAGAAACTTCTTAGTGATACGTGCATTCAACTCACAGAGTTGGACATTTCTTTTGATTCAGCAGTTTTGAAACACGCTGTTTGAAGAATCTGCAAGTTGACATTTGGAGTGCTTTGAGGGCAATGATGTAAAAGGAAATATCTTCATATTAAAACTACACAGAATAATTCTGTGAAATTTATTTGTGATGTGTGCATTCATTTCACAGGGATAAACCTCTCCTATGGTTGAGCAGATTTGAAACTGTTTTTTCTACAATCTGCAAGTGGATATTTGAGATCTTTTCTTCCAATTCATTAAAAGGAATTATGTTCACTTAGAAACTAGACGGAAGCATTCTGAGCAACTCTTTTGTGATGTGTGCATTCATCTCATGGAGGTCAGCCTTTCTTTTGCTTGGACAGTTTCGATACTCTCTGTTAAAAGAATCTGCAACTGGACACTTGGAGTGCTTTGAGGCCTATGGTGAAAAAGGAAATATATTCTTATGAAAGCTAAAGGGAAGCATCCTGCGAAATTTCATTATGATGTGTGCATTCATCTCACAGAGTTGAAGCTTTTATTTTGTTGAGCAGATTTGAACAAGTCTTTTCCTAGAATCTGCAAGTGGATATTTGAGATGTCTGCGTCCATTGCGAGAAAAAGAATTATCTTCATATAAAAACTAGACAGAAGCTTTCTCAACAACTACTTAGTGACATGTGCATTCAACTCACAGAGTTTAAACTTTCTTTTGATAGAGCAGTTTTGAAACACGGTGTTTGAAGCATCTGCAACTGGACATTTGGAGGTCTTTGAGACCTATGGTGAAAAAGCAAGTATCTTCATATAAAAACTACACAGAAGCATCCTGCAAAATTTATTTGTGATGTGTGCATTCATCTCAGAGAGTTGAAGCTTTCTTGTGGTTGAGCAGATTGGAAACTGTCTTTTTGTAGACTCTGTAACTGCATGTTTGAGATCATTTCGTCCAATGCAGGAAAAGGAGATATCTTCACATAAAAACCGGACGGAAGCATTCTGAGCAACTTCTTAATGATATGTGCATTCAACTCAGAGAATTGAAGCATTCTTTTGATTGATCAGTGTTGAAACACTCTTTGAAGAATCTGCAAGAGGACATTTGGAGGGCTCTGAGACCTATGGTGAAAAAGGAAATATCTTCACATAAAAACCAAACAGAAGCACTCTGCAAAATTTCTCTGGGATGTGTGCATTCTTCTCGGAGTTGAAGCTTTTCTTTTTGGTTGAGCAGATTTGAAAGCGTTTTTTTTGTAGAATCTGCAAGTGGTTATTTGAGATCTTTTCGTCCAATGTGGGAAAAGGAAATATCTTCACATAAAAACTAGACAGAAGCATTCTGAGCAACTTCTTGGTGATGTGGGCATTCAACTCTCAGAGTTGAAGCTTTCCTTTGGTTGAACAGATTTGAAATAGTCCTTTTGTACAATCTGCAAGTGGATATTTGAGATCTTTTCATCCAATGCTGAAAAGGAAATATCTTCACTTAAAAACTAAACTGAAGCATTCTGAGCAACTTCTTAGTGATGGGTGCATTCAACTCACAGAGTTGAGCCTTTCTGTTGATTGAGCAGTTTTGAAACTCTCTGTTTGAAGCATCTGCAAATGGGCATTTGGACTGCTTTGTGGCCTATGGTGGAAAATGATATATCTTCACCAAAATGATACACGGGAGCATCTTGCGAAATTTCCTTGTGATGTGTGCCTTCATCTCACATAGTGGAAGCTTTCTTTTGGTTAAGCAGATATGAAACAGTCTTTTTCTAGATTCTGCCAGTGCAAATATGAAATCTTTTCTTCCAATGCTGTGAAAGGAATTATCTTCTCATAAAACCTAGAGAGAAGCATTCTGAACAACTTCTTAGTGATATGTGCATTCCACTCACAGAGTTGAAACTTTCTTTTGATGGAGCAGTTTTGAAACAATCTGAAGAATCTGGAAGTGGACATTTGGAATGCTTTGAGGCCTATGGTGAAAAATTAAATATCTTCACGTGAAAAGTACTCAGAAGCATTCTGGGAAATTACTTTGTGATGTATGCATTCATCTCACAGAGTTCAAGTTTCCTTTTGGTTGAGCAGATTTGAAACAGTCTTTTTGTAGAATCTGCAAGTGGATATATGAGATCTTTTCGTCCAGTGCGAGAAAAAGGAAATATCATCTCATAAAAACCAGGCAGAAGATCCTGAACAAATTCTTAGTGATACATGCATTCAAGTGAAAAGGTGAACCCTGCTTTTGATCCAGCAGATTTGAAACACTCTGTTTGAAGAATCTGCAAGTGGACATTTGGAGCGCTTTGAGGACTATGTTGAAATAGGAAATATGTGCACATAAAAGCTACAGAAAAGCATTCTGTGAAATATCTTTGTGATGTGTGCATTCTTCTCACAGTGTTGAAGCTTTCTTTTGGTTGAGCAGGTTTGAAGCTTTCCTTTTGGAGAATCTGCAAGTGGATATTTGAGATCTTTAGGTCCAATGGGGAACCGGATTTATCTTCACATAAAAACTAGACGGAAGCCTTCCTAGCAACGTCTTAGTGATGCGTGTATTCCACTCACAGAGTTGAAAATTACTTTTGATTGAGCAGTTTTGAAACACTTTTTGTCAAGATTCTGCAGGGTTACAATTGGAGTGCTTTGAGTCCTATGGTCAAAAAGGAAATATTTTCACCTTAATACAACACAGAACCATTTTACAAAATATGTTTGTGATGTGTGCGTTCATCTGACAGAGGTGAAGCTTTCTTTTGTTGAGCATATATGAAAAAGGCTTTATATAGTGTCTGCAAGAGGATATTTGAGATGTTTGCCTCCAATGTGGGAAAAGGAAATATCTTCACTTAAAAACTTCAAATAGGCATTCTGAGAAACTTCTTAGTGATACGTGCATTCAACTCACAGAGTTGGACATTTCTTTTGATTCAGCAGTTTTGAAACACGCTGTTTGAAGAATCTGCAAGTTGACATTTGGAGTGCTTTGAGGGCAATGATGTAAAAGGAAATATCTTCATATTAAAACTACACAGAATAATTCTGTGAAATTTATTTGTGATGTGTGCATTCGTTTCACAGGGATAAACCTCTCCTATGGTTGAGCAGATTTGAAACTGTTTTTTCTACAATCTGCAAGTGGATATTTGAGATCTTTTCTTCCAATTCATTAAAAGGAATTATGTTCACTTAGAAACTAGACGGAAGCATTCTGAGCAACTCTTTTGTGATGTGTGCATTCATCTCATGGAGGTCAGCCTTTCTTTTGCTTGGACAGTTTCGATACTCTCTGTTAAAAGAATCTGCAACTGGACACTTGGAGTGCTTTGAGGCCTATGGTGAAAAAGGAAATATATTCTTATGAAAGCTAAAGGGAAGCATCCTGCGAAATTTCATTATGATGTGTGCATTCATCTCACAGAGTTGAAGCTTTTATTTTGTTGAGCAGATTTGAACAAGTCTTTTCCTAGAATCTGCAAGTGGATATTTGAGATGTCTGCGTCCATTGCGAGAAAAAGAATTATCTTCATATAAAAACTAGACAGAAGCTTTCTCAACAACTACTTAGTGACATGTGCATTCAACTCACAGAGTTTAAACTTTCTTTTGATAGAGCAGTTTTGAAACACGGTGTTTGAAGCATCTGCAACTGGACATTTGGAGGTCTTTGAGACCTATGGTGAAAAAGCAAGTATCTTCATATAAAAACTACACAGAAGCATCCTGCAAAATTTATTTGTGATGTGTGCATTCATCTCAGAGAGTTGAAGCTTTCTTGTGGTTGAGCAGATTGGAAACTGTCTTTTTGTAGACTCTGTAACTGCATGTTTGAGATCATTTCGTCCAATGCAGGAAAAGGAGATATCTTCACATAAAAACCGGACGGAAGCATTCTGAGCAACTTCTTAATGATATGTGCATTCAACTCAGAGAATTGAAGCATTCTTTTGATTGATCAGTGTTGAAACACTCTTTGAAGAATCTGCAAGAGGACATTTGGAGGGCTCTGAGACCTATGGTGAAAAAGGAAATATCTTCACATAAAAACCAAACAGAAGCACTCTGCAAAATTTCTCTGGGATGTGTGCATTCTTCTCGGAGTTGAAGCTTTTCTTTTTGGTTGAGCAGATTTGAAAGCGTTTTTTTGTAGAATCTGCAAGTGGTTATTTGAGATCTTTTCGTCCAATGTGGGAAAAGGAAATATCTTCACATAAAAACTAGACAGAAGCATTCTGAGCAACTTCTTGGTGATGTGGGCATTCAACTCTCAGAGTTGAAGCTTTCCTTTGGTTGAACAGATTTGAAATAGTCCTTTTGTACAATCTGCAAGTGGATATTTGAGATCTTTTCATCCAATGCTGAAAAGGAAATATCTTCACTTAAAAACTAAACTGAAGCATTCTGAGCAACTTCTTAGTGATGGGTGCATTCAACTCACAGAGTTGAGCCTTTCTGTTGATTGAGCAGTTTTGAAACTCTCTGTTTGAAGCATCTGCAAATGGGCATTTGGACTGCTTTGTGGCCTATGGTGGAAAATGATATATCTTCACCAAAATCATACACGGGAGCATCTTGCGAAATTTCCTTGTGATGTGTGCCTTCATCTCACATAGTGGAAGCTTTCTTTTGGTTAAGCAGATATGAAACAGTCTTTTTCTAGATTCTGCCAGTGCAAATATGAAATCTTTTCTTCCAATGCTGTGAAAGGAATTATCTTCTCATAAAACCTAGAGAGAAGCATTCTGAACAACTTCTTAGTGATATGTGCATTCCACTCACAGAGTTGAAACTTTCTTTTGATGGAGCAGTTTTGAAACAATCTGAAGAATCTGGAAGTGGATATTTGGAATGCTTTGAGGCCTATGGTGAAGAATTAAATATCTTCACGTGAAAAGTACTCAGAAGCATTCTGGGAAATTACTTTGTGATGTATGCATTCATCTCACAGAGTTCAAGTTTCCTTTTGGTTGAGCAGATTTGAAACAGTCTTTTTGTAGAATCTGCAAGTGGATATATGAGATCTTTTCGTCCAGCGCGAGAAAAAGGAAATATCATCTCATAAAAACCAGGCAGAAGATCCTGAACAAATTCTTAGTGATACATGCATTCAAGTGAAAAAGTGAACCCTGCTTTTGATCCAGCAGATTTGAAACACTCTGTTTGAAGAATCTGCAAGTGGACATTTGGAGCGCTTTGAGGCCTATGTTGAAATAGGAAATATGTGCACATAAAAGCTACAGAAAAGCATTCTGTGAAATTGCTTTGTGATGTGTGCATTCTTCTCACAGTGTTGAAGCTTTCTTTTGGTTGAGCAGGTTTGAAGCTTTCCTTTTGGAGAATCTGCAAGTGGATATTTGAGATCTTTAGGTCCAATGGGGAACCGGATTTATCTTCACATAAAAACTAGACGGAAGCCTTCCTAGCAACGTCTTAGTGATGCGTGTATTCCACTCACAGTGTTGAAAATTACTTTTGATTGAGCAGTTTTGAAACACTTTTTGTCAAGATTCTGCAAGGTTACAATTGGAGTGCTTTGAGTCCTATGGTCAAAAAGGAAATATCTTCACATTAATACTACACAGAACCATTTTACAAAATATGTTTGTGATGTGTGCGTTCATCTGACAGAGGTGAAGCTTTCTTTTGTTGAGCATATATGAAAAAGGCTTTATATAGTGTCTGCAAGAGGATATTTGAGATGTTTGCCTCCAATGTGGGAAAAGGAAATATCTTCACTTAAAAACTTCAAATAGGCATTCTGAGAAACTTCTTAGTGATACGTGCATTCAACTCACAGAGTTGGACATTTCTTTTGATTCAGCAGTTTTGAAACACGCTGTTTGAAGAATCTGCAAGTTGACATTTGGAGTGCTTTGAGGGCAATGATGTAAAAGGAAATATCTTCATATTAAAACTACACAGAATAATTCTGTGAAATTTATTTGTGATGTGTGCATTCGTTTCACAGGGATAAACCTCTCCTATGGTTGAGCAGATTTGAAACTGTTTTTTCTACAATCTGCAAGTGGATATTTGAGATCTTTTCTTCCAATTCATTAAAAGGAATTATGTTCACTTAGAAACTAGACGGAAGCATTCTGAGCAACTCTTTTGTGATGTGTGCATTCATCTCATGGAGGTCAGCCTTTCTTTTGCTTGGACAGTTTCGATACTCTCTGTTAAAAGAATCTGCAACTGGACACTTGGAGTGCTTTGAGGCCTATGGTGAAAAAGGAAATATATTCTTATGAAAGCTAAAGGGAAGCATCCTGCGAAATTTCATTATGATGTGTGCATTCATCTCACAGAGTTGAAGCTTTTATTTTGTTGAGCAGATTTGAACAAGTCTTTTCCTAGAATCTGCAAGTGGATATTTGAGATGTCTGCGTCCATTGCCAGAAAAAGAATTATCTTCATATAAAAACTAGACAGAAGCTTTCTCAACAACTACTTAGTGACATGTGCATTCAACTCACAGAGTTTAAACTTTCTTTTGATAGAGCAGTTTTGAAACACGGTGTTTGAAGCATCTGCAACTGGACATTTGGAGGTCTTTGAGACCTATGGTGAAAAAGCAAGTATCTTCATATAAAAACTACACAGAAGCATCCTGCAAAATTTATTTGTGATGTGTGCATTCATCTCAGAGAGTTGAAGCTTTCTTGTGGTTGAGCAGATTGGAAACTGTCTTTTTGTAGACTCTGTAACTGCATGTTTGAGATCATTTCGTCCAATGCAGGAAAAGGAGATATCTTCACATAAAAACCGGACGGAAGCATTCTGAGCAACTTCTTAATGATATGTGCATTCAACTCAGAGAATTGAAGCATTCTTTTGATTGATCAGTGTTGAAACACTCTTTGAAGAATCTGCAAGAGGACATTTGGAGGGCTCTGAGACCTATGGTGAAAAAGGAAATATCTTCACATAAAAACCAAACAGAAGCACTCTGCAAAATTTCTCTGGGATGTGTGCATTCTTCTCGGAGTTGAAGCTTTTCTTTTTGGTTGAGCAGATTTGAAAGCGTTTTTTTGTAGAATCTGCAAGTGGTTATTTGAGATCTTTTCGTCCAATGTTGGAAAAGGAAATATCTTCACATAAAAACTAGACAGAAGCATTCTGAGCAACTTCTTGGTGATGTGGGCATTCAACTCTCAGAGTTGAAGCTTTCCTTGGGTTGAACAGATTTGAAATAGTCCTTTTGTACAATCTGCAAGTGGATATTTGAGATCTTTTCATCCAATGCTGAAAAGGAAATACCTTCACTTAAAAACTAAACTGAAGCATTCTGAGCAACTTCTTAGTGATGGGTGCATTCAACTCACAGAGTTGAGCCTTTCTGCTGATTGAGCAGTTTTGAAACTCTCTGTTTGAAGCATCTGCAAATGGGCATTTGGACTGCTTTGTGGCCTATGGTGGAAAATGATATATCTTCACCAAAATCATACACGGGAGCATCTTGCGAAATTTCCTTGTGATGTGTGCCTTCATCTCACATAGTGGAAACTTTCTTTTGGTTAAGCAGATATGAAACAGTCTTTTTCTAGATTCTGCCAGTGCAAATATGAAATCTTTTCTTCCAATGCTGTGAAAGGAATTATCTTCTCATAAAACCTAGAGAGAAGCATTCTGAACAACTTCTTAGTGATATGTGCATTCCACTCACAGAGTTGAAACTTTCTTTTGATGGAGCAGTTTTGAAACAATCTGAAGAATCTGGAAGTGGACATTTGGAATGCTTTGAGGCCTATGGTGAAAAATTAAATATCTTCACGTGAAAAGTACTCAGAAGCATTCTGGGAAATTACTTTGTGATGTATGCATTCGTCTCACAGAGTTCAAGTTTCCTTTTGGTTGAGCAGATTTGAAACAGTCTTTTTGTAGAATCTGCAAGTGGATATATGAGATCTTTTCGTCCAGCGCGAGAAAAAGGAAATATCATCTCATAAAAACCAGGCAGAAGATCCTGAACAAATTCTTAGTGATACATGCATTCAAGTGAAAAGGTGAACCCTGCTTTTGATCCAGCAGATTTGAAACACTCTGTTTGAAGAATCTGCAAGTGGACATTTGGAGTGCTTTGAGGCCTATGTTGAAATAGGAAATATGTGCACATAAAAGCTACAGAAAAGCATTCTGTGAAATTTCTTTGTGATGTGTGCATTCTTTTCACAGTGTTGAAGCTTTCTTTTGGTTGAGCAGGTTTGAAGCTTTCCTTTTGGAGAATCTGCAAGTGGATATTTGAGATCTTTAGGTCCAATGGGGAACCGGATTTATCTTCACATAAAAACTAGACGGAAGCCTTCCTAGCAACGTCTTAGTGATGCGTGTATTCCACTCACAGAGTTGAAAATTACTTTTGATTGAGCAGTTTTGAAACACTTTTTGTCAAGATTCTGCAAGGTTACAGTTGGAGTGCTTTGAGTCCTATGGTCAAAAAGGAAATATCTTCACATTAATACTACACAGAACCATTTTACAAAATATGTTTGTGATGTGTGCGTTCATCTGACAGAGGTGAAGCTTTCTTTTGTTGAGCATATATGAAAAAGGCTTTATATAGTGTCTGCAAGAGGATATTTGAGATCTTTGCCTCCAATGTGGGAAAAGGAAATATCTTCACTTAAAAACTTCAAATAGGCATTCTGAGAAACTTCTTAGTGATACGTGCATTCAACTCACAGAGTTGGACATATCTTTTGATTCAGCAGTTTTGAAACACGCTGTTTGAAGAATCTGCAAGTTGACATTTGGAGTGCTTTGAGGGCAATGATGTAAAAGGAAATATCTTCATATTAAAACTACACAGAATAATTCTGTGAAATTTATTTGTGATGTGTGCATTCGTTTCACAGGGATAAAACTCTCCTATGGTTGAGCAGATTTGAAACTGTTTTTTCTACAATCTGCAAGTGGATATTTGAGATCTTTTCTTCCAATTCATTAAAAGGAATTATGTTCACTTAGAAACTAGACGGAAGCATTCTGAGCAACCCTTTTGTGATGTGTGCATTCATCTAATGGAGGTCAGCCTTTCTTTTGCTTGAACAGTTTCGAAACTCTCTGTTAAAAGAATCTGCAACTGGACACTTGGAGTGCTTTGAGGCCTATGGTGAAAAAGGAAATATGTTCTTATGAAAGCTAAAGGGAAGCATCCTGCGAAATTTCATTATGATGTGTGCATTCATCTCACAGAGTTGAAGCTTTTATTTTGTTGAGCAGATTTGAACAAGTCTTTTCCTAGAATCTGCAAGTGGATATTTGAGATGTCTGCGTCCATTGCGAGAAAAAGAATTATCTTCATATAAAAACTAGACAGAAGCTTTCTCAACAACTACTTAGTGACATGTGCATTCAACTCACAGAGTTTAAACTTTCTTTTGATAGAGCAGTTTTGAAACACGGTGTTTGAAGCATCTGCAACTGGACATTTGGAGGTCTTTGAGACCTATGGTGAAAAAGCAAGTATCTTCACATAAAAACTACACAGAAGCATCCTGCAAAATTTATTTGTGATGTGTGCATTCATCTCAGAGAGTTGAAGCTTTCTTGTGGTTGAGCAGATTTGAAACTGTCTTTTTGTAGACTCTGTAACTGCATGTTTGAGATCATTTCGTCCAATGCAGGAAAAGGAGATATCTTCACATAAAAACCGGACGGAAGCATTCTGAGCAACTTCTTAATGATATGTGCATTCAACTCAGAGAATTGAAGCATTCTTTTGATTGATCAGTGTTGAAACACTCTTTGAAGAATCTGCAAGAGGACATTTGGAGGGCTCTGAGACCTATGGTGAAAAAGGAAATATCTTCACATAAAAACCAAACAGAAGCACTCTGCAAAATTTCTCTGGGATGTGTGCATTCTTCTCGGAGTTGAAGCTTTTCTTTTTGGTTGAGCAGATTTGAAAGCGTTTTTTTGTAGAATCTGCAAGTGGTTATTTGAGATCTTTTCGTCCAATGTGGGAAAAGGAAATATCTTCACATAAAAACTAGACAGAAGCATTCTGAGCAACTTCTTGGTGATGTGGGCATTCAACTCTCAGAGTTGAAGCTTTCCTTTGGTTGAACAGATTTGAAATAGTCCTTTTGTACAATCTGCAAGTGGATATTTGAGATCTTTTCATCCAATGCTGAAAAGGAAATATCTTCACTTAAAAACTAAACTGAAGCATTCTGAGCAACTTCTTAGTGATGGGTGCATTCAACTCACAGAGTTGAGCCTTTCTGTTGATTGAGCAGTTTTGAAACTCTCTGTTTGAAGCATCTGCAAATGGGCATTTGGACTGCTTTGTGGCCTATGGTGGAAAATGATATATCTTCACCAAAATGATACACGGGAGCATCTTGCGAAATTTCCTTGTGATGTGTGCCTTCATCTCACATAGTGGAAGCTTTCTTTTGGTTAAGCAGATATGAAACAGTCTTTTTCTAGATTCTGCCAGTGCAAATATGAAATCTTTTCTTCCAATGCGGTGAAAGGAATTATCTTCTCATAAAACCTAGAGAGAAGCATTCTGAACAACTTCTTAGTGATATGTGCATTCCACTCACAGAGTTGAAACTTTCTTTTGATGGAGCAGTTTTGAAACAATCTGAAGAATCTGGAAGTGGACATTTGGAATGCTTTGAGGCCTATATTGAAAAATTAAATATCTTCACGTGAAAAGTACTCAGAAGCATTCTGGGAAATTACTTTGTGATGTATGCATTCATCTCACAGAGTTCAAGTTTCCTTTTGGTTGAGCAGATTTGAAACAGTCTTTTTGTAGAATCTGCAAGTGGATATATGAGATCTTTTCGTCCAGTGCGAGAAAAAGGAAATATCATCTCATAAAAACCAGGCAGAAGATCCTGAACAAATTCTTAGTGATACATGCATTCAAGTGAAAAGGTGAACCCTGCTTTTGATCCAGCAGATTTGAAACACTCTGTTTGAAGAATCTGCAAGTGGACATTTGGAGCGCTTTGAGGCCTATGTTGAAATAGGAAATATGTGCACATAAAAGCTACAGAAAAGCATTCTGTGAAATTTCTTTGTGATGTGTGCATTCTTCTCACAGTGTTGAAGCTTTCTTTTGGTTGAGCAGGTTTGAAGCTTTCCTTTTGGAGAATCTGCAAGTGGATATTTGAGATCTTTAGGTCCAATGGGGAACCGGATTTATCTTCACATAAAAACTAGACGGAAGCCTTCCTAGCAACGTCTTAGTGATGCGTGTATTCCACTCACAGAGTTGAAAATTACTTTTGATTGAGCAGTTTTGAAACACTTTTTGTCAAGATTCTGCAAGGTTACAATTGGAGTGCTTTGAGTCCTATGGTCAAAAAGGAAATATCTTCACATTAATACTACACAGAACCATTTTACAAAATATGTTTGTGATGTGTGCGTTCATCTGACAGAGGTGAAGCTTTCTTTTGTTGAGCATATATGAAAAAGGCTTTATATAGTGTCTGCAAGAGGATATTTGAGATGTTTGCCTCCAATGTGGGAAAAGGAAATATCTTCACTTAAAAACTTCAAATAGGCATTCTGAGAAACTTCTTAGTGATACGTGCATTCAACTCACAGAGTTGGACATTTCTTTTGATTCAGCAGTTTTGAAACACGCTGTTTGAAGAATCTGCAAGTTGACATTTGGAGTGCTTTGAGGGCAATGATGTAAAAGGAAATATCTTCATATTAAAACTACACAGAATAATTCTGTGAAATTTATTTGTGATGTGTGCATTCGTTTCACAGGGATAAACCTCTCCTATGGTTGAGCAGATTTGAAACTGTTTTTTCTACAATCTGCAAGTGGATATTTGAGATCTTTTCTTCCAATTCATTAAAAGGAATTATGTTCACTTAGAAACTAGACGGAAGCATTCTGAGCAACTCTTTTGTGATGTGTGCATTCATCTCATGGAGGTCAGCCTTTCTTTTGCTTGGACAGTTTCGATACTCTCTGTTAAAAGAATCTGCAACTGGACACTTGGAGTGCTTTGAGGCCTATGGTGAAAAAGGAAATATATTCTTATGAAAGCTAAAGGGAAGCATCCTGCGAAATTTCATTATGATGTGTGCATTCATCTCACAGAGTTGAAGCTTTTATTTTGTTGAGCAGATTTGAACAAGTCTTTTCCTAGAATCTGCAAGTGGATATTTGAGATGTCTGCGTCCATTGCCAGAAAAAGAATTATCTTCATATAAAAACTAGACAGAAGCTTTCTCAACAACTACTTAGTGACATGTGCATTCAACTCACAGAGTTTAAACTTTCTTTTGATAGAGCAGTTTTGAAACACGGTGTTTGAAGCATCTGCAACTGGACATTTGGAGGTCTTTGAGACCTATGGTGAAAAAGCAAGTATCTTCATATAAAAACTACACAGAAGCATCCTGCAAAATTTATTTGTGATGTGTGCATTCATCTCAGAGAGTTGAAGCTTTCTTGTGGTTGAGCAGATTGGAAACTGTCTTTTTGTAGACTCTGTAACTGCATGTTTGAGATCATTTCGTCCAATGCAGGAAAAGGAGATATCTTCACATAAAAACCGGACGGAAGCATTCTGAGCAACTTCTTAATGATATGTGCATTCAACTCAGAGAATTGAAGCATTCTTTTGATTGATCAGTGTTGAAACACTCTTTGAAGAATCTGCAAGAGGACATTTGGAGGGCTCTGAGACCTATGGTGAAAAAGGAAATATCTTCACATAAAAACCAAACAGAAGCACTCTGCAAAATTTCTCTGGGATGTGTGCATTCTTCTCGGAGTTGAAGCTTTTCTTTTTGGTTGAGCAGATTTGAAAGCGTTTTTTTGTAGAATCTGCAAGTGGTTATTTGAGATCTTTTCGTCCAATGTGGGAAAAGGAAATATCTTCACATAAAAACTAGACAGAAGCATTCTGAGCAACTTCTTGGTGATGTGGGCATTCAACTCTCAGAGTTGAAGCTTTCCTTGGGTTGAACAGATTTGAAATAGTCCTTTTGTACAATCTGCAAGTGGATATTTGAGATCTTTTCATCCAATGCTGAAAAGGAAATACCTTCACTTAAAAACTAAACTGAAGCATTCTGAGCAACTTCTTAGTGATGGGTGCATTCAACTCACAGAGTTGAGCCTTTCTGCTGATTGAGCAGTTTTGAAACTCTCTGTTTGAAGCATCTGCAAATGGGCATTTGGACTGCTTTGTGGCCTATGGTGGAAAATGATATATCTTCACCAAAATCATACACGGGAGCATCTTGCGAAATTTCCTTGTGATGTGTGCCTTCATCTCACATAGTGGAAGCTTTCTTTTGGTTAAGCAGATATGAAACAGTCTTTTTCTAGATTCTGCCAGTGCAAATATGAAATCTTTTCTTCCAATGCTGTGAAAGGTATTATCTTCTCATAAAACCTAGAGAGAAGCATTCTGAACAACTTCTTAGTGATATGTGCATTCCACTCACAGAGTTGAAACTTTCTTTTGATGGAGCAGTTTTGAAACAATCTGAAGAATCTGGAAGTGGACATTTGGAATGCTTTGAGGCCTATGGTGAAAAATTAAATATCTTCACGTGAAAAGTACTCAGAAGCATTCTGGGAAATTACTTTGTGATGTATGCATTCGTCTCACAGAGTTCAAGTTTCCTTTTGGTTGAGCAGATTTGAAACAGTCTTTTTGTAGAATCTGCAAGTGGATATATGAGATCTTTTCGTCCAGCGCGAGAAAAAGGAAATATCATCTCATAAAAACCAGGCAGAAGATCCTGAACAAATTCTTAGTGATACATGCATTCAAGTGAATAGGTGAACCCTGCTTTTGATCCAGCAGATTTGAAACACTCTGTTTGAAGAATCTGCAAGTGGACATTTGGAGTGCTTTGAGGCCTATGTTGAAATAGGAAATATGTGCACATAAAAGCTACAGAAAAGCATTCTGTGAAATTTCTTTGTGATGTGTGCATTCTTTTCACAGTGTTGAAGCTTTCTTTTGGTTGAGCAGGTTTGAAGCTTTCCTTTTGGAGAATCTGCAAGTGGATATTTGAGATCTTTAGGTCCAATGGGGAACCGGATTTATCTTCACATAAAAACTAGACGGAAGCCTTCCTAGCAACGTCTTAGTGATGCGTGTATTCCACTCACAGAGTTGAAAATTACTTTTGATTGAGCAGTTTTGAAACACTTTTTGTCAAGATTCTGCAAGGTTACAGTTGGAGTGCTTTGAGTCCTATGGTCAAAAAGGAAATATCTTCACATTAATACTACACAGAACCATTTTACAAAATATGTTTGTGATGTGTGCGTTCATCTGACAGAGGTGAAGCTTTCTTTTGTTGAGCATATATGAAAAAGGCTTTATATAGTGTCTGCAAGAGGATATTTGAGATCTTTGCCTCCAATGTGGGAAAAGGAAATATCTTCACTTAAAAACTTCAAATAGGCATTCTGAGAAACTTCTTAGTGATACGTGCATTCAACTCACAGAGTTGGACATTTCTTTTGATTCAGCAGTTTTGAAACACGCTGTTTGAAGAATCTGCAAGTTGACATTTGGAGTGCTTTGAGGGCAATGATGTAAAAGGAAATATCTTCATATTAAAACTACACAGAATAATTCTGTGAAATTTATTTGTGATGTGTGCATTCGTTTCACAGGGATAAAACTCTCCTATGGTTGAGCAGATTTGAAACTGTTTTTTCTACAATCTGCAAGTGGATATTTGAGATCTTTTCTTCCAATTCATTAAAAGGAATTATGTTCACTTAGAAACTAGACGGAAGCATTCTGAGCAACCCTTTTGTGATGTGTGCATTCATCTAATGGAGGTCAGCCTTTCTTTTGCTTGAACAGTTTCGAAACTCTCTGTTAAAAGAATCTGCAACTGGACACTTGGAGTGCTTTGAGGCCTATGGTGAAAAAGGAAATATGTTCTTATGAAAGCTAAAGGGAAGCATCCTGCGAAATTTCATTATGATGTGTGCATTCATCTCACAGAGTTGAAGCTTTTATTTTGTTGAGCAGATTTGAACAAGTCTTTTCCTAGAATCTGCAAGTGGATATTTGAGATGTCTGCGTCCATTGCGAGAAAAAGAATTATCTTCATATAAAAACTAGACAGAAGCTTTCTCAACAACTACTTAGTGACATGTGCATTCAACTCACAGAGTTTAAACTTTCTTTTGATAGAGCAGTTTTGAAACACGGTGTTTGAAGCATCTGCAACTGGACATTTGGAGGTCTTTGAGACCTATGGTGAAAAAGCAAGTATCTTCACATAAAAACTACACAGAAGCATCCTGCAAAATTTATTTGTGATGTGTGCATTCATCTCAGAGAGTTGAAGCTTTCTTGTGGTTGAGCAGATTTGAAACTGTCTTTTTGTAGACTCTGTAACTGCATGTTTGAGATCATTTCGTCCAATGCAGGAAAAGGAGATATCTTCACATAAAAACCGGACGGAAGCATTCTGAGCAACTTCTTAATGATATGTGCATTCAACTCAGAGAATTGAAGCATTCTTTTGATTGATCAGTGTTGAAACACTCTTTGAAGAATCTGCAAGAGGACATTTGGAGGGCTCTGAGACCTATGGTGAAAAAGGAAATATCTTCACATAAAAACCAAACAGAAGCACTCTGCAAAATTTCTCTGGGATGTGTGCATTCTTCTCGGAGTTGAAGCTTTTCTTTTTGGTTGAGCAGATTTGAAAGCGTTTTTTTGTAGAATCTGCAAGTGGTTATTTGAGATCTTTTCGTCCAATGTGGGAAAAGGAAATATCTTCACATAAAAACTAGACAGAAGCATTCTGAGCAACTTCTTGGTGATGTGGGCATTCAACTCTCAGAGTTGAAGCTTTCCTTTGGTTGAACAGATTTGAAATAGTCCTTTTGTACAATCTGCAAGTGGATATTTGAGATCTTTTCATCCAATGCTGAAAAGGAAATATCTTCACTTAAAAACTAAACTGAAGCATTCTGAGCAACTTCTTAGTGATGGGTGCATTCAACTCACAGAGTTGAGCCTTTCTGTTGATTGAGCAGTTTTGAAACTCTCTGTTTGAAGCATCTGCAAATGGGCATTTGGACTGCTTTGTGGCCTATGGTGGAAAATGATATATCTTCACCAAAATGATACACGGGAGCATCTTGCGAAATTTCCTTGTGATGTGTGCCTTCATCTCACATAGTGGAAGCTTTCTTTTGGTTAAGCAGATATGAAACAGTCTTTTTCTAGATTCTGCCAGTGCAAATATGAAATCTTTTCTTCCAATGCGGTGAAAGGAATTATCTTCTCATAAAACCTAGAGAGAAGCATTCTGAACAACTTCTTAGTGATATGTGCATTCCACTCACAGAGTTGAAACTTTCTTTTGATGGAGCAGTTTTGAAACAATCTGAAGAATCTGGAAGTGGACATTTGGAATGCTTTGAGGCCTATATTGAAAAATTAAATATCTTCACGTGAAAAGTACTCAGAAGCATTCTGGGAAATTACTTTGTGATGTATGCATTCATCTCACAGAGTTCAAGTTTCCTTTTGGTTGAGCAGATTTGAAACAGTCTTTTTGTAGAATCTGCAAGTGGATATATGAGATCTTTTCGTCCAGTGCGAGAAAAAGGAAATATCATCTCATAAAAACCAGGCAGAAGATCCTGAACAAATTCTTAGTGATACATGCATTCAAGTGAAAAGGTGAACCCTGCTTTTGATCCAGCAGATTTGAAACACTCTGTTTGAAGAATCTGCAAGTGGACATTTGGAGCGCTTTGAGGCCTATGTTGAAATAGGAAATATGTGCACATAAAAGCTACAGAAAAGCATTCTGTGAAATTTCTTTGTGATGTGTGCATTCTTCTCACAGTGTTGAAGCTTTCTTTTGGTTGAGCAGGTTTGAAGCTTTCCTTTTGGAGAATCTGCAAGTGGATATTTGAGATCTTTAGGTCCAATGGGGAACCGGATTTATCTTCACATAAAAACTAGACGGAAGCCTTCCTAGCAACGTCTTAGTGATGCGTGTATTCCACTCACAGAGTTGAAAATTACTTTTGATTGAGCAGTTTTGAAACAGTTTTTGTCAAGATTCTGCAAGGTTACAATTGGAGTGCTTTGAGTCCTATGGTCAAAAAGGAAATATCTTCACATTAATACTACACAGAACCATTTTACAAAATATGTTTGTGATGTGTGCGTTCATCTGACAGAGGTGAAGCTTTCTTTTGTTGAGCATATATGAAAAAGGCTTTATATAGTGTCTGCAAGAGGATATTTGAGATGTTTGCCTCCAATGTGGGAAAAGGAAATATCTTCACTTAAAAACTTCAAATAGGCATTCTGAGAAACTTCTTAGTGATACGTGCATTCAACTCACAGAGTTGGACATTTCTTTTGATTCAGCAGTTTTGAAACACGCTGTTTGAAGAATCTGCAAGTTGACATTTGGAGTGCTTTGAGGGCAATGATGTAAAAGGAAATATCTTCATATTAAAACTACACAGAATAATTCTGTGAAATTTATTTGTGATGTGTGCATTCGTTTCACAGGGATAAACCTCTCCTATGGTTGAGCAGATTTGAAACTGTTTTTTCTACAATCTGCAAGTGGATATTTGAGATCTTTTCTTCCAATTCATTAAAAGGAATTATGTTCACTTAGAAACTAGACGGAAGCATTCTGAGCAACTCTTTTGTGATGTGTGCATTCATCTCATGGAGGTCAGCCTTTCTTTTGCTTGGACAGTTTCGATACTCTCTGTTAAAAGAATCTGCAACTGGACACTTGGAGTGCTTTGAGGCCTATGGTGAAAAAGGAAATATATTCTTATGAAAGCTAAAGGGAAGCATCCTGCGAAATTTCATTATGATGTGTGCATTCATCTCACAGAGTTGAAGCTTTTATTTTGTTGAGCAGATTTGAACAAGTCTTTTCCTAGAATCTGCAAGTGGATATTTGAGATGTCTGCGTCCATTGCCAGAAAAAGAATTATCTTCATATAAAAACTAGACAGAAGCTTTCTCAACAACTACTTAGTGACATGTGCATTCAACTCACAGAGTTTAAACTTTCTTTTGATAGAGCAGTTTTGAAACACGGTGTTTGAAGCATCTGCAACTGGACATTTGGAGGTCTTTGAGACCTATGGTGAAAAAGCAAGTATCTTCATATAAAAACTACACAGAAGCATCCTGCAAAATTTATTTGTGATGTGTGCATTCATCTCAGAGAGTTGAAGCTTTCTTGTGGTTGAGCAGATTGGAAACTGTCTTTTTGTAGACTCTGTAACTGCATGTTTGAGATCATTTCGTCCAATGCAGGAAAAGGAGATATCTTCACATAAAAACCGGACGGAAGCATTCTGAGCAACTTCTTAATGATATGTGCATTCAACTCAGAGAATTGAAGCATTCTTTTGATTGATCAGTGTTGAAACACTCTTTGAAGAATCTGCAAGAGGACATTTGGAGGGCTCTGAGACCTATGGTGAAAAAGGAAATATCTTCACATAAAAACCAAACAGAAGCACTCTGCAAAATTTCTCTGGGATGTGTGCATTCTTCTCGGAGTTGAAGCTTTTCTTTTTGGTTGAGCAGATTTGAAAGCGTTTTTTTGTAGAATCTGCAAGTGGTTATTTGAGATCTTTTCGTCCAATGTGGGAAAAGGAAATATCTTCACATAAAAACTAGACAGAAGCATTCTGAGCAACTTCTTGGTGATGTGGGCATTCAACTCTCAGAGTTGAAGCTTTCCTTGGGTTGAACAGATTTGAAATAGTCCTTTTGTACAATCTGCAAGTGGATATTTGAGATCTTTTCATCCAATGCTGAAAAGGAAATACCTTCACTTAAAAACTAAACTGAAGCATTCTGAGCAACTTCTTAGTGATGGGTGCATTCAACTCACAGAGTTGAGCCTTTCTGCTGATTGAGCAGTTTTGAAACTCTCTGTTTGAAGCATCTGCAAATGGGCATTTGGACTGCTTTGTGGCCTATGGTGGAAAATGATATATCTTCACCAAAATCATACACGGGAGCATCTTGCGAAATTTCCTTGTGATGTGTGCCTTCATCTCACATAGTGGAAGCTTTCTTTTGGTTAAGCAGATATGAAACAGTCTTTTTCTAGATTCTGCCAGTGCAAATATGAAATCTTTTCTTCCAATGCTGTGAAAGGTATTATCTTCTCATAAAACCTAGAGAGAAGCATTCTGAACAACTTCTTAGTGATATGTGCATTCCACTCACAGAGTTGAAACTTTCTTTTGATGGAGCAGTTTTGAAACAATCTGAAGAATCTGGAAGTGGACATTTGGAATGCTTTGAGGCCTATGGTGAAAAATTAAATATCTTCACGTGAAAAGTACTCAGAAGCATTCTGGGAAATTACTTTGTGATGTATGCATTCGTCTCACAGAGTTCAAGTTTCCTTTTGGTTGAGCAGATTTGAAACAGTCTTTTTGTAGAATCTGCAAGTGGATATATGAGATCTTTTCGTCCAGCGCGAGAAAAAGGAAATATCATCTCATAAAAACCAGGCAGAAGATCCTGAACAAATTCTTAGTGATACATGCATTCAAGTGAATAGGTGAACCCTGCTTTTGATCCAGCAGATTTGAAACACTCTGTTTGAAGAATCTGCAAGTGGACATTTGGAGTGCTTTGAGGCCTATGTTGAAATAGGAAATATGTGCACATAAAAGCTACAGAAAAGCATTCTGTGAAATTTCTTTGTGATGTGTGCATTCTTTTCACAGTGTTGAAGCTTTCTTTTGGTTGAGCAGGTTTGAAGCTTTCCTTTTGGAGAATCTGCAAGTGGATATTTGAGATCTTTAGGTCCAATGGGGAACCGGATTTATCTTCACATAAAAACTAGACGGAAGCCTTCCTAGCAACGTCTTAGTGATGCGTGTATTCCACTCACAGAGTTGAAAATTACTTTTGATTGAGCAGTTTTGAAACACTTTTTGTCAAGATTCTGCAAGGTTACAGTTGGAGTGCTTTGAGTCCTATGGTCAAAAAGGAAATATCTTCACATTAATACTACACAGAACCATTTTACAAAATATGTTTGTGATGTGTGCGTTCATCTGACAGAGGTGAAGCTTTCTTTTGTTGAGCATATATGAAAAAGGCTTTATATAGTGTCTGCAAGAGGATATTTGAGATCTTTGCCTCCAATGTGGGAAAAGGAAATATCTTCACTTAAAAACTTCAAATAGGCATTCTGAGAAACTTCTTAGTGATACGTGCATTCAACTCACAGAGTTGGACATTTCTTTTGATTCAGCAGTTTTGAAACACGCTGTTTGAAGAATCTGCAAGTTGACATTTGGAGTGCTTTGAGGGCAATGATGTAAAAGGAAATATCTTCATATTAAAACTACACAGAATAATTCTGTGAAATTTATTTGTGATGTGTGCATTCGTTTCACAGGGATAAAACTCTCCTATGGTTGAGCAGATTTGAAACTGTTTTTTCTACAATCTGCAAGTGGATATTTGAGATCTTTTCTTCCAATTCATTAAAAGGAATTATGTTCACTTAGAAACTAGACGGAAGCATTCTGAGCAACCCTTTTGTGATGTGTGCATTCATCTAATGGAGGTCAGCCGTTCTTTTGCTTGAACAGTTTCGAAACTCTCTGTTAAAAGAATCTGCAACTGGACACTTGGAGTGCTTTGAGGCCTATGGTGAAAAAGGAAATATGTTCTTATGAAAGCTAAAGGGAAGCATCCTGCGAAATTTCATTATGATGTGTGCATTCATCTCACAGAGTTGAAGCTTTTATTTTGTTGAGCAGATTTGAACAAGTCTTTTCCTAGAATCTGCAAGTGGATATTTGAGATGTCTGCGTCCATTGCGAGAAAAAGAATTATCTTCATATAAAAACTAGACAGAAGCTTTCTCAACAACTACTTAGTGACATGTGCATTCAACTCACAGAGTTTAAACTTTCTTTTGATAGAGCAGTTTTGAAACACGGTGTTTGAAGCATCTGCAACTGGACATTTGGAGGTCTTTGAGACCTATGGTGAAAAAGCAAGTATCTTCACATAAAAACTACACAGAAGCATCCTGCAAAATTTATTTGTGATGTGTGCATTCATCTCAGAGAGTTGAAGCTTTCTTGTGGTTGAGCAGATTTGAAACTGTCTTTTTGTAGACTCTGTAACTGCATGTTTGAGATCATTTCGTCCAATGCAGGAAAAGGAGATATCTTCACATAAAAACCGGACGGAAGCATTCTGAGCAACTTCTTAATGATATGTGCATTCAACTCAGAGAATTGAAGCATTCTTTTGATTGATCAGTGTTGAAACACTCTTTGAAGAATCTGCAAGAGGACATTTGGAGGGCTCTGAGACCTATGGTGAAAAAGGAAATATCTTCACATAAAAACCAAACAGAAGCACTCTGCAAAATTTCTCTGGGATGTGTGCATTCTTCTCGGAGTTGAAGCTTTTCTTTTTGGTTGAGCAGATTTGAAAGCGTTTTTTTGTAGAATCTGCAAGTGGTTATTTGAGATCTTTTCGTCCAATGTGGGAAAAGGAAATATCTTCACATAAAAACTAGACAGAAGCATTCTGAGCAACTTCTTGGTGATGTGGGCATTCAACTCTCAGAGTTGAAGCTTTCCTTTGGTTGAACAGATTTGAAATAGTCCTTTTGTACAATCTGCAAGTGGATATTTGAGATCTTTTCATCCAATGCTGAAAAGGAAATATCTTCACTTAAAAACTAAACTGAAGCATTCTGAGCAACTTCTTAGTGATGGGTGCATTCAACTCACAGAGTTGAGCCTTTCTGTTGATTGAGCAGTTTTGAAACTCTCTGTTTGAAGCATCTGCAAATGGGCATTTGGACTGCTTTGTGGCCTATGGTGGAAAATGATATATCTTCACCAAAATGATACACGGGAGCATCTTGCGAAATTTCCTTGTGATGTGTGCCTTCATCTCACATAGTGGAAGCTTTCTTTTGGTTAAGCAGATATGAAACAGTCTTTTTCTAGATTCTGCCAGTGCAAATATGAAATCTTTTCTTCCAATGCGGTGAAAGGAATTATCTTCTCATAAAACCTAGAGAGAAGCATTCTGAACAACTTCTTAGTGATATGTGCATTCCACTCACAGAGTTGAAACTTTCTTTTGATGGAGCAGTTTTGAAACAATCTGAAGAATCTGGAAGTGGACATTTGGAATGCTTTGAGGCCTATATTGAAAAATTAAATATCTTCACGTGAAAAGTACTCAGAAGCATTCTGGGAAATTACTTTGTGATGTATGCATTCATCTCACAGAGTTCAAGTTTCCTTTTGGTTGAGCAGATTTGAAACAGTCTTTTTGTAGAATCTGCAAGTGGATATATGAGATCTTTTCGTCCAGTGCGAGAAAAAGGAAATATCATCTCATAAAAACCAGGCAGAAGATCCTGAACAAATTCTTAGTGATACATGCATTCAAGTGAAAAGGTGAACCCTGCTTTTGATCCAGCAGATTTGAAACACTCTGTTTGAAGAATCTGCAAGTGGACATTTGGAGCGCTTTGAGGCCTATGTTGAAATAGGAAATATGTGCACATAAAAGCTACAGAAAAGCATTCTGTGAAATTTCTTTGTGATGTGTGCATTCTTCTCACAGTGTTGAAGCTTTCTTTTGGTTGAGCAGGTTTGAAGCTTTCCTTTTGGAGAATCTGCAAGTGGATATTTGAGATCTTTAGGTCCAATGGGGAACCGGATTTATCTTCACATAAAAACTAGACGGAAGCCTTCCTAGCAACGTCTTAGTGATGCGTGTATTCCACTCACAGAGTTGAAAATTACTTTTGATTGAGCAGTTTTGAAACACTTTTTGTCAAGATTCTGCAAGGTTACAATTGGAGTGCTTTGAATCCTGTGGTCAAAAAGGAAATATCTTCACATTAATACTACACAGAACCATTTTACAAAATATGTTTGTGATGTGTGCGTTCATCTGACAGAGGTGAAGCTTTCTTTTGTTGAGCATATATGAAAAAGGCTTTATATAGTGTCTGCAAGAGGATATTTGAGATCTTTGCCTCCAATGTGGGAAAAGGAAATATCTTCACTTAAAAACTTCAAATAGGCATTCTGAGAAACTTCTTAGTGATACGTGCATTCAACTCACAGAGTTGGACATTTCTTTTGATTCAGCAGTTTTGAAACACGCTGTTTGAAGAATCTGCAAGTTGACATTTGGAGTGCTTTGAGGGCAATGATGTAAAAGGAAATATCTTCATATTAAAACTACACAGAATAATTCTGTGAAATTTATTTGTGATGTGTGCATTCGTTTCACAGGGATAAACCTCTCCTATGGTTGAGCAGATTTGAAACTGTTTTTTCTACAATCTGCAGGTGGATATTTGAGATCTTTTCTTCCAATTCATTAAAAGGAATTATGTTCACTTAGAAACTAGGCGGAAGCATTCTGAGCAACTCTTTTGTGATGTGTGCATTCATCTCATGGAGGTCAGCCTTTCTTTTGCTTGGACAGTTTCGATACTCTCTGTTAAAAGAATCTGCAACTGGACACTTGGAGTGCTTTGAGGCCTATGGTGAAAAAGGAAATATATTCTTATGAAAGCTAAAGGGAAGCATCCTGCGAAATTTCATTATGATGTGTGCATTCATCTCACAGAGTTGAAGCTTTTATTTTGTTGAGCAGATTTGAACAAGTCTTTTCCTAGAATCTGCAAGTGGATATTTGAGATGTCTGCGTCCATTGCGAGAAAAAGAATTATCTTCATATAAAAACTAGACAGAAGCTTTCTCAACAACTACTTAGTGACATGTGCATTCAACTCACAGAGTTTAAACTTTCTTTTGATAGAGCAGTTTTGAAACACGGTGTTTGAAGCATCTGCAACTGGACATTTGGAGGTCTTTGAGACCTATGGTGAAAAAGCAAGTATCTTCATATAAAAACTACACAGAAGCATCCTGCAAAATTTATTTGTGATGTGTGCATTCATCTCAGAGAGTTGAAGCTTTCTTGTGGTTGAGCAGATTGGAAACTGTCTTTTTGTAGACTCTGTAACTGCATGTTTGAGATCATTTCGTCCAATGCAGGAAAAGGAGATATCTTCACATAAAAACCGGACGGAAGCATTCTGAGCAACTTCTTAATGATATGTGCATTCAACTCAGAGAATTGAAGCATTCTTTTGATTGATCAGTGTTGAAACACTCTTTGAAGAATCTGCAAGAGGACATTTGGAGGGCTCTGAGACCTATGGTGAAAAAGGAAATATCTTCACATAAAAACCAAACAGAAGCACTCTGCAAAATTTCTCTGGGATGTGTGCATTCTTCTCGGAGTTGAAGCTTTTCTTTTTGGTTGAGCAGATTTGAAAGCGTTTTTTTGTAGAATCTGCAAGTGGTTATTTGAGATCTTTTCGTCCAATGTGGGAAAAGGAAATATCTTCACAAAAAAACTAGACAGAAGCATTCTGAGCAACTTCTTGGTGATGTGGGCATTCAACTCTCAGAGTTGAAGCTTTCCTTTGGTTGAACAGATTTGAAATAGTCCTTTTGTACAATCTGCAAGTGGATATTTGAGATCTTTTCATCCAATGCTGAAAAGGAAATACCTTCACTTAAAAACTAAACTGAAGCATTCTGAGCAACTTCTTAGTGATGGGTGCATTCAACTCACAGAGTTGAGCCTTTCTGTTGATTGAGCAGTTTTGAAACTCTCTGTTTGAAGCATCTGCAAATGGGCATTTGGACTGCTTTGTGGCCTATGGTGGAAAATGATATATCTTCACCAAAATCATACACGGGAGCATCTTGCGAAATTTCCTTGTGATGTGTGCCTTCATCTCACATAGTGGAAGCTTTCTTTTGGTTAAGCAGATATGAAACAGTCTTTTTCTAGATTCTGCCAGTGCAAATATGAAATCTTTTCTTCCAATGCTGTGAAAGGAATTATCTTCTCATAAAACCTAGAGAGAAGCATTCTGAACAACTTCTTAGTGATATGTGCATTCCACTCACAGAGTTGAAACTTTCTTTTGATGGAGCAGTTTTGAAACAATCTGAAGAATCTGGAAGTGGACATTTGGAATGCTTTGAGGCCTATGGTGAAAAATTAAATATCTTCACGTGAAAAGTACTCAGAAGCATTCTGGGAAATTACTTTGTGATGTATGCATTCATCTCACAGAGTTCAAGTTTCCTTTTGGTTGAGCAGATTTGAAACAGTCTTTTTGTAGAATCTGCAAGTGGATATATGAGATCTTTTCGTCCAGCGCGAGAAAAAGGAAATATCATCTCATAAAAACCAGGCAGAAGATCCTGAACAAATTCTTAGTGATACATGCATTCAAGTGAAAAGGTGAACCCTGCTTTTGATCCAGCAGATTTGAAACACTCTGTTTGAAGAATCTGCAAGTGGACATTTGGAGTGCTTTGAGGCCTATGTTGAAATAGGAAATATGTGCACATAAAAGCTACAGAAAAGCATTCTGTGAAATTTCTTTGTGATGTGTGCATTCTTTTCACAGTGTTGAAGCTTTCTTTTGGTTGAGCAGGTTTGAAGCTTTCCTTTTGGAGAATCTGCAAGTGGATATTTGAGATCTTTAGGTCCAATGGGGAACCGGATTTATCTTCACATAAAAACTAGACGGAAGCCTTCCTAGCAACGTCTTAGTGATGCGTGTATTCCACTCACAGAGTTGAAAATTACTTTTGATTGAGCAGTTTTGAAACACTTTTTGTCAAGATTCTGCAAGGTTACAGTTGGAGTGCTTTGAGTCCTATGGTCAAAAAGGAAATATCTTCACATTAATACTACACAGAACCATTTTACAAAATATGTTTGTGATGTGTGCGTTCATCTGACAGAGGTGAAGCTTTCTTTTGTTGAGCATATATGAAAAAGGCTTTATATAGTGTCTGCAAGAGGATATTTGAGATCTTTGCCTCCAATGTGGGAAAAGGAAATATCTTCACTTAAAAACTTCAAATAGGCATTCTGAGAAACTTCTTAGTGATACGTGCATTCAACTCACAGAGTTGGACATTTCTTTTGATTCAGCAGTTTTGAAACACGCTGTTTGAAGAATCTGCAAGTTGACATTTGGAGTGCTTTGAGGGCAATGATGTAAAAGGAAATATCTTCATATTAAAACTACACAGAATAATTCTGTGAAATTTATTTGTGATGTGTGCATTCGTTTCACAGGGATAAACCTCTCCTATGGTTGAGCAGATTTGAAACTGTTTTTTCTACAATCTGCAAGTGGATATTTGAGATCTTTTCTTCCAATTCATTAAAAGGAATTATGTTCACTTAGAAACTAGACGGAAGAATTCTGAGCAACCATTTTGTGATGTGTGCATTCATCTAATGGAGGTCAGCCTTTCTTTTGCTTGAACAGTTTCGAAACTCTCTGTTAAAAGAATCTGCAACTGGACACTTGGAGTGCTTTGAGGCCTATGGTGAAAAAGGAAATATGTTCTTATGAAAGCTAAAGGGAAGCATCCTGCGAAATTTCATTATGATGTGTGCATTCATCTCACAGAGTTGAAGCTTTTATTTTGTTGAGCAGTTTTGAACAAGTCTTTTCCTAGAATCTGCAAGTGGATATTTGAGATGTCTGCGTCCATTGCGAGAAAAAGAATTATCTTCATATAAAAACTAGACAGAAGCTTTCTCAACAACTACTTAGTGACATGTGCATTCAACTCACAGAGTTTAAACTTTCTTTTGATAGAGCAGTTTTGAAACACGGTGTTTGAAGCATCTGCAACTGGACATTTGGAGGTCTTTGAGACCTATGGTGAAAAAGCAAGTATCTTCACATAAAAACTACACAGAAGCATCCTGCAAAATTTATTTGTGATGTGTGCATTCATCTCAGAGAGTTGAAGCTTTCTTGTGGTTGAGCAGATTTGAAACTGTCTTTTTGTAGACTCTGTAACTGCATGTTTGAGATCATTTCGTCCAATGCAGGAAAAGGAGATATCTTCACATAAAAACCGGACGGAAGCATTCTGAGCAACTTCTTAATGATATGTGCATTCAACTCAGAGAATTGAAGCATTCTTTTGATTGATCAGTGTTGAAACACTCTTTGAAGAATCTGCGAGAGGACATTTGGAGGGCTCTGAGACCTATGGTGAAAAAGGAAATATCTTCACATAAAAACCAAACAGAAGCACTCTGCAAAATTTCTCTGGGATGTGTGCATTCTTCTCTGAGTTGAAGCTTTTCTTTTTGGTTGAGCAGATTTGAAAGCGTTTTTTTGTAGAATCTGCAAGTGGTTATTTGAGATCTTTTCGTCCAATGTGGGAAAAGGAAATATCTTCACATAAAAACTAGACAGAAGCATTCTGAGCAACTTCTTGGTGATGTGGGCATTCAACTCTCAGAGTTGAAGCTTTCCTTTGGTTGAACAGATTTGAATTAGTCCTTTTGTACAATCTGCAAGTGGATATTTGAGATCTTTTCATCCAATGCTGAAAAGGAAATATCTTCACTTAAAAACTAAACTGAAGCATTCTGAGCAACTTCTTAGTGATGGGTGCATTCAACTCACAGAGTTGAGCCTTTCTGTTGATTGAGCAGTTTTGAAACTCTCTGTTTGAAGCATCTGCAGATGGGCATTTGGACTGCTTTGTGGCCTATGGTGGAAAATGATATATCTTCACCAAAATGATACACGGGAGCATCTTGCGAAATTTCCTCGTGATGTGTGCCTTCATCTCACATAGTGGAAGCTTTCTTTTGGTTAAGCAGATATGAAACAGTCTTTTTCTAGATTCTGCCAGTGCAAATTTGAAATCTTTTCTTCCAATGCGGTGAAAGGAATTATCTTCACATAACACCTAGAGAGAAGCATTCTGAACAACTTCTTAGTGATGTGTGCATTCCACTCAGAGAGTTGAAACTGTCTTTTGATGCAGCAGTTTTGAAACAATCTGAAGAATCTGGAAGTGGACATTTGGAATGCTTTGAGGCCTATGGTGAAAAATTAAATATCTTCACGTGAAAAGTACTCAGAAGCATTCTGGGAAATTACTTTGTGAAGTATGCATTCATCTCACAGAGTTCAAGTTGCCTTTTGGTTGAGCAGATTTGAAACAGTCTTTTTGTAGAATCTGAAAGTGGATATATGAGATCTTTTCGTCCAGTGCGAGAAAAAGGAAATATCATCTCATAAACACTAGGGAGAAGATCCTGAACAAATTCTTAGTGATACATGCATTCAAGTTAAAAGGTGAACCATGCTTTTGATCCAGCATTTTTGAAACACTCTGTTTGAAGAATCTGCAAGTGGACATTTGGAGTGTTTGAGGCCTATGTTGAAATAGGAAATATGTGCACATAAAAGCTACAGAAAAGCATTCTGTGAAATTTCTTTGTGATGTGTGCATTCTTCTCACAGTGTTGAAGCTTTCTTTTGGTTGAGCAGGTTTGAAGCTTTCCTTTTGGAGAATGTGCAAGTGGATATTTGAGATCTTTAGGTCCAATGGGGAACCGGATTTATCTTCACATAAAAACTAGACGGAAGCCTTCCAAGCAACGTCTTAGTGATGCGTGTATTCCACTCACAGAGTTGAAAATTACTTTTGATTGAGCAGTTTTGAAACACTTTTTGTCAAGATTCTGCAAGGTTACAAATGGAGTGCTTTGAGTCCTATGGTCAAAAAGGAAATATCTTCACATTAATACCACACAGAACCATTTTACAAAATATGTTTGTGATGTGTGCGTTCATCTGACAGAGGTGAAGCTTTCTTTTGTTGAGCATATATGAAAAAGGCTTTATATAGTGTATGCAAGAGGATATTTGAGATGTTTGCCTCCAATGTGGGAAAAGGAAATATCTTCACTTAAAAACTTCAAATAGGCATTCTGAGAAACTTCTTAGTGATACGTGCATTCAACTCACAGAGTTGGACATTTCTTTTGATTCAGCAGTTTTGAAACACGCTGTTTGAAGAATCTGCAAGTTGACATTTGTAGTGCTTTGAGGGCAATGATGTAAAAGGAAATATCTTCATATTAAAACTACACAGAACAATTCTGTGAAATTTATTTGTGATGTGTGCATTCGTTTCACAGGGATAAACCTCTCCTATGGTTGAGCAGATTTGAAACTGTTTTTTCTACAATCTGCAAGTGGATATTTGAGATCTTTTCTTCCAATTCATTAAAAGGAATTATGTTCACTTAGAAACTAGACGGAAGCATTCTGAGCAACTCTTTTGTGATGAGTGCATTCATCTCATGGAGGTCAGCCTTTCTTTTGCTTGGACAGTTTCGATACTCTCTGTTAAAAGAATCTGCAACTGGACACTTGGAGTGCTTTGAGGCCTATGGTGAAAAAGGAAATATATTCTTATGAAAGCTAAAGGGAAGCATCCTGCGAAATTTCATTATGATGTGTGCATTCATCTCACAGAGTTGAAGCTTTCATTTTGTTGAGCAGATTTGAACAAGTCTTTTCCTAGAATCTGCAAGTGGATATTTGAGATGTCTGCGTCCATTGCGAGAAAAAGTATTATCTTCATATAAAAACTAGACAGAAGCTTTCTCAACAACTACTTAGAGACATGTGCATTCAACTCACAGAGTTTAAACTTTCTTTTGATAGAGCAGTTTTGAAACACGGTGTTTGAAGCATCTGCAACTGGACATTTGGAGGTCTTTGAGACCTATGGTGAAAAAGCAAGTATCTTCACATAAAAACTACACAGAAGCATCCTGCAAAATTTATTTGTGATGTGTGCATTCATCTCAGAGAGTTGAAGCATTCTTGTGGTTGAGCAGATTTGAAACTGTCTTTTTGTAGACTCTGTAACTGCATGTTTGAGATCATTTCGTCCAATGCAGGAAAAGGAGATATCTTCACATAAAAACCGGACGGAAGCATTCTGAGCAACTTCTTAATGATATGTGCATTCAACTCAGAGAATTGAAGCATTCTTTTGATTGATCAGTGTTGAAACACTCTTTGAAGAATCTGCAAGAGGACATATGGAGGGCTCTGAGACCTATGGTGAAAAAGGAAATATCTTCACATAAAAACCAAACAGAAGCACTCTGCAAAATTTCTCTGGGATGTGTGCATTCTTCTCGGAGTTGAAGCTTTTCTTTTTGGTTGAGCGGATTTGAAAGCGTTTTTTTGTAGAATCTGCAAGTGGTTATTTGAGATCTTTTCGTCCAATGTGGGAAAAGGAAATATCTTCACATAAAAACTAGACAGAAGCATTCTGAGCAACTTCTTGGTGATGTGGGCATTCAACTCTCAGAGTTGAAGCTTTCCTTTGGTTGACCAGATTTGAAATAGTCCTTTTGTACAATCTGCAAGTGGATATTTGAGATCTTTTCATCCAATGCTGAAAAGGAAATATCTTCACTTAAAAACTAAACTGAAGCATTCTGAGCAACTTCTTAGTGATGGGTGCATTCAACTCACAGAGTTGAGCCTTTCTGTTGATTGAGCAGTTTTGAAACTCTCTGTTTGAAGCATCTGCAGATGGGCATTTGGACTGCTTTGTGGCCTATGGTGGAAAATGATATATCTTCACCAAAATGATACACGGGAGCATCTTGCGAAATTTCCCTGTGATGTGTGCCTTCATCTCACATAGTGGAAGCTTTCTTTTGGTTAAGCAGATACAAAACAGTCTTTTTCTAGATTCTGCCAGTGCAAATATGAAATCTTTTCTTCCAATGCTGTGAAATTAATTATCTTCTCATAAAACCTAGAGAGAAGCATTCTGAACAACTTCTTAGTGATATGTGCATTCCACTCACAGAGTTGAAACTTTCTTTTGATGGAGCAGTTTTGAAACAATCTGAAGAATCTGGAAGTGGACATTTGGAATGCTTTGAGGCCTATGGTGAAAAATTAAATATCTTCACGTGAAAAGTACTCAGAAGCATTCTGGGAAATTACTTTGTGATATATGCATTCATCTCACAGAGTTCAAGTTTCCTTTTGGTTGAGCAGATTTGAAACAGTCTTTTTGTAGAATCTGCAAGTGGATAAATGAGATCTTTTCGTCCAGTGTGAGAAAAAGGAAATATCATCTCATAAATACGAGGCAGTAGATCCTGAACAAATTCTTAGTGATACATGCATTCAAGTGAAAAGGTGAACCCTGCTTTTGATCCAGCAGATTTGAAACACTCTGTTTGAAGAATCTGCAAGTGGACATTTGGAGCGCTTTGAGGCCTATGTTGAAATAGGAAATATGTGCACATAAAAGCTACAGAAAAGCATTCTGTGAAATTGCTTTGTGATGTGTGCATTCTTCTCACAGTGTTGAAGCTTTCTTTTGGTTGAGCAGGTTTGAAGCTTTCCTTTTGGAGAATCTGAAAGTGGATATTTGAGATCTTTAGGTCCAATGGGGAAACGGATTTATCTTCACATAAAAACTAGACGGAAGCCTTCCTAGCAACGTCTTAGTGATGCGTGTATTCCACTCACAGATTTGAAAACTACTTTTGATTGAGCAGTTTTGAAACACTTTTTGTCAAGATTCTGCAAGGTTACAATTGGAGTGCTTTGAGTCCTATGGTCAAAAAGGAAATATCTTCACATTAATACTACACAGAACCATTTTACAAAATATGTTTGTGATGTGTGCGTTCATCTGACAGAGGTGAAGCTTTCTTTTGTTGAGCATATATGAAAAAGGCTTTATATATTGTCTGCAAGAGGATATTTGAGATCTTTGCCTCCAATGTGGGAAAAGGAAATATCTTCACTTAAAAACTTCAAATAGGCATTCTGAGAAACTTCTTAGTGATACGTGCATTCAACTCACAGAGTTGGACATTTCTTTTGATTCAGCATTTTTGAAACACGCTGTTTGAAGAATCTGCAAGTTGACATTTGGAGTGCTTTGAGGGCAATGTTGTAAAAGGAAATATCTTCATATTAAAACTACACAGAATAATTCTGTGAAATTTATTTGTGATGTGTGCATTCGTTTCACAGGGATAAACCTCTCCTATGGTTGAGCAGATTTGAAACTGTTTTTTCTACAATCTGCAGGTGGATATTTGAGATCTTTTCTTCCAATTCATTAAAAGGAATTATGTTCACTTAGAAACTAGACGGAAGCATTCTGAGCAACTCTTTTGTGATGTGTGCATTCATCTCATGGAGGTCAGCCTTTCTTTTGCTTGAACAGTTTCGAAACTCTCTGTTAAAAGAATCTGCAACTGGACACTTGGAGTGCTTTGAGGCCTATGGTGAAAAAGGAAATATATTCTTATGAAAGCTAAAGGGAAGCATCCTGCGAAATTTCATTATGATGTGTGCATTCATCTCACAGAGTTGAAGCTTTTATTTTGTTGAGCAGATTTGAACAAGTCTTTTCCTAGAATCTGCAAGTGGATATTTGAGATGTCTGCGTCCATTGCGAGAAAAAGAATTATCTTCATATAAAAACTAGACAGAAGCTTTCTCAACAACTACTTAGTGACATGTGCATTCAACTCACAGAGTTTAAACTTTCTTTTGATAGAGCAGTTTTGAAACACGGTGTTTGAAGCATCTGCAACTGGACATTTGGAGGTCTTTGAGACCTATGGTGAAAAAGCAAGTATCTTCACATAAAAACTACACAGAAGCATCCTGCAAAATTTATTTGTGATGTGTGCATTCATCTCAGAGAGTTGAAGCTTTCTTGTGGTTGAGCAGATTTGAAACTGTCTTTTTGTAGACTCTGTAACTGCATGTTTGAGATCATTTCGTCCAATGCAGGAAAAGGAGATATCTTCACATAAAAACCGGACGGAAGCATTCTGAGCAACTTCTTAATGATATGTGCATTCAACTCAGAGAATTGAAGCATTCTTTTGATTGATCAGTGTTGAAACACTCTTTGAAGAATCTGCAAGAGGACATTTGGGGGGCTCTGAGACCTATGGTGAAAAAGGAAATATCTTCACATAAAAACCAAACAGAAGCACTCTGCAAAATTTCTCTGGGATGTGTGCATTCTTCTCTGAGTTGAAGGTTTTCTTTTTGGTTGAGCAGATTTGAAAGCGTTTTTTTGTAGAATCTGCAAGTGGTTATTTGAGATCTTTTCGTCCAATGTTGGAAAAGGAAATATCTTCACATAAATCTAGACAGAAGCATTCTGAGCAACTTCTTGGTGATGTGGGCACTCAACTCTCAGAGATGAAGCTTTCCTTTGGTTGAACAGATTTGAAATAGTCCTTTTGTACAATCTGCAAGTGGATATTTGAGATCTTTTCATCCAATGCTGAAAAGGAAATATCTTCACTTAAAAACTAAACTGAAGCATTCTGAGCAACTTCTTAGTGATGGGTGCATTCAACTCACAGAGTTGAGCCTTTCTGTTGATTGAGCAGTTTTGAAACTCTCTGTTTGAAGCATCTGCAAATGGGCATTTGGACTGCTTTGTGGCCTATGGTGGAAAATGATATATCTTCACCAAAATGATACACGGGAGCATCTTGCGAAATTTCCTTGTGATGTGTGCCTTCATCTCACATAGTGGAAGCTTTCTTTTGGTTAAGCAGATATGAAACAGTCTTTTTCTAGATTCTGCCAGTGCAAATATGAAATCTTTTCTTCCAATGCTGTGAAAGGAATTATCTTCTCATAAAACCTAGAGAGAAGCATTCTGAACAACTTCTTAGTGATATGTGCATTCCACTCACAGAGTTGAAACTTTCTTTTGATGGAGCAGTTTTGAAACAATCTGAAGAATCTGGAAGTGGACATTTGGAATGCTTTGAGGCCTATGGTGAAAAATTAAATATCTTCACGTGAAAAGTACTCAGAAGCATTCTGGGAAATTACTTTGTGATATATGCATTCATCTCACAGAGTTCAAGTTTCCTTTTGGTTGAGCAGATTTGAAACAGTCTTTTTGTAGAATCTGCAAGTGGATAAAAGAGATCTTTTCGTCCAGTGTGAGAAAAAGGAAATATCATCTCATAAATACGAGGCAGAAGATCCTGAACAAATTCTTAGTGATACATGCATTCAAGTGAAAAGGTGAACCCTGCTTTTGATCCAGCAGATTTGAAACACTCTGTTTGAAGAATCTGCAAGTGGACATTTGGAGCGCTTTAAGGCCTATGTTGAAATAGGAAATATGTGCACATAAAAGCTACAGAAAAGCATTCTGTGAAATTTCTTTGTGATGTGTGCATTCTTCTCACAGTGTTGAAGCTTTCTTTTGGTTGAGCAGGTTTGAAGCTTTCCTTTTGGAGAATCTGCAAGTGGATATTTGAGATCTTTAGGTCCAATGGGGAACCGGATTTATCTTCACATAAAAACTAGACGGAAGCCTTCCTAGCAACGTCTTAGTGATGCGTGTATTCCACTCACAGAGTTGAAAATTACTTTTGATTGAGCAGTTTTGAAACAGTTTTTGTCAAGATTCTGCAAGGTTACAATTGGAGTGCTTTGAGTCCTATGGTCAAAAAGGAAATATCTTCACATTAATACTACACAGAACCATTTTACAAAATATGTTTGTGATGTGTGCGTTCATCTGACAGAGGTGAAGCTTTCTTTTGTTGAGCATATATGAAAAAGGCTTTATATATTGTCTGCAAGAGGATATTTGAGATCTTTGCCTCCAATGTGGGAAAAGGAAATATCTTCACTTAAAAACTTCAAATAGGCATTCTGAGAAACTTCTTAGTGATACGTGCATTCAACTCACAGAGTTGGACATTTCTTTTGATTCAGCATTTTTGAAACACGCTGTTTGAAGAATCTGCAAGTTGACATTTGGAGTGCTTTGAGGGCAATGTTGTAAAAGGAAATATCTTCATATTAAAACTACACAGAATAATTCTGTGAAATTTATTTGTGATGTGTACATTCGTTTCACAGGGATAAACCTCTCCTATGGTTGAGCAGATTTGAAACTGTTTTTTCTACAATCTGCAGGTGGATATTTGAGATCTTTTCTTCCAATTCATTAAAAGGAATTATGTTCACTTAGAAACTAGACGGAAGCATTCTGAGCAACTCTTTTGTGATGTGTGCATTCATCTCATGGAGGTCAGCCTTTCTTTTGCTTGAACAGTTTCGAAACTCTCTGTTAAAAGAATCTGCAACTGGACACTTGGAGTGCTTTGAGGCCTATGGTGAAAAAGGAAATATATTCTTATGAAAGCTAAAGGGAAGCATCCTGCGAAATTTCATTATGATGTGTGCATTCATCTCACAGAGTTGAAGCTTTTATTTTGTTGAGCAGATTTGAACAAGTCTTTTCCTAGAATCTGCAAGTGGATATTTGAGATGTCTGCGTCCATTGCGAGAAAAAGAATTATCTTCATATAAAAACTAGACAGAAGCTTTCTCAACAACTACTTAGTGACATGTGCATTCAACTCACAGAGTTTAAACTTTCTTTTGATAGAGCAGTTTTGAAACACGGTGTTTGAAGCATCTGCAACTGGACATTTGGAGGTCTTTGAGACCTATGGTGAAAAAGCAAGTATCTTCACATAAAAACTACACAGAAGCATCCTGCAAAATTTATTTGTGATGTGTGCATTCATCTCAGAGAGTTGAAGCTTTCTTGTGGTTGAGCAGATTTGAAACTGTCTTTTTGTAGACTCTGTAACTGCATGTTTGAGATCATTTCGTCCAATGCAGGAAAAGGAGATATCTTCACATAAAAACCGGACGGAAGCATTCTGAGCAACTTCTTAATGATATGTGCATTCAACTCAGAGAATTGAAGCATTCTTTTGATTGATCAGTGTTGAAACACTCTTTGAAGAATCTGCAAGAGGACATTTGGGGGGCTCTGAGACCTATGGTGAAAAAGGAAATATCTTCACATAAAAACCAAACAGAAGCTCTCTGCAAAATTTCTCTGGGATGTGTGCATTCTTCTCTGAGTTGAAGCTTTTCTTTTTGGTTGAGCAGATTTGAAAGCGTTTTTTTGTAGAATCTGCAAGTGGTTATTTGAGATCTTTTCGTCCAATGTTGGAAAAGGAAATATCTTCACATAAATCTAGACAGAAGCATTCTGAGCAACTTCTTGGTGATGTGGGCACTCAACTCTCAGAGATGAAGCTTTCCTTTGGTTGAACAGATTTGAAATAGTCCTTTTGTACAATCTGCAAGTGGATATTTGAGATCTTTTCATCCAATGCTGAAAAGGAAATATCTTCACTTAAAAACTAAACTGAAGCATTCTGAGCAACTTCTTAGTGATGGGTGCATTCAACTCACAGAGTTGAGCCTTTCTGTTGATTGAGCAGTTTTGAAACTCTCTGTTTGAAGCATCTGCAAATGGGCATTTGGACTGCTTTGTGGCCTATGGTGGAAAATGATATATCTTCACCAAAATGATACACGGGAGCATCTTGCGAAATTTCCTTGTGATGTGTGCCTTCATCTCACATAGTGGAAGCTTTCTTTTGGTTAAGCAGATATGAAACAGTCTTTTTCTAGATTCTGCCAGTGCAAATATGAAATCTTTTCTTCCAATGCTGTGAAAGGAATTATCTTCTCATAAAACCTAGAGAGAAGCATTCTGAACAACTTCTTAGTGATATGTGCATTCCACTCACAGAGTTGAAACTTTCTTTTGATGGAGCAGTTTTGAAACAATATGAAGAATCTGGAAGTGGACATTTGGAATGCTTTGAGGCCTATGGTGAAAAATTAAATATCTTCACGTGAAAAGTACTCAGAAGCATTCTGGGAAATTACTTTGTGATATATGCATTCATCTCACAGAGTTCAAGTTTCCTTTTGGTTGAGCAGATTTGAAACAGTCTTTTTGTAGAATCTGCAAGTGGATAAAAGAGATCTTTTCGTCCAGTGTGAGAAAAAGGAAATATCATCTCATAAATACGAGGCAGAAGATCCTGAACAAATTCTTAGTGATACATGCATTCAAGTGAAAAGGTGAACCCTGCTTTTGATCCAGCAGATTTGAAACACTCTGTTTGAAGAATCTGCAAGTGGACATTTGGAGCGCTTTAAGGCCTATGTTGAAATAGGAAATATGTGCACATAAAAGCTACAGAAAAGCATTCTGTGAAATTGCTTTGTGATGTGTGCATTCTTCTCACAGTGTTGAAGCTTTCTTTTGGTTGAGCAGGTTTGAAGCTTTCCTTTTGGAGAATCTGCAAGTGGATATTTGAGATCTTTAGGTCCAATGGGGAACCGGATTTATCTTCACATAAAAACTAGACGGAAGCCTTCCTAGCAACGTCTTAGTGATGCGTGTATTCCACTCACAGAGTTGAAAATTACTTTTGATTGAGCAGTTTTGAAACAGTTTTTGTCAAGATTCTGCAAGGTTACAATTGGAGTGCTTTGAGTCCTATGGTCAAAAAGGAAATATCTTCACATTAATACTACACAGAACCATTTTACAAAATATGTTTGTGATGTGTGCGTTCATCTGACAGAGGTGAAGCTTTCTTTTGTTGAGCATATATGAAAAAGGCTTTATATAGTGTCTGCAAGAGGATATTTGAGATGTTTGCCTCCAATGTGGGAAAAGGAAATATCTTCACTTAAAAACTTCAAATAGGCATTCTGAGAAACTTCTTAGTGATACGTGCATTCAACTCACAGAGTTGGACATTTCTTTTGATTCAGCATTTTTGAAACACGCTGTTTGAAGAATCTGCAAGTTGACATTTGGAGTGCTTTGAGGGCAATGTTGTAAAAGGAAATATCTTCATATTAAAACTACACAGAATAATTCTGTGAAATTTATTTGTGATGTGTGCATTCGTTTCACAGGGATAAACCTCTCCTATGGTTGAGCAGATTTGAAACTGTTTTTTCTACAATCTGCAGGTGGATATTTGAGATCTTTTCTTCCAATTCATTAAAAGGAATTATGTTCACTTAGAAACTAGACGGAAGCATTCTGAGCAACTCTTTTGTGATGTGTGCATTCATCTCATGGAGGTCAGCCTTTCTTTTGCTTGAACAGTTTCGAAATTCTCTGTTAAAAGAATCTGCAACTGGACACTTGGAGTGCTTTGAGGCCTATGGTGAAAAAGGAAATATATTCTTATGAAAGCTAAAGGGAAGCATCCTGCGAAATTTCATTATGATGTGTGCATTCATCTCACAGAGTTGAAGCTTTTATTTTGTTGAGCAGATTTGAACAAGTCTTTTCCTAGAATCTGCAAGTGGATATTTGAGATGTCTGCGTCCATTGCGAGAAAAAGAATTATCTTCATATAAAAACTAGACAGAAGCTTTCTCAACAACTACTTAGTGACATGTGCATTCAACTCACAGAGTTTAAACTTTCTTTTGATGGAGCAGTTTTGAAACACGGTGTTTGAAGCATCTGCAACTGGACATTTGGAGGTCTTTGAGACCTATGGTGAAAAAGCAAGTATCTTCACATAAAAACTACACAGAAGCATTCTGCAAAATTTATTTGTGATGTGTGCATTCATCTCAGAGAGTTGAAGCTTTCTTGTGGTTGAGCAGATTTGAAACAGTCTTTTTGTAGACTCTGTAACTGCATGTTTGAGATCATTTCGTCCAATGCAGGAAAAGGAGATATCTTCACATAAAAACCGGACGGAAGCATTCTGAACAACTTCTTAATGATATGTGCATTCAACTCAGAGAATTGAAGCATTCTTTTGATTGATCAGTGTTGAAACACTCTTTGAAGAATCTGCAAGAGGACATTTGGAGGGCTCTGAGACCTATGGTGAAAAAGGAAATATCTTCACATAAAAACCAAACAGAAGCACTCTGCAAAATTTCTCTGGGATGTGTGCATTCTTCTCTGAGTTGAAGCTTTTCTTTTTGGTTGAGCAGATTTGAAAGCGTTTTTTTGTAGAATCTGCAAGTGGTTATTTGAGATCTTTTCGTCCAATGTGGGAAAAGGAAATATCTTCACATAAAAACTAGACAGAAGCATTCTGAGCAACTTCTTGGTGATGTGGGCATTCAACTCTCAGAGTTGAAGCTTTCCTTTGGTTGAACAGATTTGAAATAGTCCTTTTGTACAATCTGCAAGTGGATATTTGAGATCTTTTCATCCAATGCTGAAAAGGAAATATCTTCACTTAAAAACTAAACTGAAGCATTCTGAGCAACTTCTTAGTGATGGGTGCATTCAACTCACAGAGTTGAGCCTTTCTGTTGATTGAGCAGTTTTGAAACTCTCTGTTTGAAGCATCTGCAAATGGGCATTTGGACTGCTTTGTGGCCTATGGTGGAAAATGATATATCTTCACCAAAATGATACACGGGAGCATCTTGCGAAATTTCCTTGTGATGTGTGCCTTCATCTCACATAGTGGAAGCTTTCTTTTGGTTAAGCAGATATGAAACAGTCTTTTTCTAGATTCTGCCAGTGCAAATATGAAATCTTTTCTTCCAATGCTGTGAAAGGAATTATCTTCTCATAAAACCTAGAGAGACGCATTCTGAACAACTTCTTAGTGATATGTGCATTCCACTCACAGAGTTGAAACTTTCTTTTGATGGAGCAGTTTTGAAACAATCTGAAGAATCTGGAAGTGGACATTTGGAATGCTTTGAGGCCTATGGTGAAAAATTAAATATCTTCACGTGAAAAGTACTCAGAAGCATTCTGGGAAATTACTTTGTGATGTATGCATTCATCTCACAGAGTTCAAGTTTCCTTTTGGTTGAGCAGATTTGAAAGAGTCTTTTTGTAGTATCTGCAAGTGGATATATGAGATCTTTTCGTCCAGTGCGAGAAAAAGGTAATATCATCTCATAAAAACCAGGCAGAAGATCCTGAACAAATTCTTAGTGATACATGCATTCAAGTGAAAAGGTGAACCCTGCTTTTGTTCCAGCAGATTTGAAACACTCTGTTTGAAGAATCTGCAAGTGGACATTTGGAGCGCTTTGAGGCCTATGTTGAAATAGGAAATATGTGCACATAAAAGCTACAGAAAAGCATTCTGTGAAATTGCTTTGTGATGTGTGCATTCTTCTCACATTTTTGAAGCTTTCTTTTGGTTGAGCAGGTTTGAAGCTTTCCTTTTGGAGAATCTGCAAGTGGATATTTGAGATCTTTAGGTCCAATGGGGAACCGGATTTATCTTCACATAAAAACTAGACGGAAGCCTTCCTAGCAACGTCTTAGTGATGCGTGTATTCCACTCACAGAGTTGAAAATTACTTTTGATTGAGCAGTTTTGAAACACTTTTTGTCAAGATTCTGCAAGGTTACAATTGGAGTGCTTTGAGTCCTATGGTCAAAAAGGAAATATCTTCACATTAATACTACACAGAACCATTTTACAAAATATGTTTGTGATGTGTGCGTTCATCTGACAGAGGTGAAGCTTTCTTTCGTTGAGCATATATGAAAAAGGCTTTATATAGTGTCTGCAAGAGGATATTTGAGATCTTTGCCTCCAATGTGGGAAAAGGAAATATCTTCACTTAAAAACTTCAAATAGGCATTCTGAGAAACTTCTTAGTGTTACGTGCATTCAACTCACAGAGTTGGACATTTCTTTTGATTCAGCAGTTTTGAAACACGCTGTTTGAAGAATCTGCAAGTTGACATTTGGAGTGCTTTGAGGGCAATGTTGTAAAAGGAAATATCTTCATATTAAATCTACACAGAATAATTCTGTGAAATTTATTTGTGATGTGTGCATTCGTTTCACAGGGATAAACCTCTCCTATGGTTGAGCAGATTTGAAACTGTTTTTTCTACAATCTGCAGGTGGATATTTGAGATCTTTTCTTCCAATTGATTAAAAGGAATTATGTTCACTTAGAAACTAGACGGAAGCATTCTGAGCAACTCTTTTGTGATGTGTGCATTCATCTCATGGAGGTCAGCCTTTCTTTTGCTTGAACAGTTTCGAAACTCTCTGTTAAAAGAATCTGCAACTGGACACTTGGAGTGCTTTGAGGCCTATGGTGAAAAAGGAAATATATTCTTATGAAAGCTAAAGGGAAGCATCCTGCGAAATTTCATTATGATGTGTGCATTCATCTCACAGAGTTGAAGCTTTTATTTTGTTGAGCAGATTTGAACAAGTCTTTTCCTAGAATCTGCAAGTGGATATTTGAGATGTCTGCGTCCATTGCGAGAAAAAGAATTATCTTCATATTAAAACTAGACAGAAGCTTTCTCAACAACTACTTAGTGACATGTGCATTCAACTCACAGAGTTTAAACTTTCTTTTGATAGAGCAGTTTTGAAACACGGTGTTTGAAGCATCTGCAACTGGACATTTGGAGGTCTTTGAGACCTATGGTGAAAAAGCAAGTATCTTCACATAAAAACTACACAGAAGCATCCTGCAAAATTTATTTGTGATGTGTGCATTCATCTCAGAGAGTTGAAGCTTTCTTGTGGTTGAGCAGATTTGAAACTGTCTTTTTGTAGACTCTGTAACTGCATGTTTGAGATCATTTCGTCCAATGCAGGAAAAGGAGATATCTTCACATAAAAACCGGACGGAAGCATTCTGAGCAACTTCTTAATGATATGTGCATTCAACTCAGGGAATTGAAGCATTCTTTTGATTGATCAGTGTTGAAACACTCTTTGAAGAATCTGCAAGAGGACATTTGGAGGGCTCTGAGACCTATGGTGAAAAAGGAAATATCTTCACATAAAAACCAAACAGAAGCACTCTGCAAAATTTCTCTGGGATGTGTGCATTCTTCTCTGAGTTGAAGCTTTTCTTTTTGGTTGAGCAGATTTGAAAGCGTTTTTTTGTAGAATCTGCAAGTGGTTATTTGAGATATTTTCGTCCAATGTGGGAAAAGGAAATATCTTCACATAAAAACTAGACAGAAGCATTCTGAGCAACTTCTTGGTGATGTGGGCATTCAACTCTCAGAGTTGAAGCTTTCCTTTGGTTGAACAGATTTGAAATAGTCCTTTTGTACAATCTGCAAGTGGATATTTGAGATCTTTTCATCCAATGCTGAAAAGGAAATACCTTCACTTAAAAACTAAACTGAAGCATTCTGAGCAACTTCTTAGTGATGGGTGCATTCAACTCACAGAGTTGAGCCTTTCTGTTGATTGAGCAGTTTTGAAACTCTCTGTTTGAAGCATCTGCAAAAGGGCATTTGGACTGCTTTGTGGCCTATGGTGGAAAATGTTATATCTTCACCAAAATTATACACGGGAGCATCTTGCGAAATTTCCTTGTGATGTGTGCCTTCATCTCACATAGTGGAAGCTTTCTTTTGGTTAAGCAGATATGAAACAGTCTTTTTCTAGATTCTGCCAGTGCAAATATGAAATCTTTTCTTCCAATGCTGTGAAAGGAATTATCTTCTCATAAAACCTAGAGAGAAGCATTCTAAACAACTTCTTAGTGATATGTGCATTCCACTCACAGAGTTGAAACTTTCTTTTGATGGAGCAGTTTTGAAACAATCTGAAGAATCTGGAAGTGGACATTTGGAATGCTTTGAGGCCTATGGTGAAAAATTAAATATCTTCACGTGAAAAGTACTCAGAAGCATTCTGGGAAATTACTTTGTGATGTATGCATTCATCTCACAGAGTTCAAGTTTCCTTTTGGTTGAGCAGATTTGAAACAGTCTTTTTGTAGAATCTGCAATTGGATATATGAGATCTTTTCGTCCAGTGCGAGAAAAAGGAAATATCATCTCATAAAAACCAGGCAGAAGATCCTGAACAAATTCTTAGTGATACATGCATTCAAGTGAAAAGGTGAACCCTGCTTTTGATCCAGCAGATTTGAAACACTCTGTTTGAAGAATCTGCAAGTGGACATTTGGAGCGCTTTGAGGCCTATGTTGAAATAGGAAATATGTGCACATAAAAGCTACAGAAAAGCATTCTGTGAAATTGCTTTGTGATGTGTGCATTCTTCTCACAGTGTTGAAGCTTTCTTTTGGTTGAGCAGGTTTGAAGCTTTCCTTTTGGAGAATCTGCAAGTGGATATTTGAGATCTTTAGGTCCAATGGGGAACCGGATTTATCTTCACATAGAAACTAGACGGAAGCCTTCCTAGCAACTTCTTAGTGATGCGTGTATTCCACTCACAGAGTTGAAAATTACTTTTGATTGAGCAGTTTTGAAACAGTTTTTGTCAAGATTCTGCAAGGTTACAATTGGAGTGCTTTGAGTCCTATGGTCAAAAAGGAAATATCTTCACATTAATACTACACAGAACCATTTTACAAAATATGTTTGTGATGTGTGCGTTCATCTGACAGAGGTGAAGATTTCTTTTGTTGAGCATATATGAAAAAGGCTTTATATAGTGTCTGCAAGAGGATATTTGAGATCTTTGCCTCCAATGTGGGAAAAGGAAATATCTTCACTTAAAAACTTCAAATAGGCATTCTGAGAAACTTCTTAGTGATACGTGCATTCAACTCACAGAGTTGGACATTTCTTTTGATTCAGCAGTTTTGAAACACGCTGTTTGAAGAATCTGCAAGTTGACATTTGGAGTGCTTTGAGGGCAATGATGTAAAAGGAAATATCTTCATATTAAAACTACACAGAATAATTCTGTGAAATTTATTTGTGATGTGTGCATTCGTTTCACAGGGATAAACCTCTCCTATGGTTGAGCAGATTTGAAACTGTTTTTTTCTACAATCTGCAGGTGGATATTTGAGATCTTTTCTTCCAATTCATTAAAAGGAATTATGTTCACTTAGAAACTAGACGGAAGCATTCTGAGCAACTCTTTTGTGATGTGTGCATTCATCTCATGGAGGTCAGCCTTTCTTTTGCTTGAACAGTTTCGAAACTCTCTGTTAAAAGAATCTGCAACTGGACACTTGGAGTGCTTTGAGGCCTATGGTGTAAAAGGAAATATATTCTTATGAAAGCTAAAGGGAAGCATCCTGCGAAATTTCATTATGATGTGTGCATTCATCTCACAGAGTTGAAGCTTTTATTTTGTTGAGCAGATTTGAACAAGTCTTTTCCTAGAATCTGCAAGTGGATATTTGAGATGTCTGCGTCCATTGCGAGAAAAAGAATTATCTTCATATAAAAACTAGACAGAAGCTTTCTCAACAACTACTTAGTGACATGTGCATTCAACTCACAGAGTTTAAACTTTCTTTTGATAGAGCAGTTTTGAAACACGGTGTTTGAAGCATCTGCAACTGGACATTTGGAGGTCTTTGAGACCTATGGTGAAAAAGCAAGTATCTTCACATAAAAACTACACAGAAGCATCCTGCAAAATTTATTTGTGATGTGTGCATTCATCTCAGAGAGTTGAAGCTTTCTTGTGGTTGAGCAGATTTGAAACTGTCTTTTTGTAGACTCTGTAACTGCATGTTTGAGATCATTTCGTCCAATGCAGGAAAAGGAGATATCTTCACATAAAAACCGGACGGAAGCATTCTGAGCAACTTCTTAATGATATGTGCATTCAACTCAGGGAATTGAAGCATTCTTTTGATTGATCAGTGTTGAAACACTCTTTGAAGAATCTGCAAGAGGACATTTGGAGGGCTCTGAGACCTATGGTGAAAAAGGAAATATCTTCACATAAAAACCAAACAGAAGCACTCTGCAAATTTTCTCTGGGATGTGTGCATTCTTCTCTGAGTTGAAGCTTTTCTTTTTGGTTGTGCAGATTTGAAAGCGTTTTTTTGTAGAATCTGCAAGTGGTTATTTGAGATATTTTCGTCCAATGTGGGAAAAGGAAATATCTTCACATAAAAACTAGACAGAAGCTTTCTGAGCAACTTCTTGGTGATGTGGGCATTCAACTCTCAGAGTTGAAGCTTTCCTTTGGTTGAACAGATTTGAAATAGTCCTTTTGTACAATCTGCAAGTGGATATTTGAGATCTTTTCATCCAATGCTGAAAAGGAAATACCTTCACTTAAAAACTAAACTGAAGCATTCTGAGCAACTTCTTAGTGATGGGTGCATTCAACTCACAGAGTTGAGCCTTTCTGTTGATTGAGCAGTTTTGAAACTCTCTGTTTGAAGCATCTGCAAAAGGGCATTTGGACTGCTTTGTGGCCTATGGTGGAAAATGTTATATCTTCACCAAAATTATACACGGGAGCATCTTGTGAAATTTCCTTGTGATGTGTGCCTTCATCTCACATAGTGGAAGCTTTCTTTTGGTTAAGCAGATATGAAACAGTCTTTTTCTAGATTCTGCCAGTGCAAATATGAAATCTTTTCTTCCAATGCTGTGAAAGGAATTATCTTCTCATAAAACCTAGAGAGAAGCATTCTGAACAACTTCTTAGTGATATGTGCATTCCACTCACAGAGTTGAAACTTTCTTTTGACGGAGCAGTTTTGAAACAATCTGAAGAATCTGGAAGTGGACATTTGGAATGCTTTGAGGCCTATGGTGAAAAATTAAATATCTTCACGTGAAAAGTACTCAGAAGCATTCTGGGAAATTACTTTGTGATGTATGCATTCATCTCACAGAGTTCAAGTTTCCTTTTGGTTGAGCAGATTTGAAACAGTCTTTTTGTAGAATCTGCAATTGGATATATGAGATCTTTTCGTCCAGTGCGAGAAAAAGGAAATATCATCTCATAAAAACCAGGCAGAAGATCCTGAACAAATTCTTAGTGATACATGCATTCAAGTGAAAAGATGAACCCTGCTTTTGATCCAGCAGATTTGAAACACTCTGTTTGAAGAATCTGCAAGTGGACATTTGGAGCGCTTTGAGGCCTATGTTGAAATAGGAAATATGTGCACATAAAAGCTACAGAAAAGCATTCTGTGAAATTGCTTTGTGATGTGTGCATTCTTCTCACAGTGTTGAAGCTTTCTTTTGGTTGAGCAGGTTTGAAGCTTTCCTTTTGGAGAATCTGCAAGTGGATATTTGAGATCTTTAGGTCCAATGGGGAACCGGATTTATCTTCACATAGAAACTAGACGGAAGCCTTCCTAGCAACTTCTTAGTGATGCGTGTATTCCACTCACAGAGTTGAAAATTACTTTTGATTGAGCAGTTTTGAAACACTTTTTGTCAAGATTCTGCAAGGTTACAATTGGAGTGCTTTGAGTCCTATGGTCAAAAAGGAAATATCTTCACATTAATACTACACAGAACCATTTTACAAAATATGTTTGTGATGTGTGCGTTCATCTGACAGAGGTGAAGCTTTCTTTTGTTGAGCATATATGAAAAAGGCTTTATATAGTGTCTGCAAGAGGATATTTGAGATCTTTGCCTCCAATGTGGGAAAAGGAAATATCTTCACTTAAAAACTTCAAATAGGCATTCTGAGAAACTTCTTAGTGATACGTGCATTCAACTCACAGAGTTGGACATTTCTTTTGATTCAGCAGTTTTGAAACACGCTGTTTGAAGAATCTGCAAGTTGACATTTGGAGTGCTTTGAGGGCAATGATGTAAAAGGAAATATCTTCATATTAAAACTACACAGAATAATTCTGTGAAATTTATTTGTGATGTGTGCATTCGTTTCACAGGGATAAACCTCTCCTATGGTTGAGCAGATTTGAAACTGTTTTTTTCTACAATCTGCAGGTGGATATTTGAGATCTTTTCTTCCAATTCATTAAAAGGAATTATGTTCACTTAGAAACTAGACGGAAGCATTCTGAGCAACTCTTTTGTGATGTGTGCATTCATCTCATGGAGGTCAGCCTTTCTTTTGCTTGAACAGTTTCGAAACTCTCTGTTAAAAGAATCTGCAACTGGACACTTGGAGTGCTTTGAGGCCTATGGTGAAAAAGGAAATATATTCTTATGAAAGCTAAAGGGAAGCATCCTGCGAAATTTCATTATGATGTGTGCATTCATCTCACAGAGTTGAAGCTTTTATTTTGTTGAGCAGATTTGAACAAGTCTTTTCCTAGAATCTGCAAGTGGATATTTGAGATGTCTGCGTCCATTGCGAGAAAAAGAATTATCTTCATATAAAAACGAGACAGAAGCTTTCTCAACAACTACTTAGTGACATGTGCATTCAACTCACAGAGTTTAAACTTTCTTTTGATAGAGCAGTTTTGAAACACGGTGTTTGAAGCATCTGCAACTGGACATTTGGAGGTCTTTGAGACCTATGGTGAAAAAGCAAGTATCTTCACATAAAAACTACACAGAAGCATCCTGCAAAATTTATTTGTGATGTGTGCATTCATCTCAGAGAGTTGAAGCTTTCTTGTGGTTGAGCAGATTTGAAACTGTCTTTTTGTAGACTCTGTAACTGCATGTTTGAGATCATTTCGTCCAATGCATGAAAAGGAGATATCTTCACATAAAAACCGGACGGAAGCATTCTGAGCAACTTCTTAATGATATGTGCATTCAACTCAGGGAATTGAAGCATTCTTTTGATTGATCAGTGTTGAAACACTCTTTGAAGAATCTGCAAGAGGACATTTGGAGGGCTCTGAGACCTATGGTGAAAAAGGAAATATCTTCACATAAAAACCAAACAGAAGCACTCTGCAAAATTTCTCCGGGATGTGTGCATTCTTCTCTGAGTTGAAGCTTTTCTTTTTGGTTGAGCAGATTTGAAAGCGTTTTTTTGTAGAATCTGCAAGTGGTTATTTGAGATCTTTTCGTCCAATGTGGGAAAAGGAAATATCTTCACATAAAAACTAGACAGAAGCATTCTGAGCAACTACTTGGTGATGTGGGCATTCAACTCTCAGAGTTGAAGCTTTCCTTTGGTTGAAGAGATTTGAAATAGTCCTTTTGTACAATCTGCAAGTGGATATTTGAGATCTTTTCATCCAATGCTGAAAAGGAAATACCTTCACTTAAAAACTAAACTGAAGCATTCTGAGCAACTTCTTAGTGATGGGTGCATTCAACTCACAGAGTTGAGCCTTTCTGTTGATTGAGCAGTTTTGAATCTCTCTGTTTGAAGCATCTGCAAAAGGGCATTTGGACTGCTTTGTGGCCTATGGTGGAAAATGTTATATCTTCACCAAAATTATACACGGGAGCATCTTGCGAAATTTCCTTGTGATGTGTGCCTTCATCTCACATAGTGGAAGCTTTCTTTTGGTTAAGCAGATATGAAACAGTCTTTTTCTAGATTCTGCCAGTGCAAATATGAAATCTTTTCTTCCAATGCTGTGAAAGGAATTATCTTCTCATAAAACCTAGAGAGAAGCATTCTGAACAACTTCTTAGTGATATGTGCATTCCACTCACAGAGTTGAAACTTTCTTTTGACGGAGCAGTTTTGAAACAATCTGAAGAATCTGGAAGTGGACATTTGGAATGCTTTGAGGCCTATGGTGAAAAATTAAATATCTTCACGTGAAAAGTACTCAGAAGCATTCTGGGAAATTACTTTGTGATGTATGCATTCATCTCACAGAGTTCAAGTTTCCTTTTGGTTGAGCAGATTTGAAACCGTCTTTTTGTAGAATCTGCAATTGGATATATGAGATCTTTTCGTCCAGTGCGAGAAAAAGGAAATATCATCTCATAAAAACCAGGCAGAAGATCCTGAACAAATTCTTAGTGATACATGCATTCAAGTGAAAAGGTGAACCCTGCTTTTGATCCAGCAGATTTGAAACACTCTGTTTGAAGAATCTGCAAGTGGACATTTGGAGCGCTTTGAGGCCTATGTTGAAATAGGAAATATGTGCACATAAAAGCTACAGAAAAGCATTCTGTGAAATTGCTTTGTGATGTGTGCATTCTTCTCACAGTGTTGAAGCTTTCTTTTGGTTGAGCAGGTTTGAAGCTTTCCTTTTGGAGAATCTGCAAGTGGATATTTGAGATCTTTAGGTCCAATGGGGAACCGGATTTATCTTCACATAGAAACTAGACGGAAGCCTTCCTAGCAACTTCTTAGTGATGCGTGTATTCCACTCACAGAGTTGAAAATTACTTTTGATTGAGCAGTTTTGAAACACTTTTTGTCAAGATTCTGCAAGGTTACAATTGGAGTGCTTTGAGTCCTATGGTCAAAAAGGAAATATCTTCACATTAATACTACACAGAACCATTTTACAAAATATGTTTGTGATGTGTGCGTTCATCTGACAGAGGTGAAGCTTTCTTTTGTTGAGCATATATGAAAAAGGCTTTATATAGTGTCTGCAAGAGGATATTTGAGATCTTTGCCTCCAATGTGGGAAAAGGAAATATCTTCACTTAAAAACTTCAAATAGGCATTCTGAGAAACTTCTTAGTGATACGTGCATTCAACTCACAGAGTTGGACATTTCTTTTGATTCAGCAGTTTTGAAACACGCTGTTTGAAGAATCTGCAAGTTGACATTTGGAGTGCTTTGAGGGCAATGATGTAAAAGGAAATATCTTCATATTAAAACTACACAGAATAATTCTGTGAAATTTATTTGTGATGTGTGCATTCGTTTCACAGGGATAAACCTCTCCTATGGTTGAGCAGATTTGAAACTGTTTTTTCTACAATCTGCAGGTGGATATTTGAGATCTTTTCTTCCAATTCATTAAAAGGAATTATGTTCACTTAGAAACTAGACGGAAGCATTCTGAGCAACTCTTTTGTGATGTGTGCATTCATCTCATGGAGGTCAGCCTTTCTTTTGCTTGAACAGTTTCGAAACTCTCTGTTAAAAGAATCTGCAACTGGACACTTGGAGTGCTTTGAGGCCTATGGTGAAAAAGGAAATATATTCTTATGAAAGCTAAAGGGAAGCATCCTGCGAAATTTCATTATGATGTGTGCATTCATCTCACAGAGTTGAAGCTTTTATTTTGTTGAGCAGATTTGAACAAGTCTTTTCCTAGAATCTGCAAGTGGATATTTGAGATGTCTGCGTCCATTGCGAGAAAAAGAATTATCTTCATATAAAAACTAGACAGAAGCTTTCTCAACAACTACTTAGTGACATGTGCATTCAACTCACAGAGTTTAAACTTTCTTTTGATAGAGCAGTTTTGAAACACGGTGTTTGAAGCATCTGCAACTGGACATTTGGAGGTCTTTGAGACCTATGGTGAAAAAGCAAGTATCTTCACATAAAAACTACACAGAAGCATCCTGCAAAATTTATTTGTGATGTGTGCATTCATCTCAGAGAGTTGAAGCTTTCTTGTGGTTGAGCAGATTTGAAACTGTCTTTTTGTAGACTCTGTAACTGCATGTTTGAGATCATTTCGTCCAATGCAGGAAAAGGAGATATCTTCACATAAAAACCGGACGGAAGCATTCTGAACAACTTCTTAATGATATGTGCATTCAACTCAGAGAATTGAAGCATTCTTTTGATTGATCAGTGTTGAAACACTCTTTGAAGAATCTGCAAGAGGACATTTGGAGGGCTCTGAGACCTATGGTGAAAAAGGAAATATCTTCACATAAAAACCAAACAGAAGCACTCTGCAAAATTTCTCTGGGATGTGTGCATTCTTCTCTGAGTTGAAGCTTTTCTTTTTGGTTGAGTAGATTTGAAAACGTTTTTTTGTAGAATCTGGAAGTGGTTATTTGAGATCTTTTCGTCCAATGTGGGAAAAGGAAATATCTTCACATAAAAACTAGACAGAAGCATTCTGAGCAACTTCTTGGTGATGTGGGCATTCAACTCTCAGAGTTGAAGCTTTCCTTTGGTTGAACAGATTTGAATTAGTCCTTTTGTACAATCTGCAAGTGGATATTTGAGATCTTTTTTCCAATGCTGAAAAGGAAATATCTTCACTTAAAAACTAAACTGAAGCATTCTGAGCAACTTCTTAGTGATGGGTGCATTCAACTCACAGAGTTGAGCCTTTCTGTTGATTGAGCAGTTTTGAAACTCTCTGTTTGAAGCATCTGCAAATGGGCATTTGGACTGCTTTGTGGCCTATGGTGGAAAATGATATATCTTCACCAAAATGATACACGGGAGCATCTTGCGAAATTTCCTTGTGATGTGTGCCTTCATCTCACATAGTGGAAGCTTTCTTTTGGTTAAGCAGATATGAAACAGTCTTTTTCTAGATTCTGCCAGTGCAAATATGAAATCTTTTCTTCCAATGCTGTGAAAGGAATTATCTTCTCATAAAACCTAGAGAGAAGCATTCTGAACAACTTCTTAGTGATATGTGCATTCCACTCACAGAGTTGAAACTTTCTTTTGACGGAGCAGTTTTGAAACAATCTGAAGAATCTGGAAGTGGACATTTGGAATGCTTTGAGGCCTATGGTGAAAAATTAAATATCTTCACGTGAAAAGTACTCAGAAGCATTCTGGGAAATTACTTTGTGATGTATGCATTCATCTCACAGAGTTCAAGTTTCCTTTTGGTTGAGCAGATTTGAAACAGTCTTTTTGTAGAATCTGCAATTGGATATATGAGATCTTTTCGTCCAGTGCGAGAAAAAGGAAATATCATCTCATAAAAACCAGGCAGAAGATCCTGAACAAATTCTTAGTGATACATGCATTCAAGTGAAAAGGTGAACCCTGCTTTTGATCCAGCAGATTTGAAACACTCTGTTTGAAGAATCTGCAAGTGGACATTTGGAGCGCTTTGAGGCCTATGTTGAAATAGGAAATATGTGCACATAAAAGTTACAGAAAAGCATTCTGTGAAATTGCTTTGTGATGTGTGCATTCTTCTCACAGTGTTGAAGCTTTCTTTTGGTTGAGCAGGTTTGAAGCTTTCCTTTTGGAGAATCTGCAAGTGGATATTTGAGATCTTTAGGTCCAATGGGGAACCGGATTTATCTTCACATAGAAACTAGACGGAAGTCTTCCTAGCAACTTCTTAGTGATGCGTGTATTCCACTCACAGATTTGAAAATTACTTTTGATTGAGCAGTTTTGAAACACTTTTTGTCAAGATTCTGCAAGGTTACAATTGGAGTGCTTTGAGTCCTATGGTCAAAAAGGAAATATCTTCACATTAATACTACACAGAACCATTTTACAAAATATGTTTGTGATGTGTGCGTTCATCTGACAGAGGTGAAGCTTTCTTTTGTTGAGCATATATGAAAAAGGCTTTATATAGTGTCTGCAAGAGGATATTTGAGATCTTTGCCTCCAATGTGGGAAAAGGAAATATCTTCACTTAAAAACTTCAAATAGGCATTCTGAGAAACTTCTTAGTGATACGTGCATTCAACTCACAGAGTTGGACATTTCTTTTGATTCAGCAGTTTTGAAACACGCTGTTTGAAGAATCTGCAAGTTGACATTTGGAGTGCTTTGAGGGCAATGATGTAAAAGGAAATATCTTCATATTAAAACTACACAGAATAATTCTGTGAAATTTATTTGTGATGTGTGCATTCGTTTCACAGGGATAAACCTCTCCTATGGTTGAGCAGATTTGAAACTGTTTTTTCTACAATCTGCAGGTGGATATTTGAGATCTTTTCTTCCAATTCATTAAAAGGAATTATGTTCACTTAGAAACTAGACGGAAGCATTCTGAGCAACTCTTTTGTCATGTGTGCATTCATCTCATGGAAGTCAGCCTTTCTTTTGCTTGAACAGTTTCGAAACTCTCTGTTAAAAGAATCTGCAACTGGACACTTGGAGTGCTTTGAGGCCTATGGTGAAAAAGGAAATATATTCTTATGAAAGCTAAAGGGAAGCATCCTGCGAAATTTCATTATGATGTGTGCATTCATCTCACAGAGTTGAAGCTTTTATTTTGTTGAGCAGATTTGAACAAGTCTTTTCCTAGAATCTGCAAGTGGATATTTGAGATGTCTGCGTCCATTGCGAGAAAAAGAATTATCTTCATATAAAAACTAGACAGAAGCTTTCTCAACAACTACTTAGTGACATGTGCATTCAACTCACAGAGTTTAAACTTTCTTTTGATAGAGCACTTTTGAAACACGGTGTTTGAAGCATCTGCAACTGGACATTTGGAGGTCTTTGAGACCTATGGTGAAAAAGCAAGTATCTTCACATAAAAACTACACAGAAGCATCCTGCAAAATTTATTTGTGATGTGTGCATTCATCTCAGAGAGTTGAAGCTTTCTTGTGGTTGAGCAGATTTGAAACTGTCTTTTTGTAGACTCTGTAACTGCATGTTTGAGATCATTTCGTCCAATGCAGGAAAAGGAGATATCTTCACATAAAAACCGGACGGAAGCATTCTGAACAACTTCTTAATGATATGTGCATTCAACTCAGAGAATTGAAGCATTCTTTTGATTGATCAGTGTTGAAACACTCTTTGAAGAATCTGCAAGAGGACATTTGGAGGGCTCTGAGACCTATGGTGAAAAAGGAAATATCTTCACATAAAAACCAAACAGAAGCACTCTGCAAAATTTCTCTGGGATGTGTGCATTCTTCTCTGAGTTGAAGCTTTTCTTTTTGGTTGAGTAGATTTGAAAACGTTTTTTTGTAGAATCTGGAAGTGGTTATTTGAGATCTTTTCGTTCAATGTGGGAAAAGGAAATATCTTCACATAAAAACTAGACAGAAGCATTCTGAGCAACTTCTTGGTGATGTGGGCATTCAACTCTCAGAGTTGAAGCTTTCCTTTGGTTGAACAGATTTGAATTAGTCCTTTTGTACAATCTGCAAGTGGATATTTGAGATCTTTTTTCCAATGCTGAAAAGGAAATATCTTCACTTAAAAACTAAACTGAAGCATTCTGAGCAACTTCTTAGTGATGGGTGCATTCAACTCACAGAGTTGAGCCTTTCTGTTGATTGAGCAGTTTTGAAACTCTCTGTTTGAAGCATCTGCAAATGGGCATTTGGACTGCTTTGTGGCCTATGGTGGAAAATGATATATCTTCACCAAAATGATACACGGGAGCATCTTGCGAAATTTCCTTGTGATGTGTGCCTTCATCTCACATAGTGGAAGCTTTCTTTTGGTTAAGCAGATATGAAACAGTCTTTTTCTAGATTCTGCCAGTGCAAATATGAAATCTTTTCTTCCAATGCTGTGAAAGGAATTATCTTCTCATAAAACCTAGAGAGAAGCATTCTGAACAACTTCTTAGTGATATGTGCATTCCACTCACAGAGTTGAAACTTTCTTTTGACGGAGCAGTTTTGAAACAATCTGAAGAATCTGGAAGTGGACATTTGGAATGCTTTGAGGCCTATGGTGAAAAATTAAATATCTTCACGTGAAAAGTACTCAGAAGCATTCTGGGAAATTACTTTGTGATGTATGCATTCATCTCACAGAGTTCAAGTTTCCTTTTGGTTGAGCAGATTTGAAACAGTCTTTTTGTAGAATCTGCAATTGGATATATGAGATCTTTTCGTCCAGTGCGAGAAAAAGGAAATATCATCTCATAAAAACCAGGCAGAAGATCCTGAACAAATTCTTAGTGATACATGCATTCAAGTGAAAAGGTGAACCCTGCTTTTGATCCAGCAGATTTGAAACACTCTGTTTGAAGAATCTGCAAGTGGACATTTGGAGCGCTTTGAGGCCTATGTTGAAATAGGAAATATGTGCACATAAAAGTTACAGAAAAGCATTCTGTGAAATTGCTTTGTGATGTGTGCATTCTTCTCACAGTGTTGAAGCTTTCTTTTGGTTGAGCAGGTTTGAAGCTTTCCTTTTGGAGAATCTGCAAGTGGATATTTGAGATCTTTAGGTCCAATGGGGAACCGGATTTATCTTCACATAGAAACTAGACGGAAGTCTTCCTAGCAACTTCTTAGTGATGCGTGTATTCCACTCACAGAGTTGAAAATTACTTTTGATTGAGCAGTTTTGAAACACTTTTTGTCAAGATTCTGCAAGGTTACAATTGGAGTGCTTTGAGTCCTATGGTCAAAAAGGAAATATCTTCACATTAATACTACACAGAACCATTTTACAAAATATGTTTGTGATGTGTGCGTTCATCTGACAGAGGTGAAGCTTTCTTTTGTTGAGCATATATGAAAAAGGCTTTATATAGTGTCTGCAAGAGGATATTTGAGATCTTTGCCTCCAATGTGGGAAAAGGAAATATCTTCACTTAAAAACTTCAAATAGGCATTCTGAGAAACTTCTTAGTGATACGTGCATTCAACTCACAGAGTTGGACATTTCTTTTGATTCAGCAGTTTTGAAACACGCTGTTTGAAGAATCTGCAAGTTGACATTTGGAGTGCTTTGAGGGCAATGATGTAAAAGGAAATATCTTCATATTAAAACTACACAGAATAATTCTGTGAAATTTATTTGTGATGTGTGCATTCGTTTCACAGGGATAAACCTCTCCTATGGTTGAGCAGATTTGAAACTGTTTTTTCTACAATCTGCAGGTGGATATTTGAGATCTTTTCTTCCAATTCATTAAAAGGAATTATGTTCACTTAGAAACTAGACGGAAGCATTCTGAGCAACTCTTTTGTGATGTGTGCATTCATCTCATGGAGGTCAGCCTTTCTTTTGCTTGAACAGTTTCGAAACTCTCTGTTAAAAGAATCTGCAACTGGACACTTGGAGTGCTTTGAGGCCTATGGTGAAAAAGGAAATATATTCTTATGAAAGCTAAAGGGAAGCATCCTGCGAAATTTCATTATGATGTGTGCATTCATCTCACAGAGTTGAAGCTTTTATTTTGTTGAGCAGATTTGAACAAGTCTTTTCCTAGAATCTGCAAGTGGATATTTGAGATGTCTGCGTCCATTGCGAGAAAAAGAATTATCTTCATATAAAAACTAGACAGAAGCTTTCTCAACAACTACTTAGTGACATGTGCATTCAACTCACAGAGTTTAAACTTTCTTTTGATAGAGCACTTTTGAAACACGGTGTTTGAAGCATCTGCAACTGGACATTTGGAGGTCTTTGAGACCTATGGTGAAAAAGCAAGTATCTTCACATAAAAACTACACAGAAGCATCCTGCAAAATTTATTTGTGATGTGTGCATTCATCTCAGAGAGTTGAAGCTTTCTTGTGGTTGAGCAGATTTGAAACTGTCTTTTTGTAGACTCTGTAACTGCATGTTTGAGATCATTTCGTCCAATGCAGGAAAAGGAGATATCTTCACATAAAAACCGGACGGAAGCATTCTGAACAACTTCTTAATGATATGTGCATTCAACTCAGAGAATTGAAGCATTCTTTTGATTGATCAGTGTTGAAACACTCTTTGAAGAATCTGCAAGAGGACATTTGGAGGGCTCTGAGACCTATGGTGAAAAAGGAAATATCTTCACATAAAAACCAAACAGAAGCACTCTGCAAAATTTCTCTGGGATGTGTGCATTCTTCTCTGAGTTGAAGCTTTTCTTTTTGGTTGAGTAGATTTGAAAACGTTTTTTTGTAGAATCTGGAAGTGGTTATTTGAGATCTTTTCGTTCAATGTGGGAAAAGGAAATATCTTCACATAAAAACTAGACAGAAGCATTCTGAGCAACTTCTTGGTGATGTGGGCATTCAACTCTCAGAGTTGAAGCTTTCCTTTGGTTGAACAGATTTGAATTAGTCCTTTTGTACAATCTGCAAGTGGATATTTGAGATCTTTTTTCCAATGCTGAAAAGGAAATATCTTCACTTAAAAACTAAACTGAAGCATTCTGAGCAACTTCTTAGTGATGGGTGCATTCAACTCACAGAGTTGAGCCTTTCTGTTGATTGAGCAGTTTTGAAACTCTCTGTTTGAAGCATCTGCAAATGGGCATTTGGACTGCTTTGTGGCCTATGGTGGAAAATGATATATCTTCACCAAAATGATACACGGGAGCATCTTGCGAAATTTCCTTGTGATGTGTGCCTTCATCTCACATAGTGGAAGCTTTCTTTTGGTTAAGCAGATATGAAACAGTCTTTTTCTAGATTCTGCCAGTGCAAATATGAAATCTTTTCTTCCAATGCTGTGAAAGGAATTATCTTCTCATAAAACCTAGAGAGAAGCATTCTGAACAATTTCTTAGTGATATGTGCATTCCACTCACAGAGTTGAAACTTTCTTTTGACGGAGCAGTTTTGAAACAATCTGAAGAATCTGGAAGTGGACATTTGGAATGCTTTGAGGCCTATGGTGAAAAATTAAATATCTTCACGTGAAAAGTACTCAGAAGCATTCTGGGAAATTACTTTGTGATGTATGCATTCATCTCACAGAGTTCAAGTTTCCTTTTGGTTGAGCAGATTTGAAACAGTCTTTTTGTAGAATCTGCAAGTGGATATATGAGATCTTTTCGTCCAGTGCGAGAAAAAGGAAATATCATCTCATAAAAACCAGGCAGAAGATTCTGAACAAATTCTTAGTGATACATGCATTCAAGTGAAAAGGTGAACCCTGCTTTTGATCCAGCAGATTTGAAACACTCTGTTTGAAGAATCTGCAAGTGGACATTTGGAGCGCTTTGAGGCCTATGTTGAAATAGGAAATATGTGCACATAAAAGCTACAGAAAAACATTCTGTGAAATTGCTTTGTGATGTGTGCATTCTTCTCACAGTGTTGAAGCTTTCTTTTGGTTGAGCAGGTTTGAAGCTTTCCTTTTGGAGAATCTGCAAGTGGATATTTGAGATCTTTATGTCCAATGGGGAACCGGATTTATCTTCACATAGAAACTAGACGGAAGCCTTCCTAGCAACTTCTTAGTGATGCGTGTATTCCACTGACAGAGTTGAAAATTACTTTTGATTGAGCAGTTTTGAAACACTTTTTGTCAAGATTCTGCAAGGTTACAATTGGAGTGCTTTGAGTCCTATGGTCAAAAAGGAAATATCTTCACATTAATACTACACAGAACCATTTTACAAAATATGTTTGTGATGTGTGCGTTCATCTGACAGAGGTGAAGCTTTCTTTTGTTGAGCATATATGAAAAAGGCTTTATATAGTGTCTGCAAGAGGATATTTGAGATGTTTGCATCCAATGTGGGAAAAGGAAATATCTTCACTTAAAAATTTCAAATAGGCATTCTGAGAAACTTCTTAGTGATACGTGCATTCAACTCACAGAGTTGGACATTTCTTTTGATTCAGCAGTTTTGAAACACGCTGTTTGAAGAATCTGCAAGTTGACATTTGGAGTGCTTTGAGGGCAATGATGTAAAAGGAAATATCTTCATATTAAAACTACACAGAATAATTCTGTGAAATTTATTTGTGATGTGTGCATTCGTTTCACAGGGATAAACCTCTCCTATGGTTGAGCAGATTTGAAACTGTTTTTTCTACAATCTGCAGGTGGATATATGAGATCTTTTTTCCAATTCATTAAAAGGAATTATGTTCACTTAGAAACTAGAAGGAAGCATTCTGAGCAACTCTTTTGTGATGTGTGCATTCATCTCATGGAGGTCAGCCTTTCTTTTGCTTGAACAGTTTCGAAACTCTCTGTTAAAAGAATCTGCAACTGGACACTTGGAGTGCTTTGAGGCCTATGGTGAAAAAGGAAATATATTCTTATGAAAGCTAAAGGGAAGCATCCTGCGAAATTTCATTATGATGTGTGCATTCATCTCACAGAGTTGAAGCCTTTATTTTGTTGAGCAGATTTGAACAAGTCTTTTCCTAGAATCTGCAAGTGGATATTTGAGATGTCTGCGTCCATTGCGAGAAAAAGAATTATCTTCATATAAAAACTAGACAGAAGCTTTCTCAACAACTACTTAGTGACATGTGCATTCAACTCACAGAGTTTAAACTTTCTTTTGATAGAGCACTTTTGAAACACGGTGTTTGAAGCATCTGCAACTGGACATTTGGAGGTCTTTGAGACCTATGGTGAAAAAGCAAGTATCTTCACATAAAAACTACACAGAAGCATCCTGCAAAATTTATTTGTGATGTGTGCATTCATCTCAGAGAGTTGAAGCTTTCTTGTGGTTGAGCAGATTTGAAACTGTCTTTTTGTAGACTCTGTAACTGCATGTTTGAGATCATTTCGTCCAACGCAGGAAAAGGAGATATCTTCACATAAAAACCGGACGGAAGCATTCTGAACAACTTCTTAATGATATGTGCATTCAACTCAGAGAATTGAAGCATTCTTTTGATTGATCAGTGTTGAAACACTCTTTGAAGAATCTGCAAGAGGACATTTGGAGGGCTCTGAGACCTATGGTGAAAAAGGAAATATCTTCACATAAAAACCAAACAGAAGCACTCTGCAAAATTTCTCTGGGATGTGTGCATTCTTCTCTGAGTTGAAGCTTTTCTTTTTGGTTGAGTAGATTTGAAAACGTTTTTTTGTAGAATCTGGAAGTGGTTATTTGAGATCTTTTCGTCCAATGTGGGAAAAGGAAATATCTTCACATAAAAACTAGACAGAAGCATTCTGAGCAACTTCTTGGTGATGTGGGCATTCAACTCTCAGAGTTGAAGCTTTCCTTTGGTTGAACAGATTTGAATTAGTCCTTTTGTACAATCTGCAAGTGGATATTTGAGATCTTTTTTCCAATGCTGAAAAGGAAATATCTTCACTTAAAAACTAAACTGAAGCATTCTGAGCAACTTCTTAGTGATGGGTGCATTCAACTCACAGAGTTGAGCCTTTCTGTTGATTGAGCAGTTTTGAAACTCTCTGTTTGAAGCATCTGCAAATGGGCATTTGGACTGCTTTGTGGCCTATGGTGGAAAATGTTATATCTTCACCAAAATGATACACTGGAGCATCTTGCGAAATTTCCTTGTGATGTGTGCCTTTATCTCACATAGTGGAAGCTTTCTTTTGGTTAAGCAGATATGAAACAGTCTTTTTCTAGATTCTGCCAGTGCAAATATGAAATCTTTTCTTCCAATGCTGTGAAAGGAATTATCTTCTCATAAAACCTAGAGAGAAGCATTCTGAACAACTTCTTAGTGATATGTGCATTCCACTCACAGAGTTGAAACTTTCTTTTGATGGAGCAGTTTTGAAACAATCTGAAGAATCTGGAAGTGGACATTTGGAATGCTTTGAGGCCTATGGTGAAAAATTAAATATCTTCACGTGAAAAGTACTCAGAAGCATTCTGGGAAATTACTTTGTGATGTATGCATTCATCTCACAGAGTTCAAGTTTCCTTTTGGTTGAGCAGATTTGAAACAGTCTTTTTGTAGAATCTGCAAGTGGATATATGAGATCTTTTCGTCCAGTGCGAGAAAAAGGAAATATCATCTCATAAAAACCAGGCAGAAGATTCTGAACAAATTCTTAGTGATACATGCATTCAAGTGAAAAGGTGAACCCTGCTTTTGATCCAGCAGATTTGAAACACTCTGTTTGAAGAATCTGCAAGTGGACATTTGGAGCGCTTTGAGGCCTATGTTGAAATAGGAAATATGTGCACATAAAAGCTACAGAAAAACATTCTGTGAAATTGCTTTGTGATGTGTGCATTCTTCTCACAGTGTTGAAGCTTTCTTTTGGTTGAGCAGGTTTGAAGCTTTCCTTTTGGAGAATCTGCAAGTGGATATTTGAGATCTTTAGGTCCAATGGGGAACCGGATTTATCTTCACATAGAAACTAGACGGAAGCCTTCCTAGCAACTTCTTAGTGATGCGTGTATTCCACTCACTGAGTTGAAAATTACTTTTGATTGAGCAGTTTTGAAACACTTTTTGTCAAGATTCTGCAAGGTTACAATTGGAGTGCTTTGAGTCCTATGGTCAAAAAGGAAATATCTTCACATTAATACTACACAGAACCATTTTACAAAATATGTTTGTGATGTGTGCGTTCATCTGACAGAGGTGAAGCTTTCTTTTGTTGAGCATATATGAAAAAGGCTTTATATAGTGTCTGCAAGAGGATATTTGGGATCTTTGCCTCCAATGTGGGAAAAGGAAATATCTTCACTTAAAAACTTCAAATAGGCATTCTGAGAAACTTCTTAGTGATACGTGCATTCAACTCACAGAGTTGGACATTTCTTTTGATTCAGCAGTTTTGAAACACGCTGTTTGAAGAATCTGCAAGTTGACATTTGGAGTGCTTTGAGGGCAATGATGTAAAAGGAAATATCTTCATATTAAAACTACACAGAATAATTCTGTGAAATTTATTTGTGATGTGTGCATTCGTTTCACAGGGATAAACCTCTCCTATGGTTGAGCAGATTTGAAACTGTTTTTTCTACAATCTGCAGGTGGATATTTGAGATCTTTTCTTCCAATTCATTAAAAGGAATTATGTTCACTTAGAAACTAGACGGAAGCATTCTGAGCAACTCTTTTGTGATGTGTGCATTCATCTCATGGAAGTCAGCCTTTCTTTTGCTTGAACAGTTTCGAAACTCTCTGTTAAAAGAATCTGCAACTGGACACTTGGAGTGCTTTGAGGCCTATGGTGAAAAAGGAAATATATTCTTATGAAAGCTAAAGGGAAGCATCCTGCGAAATTTCATTATGATGTGTGCATTCATCTCACAGAGTTGAAGCTTTTATTTTGTTGAGCAGATTTGAACAAGTCTTTTCCTAGAATCTGCAAGTGGATATTTGAGATGTCTGCGTCCATTGCGAGAAAAAGAATTATCTTCATATAAAAACTAGACAGAAGCTTTCTCAACAACTACTTAGTGACATGTGCATTCAACTCACAGAGTTTAAACTTTCTTTTGATAGAGCACTTTTGAAACACGGTGTTTGAAGCATCTGCAACTGGACATTTGGAGGTCTTTGAGACCTATGGTGAAAAAGCAAGTATCTTCACATAAAAACTACACAGAAGCATCCTGCAAAATTTATTTGTGATGTGTGCATTCATCTCAGAGAGTTGAAGCTTTCTTGTGGTTGAGCAGATTTGAAACTGTCTTTTTGTAGACTCTGTAACTGCATGTTTGAGATCATTTCGTCCAATGCAGGAAAAGGAGATATCTTCACATAAAAACCGGACGGAAGCATTCTGAACAACTTCTTAATGATATGTGCATTCAACTCAGAGAATTGAAGCATTCTTTTGATTGATCAGTGTTGAAACACTCTTTGAAGAATCTGCAAGAGGACATTTGGAGGGCTCTGAGACCTATGGTGAAAAAGGAAATATCTTCACATAAAAACCAAACAGAAGCACTCTGCAAAATTTCTCTGGGATGTGTGCATTCTTCTCTGAGTTGAAGCTTTTCTTTTTGGTTGAGTAGATTTGAAAACGTTTTTTTGTAGAATCTGGAAGTGGTTATTTGAGATCTTTTCGTTCAATGTGGGAAAAGGAAATATCTTCACATAAAAACTAGACAGAAGCATTCTGAGCAACTTCTTGGTGATGTGGGCATTCAACTCTCAGAGTTGAAGCTTTCCTTTGGTTGAACAGATTTGAATTAGTCCTTTTGTACAATCTGCAAGTGGATATTTGAGATCTTTTTTCCAATGCTGAAAAGGAAATATCTTCACTTAAAAACTAAACTGAAGCATTCTGAGCAACTTCTTAGTGATGGGTGCATTCAACTCACAGAGTTGAGCCTTTCTGTTGATTGAGCAGTTTTGAAACTCTCTGTTTGAAGCATCTGCAAATGGGCATTTGGACTGCTTTGTGGCCTATGGTGGAAAATGATATATCTTCACCAAAATGATACACGGGAGCATCTTGCGAAATTTCCTTGTGATGTGTGCCTTCATCTCACATAGTGGAAGCTTTCTTTTGGTTAAGCAGATATGAAACAGTCTTTTTCTAGATTCTGCCAGTGCAAATATGAAATCTTTTCTTCCAATGCTGTGAAAGGAATTATCTTCTCATAAAACCTAGAGAGAAGCATTCTGAACAACTTCTTAGTGATATGTGCATTCCACTCACAGAGTTGAAACTTTCTTTTGACGGAGCAGTTTTGAAACAATCTGAAGAATCTGGAAGTGGACATTTGGAATGCTTTGAGGCCTATGGTGAAAAATTAAATATCTTCACGTGAAAAGTACTCAGAAGCATTCTGGGAAATTACTTTGTGATGTATGCATTCATCTCACAGAGTTCAAGTTTCCTTTTGGTTGAGCAGATTTGAAACAGTCTTTTTGTAGAATCTGCAATTGGATATATGAGATCTTTTCGTCCAGTGCGAGAAAAAGGAAATATCATCTCATAAAAACCAGGCAGAAGATCCTGAACAAATTCTTAGTGATACATGCATTCAAGTGAAAAGGTGAACCCTGCTTTTGATCCAGCAGATTTGAAACACTCTGTTTGAAGAATCTGCAAGTGGACATTTGGAGCGCTTTGAGGCCTATGTTGAAATAGGAAATATGTGCACATAAAAGTTACAGAAAAGCATTCTGTGAAATTGCTTTGTGATGTGTGCATTCTTCTCACAGTGTTGAAGCTTTCTTTTGGTTGAGCAGGTTTGAAGCTTTCCTTTTGGAGAATCTGCAAGTGGATATTTGAGATCTTTAGGTCCAATGGGGAACCGGATTTATCTTCACATAGAAACTAGACGGAAGTCTTCCTAGCAACTTCTTAGTGATGCGTGTATTCCACTCACAGAGTTGAAAATTACTTTTGATTGAGCAGTTTTGAAACACTTTTTGTCAAGATTCTGCAAGGTTACAATTGGAGTGCTTTGAGTCCTATGGTCAAAAAGGAAATATCTTCACATTAATACTACACAGAACCATTTTACAAAATATGTTTGTGATGTGTGCGTTCATCTGACAGAGGTGAAGCTTTCTTTTGTTGAGCATATATGAAAAAGGCTTTATATAGTGTCTGCAAGAGGATATTTGAGATCTTTGCCTCCAATGTGGGAAAAGGAAATATCTTCACTTAAAAACTTCAAATAGGCATTCTGAGAAACTTCTTAGTGATACGTGCATTCAACTCACAGAGTTGGACATTTCTTTTGATTCAGCAGTTTTGAAACACGCTGTTTGAAGAATCTGCAAGTTGACATTTGGAGTGCTTTGAGGGCAATGATGTAAAAGGAAATATCTTCATATTAAAACTACACAGAATAATTCTGTGAAATTTATTTGTGATGTGTGCATTCGTTTCACAGGGATAAACCTCTCCTATGGTTGAGCAGATTTGAAACTGTTTTTTCTACAATCTGCAGGTGGATATTTGAGATCTTTTCTTCCAATTCATTAAAAGGAATTATGTTCACTTAGAAACTAGACGGAAGCATTCTGAGCAACTCTTTTGTGATGTGTGCATTCATCTCATGGAGGTCAGCCTTTCTTTTGCTTGAACAGTTTCGAAACTCTCTGTTAAAAGAATCTGCAACTGGACACTTGGAGTGCTTTGAGGCCTATGGTGAAAAAGGAAATATATTCTTATGAAAGCTAAAGGGAAGCATCCTGCGAAATTTCATTATGATGTGTGCATTCATCTCACAGAGTTGAAGCTTTTATTTTGTTGAGCAGATTTGAACAAGTCTTTTCCTAGAATCTGCAAGTGGATATTTGAGATGTCTGCGTCCATTGCGAGAAAAAGAATTATCTTCATATAAAAACTAGACAGAAGCTTTCTCAACAACTACTTAGTGACATGTGCATTCAACTCACAGAGTTTAAACTTTCTTTTGATAGAGCACTTTTGAAACACGGTGTTTGAAGCATCTGCAACTGGACATTTGGAGGTCTTTGAGACCTATGGTGAAAAAGCAAGTATCTTCACATAAAAACTACACAGAAGCATCCTGCAAAATTTATTTGTGATGTGTGCATTCATCTCAGAGAGTTGAAGCTTTCTTGTGGTTGAGCAGATTTGAAACTGTCTTTTTGTAGACTCTGTAACTGCATGTTTGAGATCATTTCGTCCAATGCAGGAAAAGGAGATATCTTCACATAAAAACCGGACGGAAGCATTCTGAACAACTTCTTAATGATATGTGCATTCAACTCAGAGAATTGAAGCATTCTTTTGATTGATCAGTGTTGAAACACTCTTTGAAGAATCTGCAAGAGGACATTTGGAGGGCTCTGAGACCTATGGTGAAAAAGGAAATATCTTCACATAAAAACCAAACAGAAGCACTCTGCAAAATTTCTCTGGGATGTGTGCATTCTTCTCTGAGTTGAAGCTTTTCTTTTTGGTTGAGTAGATTTGAAAACGTTTTTTTGTAGAATCTGGAAGTGGTTATTTGAGATCTTTTCGTTCAATGTGGGAAAAGGAAATATCTTCACATAAAAACTAGACAGAAGCATTCTGAGCAACTTCTTGGTGATGTGGGCATTCAACTCTCAGAGTTGAAGCTTTCCTTTGGTTGAACAGATTTGAATTAGTCCTTTTGTACAATCTGCAAGTGGATATTTGAGATCTTTTTTCCAATGCTGAAAAGGAAATATCTTCACTTAAAAACTAAACTGAAGCATTCTGAGCAACTTCTTAGTGATGGGTGCATTCAACTCACAGAGTTGAGCCTTTCTGTTGATTGAGCAGTTTTGAAACTCTCTGTTTGAAGCATCTGCAAATGGGCATTTGGACTGCTTTGTGGCCTATGGTGGAAAATGTTATATCTTCACCAAAATGATACACTGGAGCATCTTGCGAAATTTCCTTGTGATGTGTGCCTTTATCTCACATAGTGGAAGCTTTCTTTTGGTTAAGCAGATATGAAACAGTCTTTTTCTAGATTCTGCCAGTGCAAATATGAAATCTTTTCTTCCAATGCTGTGAAAGGAATTATCTTCTCATAAAACCTAGAGAGAAGCATTCTGAACAACTTCTTAGTGATATGTGCATTCCACTCACAGAGTTGAAACTTTCTTTTGATGGAGCAGTTTTGAAACAATCTGAAGAATCTGGAAGTGGACATTTGGAATGCTTTGAGGCCTATGGTGAAAAATTAAATATCTTCACGTGAAAAGTACTCAGAAGCATTCTGGGAAATTACTTTGTGATGTATGCATTCATCTCACAGAGTTCAAGTTTCCTTTTGGTTGAGCAGATTTGAAACAGTCTTTTTGTAGAATCTGCAAGTGGATATATGAGATCTTTTCGTCCAGTGCGAGAAAAAGGAAATATCATCTCATAAAAACCAGGCAGAAGATTCTGAACAAATTCTTAGTGATACATGCATTCAAGTGAAAAGGTGAACCCTGCTTTTGATCCAGCAGATTTGAAACACTCTGTTTGAAGAATCTGCAAGTGGACATTTGGAGCGCTTTGAGGCCTATGTTGAAATAGGAAATATGTGCACATAAAAGCTACAGAAAAACATTCTGTGAAATTGCTTTGTGATGTGTGCATTCTTCTCACAGTGTTGAAGCTTTCTTTTGGTTGAGCAGGTTTGAAGCTTTCCTTTTGGAGAATCTGCAAGTGGATATTTGAGATCTTTAGGTCCAATGGGGAACCGGATTTATCTTCACATAGAAACTAGACGGAAGCCTTCCTAGCAACTTCTTAGTGATGCGTGTATTCCACTCACTGAGTTGAAAATTACTTTTGATTGAGCAGTTTTGAAACACTTTTTGTCAAGATTCTGCAAGGTTACAATTGGAGTGCTTTGAGTCCTATGGTCAAAAAGGAAATATCTTCACATTAATACTACACAGAACCATTTTACAAAATATGTTTGTGATGTGTGCGTTCATCTGACAGAGGTGAAGCTTTCTTTTGTTGAGCATATATGAAAAAGGCTTTATATAGTGTCTGCAAGAGGATATTTGGGATCTTTGCCTCCAATGTGGGAAAAGGAAATATCTTCACTTAAAAACTTCAAATAGGCATTCTGAGAAACTTCTTAGTGATACGTGCATTCAACTCACAGAGTTGGACATTTCTTTTGATTCAGCAGTTTTGAAACACGCTGTTTGAAGAATCTGCAAGTTGACATTTGGAGTGCTTTGAGGGCAATGATGTAAAAGGAAATATCTTCATATTAAAACTACACAGAATAATTCTGTGAAATTTATTTGTGATGTGTGCATTCGTTTCACAGGGATAAACCTCTCCTATGGTTGAGCAGATTTGAAACTGTTTTTTCTACAATCTGCAGGTGGATATTTGAGATCTTTTCTTCCAATTCATTAAAAGGAATTATGTTCACTTAGAAACTAGACGGAAGCATTCTGAGCAACTCTTTTGTGATGTGTGCATTCATCTCATGGAGGTCAGCCTTTCTTTTGCTTGAACAGTTTCGAAACTCTCTGTTAAAAGAATCTGCAACTGGACACTTGGAGTGCTTTGAGGCCTATGGTGAAAAAGGAAATATATTCTTATGAAAGCTAAAGGGAAGCATCCTGCGAAATTTCATTATGATGTGTGCATTCATCTCACAGAGTTGAAGCTTTTATTTTGTTGAGCAGATTTGAACAAGTCTTTTCCTAGAATCTGCAAGTGGATATTTGAGATGTCTGCGTCCATTGCGAGAAAAAGAATTATCTTCATATAAAAACTAGACAGAAGCTTTCTCAACAACTACTTAGTGACATGTGCATTCAACTCACAGAGTTTAAACTTTCTTTTGATGGAGCACTTTTGAAACACGGTGTTTGAAGCATCTGCAACTGGACATTTGGAGGTCTTTGAGACCTATGGTGAAAAAGCAAGTATCTTCACATAAAAACTACACAGAAGCATCCTGCAAAATTTATTTGTGATGTGTGCATTCATCTCAGAGAGTTGAAGCTTTCTTGTGGTTGAGCAGATTTGAAACTGTGTTTTTGTAGACTCTGTAACTGCATTTTTGAGATCATTTCGTCCAATGCAGGAAAAGGAGATATCTTCACATAAAAACCGGACGGAAGCATTCTGAACAACTTCTTAATGATATGTGCATTCAACTCAGAGAATTGAAGCATTCTTTTGATTGATCAGTGTTGAAACACTCTTTGAAGAATCTGCAAGAGGACATTTGGAGGGCTCTGAGACCTATGGTGAAAAAGGAAATATCTTCACATAAAAACCAAACAGAAGCACTCTGCAAAATTTCTCTGGGATGTGTGCATTCTTCTCTGAGTTGAAGCTTTTCTTTTTGGTTGAGTAGATTTGAAAACGTTTTTTTGTAGAATCTGGAAGTGGTTATTTGAGATCTTTTCGTCCAATGTGGGAAAAGGAAATATCTTCACATAAAAACTAGACAGAAGCATTCTGAGGAACTTCTTGGTGATGTGGGCATTCAACTCTCAGAGTTGAAGCTTTCCTTTGGTTGAACAGATTTGAATTAGTCCTTTTGTACAATCTGCAAGTGGATATTTGAGATCTTTTTTCCAATGCTGAAAAGGAAATATCTTCACTTAAAAACTAAACTGAAGCATTTTGAGCAACTTCTTAGTGATGGGTGCATTCAACTCACAGAGTTGAGCCTTTCTGTTGATTGAGCAGTTTTGAAACTCTCTGTTTGAAGCATCTGCAAATGGGCATTTGGACTGCTTTGTGGCCTATGGTGGAAAATGTTATATCTTCACCAAAATGATACACTGGAGCATCTTGCGAAATTTCCTTGTGATGTGTGCCTTTATCTCACATAGTGGAAGCTTTCTTTTGGTTAAGCAGATATGAAACAGTCTTTTTCTAGATTCTGCCAGTGCAAATATGAAATCTTTTCTTCCAATGCTGTGAAAGGAATTATCTTCTCATAAAACCTAGAGAGAAGCATTCTGAACAACTTCTTAGTGATATGTGCATTCCACTCACAGAGTTGAAACTTTCTTTTGATGGAGCAGTTTTGAAACAATCTGAAGAATCTGGAAGTGGACATTTGGAATGCTTTGAGGCCTATGGTGAAAAATTAAATATCTTCACGTGAAAAGTACTCAGAAGCATTCTGGGAAATTACTTTGTGATGTATGCATTCATCTCACAGAGTTCAAGTTTCCTTTTGGTTGAGCAGATTTGAAACAGTCTTTTTGTAGAATCTGCAAGTGGATATATGAGATCTTTTCGTCCAGTGCGAGAAAAAGGAAATATCATCTCATAAAAACCAGGCAGAAGATTCTGAACAAATTCTTAGTGATACATGCATTCAAGTGAAAAGGTGAACCCTGCTTTTGATCCAGCAGATTTGAAACACTCTGTTTGAAGAATCTGCAAGTGGACATTTGGAGCGCTTTGAGGCCTATGTTGAAATAGGAAATATGTGCACATAAAAGCTACAGAAAAACATTCTGTGAAATTGCTTTGTGATGTGTGCATTCTTCTCACAGTGTTGAAGCTTTCTTTTGGTTGAGCAGGTTTGAAGCTTTCCTTTTGGAGAATCTGCAAGTGGATATTTGAGATCTTTAGGTCCAATGGGGAACCGGATTTATCTTCACATAGAAACTAGACGGAAGCCTTCCTAGCAACTTCTTAGTGATGCGTGTATTCCACTCACTGAGTTGAAAATTACTTTTGATTGAGCAGTTTTGAAACACTTTTTGTCAAGATTCTGCAAGGTTACAATTGGAGTGCTTTGAGTCCTATGGTCAAAAAGGAAATATCTTCACATTAATACTACACAGAACCATTTTACAAAATATGTTTGTGATGTGTGCGTTCATCTGACAGAGGTGAAGCTTTCTTTTGTTGAGCATATATGAAAAAGGCTTTATATAGTGTCTGCAAGAGGATATTTGAGATCTTTGCCTCCAATGTGGGAAAAGGAAATATCTTCACTTAAAAACTTCAAATAGGCATTCTGAGAAACTTCTTAGTGATACGTGCATTCAACTCACAGAGTTGGACATTTCTTTTGATTCAGCAGTTTTGAAACACGCTGTTTGAAGAATCTGCAAGTTGACATTTGGAGTGCTTTGAGGGCAATGATGTAAAAGGAAATATCTTCATATTAAAACTACACAGAATAATTCTGTGAAATTTATTTGTGATGTGTGCATTCGTTTCACAGGGATAAACCTCTCCTATGGTTGAGCAGATTTGAAACTGTTTTTTCTACAATCTGCAGGTGGATATTTGAGATCTTTTCTTCCAATTCATTAAAAGGAATTATGTTCACTTAGAAACTAGACGGAAGCATTCTGAGCAACTCTTTTGTGATGTGTGCATTCATCTCATGGAGGTCAGCCTTTCTTTTGCTTGAACAGTTTCGAAACTCTCTGTTAAAAGAATCTGCAACTGGACACTTGGAGTGCTTTGAGGCCTATGGTGAAAAAGGAAATATATTCTTATGAAAGCTAAAGGGAAGCATCCTGCGAAATTTCATTATGATGTGTGCATTCATCTCACAGAGTTGAAGCTTTTATTTTGTTGAGCAGATTTGAACAAGTCTTTTCCTAGAATCTGCAAGTGGATATTTGAGATGTCTGCGTCCATTGCGAGAAAAAGAATTATCTTCATATAAAAACTAGACAGAAGCTTTCTCAACAACTACTTAGTGACATGTGCATTCAACTCACAGAGTTTAAACTTTCTTTTGATGGAGCACTTTTGAAACACGGTGTTTGAAGCATCTGCAACTGGACATTTGGAGGTCTTTGAGACCTATGGTGAAAAAGCAAGTATCTTCACATAAAAACTACACAGAAGCATCCTGCAAAATTTATTTGTGATGTGTGCATTCATCTCAGAGAGTTGAAGCTTTCTTGTGGTTGAGCAGATTTGAAACTGTGTTTTTGTAGACTCTGTAACTGCATTTTTGAGATCATTTCGTCCAATGCAGGAAAAGGAGATATCTTCACATAAAAACCGGACGGAAGCATTCTGAACAACTTCTTAATGATATGTGCATTCAACTCAGAGAATTGAAGCATTCTTTTGATTGATCAGTGTTGAAACACTCTTTGAAGAATCTGCAAGAGGACATTTGGAGGGCTCTGAGACCTATGGTGAAAAAGGAAATATCTTCACATAAAAACCAAACAGAAGCACTCTGCAAAATTTCTCTGGGATGTGTGCATTCTTCTCTGAGTTGAAGCTTTTCTTTTTGGTTGAGTAGATTTGAAAACGTTTTTTTGTAGAATCTGGAAGTGGTTATTTGAGATCTTTTCGTCCAATGTGGGAAAAGGAAATATCTTCACATAAAAACTAGACAGAAGCATTCTGAGGAACTTCTTGGTGATGTGGGCATTCAACTCTCAGAGTTGAAGCTTTCCTTTGGTTGAACAGATTTGAATTAGTCCTTTTGTACAATCTGCAAGTGGATATTTGAGATCTTTTTTCCAATGCTGAAAAGGAAATATCTTCACTTAAAAACTAAACTGAAGCATTCTGAGCAACTTCTTAGTGATGGGTGCATTCAACTCACAGAGTTGAGCCTTTCTGTTGATTGAGCAGTTTTGAAACTCTCTGTTTGAAGCATCTGCAAATGGGCATTTGGACTGCTTTGTGGCCTATGGTGGAAAATGTTATATCTTCACCAAAATGATACACTGGAGCATCTTGCGAAATTTCCTTGTGATGTGTGCCTTTATCTCACATAGTGGAAGCTTTCTTTTGGTTAAGCAGATATGAAACAGTCTTTTTCTAGATTCTGCCAGTGCAAATATGAAATCTTTTCTTCCAATGCTGTGAAAGGAATTATCTTCTCATAAAACCTAGAGAGAAGCATTCTGAACAACTTCTTAGTGATATGTGCATTCCACTCACAGAGTTGAAACTTTCTTTTGATGGAGCAGTTTTGAAACAATCTGAAGAATCTGGAAGTGGACATTTGGAATGCTTTGAGGCCTATGGTGAAAAATTAAATATCTTCACGTGAAAAGTACTCAGAAGCATTCTGGGAAATTACTTTGTGATGTATGCATTCATCTCACAGAGTTCAAGTTTCCTTTTGGTTGAGCAGATTTGAAACAGTCTTTTTGTAGAATCTGCAAGTGGATATATGAGATCTTTTCGTCCAGTGCGAGAAAAAGGAAATATCATCTCATAAAAACCAGGCAGAAGATTCTGAACAAATTCTTAGTGATACATGCATTCAAGTGAAAAGGTGAACCCTGCTTTTGATCCAGCAGATTTGAAACACTCTGTTTGAAGAATCTGCAAGTGGACATTTGGAGCGCTTTGAGGCCTATGTTGAAATAGGAAATATGTGCACATAAAAGCTACAGAAAAACATTCTGTGAAATTGCTTTGTGATGTGTGCATTCTTCTCACAGTGTTGAAGCTTTCTTTTGGTTGAGCAGGTTTGAAGCTTTCCTTTTGGAGAATCTGCAAGTGGATATTTGAGATCTTTAGGTCCAATGGGGAACCGGATTTATCTTCACATAGAAACTAGACGGAAGCCTTCCTAGCAACTTCTTAGTGATGCGTGTATTCCACTCACTGAGTTGAAAATTACTTTTGATTGAGCAGTTTTGAAACACTTTTTGTCAAGATTCTGCAAGGTTACAATTGGAGTGCTTTGAGTCCTATGGTCAAAAAGGAAATATCTTCACATTAATACTACACAGAACCATTTTACAAAATATGTTTGTGATGTGTGCGTTCATCTGACAGAGGTGAAGCTTTCTTTTGTTGAGCATATATGAAAAAGGCTTTATATAGTGTCTGCAAGAGGATATTTGAGATCTTTGCCTCCAATGTGGGAAAAGGAAATATCTTCACTTAAAAACTTCAAATAGGCATTCTGAGAAACTTCTTAGTGATACGTGCATTCAACTCACAGAGTTGGACATTTCTTTTGATTCAGCAGTTTTGAAACACGCTGTTTGAAGAATCTGCAAGTTGACATTTGGAGTGCTTTGAGGGCAATGATGTAAAAGGAAATATCTTCATATTAAAACTACACAGAATAATTCTGTGAAATTTATTTGTGATGTGTGCATTCGTTTCACAGGGATAAACCTCTCCTATGGTTGAGCAGATTTGAAACTGTTTTTTCTACAATCTGCAGGTGGATATTTGAGATCTTTTCTTCCAATTCATTAAAAGGAATTATGTTCACTTAGAAACTAGACGGAAGCATTCTGAGCAACTCTTTTGTGATGTGTGCATTCATCTCATGGAGGTCAGCCTTTCTTTTGCTTGAACAGTTTCGAAACTCTCTGTTAAAAGAATCTGCAACTGGACACTTGGAGTGCTTTGAGGCCTATGGTGAAAAAGGAAATATATTCTTATGAAAGCTAAAGGGAAGCATCCTGCGAAATTTCATTATGATGTGTGCATTCATCTCACAGAGTTGAAGCTTTTATTTTGTTGAGCAGATTTGAACAAGTCTTTTCCTAGAATCTGCAAGTGGATATTTGAGATGTCTGCGTCCATTGCGAGAAAAAGAATTATCTTCATATAAAAACTAGACAGAAGCTTTCTCAACAACTACTTAGTGACATGTGCATTCAACTCACAGAGTTTAAACTTTCTTTTGATGGAGCACTTTTGAAACACGGTGTTTGAAGCATCTGCAACTGGACATTTGGAGGTCTTTGAGACCTATGGTGAAAAAGCAAGTATCTTCACATAAAAACTACACAGAAGCATCCTGCAAAATTTATTTGTGATGTGTGCATTCATCTCAGAGAGTTGAAGCTTTCTTGTGGTTGAGCAGATTTGAAACTGTGTTTTTGTAGACTCTGTAACTGCATTTTTGAGATCATTTCGTCCAATGCAGGAAAAGGAGATATCTTCACATAAAAACCGGACGGAAGCATTCTGAACAACTTCTTAATGATATGTGCATTCAACTCAGAGAATTGAAGCATTCTTTTGATTGATCAGTGTTGAAACACTCTTTGAAGAATCTGCAAGAGGACATTTGGAGGGCTCTGAGACCTATGGTGAAAAAGGAAATATCTTCACATAAAAACCAAACAGAAGCACTCTGCAAAATTTCTCTGGGATGTGTGCATTCTTCTCTGAGTTGAAGCTTTTCTTTTTGGTTGAGCAGATTTGAAAACGTTTTTTTGTAGAATCTGCAAGTGGTTATTTGAGATCTTTTCGTCCAATGTGGGAAAAGGAAATATCTTCACATAAAAACTAGACAGAAGCATTCTGAGCAACTTCTTGGTGATGTGGGCATTCAACTCTCAGAGTTGAAGCTTTCCTATGGTTGAACAGATTTGAATTAGTCCTTTTGTACAATCTGCAAGTGGATATTTGAGATCTTTTTTCCAATGCTGAAAAGGAAATATCTTCACTTAAAAACTAAACTGAAGCATTCTGAGCAACTTCTTAGTGATGGGTGCATTCAACTCACAGAGTTGAGACTTTCTGTTGATTGAGCAGTTTTGAAACTCCCTGTTTGAAGCATCTGCAAATGGGCATTTGGACTGTTTTGTGGCCTATGGTGGAAAATGATATATCTTCACCAAAATGATACACGGGAGCATCTTGCGAAATTTCCTTGTGATGTGTGCCTTCATCTCACATAGAGGAAGCTTTCTTTTGGTTAAGCAGATATGAAACAGTCTTTTTCTAGATTCTGCCAGTGCAAATATGAAATCTTTTCTTCCAATGCTGTGAAAGGAATTATCTTCTCATAAAACCTAGAGAGAAGCATTCTGAACAACTTCTTAGTGATATGTGCATTCCACTCACAGAGTTGAAACTTTCTTTTGATGGAGCAGTTTTGAAACAATCTGAAGAATCTGGAAGTGGACATTTGGAATGCTTTGAGGCCTATGGTGAAAAATTAAATATCTCCACGTGAAAAGTACTCAGAAGCATTCTGGGAAATTACTTTGTGATGTATGCATTCATCTCACAGAGTTCAAGTTTCCTTTTGGTTGAGCAGATTTGAAACAGTCTTTTTGTAGAATCTGCAAGTGGATATATGAGATCTTTTCGTCCAGTGCGAGAAAAAGGAAATATCATCTCATAAAAACCAGGCAGAAGATTCTGAACAAATTCTTAGTGATACATGCATTCAAGTGAAAAGGTGAACCCTGCTTTTGATCCAGCAGATTTGAAACACTCTGTTTGAGGAATCTGCAAGTGGACATTTGCAGCGCTTTGAGGCCTATGTTGAAATAGGAAATATGTGCACATAAAAGCTACAGAAAAACATTCTGTGAAATTGCTTTGTGATGTGTGCATTCTTCTCACAGTGTTGAAGCTTTCTTTTGGTTGAGCAGGTTTGAAGCTTTCCTTTTGGAGAATCTGCAAGTGGATATTTGAGATCTTTAGGTCCAATGGGGAACCGGATTTATCTTCACATAGAAACTAGACGGAAGCCTTCCTAGCAACTTCTTAGTGATGCGTGTATTCCACTCACTGAGTTGAAAATTACTTTTGATTGAGCAGTTTTGAAACACTTTTTGTCAAGATTCTGCAAGGTTACAATTGGAGTGCTTTGAGTCCTATGGTCAAAAAGGAAATATCTTCACATTAATACTACACAGAACCATTTTACAAAATATGTTTGTGATGTGTGCGTTCATCTGACAGAGGTGAAGCTTTCTTTTGTTGAGCATATATGAAAAAGGCTTTATATAGTGTCTGCAAGAGGATATTTGAGATCTTTGCCTCCAATGTGGGAAAAGGAAATATCTTCACTTAAAAACTTCAAATAGGCATTCTGAGAAACTTCTTAGTGATACGTGCATTCAACTCACAGAGTTGGACATTTCTTTTGATTCAGCAGTTTTGAAACACGCTGTTTGAAGAATCTGCAAGTTGACATTTGGAGTGCTTTGAGGGCAATGATGTAAAAGGAAATATCTTCATATTAAAACTACACAGAATAATTCTGTGAAATTTATTTGTGATGTGTGCATTCGTTTCACAGGGATAAACCTCTCCTATGGTTGAGCAGATTTGAAACTGTTTTTTCTACAATCTGCAGGTGGATATTTGAGATCTTTTCTTCCAATTCATTAAAAGGAATTATGTTCACTTAGAAACTAGACGGAAGCATTCTGAGCAACTCTTTTGTGATGTGTGCATTCATCTCATGGAGGTCAGCCTTTCTTTTGCTTGAACAGTTTCGAAACTCTCTGTTAAAAGAATCTGCAACTGGACACTTGGAGTGCTTTGAGGCCTATGGTGAAAAAGGAAATATATTCTTATGAAAGCTAAAGGGAAGCATCCTGCGAAATTTCATTATGATGTGTGCATTCATCTCACAGAGTTGAAGCTTTTATTTTGTTGAGCAGATTTGAACAAGTCTTTTCCTAGAATCTGCAAGTGGATATTTGAGATGTCTGCGTCCATTGCGAGAAAAAGAATTATCTTCATATAAAAACTAGACAGAAGCTTTCTCAACAACTACTTAGTGACATGTGCATTCAACTCACAGAGTTTAAACTTTCTTTTGATGGAGCACTTTTGAAACACGGTGTTTGAAGCATCTGCAACTGGACATTTGGAGGTCTTTGAGACCTATGGTGAAAAAGCAAGTATCTTCACATAAAAACTACACAGAAGCATCCTGCAAAATTTATTTGTGATGTGTGCATTCATCTCAGAGAGTTGAAGCTTTCTTGTGGTTGAGCAGATTTGAAACTGTGTTTTTGTAGACTCTGTAACTGCATTTTTGAGATCATTTCGTCCAATGCAGGAAAAGGAGATATCTTCACATAAAAACCGGACGGAAGCATTCTGAACAACTTCTTAATGATATGTGCATTCAACTCAGAGAATTGAAGCATTCTTTTGATTGATCAGTGTTGAAACACTCTTTGAAGAATCTGCAAGAGGACATTTGGAGGGCTCTGAGACCTATGGTGAAAAAGGAAATATCTTCACATAAAAACCAAACAGAAGCACTCTGCAAAATTTCTCTGGGATGTGTGCATTCTTCTCTGAGTTGAAGCTTTTCTTTTTGGTTGAGCAGATTTGAAAATGTTTTTTTGTAGAATCTGCAAGTGGTTATTTGAGATCTTTTCGTCCAATGTGGGAAAAGGAAATATCTTCACATAAAAACTAGACAGAAGCATTCTGAGCAACTTCTTGGTGATGTGGGCATTCAACTCTCAGAGTTGAAGCTTTCCTATGGTTGAACAGATTTGAATTAGTCCTTTTGTACAATCTGCAAGTGGATATTTGAGATCTTTTTTCCAATGCTGAAAAGGAAATATCTTCACTTAAAAACTAAACTGAAGCATTCTGAGCAACTTCTTAGTGATGGGTGCATTCAACTCACAGAGTTGAGACTTTCTGTTGATTGAGCAGTTTTGAAACTCCCTGTTTGAAGCATCTGCAAATGGGCATTTGGACTGCTTTGTGGCCTATGGTGGAAAATGATATATCTTCACCAAAATGATACACGGGAGCATCTTGCGAAATTTCCTTGTGATGTGTGCCTTCATCTCACATAGAGGAAGCTTTCTTTTGGTTAAGCAGATATGAAACAGTCTTTTTCTAGATTCTGCCAGTGCAAATATGAAATCTTTTCTTCCAATGCTGTGAAAGGAATTATCTTCTCATAAAACCTAGAGAGAAGCATTCTGAACAACTTCTTAGTGATATGTGCATTCCACTCACAGAGTTGAAACTTTCTTTTGATGGAGCAGTTTTGAAACAATCTGAAGAATCTGGAAGTGGACATTTGGAATGCTTTGAGGCCTATGGTGAAAAATTAAATATCTCCACGTGAAAAGTACTCAGAAGCATTCTGGGAAATTACTTTGTGATGTATGCATTCATCTCACAGAGTTCAAGTTTCCTTTTGGTTGAGCAGATTTGAAACAGTCTTTTTGTAGAATCTGCAAGTGGATATATGAGATCTTTTCGTCCAGTGCGAGAAAAAGGAAATATCATCTCATAAAAACCAGGCAGAAGATTCTGAACAAATTCTTAGTGATACATGCATTCAAGTGAAAAGGTGAACCCTGCTTTTGATCCAGCAGATTTGAAACACTCTGTTTGAGGAATCTGCAAGTGGACATTTGCAGCGCTTTGAGGCCTATGTTGAAATAGGAAATATGTGCACATAAAAGCTACAGAAAAACATTCTGTGAAATTGCTTTGTGATGTGTGCATTCTTCTCACAATGTTGAAGCTTTCTTTTGGTTGAGCAGGTTTGAAGCTTTCCTTTTGGAGAATCTGCAAGTGGATATTTGAGATCTTTAGGTCCAATGGGGAACCGGATTTATCTTCACATAGAAACTAGACGGAAGCCTTCCTAGCAACTTCTTAGTGATGCGTGTATTCCACTCACTGAGTTGAAAATTACTTTTGATTGAGCAGTTTTGAAACACTTTTTGTCAAGATTCTGCAAGGTTACAATTGGAGTGCTTTGAGTCCTATTGTCAAAAAGGAAATATCTTCACATTAATACTACACAGAACCATTTTACAAAATATGTTTGTGATGTGTGCGTTCATCTGACAGAGGTGAAGCTTTCTTTTGTTGAGCATATATGAAAAAGGCTTTATATAGTGTCTGCAAGAGGATATTTGAGATCTTTGCCTCCAATGTGGGAAAAGGAAATATCTTCACTTAAAAACTTCAAATAGGCATTCTGAGAAACTTCTTAGTGATACGTGCATTCAACTCACAGAGTTGGACATTTCTTTTGATTCAGCAGTTTTGAAACACGCTGTTTGAAGAATCTGCAAGTTGACATTTGGAGTGCTTTGAGGGCAATGATGTAAAAGGAAATATCTTCATATTAAAACTACACAGAATAATTCTGTGAAATTTATTTGTGATGTGTGCATTCGTTTCACAGGGATAAACCTCTCCTATGGTTGAGCAGATTTGAAACTGTTTTTTCTACAATCTGCAGGTGGATATTTGAGATCTTTTCTTCCAATTCATTAAAAGGAATTATGTTCACTTAGAAACTAGACGGAAGCATTCTGAGCAACTCTTTTGTGATGTGTGCATTCATCTCATGGAGGTCAGCCTTTCTTTTGCTTGAACAGTTTCGAAACTCTCTGTTAAAAGAATCTGCAACTGGACACTTGGAGTGCTTTGAGGCCTATGGTGAAAAAGGAAATATATTCTTATGAAAGCTAAAGGGAAGCATCCTGCGAAATTTCATTATGATGTGTGCATTCATCTCACAGAGTTGAAGCTTTTATTTTGTTGAGCAGATTTGAACAAGTCTTTTCCTAGAATCTGCAAGTGGATATTTGAGATGTCTGCGTCCATTGCGAGAAAAAGAATTATCTTCATATAAAAACTAGACAGAAGCTTTCTCAACAACTACTTAGTGACATGTGCATTCAACTCACAGAGTTTAAACTTTCTTTTGATGGAGCACTTTTGAAACACGGTGTTTGAAGCATCTGCAACTGGACATTTGGAGGTCTTTGAGACCTATGGTGAAAAAGCAAGTATCTTCACATAAAAACTACACAGAAGCATCCTGCAAAATTTATTTGTGATGTGTGCATTCATCTCAGAGAGTTGAAGCTTTCTTGTGGTTGAGCAGATTTGAAACTGTGTTTTTGTAGACTCTGTAACTGCATTTTTGAGATCATTTCGTCCAATGCAGGAAAAGGAGATATCTTCACATAAAAACCGGACGGAAGCATTCTGAACAACTTCTTAATGATATGTGCATTCAACTCAGAGAATTGAAGCATTCTTTTGATTGATCAGTGTTGAAACACTCTTTGAAGAATCTGCAAGAGGACATTTGGAGGGCTCTGAGACCTATGGTGAAAAAGGAAATATCTTCACATAAAAACCAAACAGAAGCACTCTGCAAAATTTCTCTGGGATGTGTGCATTCTTCTCTGAGTTGAAGCTTTTCTTTTTGGTTGAGCAGATTTGAAAACGTTTTTTTGTAGAATCTGCAAGTGGTTATTTGAGATCTTTTCGTCCAATGTGGGAAAAGGAAATATCTTCACATAAAAACTAGACAGAAGCATTCTGAGCAACTTCTTGGTGATGTGGGCATTCAACTCTCAGAGTTGAAGCTTTCCTATGGTTGAACAGATTTGAATTAGTCCTTTTGTACAATCTGCAAGTGGATATTTGAGATCTTTTTTCCAATGCTGAAAAGGAAATATCTTCACTTAAAAACTAAACTGAAGCATTCTGAGCAACTTCTTAGTGATGGGTGCATTCAACTCACAGAGTTGAGACTTTCTGTTGATTGAGCAGTTTTGAAACTCCCTGTTTGAAGCATCTGCAAATGGGCATTTGGACTGCTTTGTGGCCTATGGTGGAAAATGATATATCTTCACCAAAATGATACACGGGAGCATCTTGCGAAATTTCCTTGTGATGTGTGCCTTCATCTCACATAGAGGAAGCTTTCTTTTGGTTAAGCAGATATGAAACAGTCTTTTTCTAGATTCTGCCAGTGCAAATATGAAATCTTTTCTTCCAATGCTGTGAAAGGAATTATCTTCTCATAAAACCTAGAGAGAAGCATTCTGAACAACTTCTTAGTGATATGTGCATTCCACTCACAGAGTTGAAACTTTCTTTTGATGGAGCAGTTTTGAAACAATCTGAAGAATCTGGAAGTGGACATTTGGAATGCTTTGAGGCCTATGGTGAAAAATTAAATATCTCCACGTGAAAAGTACTCAGAAGCATTCTGGGAAATTACTTTGTGATGTATGCATTCATCTCACAGAGTTCAAGTTTCCTTTTGGTTGAGCAGATTTGAAACAGTCTTTTTGTAGAATCTGCAAGTGGATATATGAGATCTTTTCGTCCAGTGCGAGAAAAAGGAAATATCATCTCATAAAAACCAGGCAGAAGATTCTGAACAAATTCTTAGTGATACATGCATTCAAGTGAAAAGGTGAACCCTGCTTTTGATCCAGCAGATTTGAAACACTCTGTTTGAGGAATCTGCAAGTGGACATTTGCAGCGCTTTGAGGCCTATGTTGAAATAGGAAATATGTGCACATAAAAGCTACAGAAAAACATTCTGTGAAATTGCTTTGTGATGTGTGCATTCTTCTCACAGTGTTGAAGCTTTCTTTTGGTTGAGCAGGTTTGAAGCTTTCCTTTTGGAGAATCTGCAAGTGGATATTTGAGATCTTTAGGTCCAATGGGGAACCGGATTTATCTTCACATAGAAACTAGACGGAAGCCTTCCTAGCAACTTCTTAGTGATGCGTGTATTCCACTCACTGAGTTGAAAATTACTTTTGATTGAGCAGTTTTGAAACACTTTTTGTCAAGATTCTGCAAGGTTACAATTGGAGTGCTTTGAGTCCTATGGTCAAAAAGGAAATATCTTCACATTAATACTACACAGAACCATTTTACAAAATATGTTTGTGATGTGTGCGTTCATCTGACAGAGGTGAAGCTTTCTTTTGTTGAGCATATATGAAAAAGGCTTTATATAGTGTCTGCAAGAGGATATTTGAGATCTTTGCCTCCAATGTGGGAAAAGGAAATATCTTCACTTAAAAACTTCAAATAGGCATTCTGAGAAACTTCTTAGTGATACGTGCATTCAACTCACAGAGTTGGACATTTCTTTTGATTCAGCAGTTTTGAAACACGCTGTTTGAAGAATCTGCAAGTTGACATTTGGAGTGCTTTGAGGGCAATGATGTAAAAGGAAATATCTTCATATTAAAACTACACAGAATAATTCTGTGAAATTTATTTGTGATGTGTGCATTCGTTTCACAGGGATAAACCTCTCCTATGGTTGAGCAGATTTGAAACTGTTTTTTCTACAATCTGCAGGTGGATATTTGAGATCTTTTCTTCCAATTCATTAAAAGGAATTATGTTCACTTAGAAACTAGACGGAAGCATTCTGAGCAACTCTTTTGTGATGTGTGCATTCATCTCATGGAGGTCAGCCTTTCTTTTGCTTGAACAGTTTCGAAACTCTCTGTTAAAAGAATCTGCAACTGGACACTTGGAGTGCTTTGAGGCCTATGGTGAAAAAGGAAATATATTCTTATGAAAGCTAAAGGGAAGCATCCTGCGAAATTTCATTATGATGTGTGCATTCATCTCACAGAGTTGAAGCTTTTATTTTGTTGAGCAGATTTGAACAAGTCTTTTCCTAGAATCTGCAAGTGGATATTTGAGATGTCTGCGTCCATTGCGAGAAAAAGAATTATCTTCATATAAAAACTAGACAGAAGCTTTCTCAACAACTACTTAGTGACATGTGCATTCAACTCACAGAGTTTAAACTTTCTTTTGATGGAGCACTTTTGAAACACGGTGTTTGAAGCATCTGCAACTGGACATTTGGAGGTCTTTGAGACCTATGGTGAAAAAGCAAGTATCTTCACATAAAAACTACACAGAAGCATCCTGCAAAATTTATTTGTGATGTGTGCATTCATCTCAGAGAGTTGAAGCTTTCTTGTGGTTGAGCAGATTTGAAACTGTGTTTTTGTAGACTCTGTAACTGCATTTTTGAGATCATTTCGTCCAATGCAGGAAAAGGAGATATCTTCACATAAAAACCGGACGGAAGCATTCTGAACAACTTCTTAATGATATGTGCATTCAACTCAGAGAATTGAAGCATTCTTTTGATTGATCAGTGTTGAAACACTCTTTGAAGAATCTGCAAGAGGACATTTGGAGGGCTCTGAGACCTATGGTGAAAAAGGAAATATCTTCACATAAAAACCAAACAGAAGCACTCTGCAAAATTTCTCTGGGATGTGTGCATTCTTCTCTGAGTTGAAGCTTTTCTTTTTGGTTGAGCAGATTTGAAAATGTTTTTTTGTAGAATCTGCAAGTGGTTATTTGAGATCTTTTCGTCCAATGTGGGAAAAGGAAATATCTTCACATAAAAACTAGACAGAAGCATTCTGAGCAACTTCTTGGTGATGTGGGCATTCAACTCTCAGAGTTGAAGCTTTCCTATGGTTGAACAGATTTGAATTAGTCCTTTTGTACAATCTGCAAGTGGATATTTGAGATCTTTTTTCCAATGCTGAAAAGGAAATATCTTCACTTAAAAACTAAACTGAAGCATTCTGAGCAACTTCTTAGTGATGGGTGCATTCAACTCACAGAGTTGAGACTTTCTGTTGATTGAGCAGTTTTGAAACTCCCTGTTTGAAGCATCTGCAAATGGGCATTTGGACTGCTTTGTGGCCTATGGTGGAAAATGATATATCTTCACCAAAATGATACACGGGAGCATCTTGCGAAATTTCCTTGTGATGTGTGCCTTCATCTCACATAGAGGAAGCTTTCTTTTGGTTAAGCAGATATGAAACAGTCTTTTTCTAGATTCTGCCAGTGCAAATATGAAATCTTTTCTTCCAATGCTGTGAAAGGAATTATCTTCTCATAAAACCTAGAGAGAAGCATTCTGAACAACTTCTTAGTGATATGTGCATTCCACTCACAGAGTTGAAACTTTCTTTTGATGGAGCAGTTTTGAAACAATCTGAAGAATCTGGAAGTGGACATTTGGAATGCTTTGAGGCCTATGGTGAAAAATTAAATATCTCCACGTGAAAAGTACTCAGAAGCATTCTGGGAAATTACTTTGTGATGTATGCATTCATCTCACAGAGTTCAAGTTTCCTTTTGGTTGAGCAGATTTGAAACAGTCTTTTTGTAGAATCTGCAAGTGGATATATGAGATCTTTTCGTCCAGTGCGAGAAAAAGGAAATATCATCTCATAAAAACCAGGCAGAAGATTCTGAACAAATTCTTAGTGATACATGCATTCAAGTGAAAAGGTGAACCCTGCTTTTGATCCAGCAGATTTGAAACACTCTGTTTGAGGAATCTGCAAGTGGACATTTGCAGCGCTTTGAGGCCTATGTTGAAATAGGAAATATGTGCACATAAAAGCTACAGAAAAACATTCTGTGAAATTGCTTTGTGATGTGTGCATTCTTCTCACAATGTTGAAGCTTTCTTTTGGTTGAGCAGGTTTGAAGCTTTCCTTTTGGAGAATCTGCAAGTGGATATTTGAGATCTTTAGGTCCAATGGGGAACCGGATTTATCTTCACATAGAAACTAGACGGAAGCCTTCCTAGCAACTTCTTAGTGATGCGTGTATTCCACTCACTGAGTTGAAAATTACTTTTGATTGAGCAGTTTTGAAACACTTTTTGTCAAGATTCTGCAAGGTTACAATTGGAGTGCTTTGAGTCCTATGGTCAAAAAGGAAATATCTTCACATTAATACTACACAGAACCATTTTACAAAATATGTTTGTGATGTGTGCGTTCATCTGACAGAGGTGAAGCTTTCTTTTGTTGAGCATATATGAAAAAGGCTTTATATAGTGTCTGCAAGAGGATATTTGAGATCTTTGCCTCCAATGTGGGAAAAGGAAATATCTTCACTTAAAAACTTCAAATAGGCATTCTGAGAAACTTCTTAGTGATACGTGCATTCAACTCACAGAGTTGGACATTTCTTTTGATTCAGCAGTTTTGAAACACGCTGTTTGAAGAATCTGCAAGTTGACATTTGGAGTGCTTTGAGGGCAATGATGTAAAAGGAAATATCTTCATATTAAAACTACACAGAATAATTCTGTGAAATTTATTTGTGATGTGTGCATTCGTTTCACAGGGATAAACCTCTCCTATGGTTGAGCAGATTTGAAACTGTTTTTTCTACAATCTGCAGGTGGATATTTGAGATCTTTTCTTCCAATTCATTAAAAGGAATTATGTTCACTTAGAAACTAGACGGAAGCATTCTGAGCAACTCTTTTGTGATGTGTGCATTCATCTCATGGAGGTCAGCCTTTCTTTTGCTTGAACAGTTTCGAAACTCTCTGTTAAAAGAATCTGCAACTGGACACTTGGAGTGCTTTGAGGCCTATGGTGAAAAAGGAAATATATTCTTATGAAAGCTAAAGGGAAGCATCCTGCGAAATTTCATTATGATGTGTGCATTCATCTCACAGAGTTGAAGCTTTTATTTTGTTGAGCAGATTTGAACAAGTCTTTTCCTAGAATCTGCAAGTGGATATTTGAGATGTCTGCGTCCATTGCGAGAAAAAGAATTATCTTCATATAAAAACTAGACAGAAGCTTTCTCAACAACTACTTAGTGACATGTGCATTCAACTCACAGAGTTTAAACTTTCTTTTGATGGAGCACTTTTGAAACACGGTGTTTGAAGCATCTGCAACTGGACATTTGGAGGTCTTTGAGACCTATGGTGAAAAAGCAAGTATCTTCACAAAAAAACTACACAGAAGCATCCTGCAAAATTTATTTGTGATGTGTGCATTCATCTCAGAGAGTTGAAGCTTTCTTGTGGTTGAGCAGATTGGAAACTGTCTTTTTGTAGACTCTGTAACTGCATGTTTGAGATCATTTCGTCCAATGCAGGAAAAGGAGATATCTTCACATAAAAACCGGACGGAAGCATTCTGAGCAACTTCTTAATGATATGTGCATTCAACTCAGAGAATTGAAGCATTCTTTTGATTGATCAGTGTTGAAACACTCTTTGAAGAATCTGCAAGAGGACATTTGGAGGGCTCTGAGACCTATGGTGAAAAAGGAAATATCTTCATATAAAAACCAAACAGAAGCACTCTGCAAAATTTCTCTGGGATGTGTGCATTCTTCTCCGAGTTGAAGCTTTTCTTTTTGGTTGAGCAGATTTGAAAGCGTTTTTTTGTAGAATCTGCAAGTGGTTATTTGAGAACTTTTCGTCCAATGTGGGAAAAGGAAATATCTTCACATAAAAACTAGACAGAAGCATTCTGAGCAACTTCTTGGTGATGTGGGCATTCAACTCTCAGAGTTGAAGCTTTCCTTTGTTTGAACAGATTTGAATTAGTCCTTTTGTACAATCTGCAAGTGGATATTTGAGATCTTTTCATCCAATGCTGAAAAGGAAATATCTTCACTTAAAAACTAAACTGAAGCATTCTGAGCAACTTCTTAGTGATGGGTGCATTCAACTCACAGAGTTGAGCCTTTCTGTTGATTGAGCAGTTTTGAAACTCTCTGTTTGAAGCATCTGCAAATGGGCATTTGGACTGCTTTGTGGCCTATGGTGGAAAATGATATATCTTCACCAAAATGATACACGGGAGCATCTTGCGAAATTTCCTTGTGATGTGTGCCTTCATCTCACATAGAGGAAGCTTTCTTTTGGTTAAGCAGATATGAAACAGTCTTTTTCTAGATTCTGCCAGTGCAAATATGAAATCTTTTCTTCCAATGCTGTGAAAGGAATTATCTTCTCATAAAACCTAGAGAGAAGCATTCTGAACAACTTCTTAGTGATATGTGCATTCCACTCACAGAGTTGAAACTTTCTTTTGATGGAGCAGTTTTGAAACAATCTGAAGAATCTGGAAGTGGACATTTGGAATGCTTTGAGGCCTATGGTGAAAAATTAAATATCTTCACGTGAAAAGTACTCAGAAGCATTCTGGGAAATTACTTTGTGATGTATGCATTCATCTCACAGAGTTCAAGTTTCCTTTTGGTTGAGCAGATTTGAAACAGTCTTTTTGTAGAATCTGCAAGTGGATATATGAGATCTTTTCGTCCAGTGCGAGAAAAAGGAAATATCATCTCATAAAAACCAGGCAGAAGATTCTGAACAAATTCTTAGTGATACATGCATTCAAGTGAAAAGGTGAACCCTGCTTTTGATCCAGCAGATTTGAAACACTCTGTTTGAGGAATCTGCAAGTGGACATTTGGAGCGCTTTGAGGCCTATGTTGAAATAGGGAATATGTGCACATAAAAGCTACAGAAAAACATTCTGTGAAATTTCTTTGTGATGTGTGCATTCTTCTCACAGTGTTGAAGCTTTCTTTTGGTTGAGCAGGTTTGAAGCTTTCCTTTTGGAGAATCTGCAAGTGGATATTTGAGATCTTTAGGTCCAATGGGGAACCGGATTTATCTTCACATAGAAACTAGACGGAAGCCTTCCTAGCAACTTCTTAGTGATGCGTGTATTCCACTCACTGAGTTGAAAATTACTTTTGATTGAGCAGTTTTGAAACACTTTTTGTCAAGATTCTGCAAGGTTACAATTGGAGTGCTTTGAGTCCTATGGTCAAAAAGGAAATATCTTCACATTAATACTACACAGAACCATTTTACAAAATATGTTTGTGATGTGTGCGTTCATCTGACAGAGGTGAAGCTTTCTTTTGTTGAGCATATATGAAAAAGGCTTTATATAGTGTCTGCAAGAGGATATTTGAGATCTTTGCCTCCAATGTGGGAAAAGGAAATATCTTCACTTAAAAACTTCAAATAGGCATTCTGAGAAACTTCTTAGTGATACGTGCATTCAACTCACAGAGTTGGACATTTCTTTTGATTCAGCAGTTTTGAAACACGCTGTTTGAAGAATCTGCAAGTTGACATTTGGAGTGCTTTGAGGGCAATGATGTAAAAGGAAATATCTTCATATTAAAACTACACAGAATAATTCTGTGAAATTTATTTGTGATGTGTGCATTCGTTTCACAGGGATAAACCTCTCCTATGGTTGAGCAGATTTGAAACTGTTTTTTCTACAATCTGCAGGTGGATATTTGAGATGTTTTCTTCCAATTCATTAAAAGGAATTATGTTCACTTAGAAACTAGACGGAAGCATTCTGAGCAACTCTTTTGTGATGTGTGCATTCATCTCATGGAGGTCAGCCTTTCTTTTGCTTGAACAGTTTCGAAACTCTCTGTTAAAAGAATCTGCAACTGGACACTTGGAGTGCTTTGAGGCCTATGGTGAAAAAGGAAATATATTCTTATGAAAGCTAAAGGGAAGCATCCTGCGAAATTTCATTATGATGTGTGCATTCATCTCACAGAGTTGAAGCTTTTATTTTGTTGAGCAGATTTGAACAAGTCTTTTCCTAGAATCTGCAAGTGGATATTTGAGATGTCTGCGTCCATTGCGAGAAAAAGAATTATCTTCATATAAAAACTAGACAGAAGCTTTCTCAACAACTACTTAGTGACATGTGCATTCAACTCACAGAGTTTAAACTTTCTTTTGATGGAGCACTTTTGAAACACGGTGTTTGAAGCATCTGCAACTGGACATTTGGAGGTCTTTGAGACCTATGGTGAAAAAGCAAGTATCTTCACATAAAAACTACACAGAAGCATCCTGCAAAATTTATTTGTGATGTGTGCATTCATCTCAGAGAGTTGAAGCTTTCTTGTGGTTGAGCAGATTGGAAACTGTCTTTTTGTAGACTCTGTAACTGCATGTTTGAGATCATTTCGTCCAATGCAGGAAAAGGAGATATCTTCACATAAAAACCGGACGGAAGCATTCTGAGCAACTTCTTAATGATATGTGCATTCAACTCAGAGAATTGAAGCATTCTTTTGATTGATCAGTGTTGAAACACTCTTTGAAGAATCTGCAAGAGGACATTTGGAGGGCTCTGAGACCTATGGTGAAAAAGGAAATATCTTCATATAAAAACCAAACAGAAGCACTCTGCAAAATTTCTCTGGGATGTGTGCATTCTTCTCCGAGTTGAAGCTTTTCTTTTTGGTTGAGCAGATTTGAAAGCGTTTTTTTGTAGAATCTGCAAGTGGTTATTTGAGAACTTTTCGTCCAATGTGGGAAAAGGAAATATCTTCACATAAAAACTAGACAGAAGCATTCTGAGCAACTTCTTGGTGATGTGGGCATTCAACTCTCAGAGTTGAAGCTTTCCTTTGTTTGAACAGATTTGAATTAGTCCTTTTGTACAATCTGCAAGTGGATATTTGAGATCTTTTCATCCAATGCTGAAAAGGAAATATCTTCACTTAAAAACTAAACTGAAGCATTCTGAGCAACTTCTTAGTGATGGGTGCATTCAACTCACAGAGTTGAGCCTTTCTGTTGATTGAGCAGTTTTGAAACTCTCTGTTTGAAGCATCTGCAAATGGGCATTTGGACTGCTTTGTGGCCTATGGTGGAAAATGATATATCTTCACCAAAATGATACACGGGAGCATCTTGCGAAATTTCCTTGTGATGTGTGCCTTCATCTCACATAGAGGAAGCTTTCTTTTGGTTAAGCAGATATGAAACAGTCTTTTTCTAGATTCTGCCAGTGCAAATATGAAATCTTTTCTTCCAATGCTGTGAAAGGAATTATCTTCTCATAAAACCTAGAGAGAAGCATTCTGAACAACTTCTTAGTGATATGTGCATTCCACTCACAGAGTTGAAACTTTCTTTTGATGGAGCAGTTTTGAAACAATCTGAAGAATCTGGAAGTGGACATTTGGAATGCTTTGAGGCCTATGGTGAAAAATTAAATATCTTCACGTGAAAAGTACTCAGAAGCATTCTGGGAAATTACTTTGTGATGTATGCATTCATCTCACAGAGTTCAAGTTTCCTTTTGGTTGAGCAGATTTGAAACAGTCTTTTTGTAGAATCTGCAAGTGGATATATGAGATCTTTTCGTCCAGTGCGAGAAAAAGGAAATATCATCTCATAAAAACCAGGCAGAAGATCCTGAACAAATTCTTAGTGATACATGCATTCAAGTGAAAAGGTGAACCCTGCTTTTGATCCAGCAGATTTGAAACACTCTGTTTGAGGAATCTGCAAGTGGACATTTGGAGCGCTTTGAGGCCTATGTTGAAATAGGGAATATGTGCACATAAAAGCTACAGAAAAACATTCTGTGAAATTGCTTTGTGATGTGTGCATTCTTCTCACAGTGTTGAAGCTTTCTTTTGGTTGAGCAGGTTTGAAGCTTTCCTTTTGGAGAATCTGCAAGTGGATATTTGAGATCTTTAGGTCCAATGGGGAACCGGATTTATCTTCACATAGAAACTAGACGGAAGCCTTCCTAGCAACTTCTTAGTGATGCGTGTATTCCACTCACTGAGTTGAAAATTACTTTTGATTGAGCAGTTTTGAAACACTTTTTGTCAAGATTCTGCAAGGTTACAATTGGAGTGCTTTGAGTCCTATGGTCAAAAAGGAAATATCTTCACATTAATACTACACAGAACCATTTTACAAAATATGTTTGTGATGTGTGCGTTCATCTGACAGAGGTGAAGCTTTCTTTTGTTGAGCATATATGAAAAAGGCTTTATATAGTGTCTGCAAGAGGATATTTGAGATCTTTGCCTCCAATGTGGGAAAAGGAAATATCTTCACTTAAAAACTTCAAATAGGCATTCTGAGAAACTTCTTAGTGATACGTGCATTCAACTCACAGAGTTGGACATTTCTTTTGATTCAGCAGTTTTGAAACACGCTGTTTGAAGAATCTGCAAGTTGACATTTGGAGTGCTTTGAGGGCAATGATGTAAAAGGAAATATCTTCATATTAAAACTACACAGAATAATTCTGTGAAATTTATTTGTGATGTGTGCATTCGTTTCACAGGGATAAACCTCTCCTGTGGTTGAGCAGATTTGAAACTGTTTTTTCTACAATCTGCAGGTGGATATTTGAGATCTTTTCTTCCAATTCATTAAAAGGAATTATGTTCACTTAGAAACTAGACGGAAGCATTCTGAGCAACTCTTTTGTGATGTGTGCATTCATCTCATGGAGGTCAGCCTTTCTTTTGCTTGAACAGTTTCGAAACTCTCTGTTAAAAGAATCTGCAACTGGACACTTGGAGTGCTTTGAGGCCTATGGTGAAAAAGGAAATATATTCTTATGAAAGCTAAAGGGAAGCATCCTGCGAAATTTCATTATGATGTGTGCATTCATCTCACAGAGTTGAAGCTTTTATTTTGTTGAGCAGATTTGAACAAGTCTTTTCCTAGAATCTGCAAGTGGATATTTGAGATGTCTGCGTCCATTGCGAGAAAAAGAATTATCTTCATATAAAAACTAGACAGAAGCTTTCTCAACAACTACTTAGTGACATGTGCATTCAACTCACAGAGTTTAAACTTTCTTTTGATGGAGCACTTTTGAAACACGGTGTTTGAAGCATCTGCAACTGGACATTTGGAGGTCTTTGAGACCTATGGTGAAAAAGCAAGTATCTTCACATAAAAACTACACAGAAGCATCCTGCAAAATTTATTTGTGATGTGTGCATTCATCTCAGAGAGTTGAAGCTTTCTTGTGGTTGAGCAGATTGGAAACTGTCTTTTTGTAGACTCTGTAACTGCATGTTTGAGATCATTTCGTCCAATGCAGGAAAAGGAGATATCTTCACATAAAAACCGGACGGAAGCATTCTGAGCAACTTCTTAATGATATGTGCATTCAACTCAGAGAATTGAAGCATTCTTTTGATTGATCAGTGTTGAAACACTCTTTGAAGAATCTGCAAGAGGACATTTGGAGGGCTCTGAGACCTATGGTGAAAAAGGAAATATCTTCATATAAAAACCAAACAGAAGCACTCTGCAAAATTTCTCTGGGATGTGTGCATTCTTCTCCGAGTTGAAGCTTTTCTTTTTGGTTGAGCAGATTTGAAAGCGTTTTTTTGTAGAATCTGCAAGTGGTTATTTGAGAACTTTTCGTCCAATGTGGGAAAAGGAAATATCTTCACATAAAAACTAGACAGAAGCATTCTGAGCAACTTCTTGGTGATGTGGGCATTCAACTCTCAGAGTTGAAGCTTTCCTTTGTTTGAACAGATTTGAATTAGTCCTTTTGTACAATCTGCAAGTGGATATTTGAGATCTTTTCATCCAATGCTGAAAAGGAAATATCTTCACTTAAAAACTAAACTGAAGCATTCTGAGCAACTTCTTAGTGATGGGTGCATTCAACTCACAGAGTTGAGCCTTTCTGTTGATTGAGCAGTTTTGAAACTCTCTGTTTGAAGCATCTGCAAATGGGCATTTGGACTGCTTTGTGGCCTATGGTGGAAAATGATATATCTTCACCAAAATGATACACGGGAGCATCTTGCGAAATTTCCTTGTGATGTGTGCCTTCATCTCACATAGTGGAAGCTTTCTTTTGGTTAAGCAGATATGAAACAGTCTTTTTCTAGATTCTGCCAGTGCAAATATGAAATCTTTTCTTCCAATGCTGTGAAAGGAATTATCTTCTCATAAAACCTAGAGAGAAGCATTCTGAACAACTTCTTAGTGATATGTGCATTCCACTCACAGAGTTGAAACTTTCTTTTGATGGAGCAGTTTTGAAACAATCTGAAGAATCTGGAAGTGGACATTTGGAATGCTTTGAGGCCTATGGTGAAAAATTAAATATCTTCACGTGAAAAGTACTCAGAAGCATTCTGGGAAATTACTTTGTGATGTATGCATTCATCTCACAGAGTTCAAGTTTCCTTTTGGTTGAGCAGATTTGAAACAGTCTTTTTGTAGAATCTGCAAGTGGATATATGAGATCTTTTCGTCCAGTGCGAGAAAAAGGAAATATCATCTCATAAAAACCAGGCAGAAGATCCTGAACAAATTCTTAGTGATACATGCATTCAAGTGAAAAGGTGAACCCTGCTTTTGATCCAGCAGATTTGAAACACTCTGTTTGAAGAATCTGCAAGTGGACATTTGGAGCGCTTTGAGGCCTATGTTGAAATAGGAAATATGTGCACATAAAAGCTACAGAAAAGCATTCTGTGAAATTGCTTTGTGATGTGTGCATTCTTCTCACAGTGTTGAAGCTTTCTTTTGGTTGAGCAGGTTTGAAGCTTTCCTTTTGGAGAATCTGCAAGTGGATATTTGAGATCTTTAGGTCCAATGGGGAACCGGATTTATCTTCACATAAAAACTAGATGGAAGCCTTCCTAGCAACGTCTTAGTGATGCGTGTATTCCACTCACAGAGTTGAAAATTACTTTTGATGGAGCAGTTTTGAAACACATTTTGTCAAGATTCTGCAAGGTTACAATTGGAGTGCTTTGAGTCCTATGGTCAAAAAGGAAATATCTTCACATTAATACTACACAGAACCATTTTACAAAATATGTTTGTGATGTGTGCGTTCATCTGACAGAGGTGAAGCTTTCTTTTGTTGAGCATATATGAAAAAGGCTTTATATAGTGTCTGCAAGAGGATATTTGAGATCTTTGCCTCCAATGTGGGAAAAGGAAATATCTTCACTTAAAAACTTCAAATAGGCATTCTGAGAAACTTCTTAGTGATACGTGCATTCAACTCACAGAGTTGGACATTTCTTTTGATTCAGCAGTTTTGAAACACGCTGTTTGAAGAATCTGCAAGTTGACATTTGGAGTGCTTTGAGGGCAATGATGTAAAAGGAAATATCTTCATATTAAAACTACACAGAATAATTCTGTGAAATTTATTTGTGATGTGTGCATTCGTTTCACAGGGATAAACCTCTCCTATGGTTGAGCAGATTTGAAACTGTTTTTTCTACAATCTGCAAGTGGATATTTGAGATCTTTTCTTCCAATTCATTAAAAGGAATTATGTTCACTTAGAAACTAGACGGAAGCATTCTGAGCAACTCTTTTGTGATGTGTGCATTCATCTCATGGAGGTCAGCCTTTCTTTTGCTTGAACAGTTTCGAAACTCTCTGTTAAAAGAATCTGCAACTGGACACTTGGAGTGCTTTGAGGCCTATGGTGAAAAAGGAAATATATTCTTATGAAAGCTAAAGGGAAGCATCCTGCGAAATTTCATTATGATGTGTGCATTCATCTCACAGAGTTGAAGCTTTTATTTTGTTGAGCAGATTTGAACAAGTCTTTTCCTAGAATCTGCAAGTGGATATTTGAGATGTCTGCGTCCATTGCGAGAAAAAGAATTATCTTCATATAAAAACTAGACAGAAGCTTTCTCAACAACTACTTAGTGACATGTGCATTCAACTCACAGAGTTTAAACTTTCTTTTGATGGAGCAGTTTTGAAACACGGTGTTTGAAGCATCTGCAACTGGACATTTGGAGGTCTTTGAGACCTATGGTGAAAAAGCAAGTATCTTCACATAAAAACTACATAGAAGCATCCTGCAAAATTTATTTGTGATGTGTGCATTCATCTCAGAGAGTTGAAGCTTTCTTGTGGTTGAGCAGATTGGAAACTGTCTTTTTGTAGACTCTGTAACTGCATGTTTGAGATCATTTCGTCCAATGCAGGAAAAGGAGATATCTTCACATAAAAACCGGACGGAAGCATTCTGAGCAACTTCTTAATGATATGTGCATTCAACTCAGAGAATTGAAGCATTCTTTTGATTGATCAGTGTTGAAACACTCTTTGAAGAATCTGCAAGAGGACATTTGGAGGGCTCTGAGACCTATGGTGAAAAAGGAAATATCTTCATATAAAAACCAAACAGAAGCACTCTGCAAAATTTCTCTGGGATGTGTGCATTCTTCTCCGAGTTGAAGCTTTTCTTTTTGGTTGAGCAGATTTGAAAGCGTTTTTTTGTAGAATCTGCAAGTGGTTATTTGAGAACTTTTCGTCCAATGTGGGAAAAGGAAATATCTTCACATAAAAACTAGACAGAAGCATTCTGAGCAACTTCTTGGTGATGTGGGCATTCAACTCTCAGAGTTGAAGCTTTCCTTTGTTTGAACAGATTTGAATTAGTCCTTTTGTACAATCTGCAAGTGGATATTTGAGATCTTTTCATCCAATGCTGAAAAGGAAATATCTTCACTTAAAAACTAAACTGAAGCATTCTGAGCAACTTCTTAGTGATGGGTGCATTCAACTCACAGAGTTGAGCCTTTCTGTTGATTGAGCAGTTTTGAAACTCTCTGTTTGAAGCATCTGCAAATGGGCATTTGGACTGCTTTGTGGCCTATGGTGGAAAATGATATATCTTCACCAAAATGATACACGGGAGCATCTTGCGAAATTTCCTTGTGATGTGTGCCTTCATCTCACATAGTGGAAGCTTTCTTTTGGTTAAGCAGATATGAAACAGTCTTTTTCTAGATTCTGCCAGTGCAAATATGAAATCTTTTCTTCCAATGCTGTGAAAGGAATTATCTTCTCATAAAACCTAGAGAGAAGCATTCTGAACAACTTCTTAGTGATATGTGCATTCCACTCACAGAGTTGAAACTTTCTTTTGATGGAGCAGTTTTGAAACAATCTGAAGAATCTGGAAGTGGACATTTGGAATGCTTTGAGGCCTATGGTGAAAAATTAAATATCTTCACGTGAAAAGTACTCAGAAGCATTCTGGGAAATTACTTTGTGATGTATGCATTCATCTCACAGAGTTCAAGTTTCCTTTTGGTTGAGCAGATTTGAAACAGTCTTTTTGTAGAATCTGCAAGTGGATATATGAGATCTTTTCGTCCAGTGCGAGAAAAAGGAAATATCATCTCATAAAAACCAGGCAGAAGATCCTGAACAAATTCTTAGTGATACATGCATTCAAGTGAAAAGGTGAACCCTGCTTTTGATCCAGCAGATTTGAAACACTCTGTTTGAAGAATCTGCAAGTGGACATTTGGAGCGCTTTGAGGCCTATGTTGAAATAGGAAATATGTGCACATAAAAGCTACAGAAAAGCATTCTGTGAAATTGCTTTGTGATGTGTGCATTCTTCTCACAGTGTTGAAGCTTTCTTTTGGTTGAGCAGGTTTGAAGCTTTCCTTTTGGAGAATCTGCAAGTGGATATTTGAGATCTTTAGGTCCAATGGGGAACCGGATTTATCTTCACATAAAAACTAGATGGAAGCCTTCCTAGCAACGTCTTAGTGATGCGTGTATTCCACTCACAGAGTTGAAAATTACTTTTGATGGAGCAGTTTTGAAACACATTTTGTCAAGATTCTGCAAGGTTACAATTGGAGTGCTTTGAGTCCTATGGTCAAAAAGGAAATATCTTCACATTAATACTACACAGAACCATTTTACAAAATATGTTTGTGATGTGTGCGTTCATCTGACAGAGGTGAAGCTTTCTTTTGTTGAGCATATATGAAAAAGGCTTTATATAGTGTCTGCAAGAGGATATTTGAGATCTTTGCCTCCAATGTGGGAAAAGGAAATATCTTCACTTAAAAACTTCAAATAGGCATTCTGAGAAACTTCTTAGTGATACGTGCATTCAACTCACAGAGTTGGACATTTCTTTTGATTCAGCAGTTTTGAAACACGCTGTTTGAAGAATCTGCAAGTTGACATTTGGAGTGCTTTGAGGGCAATGATGTAAAAGGAAATATCTTCATATTAAAACTACACAGAATAATTCTGTGAAATTTATTTGTGATGTGTGCATTCGTTTCACAGGGATAAACCTCTCCTATGGTTGAGCAGATTTGAAACTGTTTTTTCTACAATCTGCAAGTGGATATTTGAGATCTTTTCTTCCAATTCATTAAAAGGAATTATGTTCACTTAGAAACTAGACGGAAGCATTCTGAGCAACTCTTTTGTGATGTGTGCATTCATCTCATGGAGGTCAGCCTTTCTTTTGCTTGAACAGTTTCGAAACTCTCTGTTAAAAGAATCTGCAACTGGACACTTGGAGTGCTTTGAGGCCTATGGTGAAAAAGGAAATATATTCTTATGAAAGCTAAAGGGAAGCATCCTGCGAAATTTCATTATGATGTGTGCATTCATCTCACAGAGTTGAAGCTTTTATTTTGTTGAGCAGATTTGAACAAGTCTTTTCCTAGAATCTGCAAGTGGATATTTGAGATGTCTGCGTCCATTGCGAGAAAAAGAATTATCTTCATATAAAAACTAGACAGAAGCTTTCTCAACAACTACTTAGTGACATGTGCATTCAACTCACAGAGTTTAAACTTTCTTTTGATGGAGCAGTTTTGAAACACGGTGTTTGAAGCATCTGCAACTGGACATTTGGAGGTCTTTGAGACCTATGGTGAAAAAGCAAGTATCTTCACATAAAAACTACACAGAAGCATCCTGCAAAATTTATTTGTGATGTGTGCATTCATCTCAGAGAGTTGAAGCTTTCTTGTGGTTGAGCAGATTGGAAACTGTCTTTTTGTAGACTCTGTAACTGCATGTTTGAGATCATTTCGTCCAATGCAGGAAAAGGAGATATCTTCACATAAAAACCGGACGGAAGCATTCTGAGCAACTTCTTAATGATATGTGCATTCAACTCAGAGAATTGAAGCATTCTTTTGATTGATCAGTGTTGAAACACTCTTTGAAGAATCTGCAAGAGGACATTTGGAGGGCTCTGAGACCTATGGTGAAAAAGGAAATATCTTCATATAAAAACCAAACAGAAGCACTCTGCAAAATTTCTCTGGGATGTGTGCATTCTTCTCCGAGTTGAAGCTTTTCTTTTTGGTTGAGCAGATTTGAAAGCGTTTTTTTGTAGAATCTGCAAGTGGTTATTTGAGAACTTTTCGTCCAATGTGGGAAAAGGAAATATCTTCACATAAAAACTAGACAGAAGCATTCTGAGCAACTTCTTGGTGATGTGGGCATTCAACTCTCAGAGTTGAAGCTTTCCTTTGTTTGAACAGATTTGAATTAGTCCTTTTGTACAATCTGCAAGTGGATATTTGAGATCTTTTCATCCAATGCTGAAAAGGAAATATCTTCACTTAAAAACTAAACTGAAGCATTCTGAGCAACTTCTTAGTGATGGGTGCATTCAACTCACAGAGTTGAGCCTTTCTGTTGATTGAGCAGTTTTGAAACTCTCTGTTTGAAGCATCTGCAAATGGGCATTTGGACTGCTTTGTGGCCTATGGTGGAAAATGATATATCTTCACCAAAATGATACACGGGAGCATCTTGCGAAATTTCCTTGTGATGTGTGCCTTCATCTCACATAGTGGAAGCTTTCTTTTGGTTAAGCAGATATGAAACAGTCTTTTTCTAGATTCTGCCAGTGCAAATATGAAATCTTTTCTTCCAATGCTGTGAAAGGAATTATCTTCTCATAAAACCTAGAGAGAAGCATTCTGAACAACTTCTTAGTGATATGTGCATTCCACTCACAGAGTTGAAACTTTCTTTTGATGGAGCAGTTTTGAAACAATCTGAAGAATCTGGAAGTGGACATTTGGAATGCTTTGAGGCCTATGGTGAAAAATTAAATATCTTCACGTGAAAAGTACTCAGAAGCATTCTGGGAAATTACTTTGTGATGTATGCATTCATCTCACAGAGTTCAAGTTTCCTTTTGGTTGAGCAGATTTGAAACAGTCTTTTTGTAGAATCTGCAAGTGGATATATGAGATCTTTTCGTCCAGTGCGAGAAAAAGGAAATATCATCTCATAAAAACCAGGCAGAAGATCCTGAACAAATTCTTAGTGATACATGCATTCAAGTGAAAAGGTGAACCCTGCTTTTGATCCAGCAGATTTGAAACACTCTGTTTGAAGAATCTGCAAGTGGACATTTGGAGCGCTTTGAGGCCTATGTTGAAATAGGAAATATGTGCACATAAAAGCTACAGAAAAGCATTCTGTGAAATTGCTTTGTGATGTGTGCATTCTTCTCACAGTGTTGAAGCTTTCTTTTGGTTGAGCAGGTTTGAAGCTTTCCTTTTGGAGAATCTGCAAGTGGATATTTGAGATCTTTAGGTCCAATGGGGAACCGGATTTATCTTCACATAAAAACTAGATGGAAGCCTTCCTAGCAACGTCTTAGTGATGCGTGTATTCCACTCACAGAGTTGAAAATTACTTTTGATGGAGCAGTTTTGAAACACATTTTGTCAAGATTCTGCAAGGTTACAATTGGAGTGCTTTGAGTCCTATGGTCAAAAAGGAAATATCTTCACATTAATACTACACAGAACCATTTTACAAAATATGTTTGTGATGTGTGCGTTCATCTGACAGAGGTGAAGCTTTCTTTTGTTGAGCATATATGAAAAAGGCTTTATATAGTGTCTGCAAGAGGATATTTGAGATCTTTGCCTCCAATGTGGGAAAAGGAAATATCTTCACTTAAAAACTTCAAATAGGCATTCTGAGAAACTTCTTAGTGATACGTGCATTCAACTCACAGAGTTGGACATTTCTTTTGATTCAGCAGTTTTGAAACACGCTGTTTGAAGAATCTGCAAGTTGACATTTGGAGTGCTTTGAGGGCAATGATGTAAAAGGAAATATCTTCATATTAAAACTACACAGAATAATTCTGTGAAATTTATTTGTGATGTGTGCATTCGTTTCACAGGGATAAACCTCTCCTATGGTTGAGCAGATTTGAAACTGTTTTTTCTACAATCTGCAAGTGGATATTTGAGATCTTTTCTTCCAATTCATTAAAAGGAATTATGTTCACTTAGAAACTAGACGGAAGCATTCTGAGCAACTCTTTTGTGATGTGTGCATTCATCTCATGGAGGTCAGCCTTTCTTTTGCTTGAACAGTTTCGAAACTCTCTGTTAAAAGAATCTGCAACTGGACACTTGGAGTGCTTTGAGGCCTATGGTGAAAAAGGAAATATATTCTTATGAAAGCTAAAGGGAAGCATCCTGCGAAATTTCATTATGATGTGTGCATTCATCTCACAGAGTTGAAGCTTTTATTTTGTTGAGCAGATTTGAACAAGTCTTTTCCTAGAATCTGCAAGTGGATATTTGAGATGTCTGCGTCCATTGCGAGAAAAAGAATTATCTTCATATAAAAACTAGACAGAAGCTTTCTCAACAACTACTTAGTGACATGTGCATTCAACTCACAGAGTTTAAACTTTCTTTTGATGGAGCAGTTTTGAAACACGGTGTTTGAAGCATCTGCAACTGGACATTTGGAGGTCTTTGAGACCTATGGTGAAAAAGCAAGTATCTTCACATAAAAACTACACAGAAGCATCCTGCAAAATTTATTTGTGATGTGTGCATTCATCTCAGAGAGTTGAAGCTTTCTTGTGGTTGAGCAGATTGGAAACTGTCTTTTTGTAGACTCTGTAACTGCATGTTTGAGATCATTTCGTCCAATGCAGGAAAAGGAGATATCTTCACATAAAAACCGGACGGAAGCATTCTGAGCAACTTCTTAATGATATGTGCATTCAACTCAGAGAATTGAAGCATTCTTTTGATTGATCAGTGTTGAAACACTCTTTGAAGAATCTGCAAGAGGACATTTGGAGGGCTCTGAGACCTATGGTGAAAAAGGAAATATCTTCATATAAAAACCAAACAGAAGCACTCTGCAAAATTTCTCTGGGATGTGTGCATTCTTCTCCGAGTTGAAGCTTTTCTTTTTGGTTGAGCAGATTTGAAAGCGTTTTTTTGTAGAATCTGCAAGTGGTTATTTGAGAACTTTTCGTCCAATGTGGGAAAAGGAAATATCTTCACATAAAAACTAGACAGAAGCATTCTGAGCAACTTCTTGGTGATGTGGGCATTCAACTCTCAGAGTTGAAGCTTTCCTTTGTTTGAACAGATTTGAATTAGTCCTTTTGTACAATCTGCAAGTGGATATTTGAGATCTTTTCATCCAATGCTGAAAAGGAAATATCTTCACTTAAAAACTAAACTGAAGCATTCTGAGCAACTTCTTAGTGATGGGTGCATTCAACTCACAGAGTTGAGCCTTTCTGTTGATTGAGCAGTTTTGAAACTCTCTGTTTGAAGCATCTGCAAATGGGCATTTGGACTGCTTTGTGGCCTATGGTGGAAAATGATATATCTTCACCAAAATGATACACGGGAGCATCTTGCGAAATTTCCTTGTGATGTGTGCCTTCATCTCACATAGTGGAAGCTTTCTTTTGGTTAAGCAGATATGAAACAGTCTTTTTCTAGATTCTGCCAGTGCAAATATGAAATCTTTTCTTCCAATGCTGTGAAAGGAATTATCTTCTCATAAAACCTAGAGAGAAGCATTCTGAACAACTTCTTAGTGATATGTGCATTCCACTCACAGAGTTGAAACTTTCTTTTGATGGAGCAGTTTTGAAACAATCTGAAGAATCTGGAAGTGGACATTTGGAATGCTTTGAGGCCTATGGTGAAAAATTAAATATCTTCACGTGAAAAGTACTCAGAAGCATTCTGGGAAATTACTCTGTGATGTATGCATTCATCTCACAGAGTTCAAGTTTCCTTTTGGTTGAGCAGATTTGAAACAGTCTTTTTGTAGAATCTGCAAGTGGATATATGAGATCTTTTCGTCCAGTGCGAGAAAAAGGAAATATCATCTCATAAAAACCAGGCAGAAGATCCTGAACAAATTCTTAGTGATACATGCATTCAAGTGAAAAGGTGAACCCTGCTTTTGATCCAGCAGATTTGAAACACTCTGTTTGAAGAATCTGCAAGTGGACATTTGGAGCGCTTTGAGGCCTATGTTGAAATAGGAAATATGTGCACATAAAAGCTACAGAAAAGCATTCTGTGAAATTGCTTTGTGATGTGTGCATTCTTCTCACAGTGTTGAAGCTTTCTTTTGGTTGAGCAGGTTTGAAGCTTTCCTTTTGGAGAATCTGCAAGTGGATATTTGAGATCTTTAGGTCCAATGGGGAACCGGATTTATCTTCACATAAAAACTAGATGGAAGCCTTCCTAGCAACGTCTTAGTGATGCGTGTATTCCACTCACAGAGTTGAAAATTACTTTTGATGGAGCAGTTTTGAAACACATTTTGTCAAGATTCTGCAAGGTTACAATTGGAGTGCTTTGAGTCCTATGGTCAAAAAGGAAATATCTTCACATTAATACTACACAGAACCATTTTACAAAATATGTTTGTGATGTGTGCGTTCATCTGACAGAGGTGAAGCTTTCTTTTGTTGAGCATATATGAAAAAGGCTTTATATAGTGTCTGCAAGAGGATATTTGAGATCTTTGCCTCCAATGTGGGAAAAGGAAATATCTTCACTTAAAAACTTCAAATAGGCATTCTGAGAAACTTCTTAGTGATACGTGCATTCAACTCACAGAGTTGGACATTTCTTTTGATTCAGCAGTTTTGAAACACGCTGTTTGAAGAATCTGCAAGTTGACATTTGGAGTGCTTTGAGGGCAATGATGTAAAAGGAAATATCTTCATATTAAAACTACACAGAATAATTCTGTGAAATTTATTTGTGATGTGTGCATTCGTTTCACAGGGATAAACCTCTCCTATGGTTGAGCAGATTTGAAACTGTTTTTTCTACAATCTGCAAGTGGATATTTGAGATCTTTTCTTCCAATTCATTAAAAGGAATTATGTTCACTTAGAAACTAGACGGAAGCATTCTGAGCAACTCTTTTGTGATGTGTGCATTCATCTCATGGAGGTCAGCCTTTCTTTTGCTTGAACAGTTTCGAAACTCTCTGTTAAAAGAATCTGCAACTGGACACTTGGAGTGCTTTGAGGCCTATGGTGAAAAAGGAAATATATTCTTATGAAAGCTAAAGGGAAGCATCCTGCGAAATTTCATTATGATGTGTGCATTCATCTCACAGAGTTGAAGCTTTTATTTTGTTGAGCAGATTTGAACAAGTCTTTTCCTAGAATCTGCAAGTGGATATTTGAGATGTCTGCGTCCATTGCGAGAAAAAGAATTATCTTCATATAAAAACTAGACAGAAGCTTTCTCAACAACTACTTAGTGACATGTGCATTCAACTCACAGAGTTTAAACTTTCTTTTGATGGAGCAGTTTTGAAACACGGTGTTTGAAGCATCTGCAACTGGACATTTGGAGGTCTTTGAGACCTATGGTGAAAAAGCAAGTATCTTCACATAAAAACTACACAGAAGCATCCTGCAAAATTTATTTGTGATGTGTGCATTCATCTCAGAGAGTTGAAGCTTTCTTGTGGTTGAGCAGATTGGAAACTGTCTTTTTGTAGACTCTGTAACTGCATGTTTGAGATCATTTCGTCCAATGCAGGAAAAGGAGATATCTTCACATAAAAACCGGACGGAAGCATTCTGAGCAACTTCTTAATGATATGTGCATTCAACTCAGAGAATTGAAGCATTCTTTTGATTGATCAGTGTTGAAACACTCTTTGAAGAATCTGCAAGAGGACATTTGGAGGGCTCTGAGACCTATGGTGAAAAAGGAAATATCTTCATATAAAAACCAAACAGAAGCACTCTGCAAAATTTCTCTGGGATGTGTGCATTCTTCTCCGAGTTGAAGCTTTTCTTTTTGGTTGAGCAGATTTGAAAGCGTTTTTTTGTAGAATCTGCAAGTGGTTATTTGAGAACTTTTCGTCCAATGTGGGAAAAGGAAATATCTTCACATAAAAACTAGACAGAAGCATTCTGAGCAACTTCTTGGTGATGTGGGCATTCAACTCTCAGAGTTGAAGCTTTCCTTTGTTTGAACAGATTTGAATTAGTCCTTTTGTACAATCTGCAAGTGGATATTTGAGATCTTTTCATCCAATGCTGAAAAGGAAATATCTTCACTTAAAAACTAAACTGAAGCATTCTGAGCAACTTCTTAGTGATGGGTGCATTCAACTCACAGAGTTGAGCCTTTCTGTTGATTGAGCAGTTTTGAAACTCTCTGTTTGAAGCATCTGCAAATGGGCATTTGGACTGCTTTGTGGCCTATGGTGGAAAATGATATATCTTCACCAAAATGATACACGGGAGCATCTTGCGAAATTTCCTTGTGATGTGTGCCTTCATCTCACATAGTGGAAGCTTTCTTTTGGTTAAGCAGATATGAAACAGTCTTTTTCTAGATTCTGCCAGTGCAAATATGAAATCTTTTCTTCCAATGCTGTGAAAGGAATTATCTTCTCATAAAACCTAGAGAGAAGCATTCTGAACAACTTCTTAGTGATATGTGCATTCCACTCACAGAGTTGAAACTTTCTTTTGATGGAGCAGTTTTGAAACAATCTGAAGAATCTGGAAGTGGACATTTGGAATGCTTTGAGGCCTATGGTGAAAAATTAAATATCTTCACGTGAAAAGTACTCAGAAGCATTCTGGGAAATTACTCTGTGATGTATGCATTCATCTCACAGAGTTCAAGTTTCCTTTTGGTTGAGCAGATTTGAAACAGTCTTTTTGTAGAATCTGCAAGTGGATATATGAGATCTTTTCGTCCAGTGCGAGAAAAAGGAAATATCATCTCATAAAAACCAGGCAGAAGATCCTGAACAAATTCTTAGTGATACATGCATTCAAGTGAAAAGGTGAACCCTGCTTTTGATCCAGCAGATTTGAAACACTCTGTTTGAAGAATCTGCAAGTGGACATTTGGAGCGCTTTGAGGCCTATGTTGAAATAGGAAATATGTGCACATAAAAGCTACAGAAAAGCATTCTGTGAAATTGCTTTGTGATGTGTGCATTCTTCTCACAGTGTTGAAGCTTTCTTTTGGTTGAGCAGGTTTGAAGCTTTCCTTTTGGAGAATCTGCAAGTGGATATTTGAGATCTTTAGGTCCAATGGGGAACCGGATTTATCTTCACATAAAAACTAGATGGAAGCCTTCCTAGCAACGTCTTAGTGATGCGTGTATTCCACTCACAGAGTTGAAAATTACTTTTGATGGAGCAGTTTTGAAACACATTTTGTCAAGATTCTGCAAGGTTACAATTGGAGTGCTTTGAGTCCTATGGTCAAAAAGGAAATATCTTCACATTAATACTACACAGAACCATTTTACAAAATATGTTTGTGATGTGTGCGTTCATCTGACAGAGGTGAAGCTTTCTTTTGTTGAGCATATATGAAAAAGGCTTTATATAGTGTCTGCAAGAGGATATTTGAGATCTTTGCCTCCAATGTGGGAAAAGGAAATATCTTCACTTAAAAACTTCAAATAGGCATTCTGAGAAACTTCTTAGTGATACGTGCATTCAACTCACAGAGTTGGACATTTCTTTTGATTCAGCAGTTTTGAAACACGCTGTTTGAAGAATCTGCAAGTTGACATTTGGAGTGCTTTGAGGGCAATGATGTAAAAGGAAATATCTTCATATTAAAACTACACAGAATAATTCTGTGAAATTTATTTGTGATGTGTGCATTCGTTTCACAGGGATAAACCTCTCCTATGGTTGAGCAGATTTGAAACTGTTTTTTCTACAATCTGCAAGTGGATATTTGAGATCTTTTCTTCCAATTCATTAAAAGGAATTATGTTCACTTAGAAACTAGACGGAAGCATTCTGAGCAACTCTTTTGTGATGTGTGCATTCATCTCATGGAGGTCAGCCTTTCTTTTGCTTGAACAGTTTCGAAACTCTCTGTTAAAAGAATCTGCAACTGGACACTTGGAGTGCTTTGAGGCCTATGGTGAAAAAGGAAATATATTCTTATGAAAGCTAAAGGGAAGCATCCTGCGAAATTTCATTATGATGTGTGCATTCATCTCACAGAGTTGAAGCTTTTATTTTGTTGAGCAGATTTGAACAAGTCTTTTCCTAGAATCTGCAAGTGGATATTTGAGATGTCTGCGTCCATTGCGAGAAAAAGAATTATCTTCATATAAAAACTAGACAGAAGCTTTCTCAACAACTACTTAGTGACATGTGCATTCAACTCACAGAGTTTAAACTTTCTTTTGATGGAGCAGTTTTGAAACACGGTGTTTGAAGCATCTGCAACTGGACATTTGGAGGTCTTTGAGACCTATGGTGAAAAAGCAAGTATCTTCACATAAAAACTACACAGAAGCATCCTGCAAAATTTATTTGTGATGTGTGCATTCATCTCAGAGAGTTGAAGCTTTCTTGTGGTTGAGCAGATTGGAAACTGTCTTTTTGTAGACTCTGTAACTGCATGTTTGAGATCATTTCGTCCAATGCAGGAAAAGGAGATATCTTCACATAAAAACCGGACGGAAGCATTCTGAGCAACTTCTTAATGATATGTGCATTCAACTCAGAGAATTGAAGCATTCTTTTGATTGATCAGTGTTGAAACACTCTTTGAAGAATCTGCAAGAGGACATTTGGAGGGCTCTGAGACCTATGGTGAAAAAGGAAATATCTTCATATAAAAACCAAACAGAAGCACTCTGCAAAATTTCTCTGGGATGTGTGCATTCTTCTCCGAGTTGAAGCTTTTCTTTTTGGTTGAGCAGATTTGAAAGCGTTTTTTTGTAGAATCTGCAAGTGGTTATTTGAGAACTTTTCGTCCAATGTGGGAAAAGGAAATATCTTCACATAAAAACTAGACAGAAGCATTCTGAGCAACTTCTTGGTGATGTGGGCATTCAACTCTCAGAGTTGAAGCTTTCCTTTGTTTGAACAGATTTGAATTAGTCCTTTTGTACAATCTGCAAGTGGATATTTGAGATCTTTTCATCCAATGCTGAAAAGGAAATATCTTCACTTAAAAACTAAACTGAAGCATTCTGAGCAACTTCTTAGTGATGGGTGCATTCAACTCACAGAGTTGAGCCTTTCTGTTGATTGAGCAGTTTTGAAACTCTCTGTTTGAAGCATCTGCAAATGGGCATTTGGACTGCTTTGTGGCCTATGGTGGAAAATGATATATCTTCACCAAAATGATACACGGGAGCATCTTGCGAAATTTCCTTGTGATGTGTGCCTTCATCTCACATAGTGGAAGCTTTCTTTTGGTTAAGCAGATATGAAACAGTCTTTTTCTAGATTCTGCCAGTGCAAATATGAAATCTTTTCTTCCAATGCTGTGAAAGGAATTATCTTCTCATAAAACCTAGAGAGAAGCATTCTGAACAACTTCTTAGTGATATGTGCATTCCACTCACAGAGTTGAAACTTTCTTTTGATGGAGCAGTTTTGAAACAATCTGAAGAATCTGGAAGTGGACATTTGGAATGCTTTGAGGCCTATGGTGAAAAATTAAATATCTTCACGTGAAAAGTACTCAGAAGCATTCTGGGAAATTACTCTGTGATGTATGCATTCATCTCACAGAGTTCAAGTTTCCTTTTGGTTGAGCAGATTTGAAACAGTCTTTTTGTAGAATCTGCAAGTGGATATATGAGATCTTTTCGTCCAGTGCGAGAAAAAGGAAATATCATCTCATAAAAACCAGGCAGAAGATCCTGAACAAATTCTTAGTGATACATGCATTCAAGTGAAAAGGTGAACCCTGCTTTTGATCCAGCAGATTTGAAACACTCTGTTTGAAGAATCTGCAAGTGGACATTTGGAGCGCTTTGAGGCCTATGTTGAAATAGGAAATATGTGCACATAAAAGCTACAGAAAAGCATTCTGTGAAATTGCTTTGTGATGTGTGCATTCTTCTCACAGTGTTGAAGCTTTCTTTTGGTTGAGCAGGTTTGAAGCTTTCCTTTTGGAGAATCTGCAAGTGGATATTTGAGATCTTTAGGTCCAATGGGGAACCGGATTTATCTTCACATAAAAACTAGATGGAAGCCTTCCTAGCAACGTCTTAGTGATGCGTGTATTCCACTCACAGAGTTGAAAATTACTTTTGATGGAGCAGTTTTGAAACACATTTTGTCAAGATTCTGCAAGGTTACAATTGGAGTGCTTTGAGTCCTATGGTCAAAAAGGAAATATCTTCACATTAATACTACACAGAACCATTTTACAAAATATGTTTGTGATGTGTGCGTTCATCTGACAGAGGTGAAGCTTTCTTTTGTTGAGCATATATGAAAAAGGCTTTATATAGTGTCTGCAAGAGGATATTTGAGATCTTTGCCTCCAATGTGGGAAAAGGAAATATCTTCACTTAAAAACTTCAAATAGGCATTCTGAGAAACTTCTTAGTGATACGTGCATTCAACTCACAGAGTTGGACATTTCTTTTGATTCAGCAGTTTTGAAACACGCTGTTTGAAGAATCTGCAAGTTGACATTTGGAGTGCTTTGAGGGCAATGATGTAAAAGGAAATATCTTCATATTAAAACTACACAGAATAATTCTGTGAAATTTATTTGTGATGTGTGCATTCGTTTCACAGGGATAAACCTCTCCTATGGTTGAGCAGATTTGAAACTGTTTTTTCTACAATCTGCAAGTGGATATTTGAGATCTTTTCTTCCAATTCATTAAAAGGAATTATGTTCACTTAGAAACTAGACGGAAGCATTCTGAGCAACTCTTTTGTGATGTGTGCATTCATCTCATGGAGGTCAGCCTTTCTTTTGCTTGAACAGTTTCGAAACTCTCTGTTAAAAGAATCTGCAACTGGACACTTGGAGTGCTTTGAGGCCTATGGTGAAAAAGGAAATATATTCTTATGAAAGCTAAAGGGAAGCATCCTGCGAAATTTCATTATGATGTGTGCATTCATCTCACAGAGTTGAAGCTTTTATTTTGTTGAGCAGATTTGAACAAGTCTTTTCCTAGAATCTGCAAGTGGATATTTGAGATGTCTGCGTCCATTGCGAGAAAAAGAATTATCTTCATATAAAAACTAGACAGAAGCTTTCTCAACAACTACTTAGTGACATGTGCATTCAACTCACAGAGTTTAAACTTTCTTTTGATGGAGCAGTTTTGAAACACGGTGTTTGAAGCATCTGCAACTGGACATTTGGAGGTCTTTGAGACCTATGGTGAAAAAGCAAGTATCTTCACATAAAAACTACACAGAAGCATCCTGCAAAATTTATTTGTGATGTGTGCATTCATCTCAGAGAGTTGAAGCTTTCTTGTGGTTGAGCAGATTGGAAACTGTCTTTTTGTAGACTCTGTAACTGCATGTTTGAGATCATTTCGTCCAATGCAGGAAAAGGAGATATCTTCACATAAAAACCGGACGGAAGCATTCTGAGCAACTTCTTAATGATATGTGCATTCAACTCAGAGAATTGAAGCATTCTTTTGATTGATCAGTGTTGAAACACTCTTTGAAGAATCTGCAAGAGGACATTTGGAGGGCTCTGAGACCTATGGTGAAAAAGGAAATATCTTCATATAAAAACCAAACAGAAGCACTCTGCAAAATTTCTCTGGGATGTGTGCATTCTTCTCCGAGTTGAAGCTTTTCTTTTTGGTTGAGCAGATTTGAAAGCGTTTTTTTGTAGAATCTGCAAGTGGTTATTTGAGAACTTTTCGTCCAATGTGGGAAAAGGAAATATCTTCACATAAAAACTAGACAGAAGCATTCTGAGCAACTTCTTGGTGATGTGGGCATTCAACTCTCAGAGTTGAAGCTTTCCTTTGTTTGAACAGATTTGAATTAGTCCTTTTGTACAATCTGCAAGTGGATATTTGAGATCTTTTCATCCAATGCTGAAAAGGAAATATCTTCACTTAAAAACTAAACTGAAGCATTCTGAGCAACTTCTTAGTGATGGGTGCATTCAACTCACAGAGTTGAGCCTTTCTGTTGATTGAGCAGTTTTGAAACTCTCTGTTTGAAGCATCTGCAAATGGGCATTTGGACTGCTTTGTGGCCTATGGTGGAAAATGATATATCTTCACCAAAATGATACACGGGAGCATCTTGCGAAATTTCCTTGTGATGTGTGCCTTCATCTCACATAGTGGAAGCTTTCTTTTGGTTAAGCAGATATGAAACAGTCTTTTTCTAGATTCTGCCAGTGCAAATATGAAATCTTTTCTTCCAATGCTGTGAAAGGAATTATCTTCTCATAAAACCTAGAGAGAAGCATTCTGAACAACTTCTTAGTGATATGTGCATTCCACTCACAGAGTTGAAACTTTCTTTTGATGGAGCAGTTTTGAAACAATCTGAAGAATCTGGAAGTGGACATTTGGAATGCTTTGAGGCCTATTGTGAAAAATTGAATATCTTCAGGTGAAAAGTACTCAGAAGCATTCTGGGAAATTACTTTGTGATGTATGCATTCATCTCACAGAGTTCAAGTTTCCTTTTGGTTGAGCAGATTTGAAACAGTCTTTTTGTAGAATCCGCAAGTGGATATATGAGATCTTTTCGTCCAGGGCGAGAAAAAGGAAATATCATCTCATAAAAACCAGGCAGAAGATCCTGAACAAATTCTTAGTGATACATGCATTCAAGTGAAAAGGTGAACCCTGCTTTTGATCCAGCAGATTTGAAACACTCTGTTTGAAGAATCTGCAAGTGGACATTTGGAGCGCTTTGAGGCCTATGTTGAAATAGGAAATATGTGCACATAAAAGCTACAGAAAAGCATTCTGTGAAATTGCTTTGTGATGTGTGCATTCTTCTCACAGTGTTGAAGCTTTCTTTTGGTTGAGCAGGTTTGAAGCTTTCCTTTTGGAGAATCTGCAAGTGGATATTTGAGATCTTTAGGTCCAATGGGGAACCGGATTTATCTTCACATAAAAACTAGACGGAAGCCTTCCTAGCAACGTCTTAGTGATGCGTGTATTCCACTCACAGAGATGAAAATTACTTTTGATTGAGCAGTTTTGAAACACTTTTTGTCAAGATTCTGCAAGGTTACAATTGGAGTGCTTTGAGTCCTATGGTCAAAAAGGAAATATCTTCACATTAATACTACACAGAACCATTTTACAAAATATGTTTGTGATGTGTGCGTTCATCTGACAGAGGTGAAGCTTTCTTTTGTTGAGCATATATGAAAAAGGCTTTATATAGTGTCTGCAAGAGGATATTTGAGATCTTTGCCTCCAATGTGGGAAAAGGAACTATCTTCACTTAAAAACTTCAAATAGGCATTATGAGAAACTTCTTAGTGATACGTGCATTCAACTCACAGAGTTGGACATTTCTTTTGATTCAGCAGTTTTGAAACACGCTGTTTGAAGAATCTGCAAGTTGACATTTGGAGTGCTTTGAGGGCAATGATGTAAAAGGAAATATCTTCATATTAAAACTACACAGAATAATTCTGTGAAATTTATTTGTGATGTGTGCATTCGTTTCACAGGGATAAACTTCTCCTATGGTTGAGCAGATTTGAAACTGTTTTTTCTACAATCTGCAAGTGGATATTTGAGATCTTTTCTTCCAATTCATTAAAAGGAATTATGTTCACTTAGAAACTAGACGGAAGCATTCTGAGCAACTCTTTTGTGATGTGTGCATTCATCTCATGGAGGTCAGCCTTTCTTTTGCTTGAACAGTTTCGAAACTCTCTTTTAAAAGAATCTGCAACTGGACACTTGGAGTGCTTTGAGGCCTATGGTGAAAAAGGAAATATATTCTTATGAAAGCTAAAGGGAAGCATCCTGCGAAATTTCATTATGATGTGTGCATTCATCTCACAGAGTTGAAGCTTTTATTTTGTTGAGCAGATTTGAACAAGTCTTTTCCTAGAATCTGCAAGTGGATATTTGAGATGTCTGCGTCCATTGCGAGAAAAAGAATTATCTTCATATAAAAACTAGACAGAAGCTTTCTCAACAACTACTTAGTGACATGTGCATTCAACTCACAGAGTTTAAACTTTCTTTTGATGGAGCAGTTTTGAAACACGGTGTTTGAAGCATCTGCAACTGGACATTTGGAGGTCTTTGAGACCTATGGTGAAAAAGCAAGTATCTTCACATAAAAACTACACAGAAGCATCCTGCAAAATTTATTTGTGATGTGTGCATTCATCTCAGAGAGTTGAAGCTTTCTTGTGGTTGAGCAGATTGGAAACTGTCTTTTTGTAGACTCTGTAACTGCATGTTTGAGATCATTTCGTCCAATGCAGGAAAAGGAGATATCTTCACATAAAAACCGGACTGAAGCATTCTGAGCAACTTCTTAATGATATGTGCATTCAACTCAGAGAATTGAAGCATTCTTTTGATTGATCAGTGTTGAAACACTCTTTGAAGAATCTGCAAGAGGACATTTGGAGGGCTCTGAGACCTATGGTGAAAAAGGAAATATCTTCATATAAAAACCAAACAGAAGCACTCTGCAAAATTTCTCTGGGATGTGTGCATTCTTCTCTGAGTTGAAGCTTTTCTTTTTGGTTGAGCAGATTTGAAAGCGTTTTTTTGTAGAATCTGCAAGTGGTTATTTGAGAAATTTTCGTCCAATGTGGGAAAAGGAAATATCTTCACATAAAAACTAGACAGAAGCATTCTGAGCAACTTCTTGGTGATGTGGGCATTCAACTCTCAGAGTTGAAGCTTTCCTTTGGTTGAACAGATTTGAATTAGTCCTTTTGTACAATCTGCAAGTGGATATTTGAGATCTTTTCATCCAATGCTGAAAAGGAAATATCTTCACTTAAAAACTAAACTGAAGCATTCTGAGCAACTTCTTAGTGATGGGTGCATTCAACTCACAGAGTTGAGCCTTTCTGTTGATTGAGCAGTTTTGAAACTCTCTGTTTGAAGCATCTGCAAATGGGCATTTGGACTGCTTTGTGGCCTATGGTTGAAAATGATATATCTTCACCAAAATGATACACGGGAGCATCTTGCGAAATTTCCTTGTGATGTGTGCCTTCATCTCACATAGTGGAAGCTTTCTTTTGGTTAAGCAGATATGAAACAGTCTTTTTCTAGATTCTGCCAGTGCAAATATGAAATCTTTACTTCCAATGCTGTGAAAGGAATTATCTTCTCATAAAACCTAGAGAGAAGCATTCTGAACAACTTCTTAGTGATATGTGCATTCCACTCACAGAGTTGAAACTTTCTTTTGATGGAGCAGTTTTGAAACAATCTGACGAATCTGGAAGTGGACATTTGGAATGCTTTGAGGCCTATGGTGAAAAATTAAATATCTTCACGTGAAAAGTACTCAGAAACATTCTGGGAAATTACTTTGTGATGTATGCATTCATCTCACAGAGTTCAAGTTTCCTTTTGGTTGAGCAGATTTGAAACAGTCTTTTTGTAGAATCTGCAAGTGGATATATGAGATCTTTTCGTCCAGTGCGAGAAAAAGGAAATATCATCTCATAAAAACCAGGCAGAAGATCCTGAACAAATTCTTAGTGATACATGCATTCAAGTGAAAAGGTGAACCCTGCTTTTGATCCAGCAGATTTGAAACACTCTGTTTGAAGAATCTGCAAGTGGACATTTGGAGCGCTTTGAGGCCTATGTTGAAATAGGAAATATGTGCACATAAAAGCTACAGAAAAGCATTCTGTGAAATTGCTTTGTGATGTGTGCATTCTTCTCACAGTGTTGAAGCTTTCTTTTGGTTGAGCAGGTTTGAAGCTTTCCTTTTGGAGAATCTGCAAGTGGATATTTGAGATCTTTAGGTCCAATGGGGAACCGGATTTATCTTCACATAAAAACTAGACGGAAGCCTTCCTAGCAACGTCTTAGTGATGCGTGTATTCCACTCACAGAGTTGAAAATTACTTTTGATTGAGCAGTTTTGAAACACTTTTTGTCAAGATTCTGCAGGGTTACAATTGGAGTGCTTTGAGTCCTATGGTCAAAAAGGAAATATTTTCACCTTAATACAACACAGAACCATTTTACAAAATATGTTTGTGATGTGTGCGTTCATCTGACAGAGGTGAAGCTTTCTTTTGTTGAGCATATATGAAAAAGGCTTTATATAGTGTCTGCAAGAGGATATTTGAGATCTTTGCCTCCAATGTGGGAAAAGGAAATATCTTCACTTAAAAACTTCAAATAGGCATTCTGAGAAACTTCTTAGTGATACGTGCATTCAACTCACAGAGTTGGACATTTCTTTTGATTCAGCAGTTTTGAAACACGCTGTTTGAAGAATCTGCAAGTTGACATTTGGAGTGCTTTGAGGGCAATGATGTAAAAGGAAATATCTTCATATTAAAACTACACAGAATAATTCTGTGAAATTTATTTGTGATGTGTGCATTCGTTTCACAGGGATAAACCTCTCCTATGGTTGAGCAGATTTGAAACTGTTTTTTCTACAATCTGCAAGTGGATATTTGAGATCTTTTCTTCCAATTCATTAAAAGGAATTATGTTCACTTAGAAACTAGACGGAAGCATTCTGAGCTACTCTTTTGTGATGTGTGCATTCATCTCATGGAGGTCAGCCTTTCTTTTGCGTGGACAGTTTCGAAACTCTCTGTTAAAAGAATCTGCAACTGGACACTTGGAGTGCTTTGAGGCCTATGGTGAAAAAGGAAATATATTCTTATGAAAGCTAAAGGGAAGCATCCTGCGAAATTTCATTATGTTGTGTGCATTTATCTCACAGAGTTGAAGCTTTTATTTTGTTGAGCAGATTTGAACAAGTCTTTTCCTAGAATCTGCAAGTGGATATTTGAGTTGTCTGCGTCCATTGCGAGAAAAAGAATTATCTTCATATAAAAACTAGACAGAAGCTTTCTCAACAACTACTTAGTGACATGTGCATTCAACTCACAGAGTTTAAACTTTCTTTTGATAGAGCAGTTTGAAACACGGTGTTTGAAGCATCTGCAACTGGACATTTGGAGGTCTTTGAGACCTATGGTGAAAAAGCAAGTATCTTCACATAAAAACTACACAGAAGCATCCTGCAAAATTTATTTGTGATGTGTGCATTCATCTCAGAGAGTTGAAGCTTTCTTGTGGTTGAGCAGATTGGAAACTGTCTTTTTGTAGACTCTGTAACTGCATGTTTGAGATCATTTCGTCCAATGCAGGAAAAGGAGATATCTTCACATAAAAACCGGACGGAAGCATTCTGAGCAACTTCTTAATGATATGTGCATTCAACTCAGAGAATTGAAGCATTCTTTTGATTGATCAGTGTTGAAACACTCTTTGAAGAATCTGCAAGAGGACATTTGGAGGGCTCTGAGACCTATGGTGAAAAAGGAAATATCTTCACATAAAAACCAAACAGAAGCACTCTGCAAAATTTCTCTGGGATGTGTGCATTCTTCTCGGAGTTGAAGCTTTTCTTTTTGGTTGAGCAGATTTGAAAGCGTTTTTTTGTAGAATCTGCAAGTGGTTATTTGAGAACTTTTCGTCCAATGTGGGAAAAGGAAATATCTTCACATAAAAACTAGACAGAAGCATTCTGAGCAACTTCTTGGTGATGTGGGCATTCAACCCTCAGAGTTGAAGCTTTCCTTTGGTTGAACAGATTTGAAATAGTCCTTTTGTACAATCTGCAAGTGGATATTTGAGATCTTTTCATCCAATGCTGAAAAGGAAATATCTTCACTTAAAAACTAAACTGAAGCATTCTGAGCAACTTCTTAGTGATGGGTGCATTCAACTCACAGAGTTGAGCCTTTCTGTTGATTGAGCAGTTTTGAAACTCTCTGTTTGAAGCATCTGCAAATGGGCATTTGGACTGCTTTGTGGCCTATGGTGGAAAATAATATATCTTCACCAAAATGATACACGGGAGCATCTTGCGAAATTTCCTTGTGATGTGTGCCTTCATCTCACATAGTGGAAGCTTTCTTTTGGTTAAGCAGATATGAAACAGTCTTTTTCTAGATTCTGCCAGTGCAAATATGAAATCTTTTTTTCCAATGCTGTGAAAGGAATTATCTTCTCATAAAACCTAGAGAGAAGCATTCTGAACAACTTCTTAGTGATATGTGCATTCCACTCACAGAGTTGAAACTTTCTTTTGATGGAGCAGTTTTGAAACAATCTGACGAATCTGGAAGTGGACATTTGGAATGCTTTGAGGCCTATGGTGAAAAATTAAATATCTTCACGTGAAAAGTACTCAGAAGCATTCTGTGAAATTACTTTGTGATGTATGCATTCATCTCACAGAGTTCAAGTTTCCTTTTGGTTGAGCAGATTTGAAACAGTCTTTTTGTAGAATCTGCAAGTGGATATATGAGATCTTTTTGTCCAGTGTGAGAAAAAGGAAATATCATCTCATAAAAACCAGGCAGAAGATCCTGAACAAATTCTTAGTGATACATGCATTCAAGTGAAAAGGTGAACCCTGCTTTTGATCCAGCAGATTTGAAACACTCTGTTTGAAGGATCTGCAAGTGGACATTTGGAGCGCTTTGAGGCCTATGTTGAAATAGGAAATATGTGCACATAAAAGCTACAGAAAAGCATTCTGTGAAATTGCTTTGTGATGTGTGCATTCTTCTCACAGTGTTGAAGCTTTCTTTTGGTTGAGCAGGTTTGAAGCTTTCCTTTTGGAGAATCTGCAAGTGGATATTTGAGATCTTTAGGTCCAATGGGGAACCGGATTTATCTTCACATAAAAACTAGACGGAAGCCTTCCTAGCAACGTCTTAGTGATGCGTGTATTCCACTCACAGAGTTGAAAATTACTTTTGATTGAGCAGTTTTGAAACACTTTTTTCAAGATTCTGCAGGGTTACAATTGGAGTGCTTTGAGTCCTATGGTCAAAAAGGAAATATTTTCACCTTAATACTACACAGAAACATTTTACAAAATATGTTTGTGATGTGTGCGTTCATCTGACAGAGGTGAAGCTTTCTTTTGTTGAGCATATATGAAAAATTCTTTATATAGTGTCTGCAAGAGGATATTTGAGATCTTTGCCTCCAATGTGGGAAAAGGAAATATCTTCACTTAAAAACTTCAAATAGGCATTCTGAGAAACTTCTTAGTGATAAGTGCATTCAACTCACAGAGTTGGACATTTCTTTTGATTCAGCAGTTTTGAAACACGCTGTTTGAAGAATCTGCAAGTTGACATTTGGAGGGCTTTGAGGGCAATGATGTAAAAGGAAATATCTTCATATTAAAACTACACAGAATAATTCTGTGAAATTTATTTGTGATGTGTGCATTCGTTTCACAGGGATAAACCTCTCCTATGGTTGAGCAGATTTGAAACTGTTTTTTCTACAATCTGCAAGTGGATATTTGAGATCTTTTCTTCCAATTCATTAAAAGGAATTATGTTCACTTAGAAACTAGACGGAAGCATTCTGAGCTACTCTTTTGTGATGTGTGCATTCATCTCATGGAGGTCAGCCTTTCTTTTGCTTGGACAGTTTCGAAACTCTCTGTTAAAAGAATCTGCAACTGGACACTTGGAGTGCTTTGAGGCCTATGGTGAAAAAGGAAATATATTCTTATGAAAGCTAAAGGGAAGCATCCTGCGAAATTTCATTATGATGTGTGCATTCATCTCACAGAGTTGAAGCTTTTATTTTGTTGAGCAGATTTGAACAAGTCTTTTCCTAGAATCTGCAAGTGGATATTTGAGATGTCTGCGTCCATTGCGAGAAAAAGAATTATCTTCATATAAAAACTAGACAGAAGCTTTCTCAACAACTACTTAGTGACATGTGCATTCAACTCACAGAGTTTAAACTTTCTTTTGATAGAGCAGTTTTGAAACACGGTGTTTGAAGCATCTGCAACTGGACATTTGGAGGTCTTTGAGACCTATGGTGAAAAAGCAAGTATCTTCACATAAAAACTACACAGAAGCATCCTGCAAAATTTATTTGTGATGTGTGCATTCATCTCAGAGAGTTGAAGCTTTCTTGTGGTTGAGCAGATTTGAAACTGTCTTTTTGTAGACTCTGTAACTGCATGTTTGAGATCATTTCGTCCAATGCAGGAAAAGGAGATATCTTCACATAAAAACAGGACGGAAGCATTCTGAGCAACTTCTTAATGATATGTGCATTCAACTCAGAGAATTGAACCATTCTTTTGATTGATCAGTGTTGAAACACTCTTTGAAGAATCTTCAAGAGGACATTTGGAGGGCTCTGAGACCTATGGTGAAAAAGGAAATATCTTCACATAAAAACCAAACAGAAGCACTCTGCAAAATTTCTCTGTTATGTGTGCATTCTTCTCGGAGTTGAAGCTTTTCTTTTTGGTTGAGCAGATTTGAAAGCGTTTTTTTGTAGAATCTGCAAGTGGTTATTTGAGATCTTTTCGTCCAATGTGGGAAAAGGAAATATCTTCACATAAAAACTAGACAGAAGCATTCTGAGCAACTTCTTGGTGATGTGGGCATTCAACTCTCAGAGCTGAAGCTTTCCTTTCGTTGAACAGATTTGAAATAGTCCTTTTGTACAATCTGCAAGTGGATATTTGAGATCTTTTCATCCAATGCTGAAATGGAACTATCTTCACTTAAAAACTAAACTGAAGCATTCTGAGCAACTTCTTAGTGATGGGTGCATTCAACTCACAGAGTTGAGCCTTTCTGTTGATTGAGCAGTTTTGAAACTCTCTGTTTGAAGCATCTGCAAATGGGAATTTGGACTGCTTTGTGGCCTATGGTGGAAAATGATATATCTTCACCAAAATGATACACGGGAGCATCTTGCGAAATTTCCTTGTGATGTGTGCCTTCATCTCACATAGTGGAAGCTTTCTTTTGGTTAAGCAGATATGAAACAGTCTTTTTCTAGATTCTGCCAGTGCAAATATGAAATCTTTTCTTCCAATGCTGTGAAAGGAATTATCTTCTCATAAAACCTAGAGAGAAGCATTCTGAACAACTTCTTAGTGATATGTGCATTCCACTCACAGAGTTGAAACTTTCTTTTGATGGAGCAGTTTTGAAAAAATCTGAGGAAGCTGGAAGTGGACATTTGGAATGCTTTGAGGCCTATGGTGAAAAATTAAATATCTTCACGTGAAAATTACTCGGAAGCATTCTGGGAAATTACTTTGTGATGTATGCATTCATCTCACAGAGTTCAAGTTTCCTTTTGGTTGAGCAGATTTGAAACAGTCTTTTTGTAGAATCTGCAAGTGGATATATGAGATCTTTTCGTCCAGTGCGAGAAAAAGGAAATATCATCTCATAAAAACCAGGCAGAAGATCCTGAACAAATTCTTAGTGATACATGCATTCAAGTGAAAAGGTGAACCCTGCTTTTGATCCAGCAGATTTGAAACACTCTGTTTGAAGAATCTGCAAGTGGACATTTGGAGCGCTTTGAGGCCTATGTTGAAATAGGAAATATGTGCACATAAAAGCTACAGAAAAGCATTCTGTGAAATTGCTTTGTGATGTGTGCATTCTTCTCACAGTGTTGAAGCTTTCTTTTGGTTGAGGAGGTTTGAAGCTTTCCTTTTGGAGAATCTGCAAGTGGATATTTGAGATCTTTAGGTCCAATGGGGAACCGGATTTATCTTCACATAAAAACTAGACGGAAGCCTTCCTAGCAACGTCTTAGTGATGCGTGTATTCCACTCACAGAGTTGAAAATTACTTTTGATTGAGCAGTTTTGAAACACATTTTGTCAAGGTTCTGCAAGGTTACAATTGGAGTGCTTTGAGTCCTATGGTCAAAAAGGAAATATCTTCACATTAATACTACACAGAACCATTTTACAAAATATGTTTGTGATGTGTGCGTTCATCTGACAGAGGTGAAGCTTTCTTTTGTTGAGCATATATGAAAAAGGCTTTATATAGTGTCTGCAAGAGGATATTTGAGATGTTTGCCTCCAATGTGGGAAAAGGAAATATCTTCACTTAAAAACTTCAAATAGGCATTCTGAGAAACTTCTTAGTGATACGTGCATTCAACTCACAGAGTTGGACATTTCTTTTGATTCAGCAGTTTTGAAACACGCTGTTTGAAGAATCTGCAAGTTGACATTTGGAGTGCTTTGAGGGCAATGATGTAAAAGGAAATATCTTCATATTAAAACTACACAGAATAATTCTGTGAAATTTATTTGTGATGTGTGCATTCGTTTCACAGGGATAAACCTCTCCTATGGTTGAGCAGATTTGAAACTGTTTTTTCTACAATCTGCAAGTGGATATTTGAGATCTTTTCTTCCAATTCATTAAAAGGGATTATGTTCACTTAGAAACTAGACGGAAGCATTCTGAGCAACTCTTTTGTGATGTGTGCATTCATCTCATGGAGGTCAGCCTTTCTTTTGCTTGAACAGTTTCGAAACTCTCTGTTAAAAGAATCTGCAACTGGACACTTGGAGTGCTTTGAGGCCTATGGTGAAAAAGGAAATATATTCTTATGAAAGCTAAAGGGAAGCATCCTGCGAAATTTCATTATGATGTGTGCATTCATCTCACAGAGTTGAAGCTTTTATTTTGTTGAGCAGATTTGAACAAGTCTTTTCCTAGAATCTGCAAGTGGATATTTGAGATGTCTGCGTCCATTGCGAGAAAAAGAATTATCTTCATATAAAAACTAGACAGAACCTTTCTCAACAACTACTTAGTGACACGTGCATTCAACTCACAGAGTTTAAACTTCCTTTTGATAGAGCAGTTTTGAAACACGGTGTTTGAAGCATCTGCAACTGGACATTTGGAGGTCTTTGAGACCTATGGTGAAAAAGCAAGTATCTTCACATAAAAACTACACAGAAGCATCCTGCAAAATTTATTTGTGATGTGTGCATTCATCTCAGAGAGTTGAAGCTTTCTTGTGGTTGAGCAGATTTGAAACTGTCTTTTCGTAGACTCTGTAACTGCATGTTTGAGATCATTTCGTCCAATGCAGGAAAAGGAGATATCTTCACATAAAAACCGGACGGAAGCATTCTGAGCAACTTCTTAATGATATGTGCATTCAACTCAGAGAATTGAAGCATTCTTTTGATTGATCAGTGTTGAAACACTCTTTGAAGAATCTGCAAGAGGACATTTGGAGGGCTTTGAGACCTATGGTGAAAAAGGAAATATCTTCACTTAAAAACCAAACAGAAGCACTCTGCAAAATTTCTCTGGGTTGTGTGCATTCTTCTCGGAGTTGAAGCTTTTCTTTTTGGTTGAGCAGATTTGAAAGCGTTTTTTTGTAGAATCTGCAAGTGGTTATTTGAGATCTTTTCGTCCAATGTGGGAAAAGGAAATATCTTCACATAAAAACTAGACAGAAGCATTCTGAGCAACTTCTTGGTGATGTGGGCATTCAACTCTCAGAGTTGAAGCTTTCCTTTGGTTGAACAGATTTGAAATAGTCCTTTTGTACAATCTGCAAGTGGATATTTGAGATCTTTTCATCCAATGCTGAAAAGGAAATATCTTCACTTAAAAACTAAACTGAAGCATTCTGAGCAACTTCTTAGTGATGGGTGCATTCAACTCACAGAGTTGAGCCTTTCTGTTGATTGAGCAGTTTTGAAACTCTCTGTTTGAAGCATCTGCAAATGGGCATTTGGACTGCTTTGTGGCCTATGGTGGAAAATGATATATCTTCACCAAAATGATACACGGGAGCATCTTGCGAAATTTCCTTGTGATGTGTGCCTTCATCTCACATAGTGGAAGCTTTCTTTTGGTTAAGCAGATATGAAACAGTCTTTTTCTAGATTCTGCCAGTGCAAATATGAAATCTTTTCTTCCAATGCTGTGAAAGGAATTATCTTCTCATAAAACCTAGAGAGAAGCATTCTGAACAACTTCTTAGTGATATGTGCATTCCACTCACAGAGTTGAAACTTTCTTTTGATGGAGCAGTTTTGAAACAATCTGAAGAATCTGGAAGTGGACATTTGGAATGCTTTGAGGCCTATGGTGAAAAATTAAATATCTTCACGTGAAAAGTACTCAGAAGCATTCTGGGAAATTACTTTGTGATGTATGCATTCATCTCACAGAGTTCAAGTTTCCTTTTGGTTGAGCAGATTTGAAACAGTCTTTTTGTAGAATCCGCAAGTGGATATATGAGATCTTTTCGTCCAGTGCGAGAAAAAGGAAATATCATCTCATAAAAACCAGGCAGAAGATCCTGAACAAATTCTTAGTGATACATGCATTCAAGTGAAAAGGTGAACCCTGCTTTTGATCCAGCAGATTTGAAACACTCTGTTTGAAGAATCTGCAAGTGGACATTTGGAGTGCTTTGAGGCCTATGTTGAAATAGGAAATATGTGCACATAAAAGCTACAGAAAAGCATTCTGTGAAATTGCTTTGTGATGTGTGCATTCTTCTCACAGTGTTGAAGCTTTCTTTTGGTTGAGCAGGTTTGAAGCTTTCCTTTTGGAGAATCTGCAAGTGGATATTTGAGATCTTTAGGTCCAATGGGGAACCGGATTTATCTTCACATAAAAACTAGACGGAAGCCTTCCTAGCAACGTCTTAGTGATGCGTGTATTCCACTCACAGAGTTGAAAATTACTTTTGATTGAGCAGTTTTGAAACACTTTTTGTCAAGATTCTGCAAGGTTACAATTGGAGTGCTTTGAGTCCTATGGTCAAAAAGGAAATATCTTCACATTAATACTACACAGAACCATTTTACAAAATATGTTTGTGATGTGTGCGTTCATCTGACAGAGGTGAAGCTTTCTTTTGTTGAGCATATATGAAAAAGGCTTTATATAGTGTCTGCAAGAGGATATTTGAGATCTTTGCCTCCAATGTGGGAAAAGGAACTATCTTCACTTAAAAACTTCAAATAGGCATTATGAGAAACTTCTTAGTGATACGTGCATTCAACTCACAGAGTTGGACATTTCTTTTGATTCAGCAGTTTCGAAACACGCTGTTTGAAGAATCTGCAAGTTGACATTTGGAGTGCTTTGAGGGCAATGATGTAAAAGGAAATATCTTCATATTAAAACTACACAGAATAATTCTGTGAAATTTATTTGTGATGTGTGCATTCGTTTCACAGGGATAAACCTCTCCTATTGTTGAGCAGATTTGAAACTGTTTTTTCTACAATCTGCAAGTGGATATTTGAGATCTTTTCTTCCAATTCATTAAAAGGAATTATGTTCACTTAGAAACTAGACGGAAGCATTCTGAGCAACTCTTTTGTGATGCGTGCATTCATCTCATGGAGGTCAGCCTTTCTTTTGCTTGAACAGTTTCGAAACTCTCTTTTAAAAGAATCTGCAACTGGACACTTGGAGTGCTTTGAGGCCTATGGTGAAAAAGGAAATATATTCTTATGAAAGCTAAAGGGAAGCATCCTGCGAAATTTCATTATGATGTGTGCATTCATCTCACAGAGTTGAAGCTTTTATTTTGTTGAGCAGATTTGAACAAGTCTTTTCCTAGAATCTGCAAGTGGATATTTGAGATGTCTGCGTCCATTGCGAGAAAAAGAATTATCTTCATATAAAAACTAGACAGAAGCTTTCTCAACAACTACTTAGTGACATGTGCATTCAACTCACAGAGTTTAAACTTTCTTTTGATGGAGCAGTTTTGAAACACGGTGTTTGAAGCATCTGCAACTGGACATTTGGAGGTCTTTGAGACCTATGGTGAAAAAGCAAGTATCTTCACATAAAAACTACACAGAAGCATCCTGCAAAATTTATTTGTGATGTGTGCATTCATCTCAGAGAGTTGAAGCTTTCTTGTGGTTGAGCAGATTTGAAACTGTCTTTTTGTAGACTCTGTAACTGCATGTTTGAGATCATTTCGTCCAATGCAGGAAAAGGAGATATCTTCACATAAAAACCGGACGGAAGCATTCTGAGCAACTTCTTAATGATATGTGCATTCAACTCAGAGAATTGAAGCATTCTTTTGATTGATCAGTGTTGAAACACTCTTTGAAGAATCTGCAAGAGGACATTTGGAGGGCTCTGAGACCTATGGTGAAAAAGGAAATATCTTCATATAAAAACCAAACAGAAGCACTCTGCAAAATTCCTCTGGGATGTGTGCATTCTTCTCTGAGTTGAAGCTTTTCTTTTTGGTTGAGCAGATTTGAAAGCGTTTTTTTGTAGAATCTGCAAGTGGTTATTTGAGATCCTTTCGTCCAATGTGGGAAAAGGAAATATCTTCACATAAAAACTAGACAGAAGCATTCTGAGCAACTTCTTGGTGATGTGGGCATTCAACTCTCAGAGTTGAAGCTTTCCTTTGGTTGAACAGATTTGAATTAGTCCTTTTGTACAATCTGCAAGTGGATATTTGAGATCTTTTCATCCAATGCTGAAAAGGAAATATCTTCACTTAAAAACTAAACTGAAGCATTCTGAGCAACTTCTTAGTGATGGGTGCATTCAACTCACAGAGTTGAGCCTTTCTGTTGATTGAGCAGTTTTGAAACTCTCTGTTTGAAGCATCTGCAAATGGGCATTTGGACTGCTTTGTGGCCTATGGTGGAAAATGATATATCTTCACCAAAATGATACACGGGAGCATCTTGCGAAATTTCCTTGTGATGTGTGCCTTCATCTCACATAGTGGAAGCTTTCTTTTGGTTAAGCAGATATGAAACAGTCTTTTTCTAGATTCTGCCAGTGCAAATATGAAATCTTTTCTTCCAATGCTGTGAAAGGAATTATCTTCTCATAAAACCTAGAGAGAAGCATTCTGAACAACTTCTTAGTGATATGTGCATTCCACTCACAGAGTTGAAACTTTCTTTTGATGGAGCAGTTTTGAAACAATCTGAGGAATCTGGAAGTGGACATTTGGAATGCTTTGAGGCCTATGGTGAAAAATTAAATATCTTCACGTGAAAAGTACTCAGAAGCATTCTGGGAAATTACTTTGTGATGTATGCATTCATCTCACAGAGTTCAAGTTTCCTTTTGGTTGAGCAGATTTGAAACAGTCTTTTTGTAGAATCTGCAAGTGGATATATGAGATCTTTTCGTCCAGTGCGAGAAAAAGGAAATATCATCTCATAAAAACCAGGCAGAAGATCCTGAACAAATTCTTAGTGATACATGCATTCAAGTGAAAAGGTGAACCCTGCTTTTGATCCAGCAGATTTGAAACACTCTGTTTGAAGAATCTGCAAGTGGACATTTGGAGCGCTTTGAGGCCTATGTTGAAATAGGAAATATGTGCACATAAAAGCTACAGAAAAGCATTCTGTGAAATTGCTTTGTGATGTGTGCATTCTTCTCACAGTGTTGAAGCTTTCTTATGGTTGAGCAGGTTTGAAGCTTTCCTTTTGGAGAATCTGCAAGTGGATATTTGAGATCTTTAGGTCCAATGGGGAACCGGATTTATCTTCACATAAAAACTAGACGGAAGCCTTCCTAGCAACGTCTTAGTGATGCGTGTATTCCACTCACAGAGTTGAAAATTACTTTTGATTGAGCAGTTTTGAAACACTTTTTGTCAAGATTCTGCAGGGTTACAATTGGAGTGCTTTGAGTCCTATGGTCAAAAAGGAAATATTTTCTCCTTAATACTACACAGAACCATTTTACCAAATATGTTTGTGATGTGTGCGTTCATCAGACAGAGGTGAAACTTTCTTTTGTTGAGCATATATGAAAAAGGCTTTATATAGTGTCTGCAAGAGGATATTTGAGATCTTTGCCTCCAATGTGGGAAAAGGAAATATCTTCACTTAAAAACTTCAAATAGGCATTCTGAGAAACTTCTTAGTGATAAGTGCATTCAACTCACAGAGTTGGACATTTCTTTTGATTCAGCAGTTTTGAAACACGCTGTTTGAAGAATCTGCAAGTTGACATTTGGAGTGCTTTGAGGGCAATGATGTAAAAGGAAATATCTTCATATTAAAACTACACAGAATAATTCTGTGAAGTTTATTTGTGATGTGTGCATTCGTTTCACAGGGATAAACCTCTCCTATGGTTGAGCAGACTTGAAACTGTTTTTTCTACAATCTGCAAGTGGATATTTGAGATCTTTTCTTCCAATTCATTAAAAGGAATTATGTTCTCTTAGAAACTAGACGGAAGCATTCTGAGCTACTCTTTTGTGATGTGTGCATTCATCTCATGGAGGTCAGCCTTTCTTTTGCTTGGACAGTTTCGAAACTCTCTGTTAAAAGAATCTGCAACTGGACACTTGGAGTGCTTTGAGGCCTATGGTGAAAAAGGAAATATATTCTTATGAAAGCTAAAGGGAAGCATCCTGCGAAATTTCATTATGATGTGTGCATTCATCTCACAGAGTTGAAGCTTTTATTTTGTTGAGCAGATTTGAACAAGTCTTTTCCTAGAATCTTCAAGTGGATATTTGAGATGTCTGCGTCCATTGCGAGAAAAAGAATTATCTTCATATAAAAACTAGACAGAAGCTTTCTCAACAACTACTTAGTGACATGTGCATTCAACCCACAGAGTTTAAACTTTCTTTTGATAGAGCAGTTTTGAAACACGGTGTTTGAAGCATCTGCAACTGGACATTTGGAGGTCTTTGAGACCTATGGTGAAAAAGCAAGTATCTTCACATAAAAACTACACAGAAGCATCCTGCAAAATTTATTTGTGATGTGTGCATTCATCTCAGAGAGTTGAAGGTTTCTTGTGGTTGAGCAGATTTGAAACTGTCTTTTTGTAGACTCTGTAAATGCATGTTTGAGATCATTTCGTCCAATGCAGGAAAAGGAGATATCTTCACATAAAAACCGGACGGAAGCATTCTGAGCAACTTCTTAATGATATGTGCATTCAACTCAGAGAATTGAAGCATTCTTTTGATTGATCAGTGTTGAAACACTCTTTGAAGAATCTGCAAGAGGACATTTGGAGGGCTCTGAGACCTATGGTGAAAAAGGAAATATCTTCACATAAAAACCAAACAGAAGCACTCTACAAAATTTCTCTGGGATGTGTGCATTCTTCTCGGAGTTGAAGCTTTTCTTTTTGGTTGAGCAGTTTTGAAAGCGTTTTTTTGTAGAATCTGCAAGTGGTTATTTGAGATCTTTTCGTCCAATGTGTGAAAAGGAAATATCTTCACATAAAAACTAGACAGAAGCATTCTGAGCAACTTCTTGGTGATGTGGGCATTCAACTCTCAGAGCTGAAGCTTTCCTTTGGTTGAACAGATTTGAAATAGTCCTTTTGTACAATCTGCAAGTTTATATTTGAGATCTTTTCATCCAATGCTGAAAAGGAAATATCTTCACTTAAAAACTAAACTGAAGCATTCTGAGCAACTTCTTAGTGATGGGTGCATTCAACTCACAGAGTTGAGCCTTTCTGTTGATTGAGCAGTTTTGAAACTCTCTATTTGAAGCATCTGCAAATGGGCATTTGGACTGCTTTGTGGCCTATGGTGGAAAATGATATATCTTCACCAAAATGATACACGGGGGCATCTTGCGAAATTTCCTTGTGATGTGTGCCTTCATCTCACATAGTGGAAGCTTTCTTTTGGTTAAGCAGATATGAAACAGTCTTTTTCTAGATTCTGCCAGTGCAAATATGAAATCTTTTCTTCCAATGTTGTGAAAGGAATTATCTTCTCATAAAACCTAGAGAGAAGCATTCTGAACATCTTCTTAGTGATATGTGCATTCCACTCACAGAGTTGAAACTTTTTTTGATGGAGCAGTTTTGAAACAATCTGAGGAATCTGGAAGTGGACATTTGGAATGCTTTGAGGCCTATGGTGAAAAATTAAATATCTTCACGTGAAAAGTACTCAGAAGCATTCTGGGAAATTACTTTGTGATGTATGCATTCATCTCACAGAGTTCAAGTTTCCTTTTGGTTGAGCAGATTTGAAACAGTCTTTTTGTAGAATCTGCAAGTGGATATATGAGATCTTTTCGTCCAGTGCGAGAAAAAGGAAATATCATCTCATAAAAACCAGGCAGAAGATCCTGAACAAATTCTTAGTGATACATGCATTCAAGTGAAAAGGTGAACCCTGCTTTTGATCCAGCAGATTTGAAACACTCTGTTTGAAGAGTCTGCAAGTGGACATTTGGAGCGCTTTGAGGCCTATGTTGAAATAGGAAATATGTGCACATAAAAGCTACAGAAAAGCATTCTGTGAAATTGCTTTGTGATGTGTGCATTCTTCTCACAGTGTTGAAGCTTTCTTTTGGTTGAGCAGGTTTGAAGCTTTCCTTTTGGAGAATCTGCAAGTGGATATTTGAGATCTTTAGGTCCAATGGGGAACCGGATTTATCTTCACATAAAAACTAGATGGAAGCCTTCCTAGCAACGTCTTAGTGATGCGTGTATTCCACTCACAGAGTTGAAAATTACTTTTGATTGAGCAGTTTTGAAACACTTTTTGTCAAGATTCTGCAAGGTTACAATTGGAGTGCTTTGAGTCCTATGGTCAAAAAGGAAATATCTTCACATTAATACTACACAGAAACATTTTACAAAATATGTTTGTGATGTGTGCGTTCATCTGACAGAGGTGAAGCTTTCTTTTGTTGAGCATATATGAAAAAGGCTTTATATAGTGTCTGCAAGAGGATATTTGAGATCTTTGCCTCCAATGTGGGAAAAGGAAATATCTTCACTTAAAAACTTCAAATAGGCATTCTGAGAAACTTCTTAGTGATACGTGCATTCAACTCACAGAGTTGGACATTTCTTATGATTCAGCAGTTTTGAAACACGCTGTTTGAAGAATCTGCAAGTTGACATTTGGAGTGCTTTGAGGGCAATGATGTAAAAGGAAATATCTTCATATTAAAACTACACAGAATAATTCTGTGAAATTTATTTGTGATGTGTGCATTCGTTTCACAGGGATAAACCTCTCCTATGGTTGAGCAGATTTGAAACTGTTTTTTCTACAATCTGCAAGTGGATATTTGAGATCTTTTCTTCCAATTCATTAAAAGGAATTATGTTCACTTAGAAACTAGACGGAAGCATTCTGAGCTACTCTTTTGTGATGTGTGCATTCATCTCATGGAGGTCAGCCTTTCTTTTGCTTGGACAGTTTCGAAACTCTCTGTTAAAAGAATCTGTAACTGGACACTTGGAGTGCTTTGAGGCCTATGGTGAAAAAGGGAATATATTCTTATGAAAGCTAAAGGGAAGCATCCTGCGAAATTTCATTATGATGTGTGCATTCATCTCACAGAGTTGAAGCTTTTATTTTGTTGAGCAGATTTGAACAAGTCTTTTCCTAGAATCTGCAAGTGGATATTTGAGATGTCTGCGTCCATTGCGAGAAAAAGAATTATCTTCATATAAAAACTAGACAGAAGCTTTCTCAACAACTACTTAGTGACACGTGCATTCAACTCACAGAGTTTAAACTTCCTTTTGATAGAGCAGTTTTGAAACACGGTGTTTGAAGCATCTGCAACTGGACATTTGGAGGTCTTTGAGACCTATGGTGAAAAAGCAAGTATCTTCATATAAAAACTACACAGAAGCATCCTGCAAAATTTATTTGTGATGTGTGCATTCATCTCAGAGAGTTGAAGCTTTCTTGTGGTTGAGCAGATTTGAAACTGTCTTTTCGTAGACTCTGTAACTGCATGTTTGAGATCATTTCGTCCAATGCAGGAAAAGGAGATATCTTCACATAAAAACCGGACGGAAGCATTCTGAGCAACTTCTTAATGATATGTGCATTCAACTTAGAGAATTGAAGCATTCTTTTGATTGATCAGTGTTGAAACACTCTTTGAAGAATCTGCAAGAGGACATTTGGAGGGCTTTGAGACCTATGGTGAAAAAGGAAATATCTTCACTTAAAAACCAAACAGAAGCACTCTGCAAAATTTCTCTGGGATGTGTGAATTCTTCTCGGAGTTGAAGCTTTTCTTTTTGGTTGAGCAGATTTGAAAGCGTTTTTTTGTAGAATCTGCAAGTGGTTATTTGAGATATTTTCGTCCAATGTGGGAAAAGGAAATATCTTCACATAAAAACTAGACAGAAGCATTCTGAGCAACTTCTTGGTGATGTGGGCATTCAACTCTCAGAGTTGAAGCTTTCCTTTGGTTGAACAGATTTGAAATAGTCCTTTTGTACAATCTGCAAGTGGATATTTGAGATCTTTTCATCCAATGCTGAAAAGGAAATATCTTCACTTAAAAACTAAACTGAAGCATTCTGAGCAACTTCTTAGTGATGGGTGCATTCAACTCACAGAGTTGAGCCTTTCTGTTGATTGAGCAGTTTTGAAACTCTCTGTTTGAAGCATCTGCAAATGGGCATTTGGACTGCTCTGTGGCCTATGGTGGAAAATGATATATCTTCACCAAAATGATACACGGGAGCATCTTGCGAAATTTCCTTGTGATGTGTGCCTTCATCTCACATAGTGGAAGCTTTCTTTTGGTTAAGCAGATATGAAACAGTCTTTTTCTAGATTCTGCCAGTGCAAATATGAAATCTTTACTTCCAATGCTGTGAAAGGAATTATCTTCTCATAAAACCTAGAGAGAAGCATTCTGAACAACTTCTTAGTGATATGTGCATTCCACTCACAGAGTTGAAACTTTCTTTTGATGGAGCAGTTTTGAAACAATCTGAGGAATCTGGAAGTGGACATTTGGAATGCTTTGAGGCCTATGGTGAAAAATTAAATATCTTCACGTGAAAAGTACTCAGAAGCATTCTGGGAAATTACTTTGTGATGTATGCATTCATCTCACAGAGTTCAAGTTTCCTTATGGTTGAGCAGATTTGAAACAGTCTTTTTGTAGAATCTGCAAGTGGATATATGAGATCTTTTCGCCAGTGCAAGAAAAGGGAAATATCATCTCATAAAACCCAGGCAGAAGATCCTGAACAAATTCTTAGTGATACATGCATTCAAGTGAAAAGGTGAACCCTGCTTTTGATCCAGCAGATTTGAAACACTCTGTTTGAAGAATCTGCAAGTGGACATTTGGTGCGCTTTGAGGCCTATGTTGAAATAGGAAATACGTGCACATAAAAGCTACAGAAAAGCATTCTGTGAAATTGCGTTGTGATGTGTGCATTCTTCTCACAGTGTTGAAGCTTTCCTTTGGTTGAGGAGGTTTGAAGCTTTCCTTTTGGAGAATCTGCAAGTGGATATTTGAGATCTTTACGTCCAATGGGGAACCGGATTTATCTTCACATAAAAACTAGACGGAAGCCTTCCTAGCAACGTCTTAGTGATGCGTGTATTCCACTCACACAGTTGAAAATTACTTTTGATTGAGCAGTTTTGAAACACTTTTTGTCAAGATTCTGCAAGGTTACAATTGGAGTGCTTTGAGTCCTATGGTCAAAAAGGAAATATCTTCACATTAATACTACACAGAACCATTTTACAAAATATGTTTGTGATGTGTGCGTTCATCTGACAGAGGTGAAGCTTTCTTTTGTTGAGCATATATGAAAAAGGCTTTATATAGTGTCTGCAAGAGGATATTTGAGATCTTTGCCTCCAATGTGGGAAAAGGAAATATCTTCACTTAAAAACTTCAAATAGGCATTCTGAGAAACTTCTTAGTGATACGTGCATTCAACTCACAGAGTTGGACATTTCTTTTGATTCAGCAGTTTTGAAACACGCTGTTTGAAGAATCTGCAAGTTGACATTTGGAGTGCTTTGAGGGCAATGATGTAAAAGGAAATATCTTAATATTAAAACTACACAGAATAATTCTGTGAAATTTATTTGTGATGTGTGCATTCGTTTCACAGGGAAAAACCTCTCCTATGGTTGAGCAGATTTGAAACTGTTTTTTCTACAATCTGCAAGTGGATATTTGAGATCTTTTCTTCCAATTCATTAAAAGGAATTATGTTCACTCAGAAACTAGACGGAAGCATTCTGAGCTACTCTTTTGTGATGTGTGCATTCATCTCATGGAGGTCAGCCTTTCTTTTGCTTGGACAGTTTCGAAACTCTCTGTTAAAAGAATCTGCAACTGGACACTTGGAGTGCTTTGAGGCCTATGGTGAAAAAGGAAATATATTCTTATGAAAGCTAAAGGGAAGCATCCTGCGAAATTTCATTATGATGTGTGCATTCATCTCACAGAGTTGAAGCTTTTATTTTGTTGAGCAGATTTGAACAAGTCTTTTCCTAGAATCTGCAAGTGGATATTTGAGATGTCTGCGTCCATTGCGAGAAAAAGAATTATCTTCATATAAAAACTAGACAGAAGCTTTCTCAACAACTACTTAGTGACACGTGCATTCAACTCACAGAGTTTAAACTTCCTTTTGATAGAGCAGTTTTGAAACACGGTGTTTGAAGCATCTGCAACTGGACATTTGGAGGTCTTTGAGACCTATGGTGAAAAAGCAAGTATCTTCACATAAAAACTACACAGAAGCATCCTGCAAAATTTATTTGTGATGTGTGCATTCATCTCAGAGAGTTGAAGCTTTCTTGTGGTTGAGCAGATTTGAAACTGTCTTTTCGTAGACTCTGTAACTGCATGTTTGAGATCATTTCGTCCAATGCAGGAAAAGGAGATATCTTCACATAAAAACCGGACGGAAGCATTCTGAGCAACTTCTTAATGATATGTTCATTCAACTCAGAGAATTGAAGCATTCTTTTGATTGATCAGTGTTGAAACACTCTTTGAAGAATCTGCAAGAGGACATTTGGAGGGCTTTGAGACCTATGGTGAAAAAGGAAATATCTTCACTTAAAAACCAAAAAGAAGCACTCTGCAAAATTTCTCTGGGATGTGTGAATTCTTCTCGGAGTTGAAGCTTTTCTTTTTGGTTGAGCAGATTTGAAAGCGTTTTTTTGTAGAATCTGCAAGTGGTTATTTGAGATATTTTCGTCCAATGTGGGAAAAGGAAATATCTTCACATAAAAACTAGACAGAAGCATTCTGAGCAACTTCTTGGTGATGTGGGCATTCAACTCTCAGAGTTGAAGCTTTCCTTTGGTTGAACAGATTTGAAATAGTCCTTTTGTACAATCTGCAAGTGGATATTTGAGATCTTTTCATCCAATGCTGAAAAGGAAATATCTTCACTTAAAAACTAAACTGAAGCATTCTGAGCAACTTCTTAGTGATGGGTGCATTCAACTCACAGAGTTGAGCCTTTCTGTTGATTGAGCAGTTTTGAAACTCTCTGTTTGAAGCATCTGCAAATGGGAATTTGGACTGTTTTGTGGCCTATGGTGGAAAATGATATATCTTCACCAAAATGATACACGGGAGCATCTGTGAAATTTCCTTGTGATGTGTGCCTTCATCTCACATAGTGGAAGCTTTCTTTTGGTTAAGCAGATATGAAACAGTCTTTTTCTAGATTCTGCCAGTGCAAATATGAAATCTTTTCTTCCAATGCTGTGAAAGGAATTATCTTCTCATAAAACCTAGAGAGAAGGATTCTGAACAACTTCTTAGTGATATGTGCATTCCACTCACAGAGTTGAAACTTTCTTTTGATGGAGCAGTTTTGAAACAATCTGAGGAATCTGGAAGTGGACATTTGGAATGCTTTGAGGCCTATGGTGAAAAATTAAATATCTTCACGTGAAAAGTACTCAGAAGCATTCTGGGAAATTACTTTGTGATGTATGCATTCATCTCACAGAGTTCAAGTTTCCTTTTGGTTGAGCAGATTTGAAACAGTCTTTTTGTAGAATCTGCAAGTGGATATATGAGATCTTTTCGTCCAGTGCGAGAAAAAGGAAATATCATCTCATAAAAACCAGGCAGAAGATCCTGAACAAATTCTTAGTGATACATGCATTCAAGTGAAAAGGTGAACCCTGCTTTTGATCCAGCAGATTTGAAACACTCTGTTTGAAGAATCTGCAAGTGGACATTTGGAGCGCTTTGAGGCCTATGTTGAAATAGGAAATATGTGCACATAAAAGCTACAGAAAAGCATTCTGTGAAATTGCTTTGTGATGTGTGCATTCTTCTCACAGTGTTGAAGCTTTCTTTTGGTTGAGCAGGTTTGAAGCTTTCCTTTTGGAGAATCTGCAAGTGGATATTTGAGATCTTTAGGTCCAATGGGGAACCGGATTTATCTTCACATAAAAACTAGACGGAAGCCTTCCTAGCAACGTCTTAGTGATGCGTGTATTCCACTCACAGAGTTGAAAATTACTTTTGATTGAGCAGTTTTGAAACACTTTTTGTCAAGATTCTGCAAGGTTACAATTGGAGTGCTTTGAGTCCTATGGTCAAAAAGGAAATATCTTCACATTAATACTACACAGAACCATTTTACAAAATATGTTTGTGATGTGTGCGTTCATCTGACAGAGGTGAAGCTTTCTTTTGTTGAGCATATATGAAAAAGGCTTTATATAGTGTCTGCAAGAGGATATTTGAGATCTTTGCCTCCAATGTGGGAAAAGGAAATATCTTCACTTAAAAACTTCAAATAGGCATTCAGAGAAACTTCTTAGTGATAAGTGCATTCAACTCACAGAGTTGGACATTTCTTTTGATTCAGCAGTTTTGAAACACGCTGTTTGAAGAATCTGCAAGTTGACATTTGGAGTGCTTTGAGGGCAATGATGTAAAAGGAAATATCTTCATATTAAAACTACACAGAATAATTCTGTGAAATTTATTTGTGATGTGTGCATTCGTTTCACAGGGAAAAACCTCTCCTATGGTTGAGCAGATTTGAAACTGTTTTTTCTACAATCTGCAAGTGGATATTTGAGATCTTTTCTTCCAATTCATTAAAAGAAATTATGTTCACTCAGAAACTAGACGGAAGCATTCTGAGCTACTCTTTTGTGATGTGTGCATTCATCTCATGGAGGTCAGCCTTTCTTTTGCTTGGACAGTTTCGAAACTCTCTGTTAAAAGAATCTGCAACTGGACACTTGGAGTGCTTTGAGGCCTATGGTGAAAAAGGAAATATATTCTTATGAAAGCTAAAGGGAAGCATCCTGCGAAATTTCATTATGATGTGTGCATTCATCTCACAGAGTTGAAGCTTTTATTTTGTTGAGCAGATTTGAACAAGTCTTTTCCTAGAATCTGCAAGTGGATATTTGAGATGTCTGCGTCCATTGCGAGAAAAAGAATTATCTTCATATAAAAACTAGACAGAAACTTTCTCAACAACTACTTAGTGACATGTGCATTCAACTCACAGATTTGAAACTTTCTTTTGATAGAGCAGTTTGAAACACGGTGTTTGAAGCATCTGCAACTGGACATTTGGAGGTCTTTGAGACCTATGGTGAAAAAGCAAGTATCTTCACATAAAACCTACACAGAAACATCCTGCAAAATTTATTTGTGATGTGTGCATTCATCTCAGAGAGTTGAAGCTTTCTTGTGGTTGAGCAGATTTGAAACTGTCTTTTGGTAGACTCTGTAACTGCATGTTTGAGATCATTTCGTCCAATGCAGGAAAAGGAGATATCTTCACATAAAAACCGGACGGAAGCATTCTGAGCAACTTCTTAATGATATGTGCATTCAACTCAGAGAATTGAAGCATTCTTTTGATTGATCAGTGTTGAAACACTCTTTGAAGAATCTGCAAGAGGACATTTGGAGGGCTCTGAGACCTATAGTGAAAAAGGAAATATCTTCACATAAAAACCAAACAGAAGCACTCTGCAAAATTTCTCTGGGATGTGTGCATTCTTCTCGGAGTTGAAGCTTTTCTTTTTGGTTGAGCAGATTTGAAAGCGTTTTTTTGTAGAATCTGCAAGTGGTTATTTGAGATCTTTTCGTCCAATGTGGGAAAAGGAAATATCTTCACATAAAAACTAGACAGAAGCATTCTGAGCAACTTCTTGGTGATGTGGGCATTCAACTCTCAGAGTTGAAGCTTTCCTTTGGTTGAACAGATTTGAAATAGTCCTTTTGTACAATCTGCAAGTGGATATTTGAGATCTTTTCATCCAATGCTGAAAAGGAAATATCTTCACTTAAAAACTAAACTGAAGCATTCTGAGCAACTTCTTAGTGATGGGTGCATTCAACTCACAGAGTTGAGCCTTTCTGTTGATTGAGCAGTTTTGAAACTCTCTGTTTGAAGCATCTGCAAGTGGGAATTTGGACTGCTTTGTGGCCTATGGTGGAAAATGATATATCTTCACCAAAATGATACACGGGAGCATCTGTGAAATTTCCTTGTGATGTGTGCCTTCATCTCACATAGTGGAAGCTTTCTTTTGGTTAAGCAGATATGAAACAGTCTTTTTCTAGATTCTGCCAGTGCAAATATGAAATCTTTTCTTCCAATGCTGTGAAAGGAATTATCTTCTCATAAAACCTAGAGAGAAGGATTCTAACAACTTCTTAGTGATATGTGCATTCCACTCACAGAGTTGAAACTTTCTTTTGATGGAGCAGTTTTGAAACAATCTGAGGAATCTGGAAGTGGACATTTGGAATGCTTTGAGGCCTATGGTGAAAAATTAAATATCTTCACGTGAAAAGTACTCAGAAGCATTCTGGGAAATTACTTTGTGATGTATGCATTCATCTCACAGAGTTCAAGTTTCCTTTTGGTTGAGCAGATTTGAAACAGTCTTTTTGTAGAATCTGCAAGTGGATATATGAGATCTTTTCGTCCAGTGCGAGAAAAAGGAAATATCATCTCATAAAAACCAGGCAGAAGATCCTGAACAAATTCTTAGTGATACATGCATTCAAGTGAAAAGGTGAACCCTGCTTTTGATCCAGCAGATTTGAAACACTCTGTTTGAAGAATCTGCAAGTGGACATTTGGAGCGCTTTGAGGCCTATGTTGAAATAGGAAATATGTGCACATAAAAGCTACAGAAAAGCATTCTGTGAAATTGCTTTGTGATGTGTGCATTCTTCTCACAGTGTTGAAGCTTTCTTTTGGTTGAGCAGGTTTGAAGCTTTCCTTTTGGAGAATCTGCAAGTGGATATTTGAGATCTTTAGGTCCAATGGGGAACCGGATTTATCTTCACATAAAAACTAGACGGAAGCCTTCCTAGCAACGTCTTAGTGATGCGTGTATTCCACTCACAGAGTTGAAAATTACTTTTGATTGAGCAGTTTTGAAACACTTTTTGTCAAGATTCTGCAAGGTTACAATTGGAGTGCTTTGAGTCCTATGGTCAAAAAGGAAATATCTTCACATTAATACTACACAGAACCATTTTACAAAATATGTTTGTGATGTGTGCGTTCATCTGACAGAGGTGAAGCTTTCTTTTGTTGAGCATATATGAAAAAGGCTTTATATAGTGTCTGCAAGAGGATATTTGAGATCTTTGCCTCCAATGTGGGAAAAGGAAATATCTTCACTTAAAAACTTCAAATAGGCATTCTGAGAAACTTCTTAGTGATAAGTGCATTCAACTCACAGAGTTGGACATTTCTTTTGATTCAGCAGTTTTGAAACACGCTGTTTGAAGAATCTGCAAGTTGACATTTGGAGTGCTTTGAGGGCAATGATGTAAAAGGAAATATCTTCATATTAAAACTACACAGAATAATTCTGTGAAATTTATTTGTGATGTGTGCATTCGTTTCACAGGGAAAAACCTCTCCTATGGTTGAGCAGATTTGAAACTGTTTTTTCTACAATCTGCAAGTGGATATTTGAGATCTTTTCTTCCAATTCATTAAAAGAAATTATGTTCACTCAGAAACTAGACGGAAGCATTCTGAGCTACTCTTTTGTGATGTGTGCATTCATCTCATGGAGGTCAGCCTTTCTTTTGCTTGGACAGTTTCGAAACTCTCTGTTAAAAGAATCTGCAACTGGACACTTGGAGTGCTTTGAGGCCTATGGTGAAAAAGGAAATATATTCTTATGAAAGCTAAAGGGAAGCATCCTGCGAAATTTCATTATGATGTGTGCATTCATCTCACAGAGTTGAAGCTTTTATTTTGTTGAGCAGATTTGAACAAGTCTTTTCCTAGAATCTGCAAGTGGATATTTGAGATGTCTGCGTCCATTGCGAGAAAAAGAATTATCTTCATATAAAAACTAGACAGAAACTTTCTCAACAACTACTTAGTGACATGTGCATTCAACTCACAGATTTGAAACTTTCTTTTGATAGAGCAGTTTGAAACACGGTGTTTGAAGCATCTGCAACTGGACATTTGGAGGTCTTTGAGACCTATGGTGAAAAAGCAAGTATCTTCACATAAAACCTACACAGAAACATCCTGCAAAATTTATTTGTGATGTGTGCATTCATCTCAGAGAGTTGAAGCTTTCTTGTGGTTGAGCAGATTTGAAACTGTCTTTTGGTAGACTCTGTAACTGCATGTTTGAGATCATTTCGTCCAATGCAGGAAAAGGAGATATCTTCACATAAAAACCGGACGGAAGCATTCTGAGCAACTTCTTAATGATATGTGCATTCAACTCAGAGAATTGAAGCATTCTTTTGATTGATCAGTGTTGAAACACTCTTTGAAGAATCTGCAAGAGGACATTTGGAGGGCTCTGAGACCTATAGTGAAAAAGGAAATATCTTCACATAAAAACCAAACAGAAGCACTCTGCAAAATTTCTCTGGGATGTGTGCATTCTTCTCGGAGTTGAAGCTTTTCTTTTTGGTTGAGCAGATTTGAAAGCGTTTTTTTGTAGAATCTGCAAGTGGTTATTTGAGATCTTTTCGTCCAATGTGGGAAAAGGAAATATCTTCACATAAAAACTAGACAGAAGCATTCTGAGCAACTTCTTGGTGATGTGGGCATTCAACTCTCAGAGTTGAAGCTTTCCTTTGGTTGAACAGATTTGAAATAGTCCTTTTGTACAATCTGCAAGTGGATATTTGAGATCTTTTCATCCAATGCTGAAAAGGAAATATCTTCACTTAAAAACTAAACTGAAGCATTCTGAGCAACTTCTTAGTGATGGGTGCATTCAACTCACAGAGTTGAGCCTTTCTGTTGATTGAGCAGTTTTGAAACTCTCTGTTTGAAGCATCTGCAAGTGGGAATTTGGACTGCTTTGTGGCCTATGGTGGAAAATGATATATCTTCACCAAAATGATACACGGGAGCATCTGTGAAATTTCCTTGTGATGTGTGCCTTCATCTCACATAGTGGAAGCTTTCTTTTGGTTAAGCAGATATGAAACAGTCTTTTTCTAGATTCTGCCAGTGCAAATATGAAATCTTTTCTTCCAATGCTGTGAAAGGAATTATCTTCTCATAAAACCTAGAGAGAAGGATTCTAACAACTTCTTAGTGATATGTGCATTCCACTCACAGAGTTGAAACTTTCTTTTGATGGAGCAGTTTTGAAACAATCTGAGGAATCTGGAAGTGGACATTTGGAATGCTTTGAGGCCTATGGTGAAAAATTAAATATCTTCACGTGAAAAGTACTCAGAAGCATTCTGGGAAATTACTTTGTGATGTATGCATTCATCTCACAGAGTTCAAGTTTCCTTTTGGTTGAGCAGATTTGAAACAGTCTTTTTGTAGAATCTGCAAGTGGATATATGAGATCTTTTCGTCCAGTGCGAGAAAAAGGAAATATCATCTCATAAAAACCAGGCAGAAGATCCTGAACAAATTCTTAGTGATACATGCATTCAAGTGAAAAGGTGAACCCTGCTTTTGATCCAGCAGATTTGAAACACTCTGTTTGAAGAATCTGCAAGTGGACATTTGGAGCGCTTTGAGGCCTATGTTGAAATAGGAAATATGTGCACATAAAAGCTACAGAAAAGCATTCTGTGAAATTGCTTTTTGATGTGTGCATTCTTCTCACAGTGTTGAAGCTTTCTTTTGGTTGAGCAGGTTTGAAGCTTTCCTTTTGGAGAATCTGCAAGTGGATATTTGAGATCTTTAGGTCCAATGGGGAACCGGATTTATCTTCACATAAAAACTAGACGGAAGCCTTCCTAGCAACGTCTTAGTGATGCGTGTATTCCACTCACAGAGTTGAAAATTACTTTTGATTGAGCAGTTTTGAAACACTTTTTGTCAAGATTCTGCAAGGTTACAATTGGAGTGCTTTGAGTCCTATGGTCAAAAAGGAAATATCTTCACATTAATACTACACAGAATCATTTTACAAAATATGTTTGTGATGTGTGCGTTCATCTGACAGAGGTGACGCTTTCTTTTGTTGAGCATATATGAAAAAGGCTTTATATAGTGTCTGCAAGAGGATATTTGAGATCTTTGCCTCCAATGTGGGAAAAGGAAATATCTTCACTTAATAACTTCAAATAGGCATTCTGAGAAACTTCTTAGTGATACGTGCATTCAACTCACAGAGTTGGACATTTCTTTTGATTCAGCAGTTTTGAAACTCGCTGTTTGAAGAATCTGCAAGTTGACATTTGGAGTGCTTTGAGGGCAATGATGTAAAAGGAAATATCTTCATATTAAAACTACACAGAATAATTCTGTGAAATTTATTTGTGATGTGTGCATTCGTTTCACAGGGATAAACCTCTCCTATGGTTGAGCAGATTTGAAACTGTTTTTTCTACAATCTGCAAGTGGATATTTGAGATCTTTTCTTCCAATTCATTAAAAGGAATTATGTTCACTTAGAAACTAGACGGAAGCATTCTGAGCAACTCTTTTGTGATGTGTGCATTCATCTCATGGAGGTCAGCCTTTCTTTTGCTTGAACAGTTTCGAAACTCTCTGTTAAAAGAATCTGCAACTGGACACTTGGAGTGCTTTGAGGCCTATGGTGAAAAAGGAAATATATTCTTATGAAAGCTAAAGGGAAGCATCCTGCGAAATTTCATTATGATGTGTGCATTCATCTCACAGAGTTGAAGCTTTTATTTTGTTGAGCAGATTTGAACAAGTCTTTTCCTAGAATCTGCAAGTGGATATTTGAGATGTCTGCGTCCATTGCGAGAAAAAGAATTATCTTCATATAAAAACTAGACAGAAGCTTTCTCAACAACTACTTAGTGACACGTGCATTCAACTCACAGAGTTTAAACTTCCTTTTGATAGAGCAGTTTTGAAACACGGTGTTTGAAGCATCTGCAACTGGACATTTGGAGGTCTTTGAGACCTATGGTGAAAAAGCAAGTATCTTCACATAAAAACTACACAGAAGCAAACTGCAAAATTTATTTGTGATGTGTGCATTCATCTCAGAGAGTTGAAGCTTTCTTGTGGTTGAGCAGATTTGAAACTGTCTTTTCGTAGACTCTGTAACTGCATGTTTGAGATCATTTCGTCCAATGCAGGAAAAGGAGATATCTTCACATAAAAACTGGACGGAAGCATTCTGAGCAACTTCTTAATGATATGTGCATTCAACTCAGAGAATTGAAGCATTCTTTTGATTGATCAGTGTTGAAACACTCTTTGAAGAATCTTCAAGAGGACATTTGGAGGGCTTTGAGACCTATGGTGAAAAAGGAAATATCTTCACTTAAAAACCAAACAGAAGCAGTCTGCAAAATTTCTCTGGGATGTGTGCATTCTTCTCGGAGTTGAAGCTTTTCTTTTTGGTTGAGCAGATTTGAAAGCGTTTTTTTGTAGAATCTGCAAGTGGTTATTTGAGATCTTTTCGTCCAATGTGGGAAAAGGAAATATCTTCACATAAAAACTAGACAGAAGCATTCTGAGCAACTTCTTGGTGATGTGGTCATTCAACTCTCAGAGTTGAAGCTTTCCTTTGGTTGAACAGATTTGAAATAGTCCTTTTGTACAATCTGCAAGTGGATATTTGAGATCTTTTCATCCAATGCTGAAAAGGAAATATCTTCACTTAAAAACTAAACTGAAGCATTCTGAGCAACTTCTTAGTGATGGGTGCATTCAACTCACAGAGTTGAGCCTTTCTGTTGATTGAGCAGTTTTGAAACTCTCTGTTTGAAGCATCTGCAAATGGGCATTTGGACTGCTCTGTGGCCTATGGTGGAAAATGATATATCTTCACCAAAATGATACACGGGAGCATCTTGCGAAATTTCCTTGTGATGTGTGCCTTCATCTCACATAGTGGAAGCTTTCTTTTGGTTAAGCAGATATGAAACAGTCTTTTTCTAGATTCTGCCAGTGCAAATATGAAATCTTTACTTCCAATGCTGTGAAAGGAATTATCTTCTCATAAAACCTAGAGAGAAGCATTCTGAACAACTTCTTAGTGATATGTGCATTCCACTCACAGAGTTGAAACTTTCTTTTGATGGAGCAGTTTTGAAACAATCTGAGGAATCTGGAAGTGGACATTTGGAATGCTTTGAGGCCTATGGTGAAAAATTAAATATCTTCACGTGAAAAGTACTCAGAAGCATTCTGGGAAATTACTTTGTGATGTATGCATTCATCTCACAGAGTTCAAGTTTCCTTATGGTTGAGCAGATTTGAAACAGTCTTTTTGTAGAATCTGCAAGTGGATATATGAGATCTTTTCGCCAGTGCAAGAAAAAGGAAATATCACCTCATAAAACCCAGGCAGAAGATCCTGAACAAATTCTTAGTGATACATGCATTCAAGTGAAAAGGTGAACCCTGCTTTTGATCCAGCAGATTTGAAACACTCTGTTTGAAGAATCTGCAAGTGGACATTTGGAGCGCTTTGAGGCCTATGTTGAAATAGGAAATATGTGCACATAAAAGCTACAGAAAAGCATTCTGTGAAATTGCTTTGTGATGTGTGCATTCTTCTCACAGTGTTGAAGCTTTCTTTTGGTTGAGCAGGTTTGAAGCTTTCCTTTTGGAGAATCTGCAAGTGGATATTTGAGATCTTTAGGTCCAATGGGGAACCGGATTTATCTTCACATAAAAACTAGACGGAAGCCTTCCTAGCAACGTCTTAGTGATGCGTGTATTCCACGCACAGAGTTGAAAATTTCTTTTGATTGAGCAGTTTTGAAACACTTTTTGTCAAGATTCTGCAAGGTTACAATTGGAGTGCTTTGAGTCCTATGGTCAAAAAGGAAATATCTTCACATTAATACTACACAGAAACATTTTACAAAATATGTTTGTGATGTGTGCGTTCATCTGACAGAGGTGAAGCTTTCTTTTGTTGAGCATATATGAAAAAGGCTTTATATAGTGTCTGCAAGAGGATATTTGAGATCTTTGCCTCCAATGTGGGAAAAGGAAATATCTTCACTTAAAAACTTCAAATAGGCATTCTGAGAAACTTCTTAGTGATACGTGCATTCAACTCACAGAGTTGGACATTTCTTTTGATTCAGCAGTTTTGAAACACGCTGTTTGAAGAATCTGCAAGTTGACATTTGGAGTGCTTTGAGGGCAATGATGTAAAAGGAAATATCTTCATATTAAAACTACACAGAATAATTCTGTGAAATTTATTTGTGATGTGTGCATTCGTTTCACAGGGATAAACCTCTCCTATGGTTGAGCAGATTTGAAACTGTTTTTTCTACAATCTGCAAGTGGACATTTGAGATGTTTTCTTCCAATTCATTAAAAGGAATTATGTTCACCTAGAAACTAGACGGAAGCATTCTGAGCAACTCTTTTGTGATGTGTGCATTCATCTCATGGAGGTCAGCCTTTCTTTTGCTTGAACAGTTTCGAAACTCTCTGTTAAAAGAATCTGCAACTGGACACTTGGAGTGCTTTGAGGCCTATGGTGAAAAAGGAAATATATTCTTATGAAAGCTAAAGGGAAGCATCCTGCGAAATTTCATTATGATGTGTGCATTCATCTCACAGAGTTGAAGCTTTTATTTTGTTGAGCAGATTTGAACAAGTCTTTTCCTAGAATCTGCAAGTGGATATTTGAGATGTCTGCGTCCATTGCGAGAAAAAGAATTATCTTCATATAAAAACTAGACAGAAGCTTTCTCAACAACTACTTAGTGACACGTGCATTCAACTCACAGAGTTTAAACTTCCTTTTGATAGAGCAGTTTTGAAACACGGTGTTTGAAGCATCTGCAACTGGACATTTGGAGGTCTTTGAGACCTATGGTGAAAAAGCAAGAATCTTCACATAAAAACTACACAGAAGCAAACTGCAAAATTTATTTGTGATGTGTGCATTCATCTCAGAGAGTTGAAGCTTTCTTGTGGTTGAGCAGATTTGAAACTGTCTTTTCGTAGACTCTGTAACTGCATGTTTGAGATCATTTCGTCCAATGCAGGAAAAGGAGATATCTTCACATAAAAACCGGACGGAAGCATTCTGAGCAACTTCTTAATGATATGTGCATTCAACTCAGAGAATTGAAGCATTCTTTTGATTGATCAGTGTTGAAACACTCTTTGAAGAATCTGCAAGAGGACATTTGGAGGGCTTTGAGACCTATGGTGAAAAAGGAAATATCTTCACTTAAAAACCAAACAGAAGCAGTCTGCAAAATTTCTCTGGGATGTGTGCATTCTTCTCGGAGTTGAAGCTTTTCTTTTTGGTTGAGCAGATTTGAAAGCGTTTTTTTGTAGAATCTGCAAGTGGTTATTTGAGATATTTTCGTCCAATGTGGGAAAAGGAAATATCTTCACATAAAAACTAGACAGAAGCATTCTGAGCAACTTCTTGGTGATGTGGGCATTCAACTCTCAGAGTTGAAGCTTTCCTTTGGTTGAACAGATTTGAAATAGTCCTTTTGTACAATCTGCAAGTGGATATTTGAGATCTTTTCATCCAATGCTGAAAAGGAAATATCTTCACTTAAAAACTAAACTGAAGCATTCTGAGCAACTTCTTAGTGATGGGTGCATTCAACTCACAGAGTTGAGCCTTTCTGTTGATTGAGCAGTTTTGAAACTCTCTGTTTGAAGCATCTGCAAATGGGCATTTGGACTGCTCTGTGGCCTATGGTGGAAAATGATATATCTTCACCAAAATGATACACGGGAGCATCTTGCGAAATTTCCTTGTGATGTGTGCCTTCATCTCACATAGTGGAAGCTTTCTTTTGGTTAAGCAGATATGAAACAGTCTTTTTCTAGATTCTGCCAGTGCAAATATGAAATCTTTACTTCCAATGCTGTGAAAGGAATTATCTTCTCATAAAACCTAGAGAGAAGCATTCTGAACAACTTCTTAGTGATATGTGCATTCCACTCACAGAGTTGAAACTTTCTTTTGATGGAGCAGTTTTGAAACAATCTGAGGAATCTGGAAGTGGACATTTGGAATGCTTTGAGGCCTATGGTGAAAAATTAAATATCTTCACGTGAAAAGTACTCAGAAGCATTCTGGGAAATTACTTTGTGATGTATGCATTCATCTCACAGAGTTCAAGTTTCCTTATGGTTGAGCAGATTTGAAACAGTCTTTTTGTAGAATCTGCAAGTGGATATATGAGATCTTTTCGCCAGTGCAAGAAAAAGGAAATATCATCTCATAAAACCCAGGCAGAAGATCCTGAACAAATTCTTAGTGATACATGCATTCAAGTGAAAAGGTGAACCCTGCTTTTGATCCAGCAGATTTGAAACACTCTGTTTGAAGAATCTGCAAGTGGACATTTGGAGCGCTTTGAGGCCTATGTTGAAATAGGAAATATGTGCACATAAAAGCTACAGAAAAGCATTCTGTGAAATTGCGTTGTGATGTGTGCATTCTTCTCACAGTGTTGAAGCTTTCTTTTGGTTGAGGAGGTTTGAAGCTTTCCTTTTGGAGAATCTGCAAGTGGATATTTGAGATCTTTAGGTCCAATGGGGAACCGGATTTATCTTCACATAAAAACTAGACGGAAGCCTTCCTAGCAACGTCTTAGTGATGCGTGTATTCCACTCACACAGTTGAAAATTACTTTTGATTGAGCAGTATTGAAACACTTTTTGTCAAGATTCTGCAAGGTTACAATTGGAGTGCTTTGAGTCCTATGGTCAAAAAGGAAATATCTTCACATTAATACTACACAGAACCATTTTACAAAATATGTTTGTGATGTGTGCGTTCATCTGACAGAGGTGAAGCTTTCTTTTGTTGAGCATATATGAAAAAGGCTTTATATAGTGTCTGCAAGAGGATATTTGAGATCTTTGCCTCCAATGTGGGAAAAGGAAATATCTTCACTTAAAAACTTCAAATAGGCATTCTGAGAAACTTCTTAGTGATACGTGCATTCAACTCACAGAGTTGGACATTTCTTTTGATTCAGCAGTTTTGAAACACGCTGTTTGAAGAATCTGCAAGTTGACATTTGGAGTGCTTTGAGGGCAATGATGTAAAAGGAAATATCTTCATATTAAAACTACACAGAATAATTCTGTGAAATTTATTTGTGATGTGTGCATTCGTTTCACAGGTAAAAACCTCTCCTATGGTTGAGCAGATTTGAAACTGTTTTTTCTACAATCTGCAAGTGGATATTTGAGATCTTTTCTTCCAATTCATTAAAAGGAATTATGTTCACTTAGAAACTAGACGGAAGCATTCTGAGCTACTATTTTGTGATGTGTGCATTCATCTCATGGAGGTCAGCCTTTCTTTTGCTTGGACAGTTTCGAAACTCTCTGTTAAAAGAATCTGCAACTGGACACTTGGAGTGCTTTGAGGCCTATGGTGAAAAAGGAAATATATTCTTATGAAAGCTAAAGGGAAGCATCCTGCGAAATTTCATTATGACGTGTGCATTCATCTCACAGAGTTGAAGCTTTTATTTTGTTGAGCAGATTTGAACAAGTCTTTTCCTAGAATCTGCAAGTGGATATTTGAGATGTCTGCGTCCATTGCGAGAAAAAGAATTATCTTCATATAAAAACTAGACAGAAACTTTCTCAACAACTACTTAGTGACATGTGCATTCAACTCACAGAGTTTAAACTTTCTTTTGATAGAGCAGTTTGAAACACGGTGTTTGAAGCATCTGCAACTGGACATTTGGAGGTCTTTGAGACCTATGGTGAAAAAGCAAGTATCTTCACATAAAAACTACACAGAAACATCCTGCAAAATTTATTTGTGATGTGTGCATTCATCTCAGAGAGTTGAAGCTTTCTTATGTTTGAGCAGATTTGAAACTGTCTTTTGGTAGACTCTGTAACTGCATGTTTGAGATCATTTCGTCCAATGCAGGAAAAGGAGATATCTTCACATAAAAACCGGACGGAAGCATTCTGAGCAACTTCTTAATGATATGTGCATTCAACTCAGAGAATTGAAGCATTCTTTTGATTGATCAGTGTTGAAACACTCTTTGAAGAATCTGCAAGAGGACATTTGGAGGGCTCTGAGACCTATAGTGAAAAAGGAAATATCTTCACATAAAAACCAAACAGAAGCAGTCTGCAAAATTTCTCTGGGATGTGTGCATTCTTCTCGGAGTTGAAGCTTTTCTTTTTGGTTGAGCAGATTTGAAAGCGTTTTTTTGTAGAATCTGCAAGTGGTTATTTGAGATCTTTTCGTCCAATGTGGGAAAAGGAAATATCTTCACATAAAAACTAGACAGAAGCATTCTGAGCAACTTCTTGGTGATGTGGGCATTCAACTCTCAGAGTTGAAGCTTTCCTTTGGTTGAAAAGATTTGAAATAGTCCTTTTGTACAATCTGCAAGTGGATATTTGAGATCTTTTCATCCAATGCTGAAAAGGAAATATCTTCACTTAAAAACTAAACTGAAGCATTCTGAGCAACTTCTTAGGGATGGGTGCATTCAACTCACAGAGTTGAGCCTTTCTGTTGATTGAGCAGTTTTGAAACTCACTGTTTGAATCATCTGCAAATGGGAATTTGGACTGCTTTGTGGCCTATGGTGGAAAATGATATATCTTCACCAAAATGATACACGGGAGCATCTTGTGAAATTTCCTTGTGATGTGTGCCTTCATCTCACATAGTGGAAGCTTTCTTTTGGTTAAGCAGATATGAAACAGTCTTTTTCTAGATTCTGCCAGTGCAAATATGAAATCATTTCTTCCAATGCTGTGAAAGGAATTATCTTCTCATAAAACCTAGAGAGAAGGATTCTGAACAACTTCTTAGTGATGTGTGCATTCCACTCACAGAGTTGAAACTTTCTTTTGATGGAGAAGTTTTGAAACAATCTGAGGAATCTGGAAGTGGACATTTGGAATGCTTTGAGGCCTATGGTGCAAAATTAAATATCTTCACGTGAAAAGTACTCAGAAGCATTCTGGGAAATTACTTTGTGATGTATGCATTCATCTCACAGAGTTCAAGTTTCCTTTTGGTTGAGCAGATTTGAAACAGTCTTTTTGTAGAATCTGCAAGTGGATATATGAGATCTTTTCGCCAGTGCAAGAAAAAGGAAATATCACCTCATAAAACCCAGGCAGAAGATCCTGAACAAATTCTTAGTGATACATGCATTCAAGTGAAAAGGTGAACCCTGCTTTTGATCCAGCAGATTTGAAACACTCTGTTTGAAGAATCTGCAAGTGGACATTTGGAGCGCTTTGAGGCCTATGTTGAAATAGGAAATATGTGCACATAAAAGCTACAGAAAAGCATTCTGTGAAATTGCTTTGTGATGTGTGCATTCTTCTCACAGTGTTGAAGCTTTCTTTTGGTTGAGCAGGTTTGAAGCTTTCCTTTTGGAGAATCTGCAAGTGGATATTTGAGATCTTTAGGTCCAATGGGGAACCGGATTTATCTTCACATAAAAACTAGACGGAAGCCTTCCTAGCAACGTCTTAGTGATGCGTGTATTCCACGCACAGAGTTGAAAATTTCTTTTGATTGAGCAGTTTTGAAACACTTTTTGTCAAGATTCTGCAAGGTTACAATTGGAGTGCTTTGAGTCCTATGGTCAAAAAGGAAATATCTTCACATTAATACTACACAGAAACATTTTACAAAATATGTTTGTGATGTGTGCGTTCATCTGACAGAGGTGAAGCTTTCTTTTGTTGAGCATATATGAAAAAGGCTTTATATAGTGTCTGCAAGAGGATATTTGAGATCTTTGCCTCCAATGTGGGAAAAGGAAATATCTTCACTTAAAAACTTCAAATAGGCATTCTGAGAAACTTCTTAGTGATACGTGCATTCAACTCACAGAGTTGGACATTTCTTTTGATTCAGCAGTTTTGAAACACGCTGTTTGAAGAATCTGCAAGTTGACATTTGGAGTGCTTTGAGGGCAATGATGTAAAAGGAAATATCTTCATATTAAAACTACACAGAATAATTCTGTGAAATTTATTTGTGATGTGTGCATTCGTTTCACAGGGATAAACCTCTCCTATGGTTGAGCAGATTTGAAACTGTTTTTTCTACAATCTGCAAGTGGACATTTGAGATGTTTTCTTCCAATTCATTAAAAGGAATTATGTTCACCTAGAAACTAGACGGAAGCATTCTGAGCAACTCTTTTGTGATGTGTGCATTCATCTCATGGAGGTCAGCCTTTCTTTTGCTTGAACAGTTTCGAAACTCTCTGTTAAAAGAATCTGCAACTGGACACTTGGAGTGCTTTGAGGCCTATGGTGAAAAAGGAAATATATTCTTATGAAAGCTAAAGGGAAGCATCCTGCGAAATTTCATTATGATGTGTGCATTCATCTCACAGAGTTGAAGCTTTTATTTTGTTGAGCAGATTTGAACAAGTCTTTTCCTAGAATCTGCAAGTGGATATTTGAGATGTCTGCGTCCATTGCGAGAAAAAGAATTATCTTCATATAAAAACTAGACAGAAGCTTTCTCAACAACTACTTAGTGACACGTGCATTCAACTCACAGAGTTTAAACTTCCTTTTGATAGAGCAGTTTTGAAACACGGTGTTTGAAGCATCTGCAACTGGACATTTGGAGGTCTTTGAGACCTATGGTGAAAAAGCAAGAATCTTCACATAAAAACTACACAGAAGCAAACTGCAAAATTTATTTGTGATGTGTGCATTCATCTCAGAGAGTTGAAGCTTTCTTGTGGTTGAGCAGATTTGAAACTGTCTTTTCGTAGACTCTGTAACTGCATGTTTGAGATCATTTCGTCCAATGCAGGAAAAGGAGATATCTTCACATAAAAACCGGACGGAAGCATTCTGAGCAACTTCTTAATGATATGTGCATTCAACTCAGAGAATTGAAGCATTCTTTTGATTGATCAGTGTTGAAACACTCTTTGAAGAATCTGCAAGAGGACATTTGGAGGGCTTTGAGACCTATGGTGAAAAAGGAAATATCTTCACTTAAAAACCAAACAGAAGCAGTCTGCAAAATTTCTCTGGGATGTGTGCATTCTTCTCGGAGTTGAAGCTTTTCTTTTTGGTTGAGCAGATTTGAAAGCGTTTTTTTGTAGAATCTGCAAGTGGTTATTTGAGATATTTTCGTCCAATGTGGGAAAAGGAAATATCTTCACATAAAAACTAGACAGAAGCATTCTGAGCAACTTCTTGGTGATGTGGGCATTCAACTCTCAGAGTTGAAGCTTTCCTTTGGTTGAACAGATTTGAAATAGTCCTTTTGTACAATCTGCAAGTGGATATTTGAGATCTTTTCATCCAATGCTGAAAAGGAAATATCTTCACTTAAAAACTAAACTGAAGCATTCTGAGCAACTTCTTAGTGATGGGTGCATTCAACTCACAGAGTTGAGCCTTTCTGTTGATTGAGCAGTTTTGAAACTCTCTGTTTGAAGCATCTGCAAATGGGCATTTGGACTGCTCTGTGGCCTATGGTGGAAAATGATATATCTTCACCAAAATGATACACGGGAGCATCTTGCGAAATTTCCTTGTGATGTGTGCCTTCATCTCACATAGTGGAAGCTTTCTTTTGGTTAAGCAGATATGAAACAGTCTTTTTCTAGATTCTGCCAGTGCAAATATGAAATCTTTACTTCCAATGCTGTGAAAGGAATTATCTTCTCATAAAACCTAGAGAGAAGCATTCTGAACAACTTCTTAGTGATATGTGCATTCCACTCACAGAGTTGAAACTTTCTTTTGATGGAGCAGTTTTGAAACAATCTGAGGAATCTGGAAGTGGACATTTGGAATGCTTTGAGGCCTATGGTGAAAAATTAAATATCTTCACGTGAAAAGTACTCAGAAGCATTCTGGGAAATTACTTTGTGATGTATGCATTCATCTCACAGAGTTCAAGTTTCCTTATGGTTGAGCAGATTTGAAACAGTCTTTTTGTAGAATCTGCAAGTGGATATATGAGATCTTTTCGCCAGTGCAAGAAAAAGGAAATATCATCTCATAAAACCCAGGCAGAAGATCCTGAACAAATTCTTAGTGATACATGCATTCAAGTGAAAAGGTGAACCCTGCTTTTGATCCAGCAGATTTGAAACACTCTGTTTGAAGAATCTGCAAGTGGACATTTGGAGCGCTTTGAGGCCTATGTTGAAATAGGAAATATGTGCACATAAAAGCTACAGAAAAGCATTCTGTGAAATTGCGTTGTGATGTGTGCATTCTTCTCACAGTGTTGAAGCTTTCTTTTGGTTGAGGAGGTTTGAAGCTTTCCTTTTGGAGAATCTGCAAGTGGATATTTGAGATCTTTAGGTCCAATGGGGAACCGGATTTATCTTCACATAAAAACTAGACGGAAGCCTTCCTAGCAACGTCTTAGTGATGCGTGTATTCCACTCACACAGTTGAAAATTACTTTTGATTGAGCAGTATTGAAACACTTTTTGTCAAGATTCTGCAAGGTTACAATTGGAGTGCTTTGAGTCCTATGGTCAAAAAGGAAATATCTTCACATTAATACTACACAGAACCATTTTACAAAATATGTTTGTGATGTGTGCGTTCATCTGACAGAGGTGAAGCTTTCTTTTGTTGAGCATATATGAAAAAGGCTTTATATAGTGTCTGCAAGAGGATATTTGAGATCTTTGCCTCCAATGTGGGAAAAGGAAATATCTTCACTTAAAAACTTCAAATAGGCATTCTGAGAAACTTCTTAGTGATACGTGCATTCAACTCACAGAGTTGGACATTTCTTTTGATTCAGCAGTTTTGAAACACGCTGTTTGAAGAATCTGCAAGTTGACATTTGGAGTGCTTTGAGGGCAATGATGTAAAAGGAAATATCTTCATATTAAAACTACACAGAATAATTCTGTGAAATTTATTTGTGATGTGTGCATTCGTTTCACAGGTAAAAACCTCTCCTATGGTTGAGCAGATTTGAAACTGTTTTTTCTACAATCTGCAAGTGGATATTTGAGATCTTTTCTTCCAATTCATTAAAAGGAATTATGTTCACTTAGAAACTAGACGGAAGCATTCTGAGCTACTATTTTGTGATGTGTGCATTCATCTCATGGAGGTCAGCCTTTCTTTTGCTTGGACAGTTTCGAAACTCTCTGTTAAAAGAATCTGCAACTGGACACTTGGAGTGCTTTGAGGCCTATGGTGAAAAAGGAAATATATTCTTATGAAAGCTAAAGGGAAGCATCCTGCGAAATTTCATTATGACGTGTGCATTCATCTCACAGAGTTGAAGCTTTTATTTTGTTGAGCAGATTTGAACAAGTCTTTTCCTAGAATCTGCAAGTGGATATTTGAGATGTCTGCGTCCATTGCGAGAAAAAGAATTATCTTCATATAAAAACTAGACAGAAACTTTCTCAACAACTACTTAGTGACATGTGCATTCAACTCACAGAGTTTAAACTTTCTTTTGATAGAGCAGTTTGAAACACGGTGTTTGAAGCATCTGCAACTGGACATTTGGAGGTCTTTGAGACCTATGGTGAAAAAGCAAGTATCTTCACATAAAAACTACACAGAAACATCCTGCAAAATTTATTTGTGATGTGTGCATTCATCTCAGAGAGTTGAAGCTTTCTTATGTTTGAGCAGATTTGAAACTGTCTTTTGGTAGACTCTGTAACTGCATGTTTGAGATCATTTCGTCCAATGCAGGAAAAGGAGATATCTTCACATAAAAACCGGACGGAAGCATTCTGAGCAACTTCTTAATGATATGTGCATTCAACTCAGAGAATTGAAGCATTCTTTTGATTGATCAGTGTTGAAACACTCTTTGAAGAATCTGCAAGAGGACATTTGGAGGGCTCTGAGACCTATAGTGAAAAAGGAAATATCTTCACATAAAAACCAAACAGAAGCAGTCTGCAAAATTTCTCTGGGATGTGTGCATTCTTCTCGGAGTTGAAGCTTTTCTTTTTGGTTGAGCAGATTTGAAAGCGTTTTTTTGTAGAATCTGCAAGTGGTTATTTGAGATCTTTTCGTCCAATGTGGGAAAAGGAAATATCTTCACATAAAAACTAGACAGAAGCATTCTGAGCAACTTCTTGGTGATGTGGGCATTCAACTCTCAGAGTTGAAGCTTTCCTTTGGTTGAAAAGATTTGAAATAGTCCTTTTGTACAATCTGCAAGTGGATATTTGAGATCTTTTCATCCAATGCTGAAAAGGAAATATCTTCACTTAAAAACTAAACTGAAGCATTCTGAGCAACTTCTTAGGGATGGGTGCATTCAACTCACAGAGTTGAGCCTTTCTGTTGATTGAGCAGTTTTGAAACTCACTGTTTGAATCATCTGCAAATGGGAATTTGGACTGCTTTGTGGCCTATGGTGGAAAATGATATATCTTCACCAAAATGATACACGGGAGCATCTTGTGAAATTTCCTTGTGATGTGTGCCTTCATCTCACATAGTGGAAGCTTTCTTTTGGTTAAGCAGATATGAAACAGTCTTTTTCTAGATTCTGCCAGTGCAAATATGAAATCATTTCTTCCAATGCTGTGAAAGGAATTATCTTCTCATAAAACCTAGAGAGAAGGATTCTGAACAACTTCTTAGTGATGTGTGCATTCCACTCACAGAGTTGAAACTTTCTTTTGATGGAGAAGTTTTGAAACAATCTGAGGAATCTGGAAGTGGACATTTGGAATGCTTTGAGGCCTATGGTGCAAAATTAAATATCTTCACGTGAAAAGTACTCAGAAGCATTCTGGGAAATTACTTTGTGATGTATGCATTCATCTCACAGAGTTCAAGTTTCCTTTTGGTTGAGCAGATTTGAAACAGTCTTTTTGTAGAATCTGCAAGTGGATATATGAGATCTTTTCGCCAGTGCAAGAAAAAGGAAATATCATCTCATAAAACCCAGGCAGAAGATCCTGAACAAATTCTTAGTGATACATGCATTCAAGTGAAAAGGTGAACCCTGCTTTTGATCCAGCAGATTTGAAACACTCTGTTTGAAGAATCTGCAAGTGGACATTTGGAGCGCTTTGAGGCCTATGTTGAAATAGGAAATATGTGCACATAAAAGCTACAGAAAAGCATTCTGTGAAATTGCGTTGTGATGTGTGCATTCTTCTCACAGTGTTGAAGCTTTCTTTTGGTTGAGGAGGTTTGAAGCTTTCCTTTTGGAGAATCTGCAAGTGGATATTTGAGATCTTTAGGTCCAATGGGGAACCGGATTTATCTTCACATAAAAACTAGACGGAAGCCTTCCTAGCAACGTCTTAGTGATGCGTGTATTCCACTCACAGAGTTGAAAATTACTTTTGATTGAGCAGTTTTGAAACACTTTTTGTCAAGATTCTGCAAGGTTACAATTGGAGTGCTTTGAGTCCTATGGTCAAAAAGGAAATATCTTCACATTAATACTACACAGAACCATTTTACAAAATATGTTTGTGATGTGTGCGTTCATCTGACAGAGGTGAAGCTTTCTTTTGTTGAGCATATATGAAAAAGGCTTTATATAGTGTCTGCAAGAGGATATTTGAGATGTTTGCCTCCAATGTGGGAAAAGGAAATATCTTCACTTAAAAACTTCAAATAGGCATTCTGAGAAACTTCTTAGTGATACGTGCATTCAACTCACAGAGTTGGACATTTCTTTTGATTCAGCAGTTTTGAAACACGCTGTTTGAAGAATCTGCAAGTTGACATTTGGAGTGCTTTGAGGGCAATGATGTAAAAGGAAATATCTTCATATTAAAACTACAAAGAATAATTCTGTGAAATTTATTTGTGATGTGTGCATTCGTTTCACAGGGAAAAACCTCTCCTATGGTTGAGCAGATTTGAAACTGTTTTTTCTACAATCTGCAAGTGGATATTTGAGATCTTTTCTTCCAATTCATTAAAAGGAATTATGTTCACCTAGAAACTAGACGGAAGCATTCTGAGCTACTATTTTGTGATGTGTGCATTCATCACATGGAGGTCAGCCTTTCTTTTGCTTGGACAGTTTCGAAACTCTCTGTTAAAAGAATCTGCAACTGGACACTTGGAGTGCTTTGAGGCCTATGGTGAAAAAGGAAATATATTCTTATGAAAGCTAAAGGGAAGCATCCTGCGAAATTTCATTATGATGTGTGCATTCATCTCACAGAGTTGAAGCTTTTATTTTGTTGAGCAGATTTGAACAAGTCTTTTCCTAGAATCTGCAAGTGGATATTTGAGATGTCTGCGTCCATTGCGAGAAAAAGAATTATCTTCATATAAAAACTAGACAGAAGCTTTCTCAACAACTACTTAGTGACTCGTGCATTCAACTCACAGAGTTTAAACTTCCTTTTGATAGCGCAGTTTTGAAACACGGTGTTTGAAGCATCTGCAACTGGACATTTGGAGGTCTTTGAGACCTATGGTGAAAAAGCAAGTATCTTCACATAAAAACTACACAGAAGCATCCTGCAAAATTTATTTGTGATGTGTGCATTCATCTCAGAGAGTTGAAGCTTTCTTGTGGTTGAGCAGATTTGAAACTGTCTTTTCGTAGACTCTGTAACTGCATGTTTGAGATCATTTCGTCCAATGCAGGAAAAGGAGATATCTTCACATAAAAACCGGACGGAAGCATTCTGAGCAACTTCTTAATGATATGTGCATTCAACTCAGAGAATTGAAGCATTCTTTTGATTGATCAGTGTTGAAACACTCTTTGAAGAATCTGCAAGAGGACATTTGGAGGGCTTTGAGACCTATGGTGAAAAAGGAAATATCTTCACTTAAAAACCAAACAGAAGCACTCTGCAAAATTTCTCTGGGATGTGTGCATTCTTCTCGGAGTTGAAGCTTTTCTTTTTGGTTGAGCAGATTTGAAAGCGTTTCTTGTAGAATCTGCAAGTGGTTATTTGAGATATTTTCGTCCAATGTGGGAAAAGGAAATATCTTCACATAAAAACTAGACAGAAGCATTCTGAGCAACTTCTTGGTGATGTGGGCATTCAACTCTCAGAGTTGAAGCTTTCCTTTGGTTGAACAGATTTGAAATAGTCCTTTTGTACAATCTGCAAGTGGATATTTGAGATCTTTTCATCCAATGCTGAAAAGGAAATATCTTCACTTAAAAACTAAACTGAAGCATTCTGAGCAACTTCTTAGTGATGGGTGCATTCAACTCACAGAGTTGAGCCTTTCTGTTGATTGAGCAGTTTTGAAACTCTCTGTTTGAAGCATCTGCAAATGGGCATTTGGACTGCTCTGTGGCCTATGGTGGAAAATGATATATCTTCACCAAAATGATACACGGGAGCATCTTGCGAAATTTCCTTGTGATGTGTGCCTTCATCTCACATAGTGGAAGCTTTCTTTCGGTTAAGCAGATATGAAACAGTCTTTTTCTAGATTCTGCCAGTGCAAATATGAAATCTTTACTTCCAATGCTGTGAAAGGAATTATCTTCTCATAAAACCTAGAGAGAAGCATTCTGAACAACTTCTTAGTGATATGTGCATTCCACTCACAGAGTTGAAACTTTCTTTTGATGGAGCAGTTTTGAAACAATCTGAGGAATCTGGAAGTGGACATTTGGAATGCTTTGAGGCCTATGGTGAAAAATTAAATATCTTCACGTGAAAAGTACTCAGAAGCATTCTGGGAAATTACTTTGTGATGTATGCATTCATCTCACAGAGTTCAAGTTTCCTTATGGTTGAGCAGATTTGAAACAGTCTTTTTGTAGAATCTGCAAGTGGATATATGAGATCTTTTCGCCAGTGCAAGAAAAAGGAAATATCATCTCATAAAACCCAGGCAGAAGATCCTGAACAAATTCTTAGTGATACATGCATTCAAGTGAAAAGGTGAACCCTGCTTTTGATCCAGCAGATTTGAAACACTCTGTTTGAAGAATCTGCAAGTGGACATTTGGAGCGCTTTGAGGCCTATGTTGAAATAGGAAATATGTGCACATAAAAGCTACAGAAAAGCATTCTGTGAAATTGCGTTGTGATGTGTGCTTTCTTCTCACAGTGTTGAAGCTTTCTTTTGGTTGAGCAGATTTGAAGCTTTCCTTTTGGACAATCTGCAATTGGATATTTGTGATCTTTACGTCCAATTGGGAACCGGATTTATCTTCACATAAAAACTAGACGGAAGCCTTCTGAGCAACTTCTTAGTGATGCGTGTATTCCACTCACAGAGTTGAACCTTTCTTTTGATTGAGCAGTTTTGAAACACTTTTTGTCAAGAATCTGCAAGGTTACCATTGGAGTGCTTTGAGACCTATGCTCAAAAAGGAAATATCTTCACATTAATACTACACAGAACCATTTTGAAAAATATGATTGTGATGTGTGCGTTCATCTGACAGAGGTGAAGCTTCCTTCTGGTTGAGCATATATGAAAATGACTTTATATGATGTCTGCAAGAGGATATTTGAGATCTTTGCGTCCAATGTGGGAAAAGGAAATATCTTCACTTAAAAACTTCACATAGGCATTCTGAGAAACATCTTAGTGATATGTGCATTCAACTCACAGAGTTGGACATTTCTTTTGATTCAGCAGTTTTGAAACACGGTGTTTGAAGAATCTGCAGGTTGGCATTTGGAGTGCTTTGAGGGCAATGATGTAAAAGGAAATATCTTCATATAAAAACTACACAGAATAATTCTGTGAAATTTATTTGTGATGTGTGCATTCGTTTCACAGGGATAAACCTCTCCTATGGTTGAGCAGATTTGAAACTGCCTTTTTCTACAATCTGCAAGTGGATATTTGAGATCTTTTCTTCCAATGCATGAAAAGGAATTATCTTCACTTAGAAACTAGACGGAAGCATTCTGAGCAAATCCTTTGTGATGTGTGCATTCATCTAATGGAGGACAGCCTTTCTTTTGCTTGAACAGTTTCGAAACTCTCTGATAAAAGAATCTGCAACTGGACATTTGGGGTGCTTTGAGGCCTATGGTGAAAAATTAAATATATTCTTATGAAAGCTAAAGAGAAGCATCCTGCGAAATTTCTTTATGATGTGTGCATTCATCTCACAGAGTTGAAGCTTTTATTTTGTTGAGCAGATTTGAAGAAGTCTTTTCCTAGAATCTGTAAGTGGATATTTGAGATGTCTGCGTCCATTGCGAGAAAAAGAATTATCTTCATATAAAAACTAGACAGAAGCATTCTCAACAACTATTTAGTGACATGTGCATTCAACTCACAGAGTTTAAACTTTCTTTTGATTGAGCAGTTTTGAAACACGGTGTTTGAAGGATCTGCAAGTGGACATTTGGAGGTCTTTGAGACCTATGACGAAAAAGCAAGTATCTTCACATAAAAACTACACAGAAACATCCTGCAAAATTTCTTTGTGATGTGTGCATTCATCTCAGAGATTTGAAGCTTTCTTGTGGTTGAGCAGATTTGAAACAGTCTTTCTGTAGACTCTGTAAATGCATGTTTGAGATCATTTCGTCCAAAGCAGGAAATGGAAAAATCTTCACATAAAAACCGGACGGAAGCATACTGAGCAACGTCTTAATGATATGTGCATTCAACTCAGAGAATTGAAGCATTCTTTTGATTGATTAGTTTTGAAAAACTTTTGGAAGAATCTGCAAGAAGACGTTTGGAGGGCGTTGAGACCTATGGTGAAAAAGGAAATATCTTCACATAAAAACCAAACAGTAGCACTCTGCAAAATTTCTCTGGGATGTGTGCATTCTTCTCTGAGTTGAAGCTTCTCTTTTTGGTTGAGCAGATTTGAAACCGTTTTTTTTTAGAATCTGCAAGTGGTTATTCGAGATCTTTTCGTCCAATGTGGGAAAAGGAAATATCTCCACATAAAAAGTAGACAGAAGCATTCTGAGCAACTTCTTGGTTATGTGGGCATTCAACTCTCAGGGTTGAAGCTTTCCTTTGGTTGAACAGATGTGAAAAAGTCCTTTTGTACAATCTGCAAGTGGATATTTGAGATATTTTCATCCAATGCTGTAAAGGAATTATCTTCACTTAAAACAATACTGAAGCATTCTGAACAACTTCTTAGAGATGGGTGCACTCAACTCACAGAGTTGAGCCTTTCTTTTGATTGAGCAGTTTTGAAACTCTCTGTTTGAAGCATCTGCAAATGGGCGTTTTTACTGCTATGTGGCCTATGGTGGAAAATGATATATCTTCACCAAAATGATACACGGGAGCATCTTGCGAAATTTCCTTGTGATGTGTGCCTTCATCTCACATAGTGGAAGCTTTCTTTTGGTTAAGCAGATATGAAACAGTCTTTTTCTCGATTCTGCAGTGCAAATTTGAAATCTTTTCTTCCAATGCGGTGAAAGGAATTATCTTCACATAAAACCTAGAGAGAAGCATTCTGTACAACTTCTTAATGATATGTGCATTCCACTCACAGAGTTGAAACTTTCTTTTGATGGAGCAGTTTTGAAACAATCTGAAGAATCTGGAAGTGGACATTTGGAATGCTTTGAGGCCTATGGTGAAAAATTAAATATCTTCACGTGAAAAGTACTCAGAAGCTTCTGCGAAATTACTTTGTGATGTATGCATTCATCTCACAGAGTTCAAGTTTCCTTTTGGTTGAGCAGATTTGAAACAGTCTTTTTGTAGAATCTGCAAGTGGATATGTGAGATCTCTTCGTCCAAGGCGAGAAAAAGGAAATATCATCTCATAAAAGCTAGGCAGAAGATCCTGAACAAATTCTTAGTGATACATGCATTCAAGTGAAAAGGTGAACCATGCTTTTGATCCAGCAGTTTGAAACACTCTGTTTGAAGAATCTGTAAGTGGACATTTGGAGCGCTTTGAGGCCGATGTTGAAATAGGAAATATGTTCACATAAAAGCAACAGAAATTCATTCTGTGAAATTTCTTTGTGATGTGTGCTTTCTTCTCACAGTGTTGAAGCTTTCTTTTGGTTGAGCAGATTTGAAGCTTTCCTTTTGGACAATCTGCAATTGGATATTTGTGATCTTTACGTCCAATTGGGAACCGGATTTATCTTCACATAAAAACTAGACGGAAGCCTTCTGAGCAACTTCTTAGTGATGCGTGTATTCCACTCACAGAGTTGAACCTTTCTTTTGATTGAGCAGTTTTGAAACACTTTTTGTCAAGGATCTGCAAGGTTACCATTGGAGTGCTTTGAGACCTATGCTCAAAAAGGAAATATCTTCATATTAATACTACACAGAACCATTTTGAAAAATATGATTGTGATGTGTGCGTTCATCTGAAAGAGGTGAAGCTTCCTTCTGGTTGAGCATATATGAAAATGACTTTATATGATGTCTGCAAGAGGATATTTGAGATCTTTGCGTCCAATGTGGGAAAAGGAAATATCTTCACTTAAAAACTTCACATAGGCATTCTGAGAAACATCTTAGTGATATGTGCATTCAACTCACAGAGTTGGACATTTCTTTTGATTCAGCAGTTTTGAAACACGGTGTTTGAAGAATCTGCAGGTTGGCATTTGGAGTGCTTTGAGGGCAATGATGTAAAAGGAAATATCTTCATATAAAAACTACAGAGAATAATTCTGTGAAATTTATTTGTGATGTGTGCATTCGTTTCACAGGGATAAACCTCGCCTATCGTTCAGCAGATTTGAAACTGCCTTTTTCTACAATCTGCAAGTGGATATTTGAGATCTTTTCTTCCAATGCATGAAAAGGAATTATCTTCACTTAGAAACTAGACGGAAGCATTCTGAGCAAATCCTTTGTGATGTGTGCATTCATCTAATGGAGGACAGCCTTTCTTTTGCTTGAACAGTTTCGAAACTCTCTGATAAAAGAATCTGCAACTGGACATTTGGGGTGCTTTGAGGCCTATGTTGAAAAAGGAAATATATTCTTATGAAAGCTAAAGAGAAGCATCCTGCAAAATTTCTTTATGATGTGTGCATTCATCTCACAGAGTTGAAGCTTTTATTTTGTTGAGCAGATTTGAAGAAGTCTTTTCCTAGAATCTGTAAGTGGATATTTGAGATGTCTGCGTCCATTGCGAGAAAAAGAATTATCTTCATATAAAAACTATACAGAAGCATTCTCAACAACTATTTAGTGACATGTGCATTCAACTAACAGAGTTTAAACTTTCTTTTGATTGAGCAGTTTTGAAACACGGTGTTTGAAGGATCTGCAAGTGGACATTTGGAGGTCTTTGAGACCTATGACGAAAAAGCAAGTATCTTCACATAAAAACTACACAGAAACATCCTGCAAAATTTCTTTGTGATGTGTGCATTCATCTCAGAGATTTGAAGCTTTCTTGTGGTTGAGCAGATTTGAAACAGTCTTTCTGTAGACTCTGTAAATGCATGTTTGAGATCATTTCGTCCAAAGCAGGAAATGGAAAAATCTTCACATAAAAACCGGACGGAAGCATACTGAGCAACGTCTTAATGATATGTGCATTCAACTCAGAGAATTGAAGCATTCTTTTGATTGATTAGTTTTGAAAAACTTTTGGAAGAATCTGCAAGAAGACGTTTGGAGGGCGTTGAGACCTATGGTGAAAAAGGAAATATCTTCACATAAAAACCAAACAGTAGCACTCTGCAAAATTTCTCTGGGATGTGTGCATTCTTCTCTGAGTTGAAGCTTCTCTTTTTGGTTGAGCAGATTTGAAACCGTTTTTTTTTAGAATCTGCAAGTGGTTATTCGAGATCATTTCGTCCAATGTGGGAAAAGGAAATATCTCCACATAAAAAGTAGACAGAAGCATTCTGAGCAACTTCTTGGTGATGTGGGCATTCAACTCTCAGGGTTGAAGCTTTCCTTTGGTTGCACAGATGTGAAAAAGTCCTTTTGTACAATCTGCAAGTGGATATTTGAGATATTTTCATCCAATGCTGTAAAGGAATTATCTTCACTTAAAAACAATACTGAAGCATTCTGAACAACTTCTTAGAGATGGGTGCACTCAACTCACAGAGTTGAGCCTTTCTTTTGATTGAGCAGTTTTGAAACTCTCTGTTTGAAGCATCTGCAAATGGGCGTTTGGACTGCTATGTGGCCTATGGTGGAAAATGATATATCTCCACCAAAATGATACACGGGAGCATGTTGCGAAATTTCCTTGTGATGTGTGCCTTCATCTCACATAGTGGAAGCTTTCTTTTGGTTAAGCAGATATGAAACAGTCTTTTTCTCGATTCTGCCAGTGCAAATTTGAAATCTTTTCTTCCAATGCGGTGAAAGGAATTATCTTCACATAAAACCTAGAGAGAAGCATTCTGTACAACTTCTTAGTGATATGTGCATTCCACTCACAGAGTTGAAACTTTCTTTTGATGGAGCAGTTTTGAAACAATCTGAAGAATCTGGAAGTGGACATTTGGAATGCTTTGAGGCCTATGGTGAAAAATTAAATATCTTCACGTGAAAAGTACTCAGAAGCTTCTGCGAAATTACTTTGTGATGTATGCATTCATCTCACAGAGTTCAAGTTTCCTTTTGGTTGAGCAGATTTGAAACAGTCTTTTTGCAGAATCTGCAAGTGGATATGTGAGATCTCTTCGTCCAGTGCGAGAAAAAGGAAATATCATCTCATAAAAGCTAGGCAGAAGATCCTGAACAAATTCTTAGTGATACATGCATTCAAGTGAAAAGGTGAACCATGCTTTTGATCCAGCAGTTTGAAACACTCTGTTTGAAGAATCTCTAAGTGGACATTTGGAGCGCTTTGAGGCCGATGTTGAAATAGGAAATATGTTCACATAAAAGCAACAGAAATTCATTCTGTGAAATTTCTTTGTGATGTGTGCTTTCTTCTCACAGTGTTGAAGCTTTCTTTTGGTTGAGCAGATTTGAAGCTTTCCTTTTGGACAATCTGCAATTGGATATTTGTGATCTTTACGTCCAATTGGGAACCGGATTTATCTTCACATAAAAACTAGACGGAAGCCTTCTGAGCAACTTCTTAGTGATGCGTGTATTCCACTCACAGAGTTGAACCTTTCTTTTGATTGAGCAGTTTTGAAACACTTTTTGTCAAGGATCTGCAAGGTTACAATTGGAGTGCTTTGAGACCTATGCTCAAAAAGGAAATATCTTCACATTAATACTACACAGAACCATTTTGCAAAATATGATTGTGATGTGTGCGTTCATCTGACAGAGTTGAAGCTTCCTTCTGGTTGAGCATATATGAAAATGACTTTATATGATGTCTGCAAGAGGATATTTGAGATCTTTGCGTCCAATGTGGGAAAAGGATTTATCTTCACTTAAAAACTTCACATAGGCATTCTGAGAAACATCTTAGTGATATGTGCATTCAACTCACAGAGTTGGACATTTCTTTTGATTCAGCAATTTTGAAACACGGTGTTTGAAGAATCTGCAGGTTGGCATTTGGAGTGCTTTGAGGGCAATGATGTAAAAGGAAATATCTTCATATAAAAACGACACAGAATAATTCTGTGAAATTTATTTGTGATGTGTGCATTCGTTTCACAGGGATAAACCTCTCCTATGGTTGAGCAGATTTGAAACTGCCTTTTTCTACAATCTGCAAGTGGATATTTGAGATCTTTTCTTCCAATGCATGAAAAGGAATTATCTTCACTTAGAAACTAGACGGAAGCATTCTGAGCAAATCTTTGTGATGTGTGCATTCATCTCATGGAGGACAGCCTTTCTTTTGCTTGAACAGTTTCGAAAATCTCTGTTAAAAGAATCTGCAACTGGACATTTGGGGTGCTTTGTGGCCTATGTTGAAAAAGGAAATATATTCTTATGAAAGCTAAAGAGAAGCATCCTGCGAAATTTCTTTATGATGTGTGCATTCATCTCACAGAGTTGAAGCTTTTATTTTGTTGAGCAGATTTGAAGAAGTCTTTTCCTAGAATCTGTAAGTGGATATTTGAGATGTCTGCGTCCATTGCGAGAAAAAGAATTATCTTCATATAAAAACTAGACAGAAGCATTCTCAACAACTATTTAGTGACATGTGCATTCAACTCACAGAGTTTAAACTTTCTTTTGATTGAGCAGTTTTGAAACACGGTGTTTGAAGGATCTGCAAGTGGACATTTGGAGGTCTTTGAGACCTATGACGAAAAAGCAAGTATCTTCACATAAAAACTACACAGAAACATCCTGCAAAATTTCTTTGTGATGTGTGCATTCATCTCAGAGATTTGAAGCTTTCTTGTGGTTGAGCAGATTTGAAACAGTCTTTCTGTAGACTCTGTAAATGCATGTTTGAGATCATTTCGTCCAAAGCAGGAAAAGGAAATATCTTCACATAAAAACCGGACGGAAGCATACTGAGCAACGTCTTAATGATATGTGCATTCAACTCAGAGAATTGAAGCATTCTTTTGATTGATTAGTTTTGAAAAACTTTTGGAAGAATCTGCAAGAAGACGTTTGGAGGGCGTTGAGACCTATGGTGAAAAAGGAAATATCTTCACATAAAAACCAAACAGTAGCACTCTGCAAAATTTCTCTGGGATGTGTGCATTCTTCTCTGAGTTGAAGCTTCTCTTTTTGGTTGAGCAGATTTGAAACCGTTTTTTTTTAGAATCTGCAAGTGGTTATTCGAGATCATTTCGTCCAATGTGGGAAAAGGAAATATCTCCACATAAAAAGTAGACAGAAGCATTCTGAGCAACTTCTTGGTGATGTGGGCATTCAACTCTCAGGGTTGAAGCTTTCCTTTGGTTGAACAGATGTGAAAAAGTCCTTTTGTACAATCTGCAAATGGATATTTGAGATATTTTCATCCAATGCTGTAAAGGAATTATCTTCACTTAAAAACAATACTGAAGCATTCTGAACAACTTCTTAGAGATGGGTGCACTCAACTCACAGAGTTGAGCCTTTCTTTTGATTGAGCAGTTTTGAAACTCTCTGTTTGAAGCATCTGCAAATGGGCGTTTGGACTGCTATGTGGCCTATGGTGGAAAATGATATATCTTCACCAAAATGATACACGGGAGCATCTTGCGAAATTTCCTTGTGATGTGTGCCTTCATCTGACATAGAGGAAGCTTTCTTTTGGTTAAGCAGATATGAAACAGTCTTTTTCTCGATTCTGCCAGTGCAAATTTGAAATCTTTTCTTCCAATGCGGTGAAAGGAATTATCTTCACATAAAACCTAGAGAGAAGCATTCTGTACAACTTCTTAGTGATATGTGCATTCCACTCACAGAGTTGAAACTTTCTTTTGATGGAGCAGTTTTGAAACAATCTGAAGAATCTGGAAGTGGACATTTGGAATGCTTTGAGGCCTATGGTGAAAAATTAAATATCTTCACGTGAAAAGTACTCAGAAGCTTCTGCGAAATTACTTTGTGATGTATGCATTCATCTCACAGAGTTCAAGTTTCCTTTTGGTTGAGCAGATTTGAAACAGTCTTTTTGTAGAATCTGCAAGTGGATATGTGAGATCTCTTCGTCCAGTGCGAGAAAAAGGAAATATCATCTCATAAAAGCTAGGCAGAAGATCCTGAACAAATTCTTAGTGATACATGCATTCAAGTGAAAAGGTGAACCATGCTTTTGATCCAGCAGTTTGAAACACTCTGTTTGAAGAATCTGTAAGTGGACATTTGGAGCGCTTTGAGGCCGATGTTGAAATAGGAAATATGTTCACATAAAAGCAACAGAAATTCATTCTGTGAAATTTCTTTGTGATGTGTGCTTTCTTCTCACAGTGTTGAAGCTTTCTTTTGGTTGAGCAGATTTGAAGCTTTCCTTTTGGACAATCTGCAATTGGATATTTGTGATCTTTACGTCCAATTGGGAACCGGATTTATCTTCACATAAAAACTAGACGGAAGCCTTCTGAGCAACTTCTTAGTGATGCGTGTATTCCACTCACAGAGTTGAACCTTTCTTTTGATTGAGCAGTTTTGAAACAGTTTTTGTCAAGAATCTTCAAGGTTACCATTGGAGTGCTTTGAGACCTATGCTCAAAAAGGAAATATCTTCACATTAATACTACACAGAACCATTTTGCAAAATATGATTGTGATGTGTGCGTTCATCTGACAGAGGTGAAGCTTCCTTCTGGTTGAGCATATATGAAAATGACTTTATATGGTGTCTGCAAGAGGATATTTGAGATCTTTGCGTCCAATGTGGGAAAAGGAAATATCTTCACTTAAAAACTTCACATAGGCATTCTGAGAAACTTCTTAGTGATATGTGCATTCAACTCACAGATTTGGACATTTCTTTTGATTCAGCAATTTTGAAACACGGTGTTTGAAGAATCTGCAGGTTGGCATTTGGAGTGCTTTGAGGGCAATGATGTAAAAGGATATATCTTCATATAAAAACTACACAGAATAATTCTGTGAAATTTATTTGTGATGCGTGCATTCGTTTCACAGGGATAAACCTCTCCTATGGTTGAGCAGATTTGAAACTGCCTTTTTCTACAATCTGCAAGTGGATATTTGAGATCTTTTCTTCCAATGCATGAAAAGGAATTATCTTCACTTAGAAACTAGACGGAAGCATTCTGAGCAAATCATTCGTGATGTGTGCATTCATCTCATGGAGGTCAGCCTTTCTTTTGCTTGAATAGTTTCGAAACTCTCTGTTAAAAGAATCTGCAACTGGACATTTGGAGTGCTTTGAGGCCTATGGTGAATAAGGAAATATATTCTTATGAAAGCTAAAGAGAAGCATCCTGCGAAATTTCTTTATGATGTGTGCATTCATCTCACAGAGTTGAAGCTTTTATTTGTTGAGCAGATTTGAAGAAGTCTTTTCCTAGAATCTGTAAGTGGATATTTGAGATGTCAGCGTCCATTGCGAGAAAAAGAATTATCTTCATATAAACACTAGACAGAAGCATTCTCAACAACTATTTAGTGACATGTGCATTCAACTCACAGAGTTTAAACTTTCTTTTGATTGAGCAGTTTTGAAACACGGTGTTTGAAGGATCTGCAAGTGGACATTTGGAGGTCTTTGAGACCTATGACGAAAAAGCAAGTATCTTCACATAAAAACTACACAGAAACATCCTGCAAAATTTCTTTGTGATGTGTGCATTCATCTCAGAGATTTGAAGCTTTCTTGTGGTTGAGCAGATTTGAAACAGTCTTTCTGTAGACTCTGTAAATGCATGTTTGAGATCATTTCGTCCAATGCAGGAAAAGGAAATATCTTCACATAAAAACCGGACGGAAGCATACTGAGCAACGTCTTAATGATATGTGCATTCAACTCAGAGAATTGAAGCATTCTTTTGATTGATTAGTTTTGAAAAACTTTTGGAAGAATCTGCAAGAAGACATTTGGAGGGCGTTGAGACCTATGGTGAAAAAGGAAATATCTTCACATAAAAACCAAACAGTAGCACTCTGCAAAATTTCTCTGGGATGTGTGCATTCTTCTCTGAGTTGAAGCTTCTCTTTTTGGTTGAGCAGATTTGAAACCGTTTTTTTTTAGAATCTGCAAGTGGTTATTCGAGATCTTTTCGTCCAATGTGGGAAAAGGAAATATCTCCACATAAAAAGTAGACAGAAGCATTCTGAGCAACTTCTTGGTGATGTGGGCATTCAACTCTCAGGGTTGAAGCTTTCCTTTGGTTGAACAGATGTGAAAAAGTCCTTTTGTACAATCTGCAAGTGGATATTTGAGATATTTTCATCCAATGCTGTAAAGGAATTATCTTCACTTAAAAACAATACTGAAGAATTCTGAAAAACTTCTTAGAGATGGGTGCACTCAACTCACAGAGTTGAGCCTTTCTTTTGATTGAGCAATTTTGAAACTCTCTGTTTGAAGCATCTGCAAATGGGCATTTGGACTGCTATGTGGCCTATGGTGGAAAATGATATATCTTCACCAAAATGATACACGGGAGCATCTTGCGAAATTTCCTTGTGATGTGTGCCTTCATCTCAGATAGTGGAAGCTTTCTTTTGGTTAAGCAGATATGAAACAGTCTTTTTCTAGATTCTGCCAGTGCAAATTTGAAATCTTTTCTTCCAATGCGGTGAAAGGAATTATCTTCACATAAAACCTAGAGAGAAGCATTCTGTACAACTTCTTAATGATATGTGCATTCCACTCACAGAGTTGAAACTTTCTTTTGATGGAGCAGTTTTGAAACAATCTGAAGAATCTGGAAGTGGACATTTGGAATGCTTTGAGGCCTATGGTGAAAAATTAAATATCTTCATGTGAAAAGTACTCAGAAGCTTCTGCGAAATTACTTTGTGATGTATGCATTCATCTCACAGAGTTCAAGTTTCCTTTTGGTTGAGCAGATTTGAAACAGTCTTTTTGTAGAATCTGCAAGTGGATATGTGAGATCTCTTCGTCCAGTGCGAGAAAAAGGAAATATCAACTCATAAAAGCCAGGCAGAAGATCCTGAACAAATTCTTAGTGATACATGCATTCAAGTGAAAAGGTGAACCATGCATTTGATCCAGCAGTTTGAAACACTATGTTTGAAGAATCTGTAAGTGGACATTTGGAGCGCTTTGAGGCCTATGTTGAAATAGGAAATATGTTCACATAAAAGCAACAGAAATTCATTCTGTGAAATTTCTTTGTGATGTGTGCTTTCTTCTCACAGTGTTGAAGCTTTCTTTTGGTTGAGCAGATTTGAAGCTTTCCTTTTGGACAATCTGCAATTGGATATTTGTGATCTTTACGTCCAATTGGGAACTGGATTTATCTTCACATAAAAACTAGACGGAAGCATTCTGAGCAACTGCTTAGTGATGCGTGTATTACACTCACAGAGTTGAACCTTTCTTTTGATTGAGCAGTTTTGAAACACTTTTTGTCAAGAATCTGCAAGGTTACCATTGGAGTGCTTTGAGACCTATGCTCAAAAAGGAAATATCTTCACATTAATACTACACAGAACCATTTTGCAAAATATGATTGTGATGTGTGCGTTCATCTGACAGAGGTGAAGCTTCCTTCTGGTTGAGCATATATGAAAATGACTTTATATGGTGTCTGCAAGAGGATATTTGAGATCTTTGCGTCCAATGTGGGAAAAGGAAATATCTTCACTTAAAAACTTCACATAGGCATTCTGAGAAACTTCTTAGTGATATGTGCATTCAACTCACAGTGTTGGACATTTCTTTTGATTCAGCAGTTTTGAAACACGGTGTTTGAAGAATCTGCAGGTTGGCATTTGGAGTGCTTTGAGGGCAATGATGTAAAAGGAAATATCTTCATATAAAAACTACACAGAATAATTCTGTGAAATTTATTTGTGATGTGTGCATTCGTTTCACAGGGATAAACATCTCCTATGGTTGAGCAGATTTGAAACTGCCTTTTTCAACAATCTGCAAGTGGATATTTGAGATCTTTTCTTCCAATGCATGAAAAGGAATTATCTTCACTTAGAAACTAGACGGAAGCATTCTGAGCAAATCCTTTGTGATGTGTGCATTCATCTCATGGAGGTCAGCCTTTCTTTTGCTTGAACAGTTTCGAAACTCTCTTTTAAAAGATTCTGCAACTGGACATTTGGAGTGCTTTGAGGCCTATGGTGAAAAAGGAAATATATTCTTATGAAAGCTAAAGAGAAGCATCCTGTGAAATTCCTTTATGATGTGTGCATTCATCTCACAGAGTTGAAGCTTTTATTTTGTTGAGCAGATTTGAAGAAGTCTTTTCCTAGAATCTGTAAGTGGATATTTGAGATGTCTGCGTCCATTGCGAGAAAAAGAATTATCTTCATATAAAAACTAGACAGAAGCATTCTCAACAACTATTTAGTGACATGTGCATTCAACTCACAGAGTTTAAACTTTCTTTTGATTGAGCAGTTTTGAAACACGGTGTTTGAAGGATCTGCAAGTGGACATTTGGAGGTCTTTGAGACCTATGACGAAAAAGCAAGTATCTTCACATAAAAACTACACAGAAACATCCTGCAAAATTTCTTTGTGATGTGTGCATTCATCTCAGAGATTTGAAGCTTTCTTGTGGTTGAGCAGATTTGAAACAGTCTTTTTGTAGACTCTGTAACTGCATGTTTGAGATCATTTCGTCCAATGCAGGAAAAGGAAAAATCTTCACATAAAAACCGGACGGAAGCATACTGAGCAACTTCTTAATGATATGTGCATTCAACTCAGAGAATTGAAGCATTCTTTTGATTGATCAGTTTTGAAAAACTTTTGGAAGAATCTGCAAGAAGACGTTTGGAGGGCGTTGAGACCTATGGTGAAAAAGGAAATATCTTCACATAAAAACCAAACAGTAGCACTCTGCAAAATTTCTCTGGGATGTGTGCATTCTTCTCTGAGTTGAAGCTTCTCTTTTTGGTTGAGCAGATTTGAAACCTTTTTTTTTAGAATCTGCAAGTGGTTATTCGAGATCATTTCGTCCAATGTGGGAAAAGGAAATATCTCCACATAAAAAGTAGACAGAAGCATTCTGAGCAACTTCTTGGTGATGTGGGCATTCAACTCTCAGGGTTGAAGCTTTCCTTTGGTTGAACAGATGTGAAAAAGTCCTTTTGTACAATCTGCAAGTGGATATTTGAGATATTTTCATCCAATGCTGTAAAGGAATTATCTTCACTTAAAAACAATACTGAAGCATTCTGAACAACTTCTTAGAGATGGGTGCACTCAACTCACAGAGTTGAGCCTTTCTTTTGATTGAGCAGTTTTGAAACTCTCTGTTTGAAGCATCTGCAAATGGGCGTTTGGACTGCTATGTGGCCTATGGTGGAAAATGATATATCTCCACCAAAATGATACACGGGAGCATGTTGCGAAATTTCCTTGTGATGTGTGCCTTCATCTCACATAGTGGAAGCTTTCTTTTGGTTAAGCAGATATGAAACAGTCTTTTTCTCGATTCTGCCAGTGCAAATTTGAAATCTTTTCTTCCAATGCGGTGAAAGGAATTATCTTCACATAAAACCTAGAGAGAAGCATTCTGTACAACTTCTTAGTGATATGTGCATTCCACTCACAGAGTTGAAACTTTCTTTTGATGGAGCAGTTTTGAAACAATCTGAAGAATCTGGAAGTGGACATTTGGAATGCTTTGAGGCCTATGGTGAAAAATTAAATATCTTCACGTGAAAAGTACTCAGAAGCTTCTGCGAAATTACTTTGTGATGTATGCATTCATCTCACAGAGTTCAAGTTTCCTTTTGGTTGAGCAGATTTGAAACAGTCTTTTTGCAGAATCTGCAAGTGGATATGTGAGATCTCTTCGTCCAGTGCGAGAAAAAGGAAATATCATCTCATAAAAGCTAGGCAGAAGATCCTGAACAAATTCTTAGTGATACATGCATTCAAGTGAAAAGGTGAACCATGCTTTTGATCCAGCAGTTTGAAACACTCTGTTTGAAGAATCTCTAAGTGGACATTTGGAGCGCTTTGAGGCCGATGTTGAAATAGGAAATATGTTCACATAAAAGCAACAGAAATTCATTCTGTGAAATTTCTTTGTGATGTGTGCTTTCTTCTCACAGTGTTGAAGCTTTCTTTTGGTTGAGCAGATTTGAAGCTTTCCTTTTGGACAATCTGCAATTGGATATTTGTGATCTTTACGTCCAATTGGGAACCGGATTTATCTTCACATAAAAACTAGACGGAAGCCTTCTGAGCAACTTCTTAGTGATGCGTGTATTCCACTCACAGAGTTGAACCTTTCTTTTGATTGAGCAGTTTTGAAACACTTTTTGTCAAGGATCTGCAAGGTTACAATTGGAGTGCTTTGAGACCTATGCTCAAAAAGGAAATATCTTCACATTAATACTACACAGAACCATTTTGAAAAATATGATTGTGATGTGTGCGTTCATCTGACAGAGTTGAAGCTTCCTTCTGGTTGAGCATATATGAAAATGACTTTATATGATGTCTGCAAGAGGATATTTGAGATCTTTGCGTCCAATGTGGGAAAAGGATTTATCTTCACTTAAAAACTTCACATAGGCATTCTGAGAAACATCTTAGTGATATGTGCATTCAACTCACAGAGTTGGACATTTCTTTTGATTCAGCAATTTTGAAACACGGTGTTTGAAGAATCTGCAGGTTGGCATTTGGAGTGCTTTGAGGGCAATGATGTAAAAGGAAATATCTTCATATAAAAACGACACAGAATAATTCTGTGAAATTTATTTGTGATGTGTGCATTCGTTTCACAGGGATAAACCTCTCCTATGGTTGAGCAGATTTGAAACTGCCTTTTTCTACAATCTGCAAGTGGATATTTGAGATCTTTTCTTCCAATGCATGAAAAGGAATTATCTTCACTTAGAAACTAGACGGAAGCATTCTGAGCAAATCTTTGTGATGTGTGCATTCATCTCATGGAGGACAGCCTTTCTTTTGCTTGAACAGTTTCGAAAATCTCTGTTAAAAGAATCTGCAACTGGACATTTGGGGTGCTTTGTGGCCTATGTTGAAAAAGGAAATATATTCTTATGAAAGCTAAAGAGAAGCATCCTGCGAAATTTCTTTATGATGTGTGCATTCATCTCACAGAGTTGAAGCTTTTATTTTGTTGAGCAGATTTGAAGAAGTCTTTTCCTAGAATCTGTAAGTGGATATTTGAGATGTCTGCGTCCATTGCGAGAAAAAGAATTATCTTCATATAAAAACTAGACAGAAGCATTCTCAACAACTATTTAGTGACATGTGCATTCAACTCACAGAGTTTAAACTTTCTTTTGATTGAGCAGTTTTGAAACACGGTGTTTGAAGGATCTGCAAGTGGACATTTGGAGGTCTTTGAGACCTATGACGAAAAAGCAAGTATCTTCACATAAAAACTACACAGAAACATCCTGCAAAATTTCTTTGTGATGTGTGCATTCATCTCAGAGATTTGAAGCTTTCTTGTGGTTGAGCAGATTTGAAACAGTCTTTCTGTAGACTCTGTAAATGCATGTTTGAGATCATTTCGTCCAAAGCAGGAAAAGGAAATATCTTCACATAAAAACCGGACGGAAGCATACTGAGCAACGTCTTAATGATATGTGCATTCAACTCAGAGAATTGAAGCATTCTTTTGATTGATTAGTTTTGAAAAACTTTTGGAAGAATCTGCAAGAAGACGTTTGGAGGGCGTTGAGACCTATGGTGAAAAAGGAAATATCTTCACATAAAAACCAAACAGTAGCACTCTGCAAAATTTCTCTGGGATGTGTGCATTCTTCTCTGAGTTGAAGCTTCTCTTTTTGGTTGAGCAGATTTGAAACCGTTTTTTTTTAGAATCTGCAAGTGGTTATTCGAGATCATTTCGTCCAATGTGGGAAAAGGAAATATCTCCACATAAAAAGTAGACAGAAGCATTCTGAGCAACTTCTTGGTGATGTGGGCATTCAACTCTCAGGGTTGAAGCTTTCCTTTGGTTGAACAGATGTGAAAAAGTCCTTTTGTACAATCTGCAAATGGATATTTGAGATATTTTCATCCAATGCTGTAAAGGAATTATCTTCACTTAAAAACAATACTGAAGCATTCTGAACAACTTCTTAGAGATGGGTGCACTCAACTCACAGAGTTGAGCCTTTCTTTTGATTGAGCAGTTTTGAAACTCTCTGTTTGAAGCATCTGCAAATGGGCGTTTGGACTGCTATGTGGCCTATGGTGGAAAATGATATATCTTCACCAAAATGATACACGGGAGCATCTTGCGAAATTTCCTTGTGATGTGTGCCTTCATCTGACATAGAGGAAGCTTTCTTTTGGTTAAGCAGATATGAAACAGTCTTTTTCTCGATTCTGCCAGTGCAAATTTGAAATCTTTTCTTCCAATGCGGTGAAAGGAATTATCTTCACATAAAACCTAGAGAGAAGCATTCTGTACAACTTCTTAGTGATATGTGCATTCCACTCACAGAGTTGAAACTTTCTTTTGATGGAGCAGTTTTGAAACAATCTGAAGAATCTGGAAGTGGACATTTGGAATGCTTTGAGGCCTATGGTGAAAAATTAAATATCTTCACGTGAAAAGTACTCAGAAGCTTCTGCGAAATTACTTTGTGATGTATGCATTCATCTCACAGAGTTCAAGTTTCCTTTTGGTTGAGCAGATTTGAAACAGTCTTTTTGTAGAATCTGCAAGTGGATATGTGAGATCTCTTCGTCCAGTGCGAGAAAAAGGAAATATCATCTCATAAAAGCTAGGCAGAAGATCCTGAACAAATTCTTAGTGATACATGCATTCAAGTGAAAAGGTGAACCATGCTTTTGATCCAGCAGTTTGAAACACTCTGTTTGAAGAATCTGTAAGTGGACATTTGGAGCGCTTTGAGGCCGATGTTGAAATAGGAAATATGTTCACATAAAAGCAACAGAAATTCATTCTGTGAAATTTCTTTGTGATGTGTGCTTTCTTCTCACAGTGTTGAAGCTTTCTTTTGGTTGAGCAGATTTGAAGCTTTCCTTTTGGACAATCTGCAATTGGATATTTGTGATCTTTACGTCCAATTGGGAACCGGATTTATCTTCACATAAAAACTAGACGGAAGCCTTCTGAGCAACTTCTTAGTGATGCGTGTATTCCACTCACAGAGTTGAACCTTTCTTTTGATTGAGCAGTTTTGAAACACTTTTTGTCAAGAATCTTCAAGGTTACCATTGGAGTGCTTTGAGACCTATGCTCAAAAAGGAAATATCTTCACATTAATACTACACAGAACCATTTTGCAAAATATGATTGTGATGTGTGCGTTCATCTGACAGAGGTGAAGCTTCCTTCTGGTTGAGCATATATGAAAATGACTTTATATGGTGTCTGCAAGAGGATATTTGAGATCTTTGCGTCCAATGTGGGAAAAGGAAATATCTTCACTTAAAAACTTCACATAGGCATTCTGAGAAACTTCTTAGTGATATGTGCATTCAACTCACAGTGTTGGACATTTCTTTTGATTCAGCAGTTTTGAAACACGGTGTTTGAAGAATCTGCAGGTTGGCATTTGGAGTGCTTTGAGGGCAATGATGTAAAAGGAAATATCTTCATATAAAAACTACACAGAATAATTCTGTGAAATTTATTTGTGATGCGTGCATTCGTTTCACAGGGATAAACATCTCCTATGGTTGAGCAGATTTGAAACTGCCTTTTTCAACAATCTGCAAGTGGATATTTGAGATCTTTTCTTCCAATGCATGAAAAGGAATTATCTTCACTTAGAAACTAGACGGAAGCATTCTGAGCAAATCCTTTGTGATGTGTGCATTCATCTCATGGAGGTCAGCCTTTCTTTTGCTTGAACAGTTTCGAAACTCTCTTTTAAAAGATTCTGCAACTGGACATTTGGAGTGCTTTGAGGCCTATGGTGAAAAAGGAAATATATTCTTATGAAAGCTAAAGAGAAGCATCCTGTGAAATTCCTTTATGATGTGTGCATTCATCTCACAGAGTTGAAGCTTTTATTTTGTTGAGCAGATTTGAAGAAGTCTTTTCCTAGAATCTGTAAGTGGATATTTGAGATGTCTGCGTCCATTGCGAGAAAAAGAATTATCTTCATATAAAAACTAGACAGAAGCATTCTCAACAACTATTTAGTGACATGTGCATTCAACTCACAGAGTTTAAACTTTCTTTTGATTGAGCAGTTTTGAAACACGGTGTTTGAAGGATCTGCAAGTGGACATTTGGAGGTCTTTGAGACCTATGACGAAAAAGCAAGTATCTTCACATAAAAACTACACAGAAACATCCTGCAAAATTTCTTTGTGATGTGTGCATTCATCTCAGAGATTTGAAGCTTTCTTGTGGTTGAGCAGATTTGAAACAGTCTTTTTGTAGACTCTGTAACTGCATGTTTGAGATCATTTCGTCCAATGCAGGAAAAGGAAAAATCTTCACATAAAAACCGGACGGAAGCATACTGAGCAACTTCTTAATGATATGTGCATTCAACTCAGAGAATTGAAGCATTCTTTTGATTGATCAGTTTTGAAAAACTTTTGGAAGAATCTGCAAGAAGACGTTTGGAGGGCGTTGAGACCTATGGTGAAAAAGGAAATATCTTCACATAAAAACCAAACAGTAGCACTCTGCAAAATTTCTCTGGGATGTGTGCATTCTTCTCTGAGTTGAAGCTTCTCTTTTTGGTTGAGCAGATTTGAAACCGTTTTTTTTTAGAATCTGCAAGTGGTTATTCGAGATCATTTCGTCCAATGTGGGAAAAGGAAATATCTCCACATAAAAAGTAGACAGAAGCATTCTGAGCAACTTCTTGGTGATGTGGGCATTCAACTCTCAGGGTTGAAGCTTTCCTTTGGTTGAACAGATGTGAAGAAGTCCTTTTGTACAATCTGCAAGTGGATATTTGAGATATTTTCATCCAATGCTGTAAAGGAATTATCTTCACTTAAAAACAATACTGAAGCATTCTGAACAACTTCTTAGAGATGGGTGCACTCAACTCACAGAGTTGAGCCTTTCTTTTGATTGAGCAGTTTTGAAACTCTCTGTTTGAAGCATCTGCAAATGGGCGTTTGGACTGCTATGTGGCCTATGGTGGAAAATGATATATCTCCACCAAAATGATACACGGGAGCATGTTGCGAAATTTCCTTGTGATGTGTGCCTTCATCTCACATAGTGGAAGCTTTCTTTTGGTTAAGCAGATATGAAACAGTCTTTTTCTCGATTCTGCCAGTGCAAATTTGAAATCTTTTCTTCCAATGCGGTGAAAGGAATTATCTTCACATAAAACCTAGAGAGAAGCATTCTGTACAACTTCTTAGTGATATGTGCATTCCACTCACAGAGTTGAAACTTTCTTTTGATGGAGCAGTTTTGAAACAATCTGAAGAATCTGGAAGTGGACATTTGGAATGCTTTGAGGCCTATGGTGAAAAATTAAATATCTTCACGTGAAAAGTACTCAGAAGCTTCTGCGAAATTACTTTGTGATGTATGCATTCATCTCACAGAGTTCAAGTTTCCTTTTGGTTGAGCAGATTTGAAACAGTCTTTTTGCAGAATCTGCAAGTGGATATGTGAGATCTCTTCGTCCAGTGCGAGAAAAAGGAAATATCATCTCATAAAAGCTAGGCAGAAGATCCTGAACAAATTCTTAGTGATACATGCATTCAAGTGAAAAGGTGAACCATGCTTTTGATCCAGCAGTTTGAAACACTCTGTTTGAAGAATCTCTAAGTGGACATTTGGAGCGCTTTGAGGCCGATGTTGAAATAGGAAATATGTTCACATAAAAGCAACAGAAATTCATTCTGTGAAATTTCTTTGTGATGTGTGCTTTCTTCTCACAGTGTTGAAGCTTTCTTTTGGTTGAGCAGATTTGAAGCTTTCCTTTTGGACAATCTGCAATTGGATATTTGTGATCTTTACGTCCAATTGGGAACCGGATTTATCTTCACATAAAAACTAGACGGAAGCCTTCTGAGCAACTTCTTAGTGATGCGTGTATTCCACTCACAGAGTTGAACCTTTCTTTTGATTGAGCAGTTTTGAAACACTTTTTGTCAAGGATCTGCAAGGTTACAATTGGAGTGCTTTGAGACCTATGCTCAAAAAGGAAATATCTTCACATTAATACTACACAGAACCATTTTGCAAAATATGATTGTGATGTGTGCGTTCATCTGACAGAGTTGAAGCTTCCTTCTGGTTGAGCATATATGAAAATGACTTTATATGATGTCTGCAAGAGGATATTTGAGATCTTTGCGTCCAATGTGGGAAAAGGATTTATCTTCACTTAAAAACTTCACATAGGCATTCTGAGAAACATCTTAGTGATATGTGCATTCAACTCACAGAGTTGGACATTTCTTTTGATTCAGCAATTTTGAAACACGGTGTTTGAAGAATCTGCAGGTTGGCATTTGGAGTGCTTTGAGGGCAATGATGTAAAAGGAAATATCTTCATATAAAAACGACACAGAATAATTCTGTGAAATTTATTTGTGATGTGTGCATTCGTTTCACAGGGATAAACCTCTCCTATGGTTGAGCAGATTTGAAACTGCCTTTTTCTACAATCTGCAAGTGGATATTTGAGATCTTTTCTTCCAATGCATGAAAAGGAATTATCTTCACTTAGAAACTAGACGGAAGCATTCTGAGCAAATCTTTGTGATGTGTGCATTCATCTCATGGAGGACAGCCTTTCTTTTGCTTGAACAGTTTCGAAAATCTCTGTTAAAAGAATCTGCAACTGGACATTTGGGGTGCTTTGTGGCCTATGTTGAAAAAGGAAATATATTCTTATGAAAGCTAAAGAGAAGCATCCTGCGAAATTTCTTTATGATGTGTGCATTCATCTCACAGAGTTGAAGCTTTTATTTTGTTGAGCAGATTTGAAGAAGTCTTTTCCTAGAATCTGTAAGTGGATATTTGAGATGTCTGCGTCCATTGCGAGAAAAAGAATTATCTTCATATAAAAACTAGACAGAAGCATTCTCAACAACTATTTAGTGACATGTGCATTCAACTCACAGAGTTTAAACTTTCTTTTGATTGAGCAGTTTTGAAACACGGTGTTTGAAGGATCTGCAAGTGGACATTTGGAGGTCTTTGAGACCTATGACGAAAAAGCAAGTATCTTCACATAAAAACTACACAGAAACATCCTGCAAAATTTCTTTGTGATGTGTGCATTCATCTCAGAGATTTGAAGCTTTCTTGTGGTTGAGCAGATTTGAAACAGTCTTTCTGTAGACTCTGTAAATGCATGTTTGAGATCATTTCGTCCAAAGCAGGAAAAGGAAATATCTTCACATAAAAACCGGACGGAAGCATACTGAGCAACGTCTTAATGATATGTGCATTCAACTCAGAGAATTGAAGCATTCTTTTGATTGATTAGTTTTGAAAAACTTTTGGAAGAATCTGCAAGAAGACGTTTGGAGGGCGTTGAGACCTATGGTGAAAAAGGAAATATCTTCACATAAAAACCAAACAGTAGCACTCTGCAAAATTTCTCTGGGATGTGTGCATTCTTCTCTGAGTTGAAGCTTCTCTTTTTGGTTGAGCAGATTTGAAACCGTTTTTTTTTAGAATCTGCAAGTGGTTTTTCGAGATCATTTCGTCCAATGTGGGAAAAGGAAATATCTCCACATAAAAAGTAGACAGAAGCATTCTGAGCAACTTCTTGGTGATGTGGGCATTCAACTCTCAGGGTTGAAGCTTTCCTTTGGTTGAACAGATGTGAAAAAGTCCTTTTGTACAATCTGCAAATGGATATTTGAGATATTTTCATCCAATGCTGTAAAGGAATTATCTTCACTTAAAAACAATACTGAAGCATTCTGAACAACTTCTTAGAGATGGGTGCACTCAACTCACAGAGTTGAGCCTTTCTTTTGATTGAGCAGTTTTGAAACTCTCTGTTTGAAGCATCTGCAAATGGGCGTTTGGACTGCTATGTGGCCTATGGTGGAAAATGATATATCTTCACCAAAATGATACACGGGAGCATCTTGCGAAATTTCCTTGTGATGTGTGCCTTCATCTGACATAGAGGAAGCTTTCTTTTGGTTAAGCAGATATGAAACAGTCTTTTTCTCGATTCTGCCAGTGCAAATTTGAAATCTTTTCTTCCAATGCGGTGAAAGGAATTATCTTCACATAAAACCTAGAGAGAAGCATTCTGTACAACTTCTTAGTGATATGTGCATTCCACTCACAGAGTTGAAACTTTCTTTTGATGGAGCAGTTTTGAAACAATCTGAAGAATCTGGAAGTGGACATTTGGAATGCTTTGAGGCCTATGGTGAAAAATTAAATATCTTCACGTGAAAAGTACTCAGAAGCTTCTGCGAAATTACATTGTGATGTATGCATTCATCTCACAGAGTTCAAGTTTCCTTTTGGTTGAGCAGATTTGAAACAGTCTTTTTGTAGAATCTGCAAGTGGATATGTGAGATCTCTTCGTCCAGTGCGAGAAAAAGGAAATATCATCTCATAAAAGCTAGGCAGAAGATCCTGAACAAATTCTTAGTGATACATGCATTCAAGTGAAAAGGTGAACCATGCTTTTGATCCAGCAGTTTGAAACACTCTGTTTGAAGAATCTGTAAGTGGACATTTGGAGCGCTTTGAGGCCGATGTTGAAATAGGAAATATGTTCACATAAAAGCAACAGAAATTCATTCTGTGAAATTTCTTTGTGATGTGTGCTTTCTTCTCACAGTGTTGAAGCTTTCTTTTGGTTGAGCAGATTTGAAGCTTTCCTTTTGGACAATCTGCAATTGGATATTTGTGATCTTTACGTCCAATTGGGAACCGGATTTATCTTCACATAAAAACTAGACGGAAGCCTTCTGAGCAACTTCTTAGTGATGCGTGTATTCCACTCACAGAGTTGAACCTTTCTTTTGATTGAGCAGTTTTGAAACACTTTTTGTCAAGAATCTTCAAGGTTACCATTGGAGTGCTTTGAGACCTATGCTCAAAAAGGAAATATCTTCACATTAATACTACACAGAACCATTTTGCAAAATATGATTGTGATGTGTGCGTTCATCTGACAGAGGTGAAGCTTCCTTCTGGTTGAGCATATATGAAAATGACTTTATATGGTGTCTGAAAGAGGATATTTGAGATCTTTGCGTCCAATGTGGGAAAAGGAAATATCTTCACTTAAAAACTTCACATAGGCATTCTGAGAAACTTCTTAGTGATATGTGCATTCAACTCACAGATTTGGACATTTCTTTTGATTCAGCAGTTTTGAAACACGGTGTTTGAAGAATCTGCAGGTTGGCATTTGGAGTGCTTTGAGGGCAATGATGTAAAAGGATATATCTTCATATAAAAACTACACAGAATAATTCTGTGAAATTTATTTGTGATGCGTGCATTCGTTTCACAGGGATAAACCTCTCCTATGGTTGAGCAGATTTGAAACTGCCTTTTTCTACAATCTGCAAGTGGATATTTGAGATCTTTTCTTCCAATGCATGAAAAGGAATTATCTTCACTTAGAAACTAGACGGAAGCATTCTGAGCAAATCATTCGTGATGTGTGCATTCATCTCATGGAGGTCAGCCTTTCTTTTGCTTGAATAGTTTCGAAACTCTCTGTTAAAAGAATCTACAACTGGACATTTGGAGTGCTTTGAGGCCTATGGTGAATAAGGAAATATATTCTTATGAAAGCTAAAGAGAAGCATCCTGCGAAATTTCTTTATGATGTGTGCATTCATCTCACAGAGTTGAAGCTTTTATTTGTTGAGCAGATTTGAAGAAGTCTTTTCCTAGAATCTGTAAGTGGATATTTGAGATGTCAGCGTCCATTGCGAGAAAAAGAATTATCTTCATATAAACACTAGACAGAAGCATTCTCAACAACTATTTAGTGACATGTGCATTCAACTCACAGAGTTTAAACTTTCTTTTGATTGAGCAGTTTTGAAACACGGTGTTTGAAGGATCTGCAAGTGGACATTTGGAGGTCTTTGAGACCTATGACGAAAAAGCAAGTATCTTCACATAAAAACTACACAGAAACATCCTGCAAAATTTCTTTGTGATGTGTGCATTCATCTCAGAGATTTGAAGCTTTCTTGTGGTTGAGCAGATTTGAAACAGTCTTTCTGTAGACTCTGTAAATGCATGTTTGAGATCATTTCGTCCAATGCAGGAAAAGGAAATATCTTCACATAAAAACCGGACGGAAGCATACTGAGCAACGTCTTAATGATATGTGCATTCAACTCAGAGAATTGAAGCATTCTTTTGATTGATTAGTTTTGAAAAACTTTTGGAAGAATCTGCAAGAAGACATTTGGAGGGCGTTGAGACCTATGGTGAAAAAGGAAATATCTTCACATAAAAACCAAACAGTAGCACTCTGCAAAATTTCTCTGGGATGTGTGCATTCTTCTCTGAGTTGAAGCTTCTCTTTTTGGTTGAGCAGATTTGAAACCGTTTTTTTTTAGAATCTGCAAGTGGTTATTCGAGATCTTTTCGTCCAATGTGGGAAAAGGAAATATCTCCACATAAAAAGTAGACAGAAGCATTCTGAGCAACTTCTTGGTGATGTGGGCATTCAACTCTCAGGGTTGAAGCTTTCCTTTGGTTGAACAGATGTGAAAAAGTCCTTTTGTACAATCTGCAAGTGGATATTTGAGATATTTTCATCCAATGCTGTAAAGGAATTATCTTCACTTAAAAACAATACTGAAGAATTCTGAAAAACTTCTTAGAGATGGGTGCACTCAACTCACAGAGTTGAGCCTTTCTTTTGATTGAGCAATTTTGAAACTCTCTGTTTGAAGCATCTGCAAATGGGCATTTGGACTGCTATGTGGCCTATGGTGGAAAATGATATATCTTCACCAAAATGATACACGGGAGCATCTTGCGAAATTTCCTTGTGATGTGTGCCTTCATCTCAGATAGTGGAAGCTTTCTTTTGGTTAAGCAGATATGAAACAGTCTTTTTCTAGATTCTGCCAGTGCAAATTTGAAATCTTTTCTTCCAATGCGGTGAAAGGAATTATCTTCACATAAAACCTAGAGAGAAGCATTCTGTACAACTTCTTAATGATATGTGCATTCCACTCACAGAGTTGAAACTTTCTTTTGATGGAGCAGTTTTGAAACAATCTGAAGAATCTGGAAGTGGACATTTGGAATGCTTTGAGGCCTATGGTGAAAAATTAAATATCTTCATGTGAAAAGTACTCAGAAGCTTCTGCGAAATTACTTTGTGATGTATGCATTCATCTCACAGAGTTCAAGTTTCCTTTTGGTTGAGCAGATTTGAAACAGTCTTTTTGTAGAATCTGCAAGTGGATATGTGAGATCTCTTCGTCCAGTGCGAGAAAAAGGAAATATCAACTCATAAAAGCCAGGCAGAAGATCCTGAACAAATTCTTAGTGATACATGCATTCAAGTGAAAAGGTGAACCATGCATTTGATCCAGCAGTTTGAAACACTATGTTTGAAGAATCTGTAAGTGGACATTTGGAGCGCTTTGAGGCCTATGTTGAAATAGGAAATATGTTCACATAAAAGCAACAGAAATTCATTCTGTGAAATTTCTTTGTGATGTGTGCTTTCTTCTCACAGTGTTGAAGCTTTCTTTTGGTTGAGCAGATTTGAAGCTTTCCTTTTGGACAATCTGCAATTGGATATTTGTGATCTTTACGTCCAATTGGGAACTGGATTTATCTTCACATAAAAACTAGACGGAAGCATTCTGAGCAACTGCTTAGTGATGCGTGTATTACACTCACAGAGTTGAACCTTTCTTTTGATTGAGCAGTTTTGAAACACTTTTTGTCAAGAATCTGCAAGGTTACCATTGGAGTGCTTTGAGACCTATGCTCAAAAAGGAAATATCTTCACATTAATACTACACAGAACCATTTTGCAAAATATGATTGTGATGTGTGCGTTCATCTGACAGAGGTGAAGCTTCCTTCTGGTTGAGCATATATGAAAATGACTTTATATGGTGTCTGCAAGAGGATATTTGAGATCTTTGCGTCCAATGTGGGAAAAGGAAATATCTTCACTTAAAAACTTCACATAGGCATTCTGAGAAACTTCTTAGTGATATGTGCATTCAACTCACAGTGTTGGACATTTCTTTTGATTCAGCAGTTTTGAAACACGGTGTTTGAAGAATCTGCAGGTTGGCATTTGGAGTGCTTTGAGGGCAATGATGTAAAAGGAAATATCTTCATATAAAAACTACACAGAATAATTCTGTGAAATTTATTTGTGATGTGTGCATTCGTTTCACAGGGATAAACATCTCCTATGGTTGAGCAGATTTGAAACTGCCTTTTTCAACAATCTGCAAGTGGATATTTGAGATCTTTTCTTCCAATGCATGAAAAGGAATTATCTTCACTTAGAAACTAGACGGAAGCATTCTGAGCAAATCCTTTGTGATGTGTGCATTCATCTCATGGAGGTCAGCCTTTCTTTTGCTTGAACAGTTTCGAAACTCTCTTTTAAAAGATTCTGCAACTGGACATTTGGAGTGCTTTGAGGCCTATGGTGAAAAAGGAAATATATTCTTATGAAAGCTAAAGAGAAGCATCCTGTGAAATTCCTTTATGATGTGTGCATTCATCTCACAGAGTTGAAGCTTTTATTTTGTTGAGCAGATTTGAAGAAGTCTTTTCCTAGAATCTGTAAGTGGATATTTGAGATGTCTGCGTCCATTGCGAGAAAAAGAATTATCTTCATATAAAAACTAGACAGAAGCATTCTCAACAACTATTTAGTGACATGTGCATTCAACTCACAGAGTTTAAACTTTCTTTTGATTGAGCAGTTTTGAAACACGGTGTTTGAAGGATCTGCAAGTGGACATTTGGAGGTCTTTGAGACCTATGACGAAAAAGCAAGTATCTTCACATAAAAACTACACAGAAACATCCTGCAAAATTTCTTTGTGATGTGTGCATTCATCTCAGAGATTTGAAGCTTTCTTGTGGTTGAGCAGATTTGAAACAGTCTTTTTGTAGACTCTGTAACTGCATGTTTGAGATCATTTCGTCCAATGCAGGAAAAGGAAAAATCTTCACATAAAAACCGGACGGAAGCATACTGAGCAACTTCTTAATGATATGTGCATTCAACTCAGAGAATTGAAGCATTCTTTTGATTGATCAGTTTTGAAAAACTTTTGGAAGAATCTGCAAGAAGACGTTTGGAGGGCGTTGAGACCTATGGTGAAAAAGGAAATATCTTCACATAAAAACCAAACAGTAGCACTCTGCAAAATTTCTCTGGGATGTGTGCATTCTTCTCTGAGTTGAAGCTTCTCTTTTTGGTTGAGCAGATTTGAAACCGTTTTTTTTTAGAATCTGCAAGTGGTTATTCGAGATCATTTCGTCCAATGTGGGAAAAGGAAATATCTCCACATAAAAAGTAGACAGAAGCATTCTGAGCAACTTCTTGGTGATGTGGGCATTCAACTCTCAGGGTTGAAGCTTTCCTTTGGTTGAACAGATGTGAAAAAGTCCTTTTGTACAATCTGCAAGTGGATATTTGAGATATTTTCATCCAATGCTGTAAAGGAATTATCTTCACTTAAAAACAATACTGAAGCATTCTGAACAACTTCTTAGAGATGGGTGCACTCAACTCACAGAGTTGAGCCTTTCTTTTGATTGAGCAGTTTTGAAACTCTCTGTTTGAAGCATCTGCAAATGGGCGTTTGGACTGCTATGTGGCCTATGGTGGAAAATGATATATCTCCACCAAAATGATACACGGGAGCATGTTGCGAAATTTCCTTGTGATGTGTGCCTTCATCTCACATAGTGGAAGCTTTCTTTTGGTTAAGCAGATATGAAACAGTCTTTTTCTCGATTCTGCCAGTGCAAATTTGAAATCTTTTCTTCCAATGCGGTGAAAGGAATTATCTTCACATAAAACCTAGAGAGAAGCATTCTGTACAACTTCTTAGTGATATGTGCATTCCACTCACAGAGTTGAAACTTTCTTTTGATGGAGCAGTTTTGAAACAATCTGAAGAATCTGGAAGTGGACATTTGGAATGCTTTGAGGCCTATGGTGAAAAATTAAATATCTTCACGTGAAAAGTACTCAGAAGCTTCTGCGAAATTACTTTGTGATGTATGCATTCATCTCACAGAGTTCAAGTTTCCTTTTGGTTGAGCAGATTTGAAACAGTCTTTTTGCAGAATCTGCAAGTGGATATGTGAGATCTCTTCGTCCAGTGCGAGAAAAAGGAAATATCATCTCATAAAAGCTAGGCAGAAGATCCTGAACAAATTCTTAGTGATACATGCATTCAAGTGAAAAGGTGAACCATGCTTTTGATCCAGCAGTTTGAAACACTCTGTTTGAAGAATCTCTAAGTGGACATTTGGAGCGCTTTGAGGCCGATGTTGAAATAGGAAATATGTTCACATAAAAGCAACAGAAATTCATTCTGTGAAATTTCTTTGTGATGTGTGCTTTCTTCTCACAGTGTTGAAGCTTTCTTTTGGTTGAGCAGATTTGAAGCTTTCCTTTTGGACAATCTGCAATTGGATATTTGTGATCTTTACGTCCAATTGGGAACCGGATTTATCTTCACATAAAAACTAGACGGAAGCCTTCTGAGCAACTTCTTAGTGATGCGTGTATTCCACTCACAGAGTTGAACCTTTCTTTTGATTGAGCAGTTTTGAAACACTTTTTGTCAAGGATCTGCAAGGTTACAATTGGAGTGCTTTGAGACCTATGCTCAAAAAGGAAATATCTTCACATTAATACTACACAGAACCATTTTGAAAAATATGATTGTGATGTGTGCGTTCATCTGACAGAGTTGAAGCTTCCTTCTGGTTGAGCATATATGAAAATGACTTTATATGATGTCTGCAAGAGGATATTTGAGATCTTTGCGTCCAATGTGGGAAAAGGATTTATCTTCACTTAAAAACTTCACATAGGCATTCTGAGAAACTTCTTAGTGATATGTGCATTCAACTCACAGATTTGGACATTTCTTTTGATTCAGCAGTTTTGAAACACGGTGTTTGAAGAATCTGCAGGTTGGCATTTGGAGTGCTTTGAGGGCAATGATGTAAAAGGATATATCTTCATATAAAAACTACACAGAATAATTCTGTGAAATTTATTTGTGATGCGTGCATTCGTTTCACAGGGATAAACCTCTCCTATGGTTGAGCAGATTTGAAACTGCCTTTTTCTACAATCTGCAAGTGGATATTTGAGATCTTTTCTTCCAATGCATGAAAAGGAATTATCTTCACTTAGAAACTAGACGGAAGCATTCTGAGCAAATCATTCGTGATGTGTGCATTCATCTCATGGAGGTCAGCCTTTCTTTTGCTTGAATAGTTTCGAAACTCTCTGTTAAAAGAATCTACAACTGGACATTTGGAGTGCTTTGAGGCCTATGGTGAATAAGGAAATATATTCTTATGAAAGCTAAAGAGAAGCATCCTGCGAAATTTCTTTATGATGTGTGCATTCATCTCACAGAGTTGAAGCTTTTATTTGTTGAGCAGATTTGAAGAAGTCTTTTCCTAGAATCTGTAAGTGGATATTTGAGATGTCAGCGTCCATTGCGAGAAAAAGAATTATCTTCATATAAACACTAGACAGAAGCATTCTCAACAACTATTTAGTGACATGTGCATTCAACTCACAGAGTTTAAACTTTCTTTTGATTGAGCAGTTTTGAAACACGGTGTTTGAAGGATCTGCAAGTGGACATTTGGAGGTCTTTGAGACCTATGACGAAAAAGCAAGTATCTTCACATAAAAACTACACAGAAACATCCTGCAAAATTTCTTTGTGATGTGTGCATTCATCTCAGAGATTTGAAGCTTTCTTGTGGTTGAGCAGATTTGAAACAGTCTTTCTGTAGACTCTGTAAATGCATGTTTGAGATCATTTCGTCCAATGCAGGAAAAGGAAATATCTTCACATAAAAACCGGACGGAAGCATACTGAGCAACGTCTTAATGATATGTGCATTCAACTCAGAGAATTGAAGCATTCTTTTGATTGATTAGTTTTGAAAAACTTTTGGAAGAATCTGCAAGAAGACATTTGGAGGGCGTTGAGACCTATGGTGAAAAAGGAAATATCTTCACATAAAAACCAAACAGTAGCACTCTGCAAAATTTCTCTGGGATGTGTGCATTCTTCTCTGAGTTGAAGCTTCTCTTTTTGGTTGAGCAGATTTGAAACCGTTTTTTTTTAGACTCTGCAAGTGGTTATTCGAGATCTTTTCGTCCAATGTGGGAAAAGGAAATATCTCCATATAAAAAGTAGACAGAAGCATTCTGAGCAACTTCTTGGTGATGTGGGCATTCAACTCTCAGGGTTGAAGCTTTCCTTTGGTTGAACAGATGTGAAAAAGTCCTTTTGTACAATCTGCAAGTGGATATTTGAGATATTTTCATCCAATGCTGTAAAGGAATTATCTTCACTTAAAAACAATACTGAAGAATTCTGAAAAACTTCTTAGAGATGGGTGCACTCAACTCACAGAGTTGAGCCTTTCTTTTGATTGAGCAATTTTGAAACTCTCTGTTTGAAGCATCTGCAAATGGGCATTTGGACTGCTATGTGGCCTATGGTGGAAAATGATATATCTTCACCAAAATGATACACGGGAGCATCTTGCGAAATTTCCTTGTGATGTGTGCCTTCATCTCAGATAGTGGAAGCTTTCTTTTGGTTAAGCAGATATGAAACAGTCTTTTTCTAGATTCTGCCAGTGCAAATTTGAAATCTTTTCTTCCAATGCGGTGAAAGGAATTATCTTCACATAAAACCTAGAGAGAAGCATTCTGTACAACTTCTTAATGATATGTGCATTCCACTCACAGAGTTGAAACTTTCTTTTGATGGAGCAGTTTTGAAACAATCTGAAGAATCTGGAAGTGGACATTTGGAATGCTTTGAGGCCTATGGTGAAAAATTAAATATCTTCATGTGAAAAGTACTCAGAAGCTTCTGCGAAATTACTTTGTGATGTATGCATTCATCTCACAGAGTTCAAGTTTCCTTTTGGTTGAGCAGATTTGAAACAGTCTTTTTGTAGAATCTGCAAGTGGATATGTGAGATCTCTTCGTCCAGTGCGAGAAAAAGGAAATATCAACTCATAAAAGCCAGGCAGAAGATCCTGAACAAATTCTTAGTGATACATGCATTCAAGTGAAAAGGTGAACCATGCATTTGATCCAGCAGTTTGAAACACTATGTTTGAAGAATCTGTAAGTGGACATTTGGAGCGCTTTGAGGCCTATGTTGAAATAGGAAATATGTTCACATAAAAGCAACAGAAATTCATTCTGTGAAATTTCTTTGTGATGTGTGCTTTCTTCTCACAGTGTTGAAGCTTTCTTTTGGTTGAGCAGATTTGAAGCTTTCCTTTTGGACAATCTGCAATTGGATATTTGTGATCTTTACGTCCAATTGGGAACTGGATTTATCTTCACATAAAAACTAGACGGAAGCATTCTGAGCAACTGCTTAGTGATGCGTGTATTACACTCACAGAGTTGAACCTTTCTTTTGATTGAGCAGTTTTGAAACACTTTTTGTCAAGAATCTGCAAGGTTACCATTGGAGTGCTTTGAGACCTATGCTCAAAAAGGAAATATCTTCACATTAATACTACACAGAACCATTTTGCAAAATATGATTGTGATGTGTGCGTTCATCTGACAGAGGTGAAGCTTCCTTCTGGTTGAGCATATATGAAAATGACTTTATATGGTGTCTGCAAGAGGATATTTGAGATCTTTGCGTCCAATGTGGGAAAAGGAAATATCTTCACTTAAAAACTTCACATAGGCATTCTGAGAAACTTCTTAGTGATATGTGCATTCAACTCACAGTGTTGGACATTTCTTTTGATTCAGCAGTTTTGAAACACGGTGTTTGAAGAATCTGCAGGTTGGCATTTGGAGTGCTTTGAGGGCAATGATGTAAAAGGAAATATCTTCATATAAAAACTACACAGAATAATTCTGTGAAATTTATTTGTGATGTGTGCATTCGTTTCACAGGGATAAACATCTCCTATGGTTGAGCAGATTTGAAACTGCCTTTTTCAACAATCTGCAAGTGGATATTTGAGATCTTTTCTTCCAATGCATGAAAAGGAATTATCTTCACTTAGAAACTAGACGGAAGCATTCTGAGCAAATCCTTTGTGATGTGTGCATTCATCTCATGGAGGTCAGCCTTTCTTTTGCTTGAACAGTTTCGAAACTCTCTTTTAAAAGATTCTGCAACTGGACATTTGGAGTGCTTTGAGGCCTATGGTGAAAAAGGAAATATATTCTTATGAAAGCTAAAGAGAAGCATCCTGTGAAATTCCTTTATGATGTGTGCATTCATCTCACAGAGTTGAAGCTTTTATTTTGTTGAGCAGATTTGAAGAAGTCTTTTCCTAGAATCTGTAAGTGGATATTTGAGATGTCTGCGTCCATTGCGAGAAAAAGAATTATCTTCATATAAAAACTAGACAGAAGCATTCTCAACAACTATTTAGTGACATGTGCATTCAACTCACAGAGTTTAAACTTTCTTTTGATTGAGCAGTTTTGAAACACGGTGTTTGAAGGATCTGCAAGTGGACATTTGGAGGTCTTTGAGACCTATGACGAAAAAGCAAGTATCTTCACATAAAAACTACACAGAAACATCCTGCAAAATTTCTTTGTGATGTGTGCATTCATCTCAGAGATTTGAAGCTTTCTTGTGGTTGAGCAGATTTGAAACAGTCTTTTTGTAGACTCTGTAACTGCATGTTTGAGATCATTTCGTCCAATGCAGGAAAAGGAAAAATCTTCACATAAAAACCGGACGGAAGCATACTGAGCAACTTCTTAATGATATGTGCATTCAACTCAGAGAATTGAAGCATTCTTTTGATTGATCAGTTTTGAAAAACTTTTGGAAGAATCTGCAAGAAGACGTTTGGAGGGCGTTGAGACCTATGGTGAAAAAGGAAATATCTTCACATAAAAACCAAACAGTAGCACTCTGCAAAATTTCTCTGGGATGTGTGCATTCTTCTCTGAGTTGAAGCTTCTCTTTTTGGTTGAGCAGATTTGAAACCGTTTTTTTTTAGAATCTGCAAGTGGTTATTCGAGATCATTTCGTCCAATGTGGGAAAAGGAAATATCTCCACATAAAAAGTAGACAGAAGCATTCTGAGCAACTTCTTGGTGATGTGGGCATTCAACTCTCAGGGTTGAAGCTTTCCTTTGGTTGAACAGATGTGAAAAAGTCCTTTTGTACAATCTGCAAGTGGATATTTGAGATATTTTCATCCAATGCTGTAAAGGAATTATCTTCACTTAAAAACAATACTGAAGCATTCTGAACAACTTCTTAGAGATGGGTGCACTCAACTCACAGAGTTGAGCCTTTCTTTTGATTGAGCAGTTTTGAAACTCTCTGTTTGAAGCATCTGCAAATGGGCGTTTGGACTGCTATGTGGCCTATGGTGGAAAATGATATATCTCCACCAAAATGATACACGGGAGCATGTTGCGAAATTTCCTTGTGATGTGTGCCTTCATCTCACATAGTGGAAGCTTTCTTTTGGTTAAGCAGATATGAAACAGTCTTTTTCTCGATTCTGCCAGTGCAAATTTGAAATCTTTTCTTCCAATGCGGTGAAAGGAATTATCTTCACATAAAACCTAGAGAGAAGCATTCTGTACAACTTCTTAGTGATATGTGCATTCCACTCACAGAGTTGAAACTTTCTTTTGATGGAGCAGTTTTGAAACAATCTGAAGAATCTGGAAGTGGACATTTGGAATGCTTTGAGGCCTATGGTGAAAAATTAAATATCTTCACGTGAAAAGTACTCAGAAGCTTCTGCGAAATTACTTTGTGATGTATGCATTCATCTCACAGAGTTCAAGTTTCCTTTTGGTTGAGCAGATTTGAAACAGTCTTTTTGCAGAATCTGCAAGTGGATATGTGAGATCTCTTCGTCCAGTGCGAGAAAAAGGAAATATCATCTCATAAAAGCTAGGCAGAAGATCCTGAACAAATTCTTAGTGATACATGCATTCAAGTGAAAAGGTGAACCATGCTTTTGATCCAGCAGTTTGAAACACTCTGTTTGAAGAATCTCTAAGTGGACATTTGGAGCGCTTTGAGGCCGATGTTGAAATAGGAAATATGTTCACATAAAAGCAACAGAAATTCATTCTGTGAAATTTCTTTGTGATGTGTGCTTTCTTCTCACAGTGTTGAAGCTTTCTTTTGGTTGAGCAGATTTGAAGCTTTCCTTTTGGACAATCTGCAATTGGATATTTGTGATCTTTACGTCCAATTGGGAACCGGATTTATCTTCACATAAAAACTAGACGGAAGCCTTCTGAGCAACTTCTTAGTGATGCGTGTATTCCACTCACAGAGTTGAACCTTTCTTTTGATTGAGCAGTTTTGAAACACTTTTTGTCAAGGATCTGCAAGGTTACAATTGGAGTGCTTTGAGACCTATGCTCAAAAAGGAAATATCTTCACATTAATACTACACAGAACCATTTTGAAAAATATGATTGTGATGTGTGCGTTCATCTGACAGAGTTGAAGCTTCCTTCTGGTTGAGCATATATGAAAATGACTTTATATGATGTCTGCAAGAGGATATTTGAGATCTTTGCGTCCAATGTGGGAAAAGGATTTATCTTCACTTAAAAACTTCACATAGGCATTCTGAGAAACATCTTAGTGATATGTGCATTCAACTCACAGAGTTGGACATTTCTTTTGATTCAGCAATTTTGAAACACGGTGTTTGAAGAATCTGCAGGTTGGCATTTGGAGTGCTTTGAGGGCAATGATGTAAAAGGAAATATCTTCATATAAAAACGACACAGAATAATTCTGTGAAATTTATTTGTGATGTGTGCATTCGTTTCACAGGGATAAACCTCTCCTATGGTTGAGCAGATTTGAAACTGCCTTTTTCTACAATCTGCAAGTGGATATTTGAGATCTTTTCTTCCAATGCATGAAAAGGAATTATCTTCACTTAGAAACTAGACGGAAGCATTCTGAGCAAATCCTTTGTGATGTGTGCATTCATCTCATGGAGGACAGCCTTTCTTTTGCTTGAACAGTTTCGAAAATCTCTGTTAAAAGAATCTGCAACTGGACATTTGGGGTGCTTTGTGGCCTATGTTGAAAAAGGAAATATATTCTTATGAAAGCTAAAGAGAAGCATCCTGCGAAATTTCTTTATGATGTGTGCATTCATCTCACAGAGTTGAAGCTTTTATTTTGTTGAGCAGATTTGAAGAAGTCTTTTCCAAGAATCTGTAAGTGGATATTTGAGATGTCTGCGTCCATTGCGAGAAAAAGAATTATCTTCATATAAAAACTAGACAGAAGCATTCTCAACAACTATTTAGTGACATGTGCATTCAACTCACAGAGTTTAAACTTTCTTTTGATTGAGCAGTTTTGAAACACGGTGTTTGAAGGATCTGCAAGTGGACATTTGGAGGTCTTTGAGACCTATGACGAAAAAGCAAGTATCTTCACATAAAAACTACACAGAAACATCCTGCAAAATTTCTTTGTGATGTGTGCATTCATCTCAGAGATTTGAAGCTTTCTTGTGGTTGAGCAGATTTGAAACAGTCTTTCTGTAGACTCTGTAAATGCATGTTTGAGATCATTTCGTCCAAAGCAGGAAAAGGAAATATCTTCACATAAAAACCGGACGGAAGCATACTGAGCAACGTCTTAATGATATGTGCATTCAACTCAGAGAATTGAAGCATTCTTTTGATTGATTAGTTTTGAAAAACTTTTGGAAGAATCTGCAAGAAGACGTTTGGAGGGCGTTGAGACCTATGGTGAAAAAGGAAATATCTTCACATAAAAACCAAACAGTAGCACTCTGCAAAATTTCTCTGGGATGTGTGCATTCTTCTCTGAGTTGAAGCTTCTCTTTTTGGTTGAGCAGATTTGAAACCGTTTTTTTTTAGAATCTGCAAGTGGTTATTCGAGATCATTTCGTCCAATGTGGGAAAAGGAAATATCTCCACATAAAAAGTAGACAGAAGCATTCTGAGCAACTTCTTGGTGATGTGGGCATTCAACTCTCAGGGTTGAAGCTTTCCTTTGGTTGAACAGATGTGAAAAATTCCTTTTGTACAATCTGCAAATGGATATTTGAGATATTTTCATCCAATGCTGTAAAGGAATTATCTTCACTTAAAAACAATACTGAAGCATTCTGAACAACTTCTTAGAGATGGGTGCACTCAACTCACAGAGTTGAGCCTTTCTTTTGATTGAGCAGTTTTGAAACTCTCTGTTTGAAGCATCTGCAAATGGGCGTTTGGACTGCTATGTGGCCTATGGTGGAAAATGATATATCTTCACCAAAATGATACACGGGAGCATCTTGCGAAATTTCCTTGTGATGTGTGCCTTCATCTGACATAGAGGAAGCTTTCTTTTGGTTAAGCAGATATGAAACAGTCTTTTTCTCGATTCTGCCAGTGCAAATTTGAAATCTTTTCTTCCAATGCGGTGAAAGGAATTATCTTCACATAAAACCTAGAGAGAAGCATTCTGTACAACTTCTTAGTGATATGTGCATTCCACTCACAGAGTTGAAACTTTCTTTTGATGGAGCAGTTTTGAAACAATCTGAAGAATCTGGAAGTGGACATTTGGAATGCTTTGAGGCCTATGGTGAAAAATTAAATATCTTCACGTGAAAAGTACTCAGAAGCTTCTGCGAAATTACTTTGTGATGTATGCATTCATCTCACAGAGTTCAAGTTTCCTTTTGGTTGAGCAGATTTGAAACAGTCTTTTTGTAGAATCTGCAAGTGGATATGTGAGATCTCTTCGTCCAGTGCGAGAAAAAGGAAATATCATCTCATAAAAGCTAGGCAGAAGATCCTGAACAAATTCTTAGTGATACATGCATTCAAGTGAAAAGGTGAACCATGCTTTTGATCCAGCAGTTTGAAACACTCTGTTTGAAGAATCTGTAAGTGGACATTTGGAGCGCTTTGAGGCCGATGTTGAAATAGGAAATATGTTCACATAAAAGCAACAGAAATTCATTCTGTGAAATTTCTTTGTGATGTGTGCTTTCTTCTCACAGTGTTGAAGCTTTCTTTTGGTTGAGCAGATTTGAAGCTTTCCTTTTGGACAATCTGCAATTGGATATTTGTGATCTTTACGTCCAATTGGGAACCGGATTTATCTTCACATAAAAACTAGACGGAAGCCTTCTGAGCAACTTCTTAGTGATGCGTGTATTCCACTCACAGAGTTGAACCTTTCTTTTGATTGAGCAGTTTTGATACAGTTTTTGTCAAGAATCTTCAAGGTTACCATTGGAGTGCTTTGAGACCTATGCTCAAAAAGGAAATATCTTCACATTAATACTACACAGAACCATTTTGCAAAATATGATTGTGATGTGTGCGTTCATCTGACAGAGGTGAAGCTTCCTTCTGGTTGAGCATATATGAAAATGACTTTATATGGTGTCTGCAAGAGGATATTTGAGATCTTTGCGTCCAATGTGGGAAAAGGAAATATCTTCACTTAAAAACTTCACATAGGCATTCTGAGAAACTTCTTAGTGATATGTGCATTCAACTCACAGATTTGGACATTTCTTTTGATTCAGCAATTTTGAAACACGGTGTTTGAAGAATCTGCAGGTTGGCATTTGGAGTGCTTTGAGGGCAATGATGTAAAAGGATATATCTTCATATAAAAACTACACAGAATAATTCTGTGAAATTTATTTGTGATGCGTGCATTCGTTTCACAGGGATAAACCTCTCCTATGGTTGAGCAGATTTGAAACTGCCTTTTTCTACAATCTGCAAGTGGATATTTGAGATCTTTTCTTCCAATGCATGAAAAGGAATTATCTTCACTTAGAAACTAGACGGAAGCATTCTGAGCAAATCATTCGTGATGTGTGCATTCATCTCATGGAGGTCAGCCTTTCTTTTGCTTGAATAGTTTCGAAACTCTCTGTTAAAAGAATCTGCAACTGGACATTTGGAGTGCTTTGAGGCCTATGGTGAATAAGGAAATATATTCTTATGAAAGCTAAAGAGAAGCATCCTGCGAAATTTCTTTATGATGTGTGCATTCATCTCACAGAGTTGAAGCTTTTATTTGTTGAGCAGATTTGAAGAAGTCTTTTCCTAGAATCTGTAAGTGGATATTTGAGATGTCAGCGTCCATTGCGAGAAAAAGAATTATCTTCATATAAACACTAGACAGAAGCATTCTCAACAACTATTTAGTGACATGTGCATTCAACTCACAGAGTTTAAACTTTCTTTTGATTGAGCAGTTTTGAAACACGGTGTTTGAAGGATCTGCAAGTGGACATTTGGAGGTCTTTGAGACCTATGACGAAAAAGCAAGTATCTTCACATAAAAACTACACAGAAACATCCTGCAAAATTTCTTTGTGATGTGTGCATTCATCTCAGAGATTTGAAGCTTTCTTGTGGTTGAGCAGATTTGAAACAGTCTTTCTGTAGACTCTGTAAATGCATGTTTGAGATCATTTCGTCCAATGCAGGAAAAGGAAATATCTTCACATAAAAACCGGACGGAAGCATACTGAGCAACGTCTTAATGATATGTGCATTCAACTCAGAGAATTGAAGCATTCTTTTGATTGATTAGTTTTGAAAAACTTTTGGAAGAATCTGCAAGAAGACATTTGGAGGGCGTTGAGACCTATGGTGAAAAAGGAAATATCTTCACATAAAAACCAAACAGTAGCACTCTGCAAAATTTCTCTGGGATGTGTGCATTCTTCTCTGAGTTGAAGCTTCTCTTTTTGGTTGAGCAGATTTGAAACCGTTTTTTTTTAGAATCTGCAAGTGGTTATTCGAGATCTTTTCGTCCAATGTGGGAAAAGGAAATATCTCCACATAAAAAGTAGACAGAAGCATTCTGAGCAACTTCTTGGTGATGTGGGCATTCAACTCTCAGGGTTGAAGCTTTCCTTTGGTTGAACAGATGTGAAAAAGTCCTTTTGTACAATCTGCAAGTGGATATTTGAGATATTTTCATCCAATGCTGTAAAGGAATTATCTTCACTTAAAAACAATACTGAAGAATTCTGAAAAACTTCTTAGAGATGGGTGCACTCAACTCACAGAGTTGAGCCTTTCTTTTGATTGAGCAATTTTGAAACTCTCTGTTTGAAGCATCTGCAAATGGGCATTTGGACTGCTATGTGGCCTATGGTGGAAAATGATATATCTTCACCAAAATGATACACGGGAGCATCTTGCGAAATTTCCTTGTGATGTGTGCCTTCATCTCAGATAGTGGAAGCTTTCTTTTGGTTAAGCAGATATGAAACAGTCTTTTTCTAGATTCTGCCAGTGCAAATTTGAAATCTTTTCTTCCAATGCGGTGAAAGGAATTATCTTCACATAAAACCTAGAGAGAAGCATTCTGTACAACTTCTTAATGATATGTGCATTCCACTCACAGAGTTGAAACTTTCTTTTGATGGAGCAGTTTTGAAACAATCTGAAGAATCTGGAAGTGGACATTTGGAATGCTTTGAGGCCTATGGTGAAAAATTAAATATCTTCATGTGAAAAGTACTCAGAAGCTTCTGCGAAATTACTTTGTGATGTATGCATTCATCTCACAGAGTTCAAGTTTCCTTTTGGTTGAGCAGATTTGAAACAGTCTTTTTGTAGAATCTGCAAGTGGATATGTGAGATCTCTTCGTCCAGTGCGAGAAAAAGGAAATATCAACTCATAAAAGCCAGGCAGAAGATCCTGAACAAATTCTTAGTGATACATGCATTCAAGTGAAAAGGTGAACCATGCATTTGATCCAGCAGTTTGAAACACTATGTTTGAAGAATCTGTAAGTGGACATTTGGAGCGCTTTGAGGCCTATGTTGAAATAGGAAATATGTTCACATAAAAGCAACAGAAATTCATTCTGTGAAATTTCTTTGTGATGTGTGCTTTCTTCTCACAGTGTTGAAGCTTTCTTTTGGTTGAGCAGATTTGAAGCTTTCCTTTTGGACAATCTGCAATTGGATATTTGTGATCTTTACGTCCAATTGGGAACTGGATTTATCTTCACATAAAAACTAGACGGAAGCATTCTGAGCAACTGCTTAGTGATGCGTGTATTACACTCACAGAGTTGAACCTTTCTTTTGATTGAGCAGTTTTGAAACACTTTTTGTCAAGAATCTGCAAGGTTACCATTGGAGTGCTTTGAGACCTATGCTCAAAAAGGAAATATCTTCACATTAATACTACACAGAACCATTTTGCAAAATATGATTGTGATGTGTGCGTTCATCTGACAGAGGTGAAGCTTCCTTCTGGTTGAGCATATATGAAAATGACTTTATATGGTGTCTGCAAGAGGATATTTGAGATCTTTGCGTCCAATGTGGGAAAAGGAAATATCTTCACTTAAAAACTTCACATAGGCATTCTGAGAAACTTCTTAGTGATATGTGCATTCAACTCACAGTGTTGGACATTTCTTTTGATTCAGCAGTTTTGAAACACGGTGTTTGAAGAATCTGCAGGTTGGCATTTGGAGTGCTTTGAGGGCAATGATGTAAAAGGAAATATCTTCATATAAAAACTACACAGAATAATTCTGTGAAATTTATTTGTGATGTGTGCATTCGTTTCACAGGGATAAACATCTCCTATGGTTGAGCAGATTTGAAACTGCCTTTTTCAACAATCTGCAAGTGGATATTTGAGATCTTTTCTTCCAATGCATGAAAAGGAATTATCTTCACTTAGAAACTAGACGGAAGCATTCTGAGCAAATCCTTTGTGATGTGTGCATTCATCTCATGGAGGTCAGCCTTTCTTTTGCTTGAACAGTTTCGAAACTCTCTTTTAAAAGATTCTGCAACTGGACATTTGGAGTGCTTTGAGGCCTATGGTGAAAAAGGAAATATATTCTTATGAAAGCTAAAGAGAAGCATCCTGTGAAATTCCTTTATGATGTGTGCATTCATCTCACAGAGTTGAAGCTTTTATTTTGTTGAGCAGATTTGAAGAAGTCTTTTCCTAGAATCTGTAAGTGGATATTTGAGATGTCTGCGTCCATTGCGAGAAAAAGAATTATCTTCATATAAAAACTAGACAGAAGCATTCTCAACAACTATTTAGTGACATGTGCATTCAACTCACAGAGTTTAAACTTTCTTTTGATTGAGCAGTTTTGAAACACGGTGTTTGAAGGATCTGCAAGTGGACATTTGGAGGTCTTTGAGACCTATGACGAAAAAGCAAGTATCTTCACATAAAAACTACACAGAAACATCCTGCAAAATTTCTTTGTGATGTGTGCATTCATCTCAGAGATTTGAAGCTTTCTTGTGGTTGAGCAGATTTGAAACAGTCTTTTTGTAGACTCTGTAACTGCATGTTTGAGATCATTTCGTCCAATGCAGGAAAAGGAAAAATCTTCACATAAAAACCGGACGGAAGCATACTGAGCAACTTCTTAATGATATGTGCATTCAACTCAGTGAATTGAAGCATTCTTTTGATTGATCAGTTTTGAAAAACCTTTGGAAGAATCTGCAAGAAGACGTTTGGAGGGCGTTGAGACCTATGGTGAAAAAGGAAATATCTTCACATAAAAACCAAACAGTAGCACTCTGCAAAATTTCTCTGGGATGTGTGCATTCTTCTCTGAGTTGAAGCTTCTCTTTTTGGTTGAGCAGATTTGAAACCGTTTTTTTTTAGAATCTGCAAGTGGTTATTTGAGATCTTTTCGTCCAGTGTGGGAAAAGGAAATATCTCCACATAAAAAGTAGACAGAAGCATTCTAAGCAACTTCTTGTTGATGTGGGCATTCAACTCTCAGAGTTGAAGCTTTCCTTTGGTTGAACAGATGTGAAGAAGTCCTTTTGTACAATCTGCAAGTTGATATTTGAGATATTTTCATCCAATGCTGTAAAGGAATTATCTTCACTTAAAAACAATACTGAAGCATTCTGAACAACTTCTTAGAGATGGATGCACTTAACTCACAGAGTTGAGCCTTTCTTTTGATTGAGCAGTTTTGAAACTCTCTGTTTGAAGCATCTGCAAATGGGCATTTGGACTGCTATGTGGCCTATGGTGGAAAATGATATATCTTCACCAAAATGATACACGGGAGCATCTTGCGAAATTTCCTTGTGATGTGTGCCTTCATCTCACATAGTGGAAGCTTTCTTTTGGTTAAGCAGATATGAAACAGTCTTTTTCTAGATTCTGCCAGTGCAAATTTGAAATCTTTTCTTCTAATGCGGTGAAAGGAATTATCTTCACATAAAACCTAGAGAGAAGCATTCTGAACAACGTCTTAGTGATATGTGCATTCCACTCACAGAGTTGCAACTTTCTTTTGATGGAGCAGTTTTGAAACAATCTGAAGAATCTTGAAGTGGACATTTGGAATGCTTTGAGGCCTATGGTGAAAAATTAAATATCTTCACTTGAAAAGTACTCAGAAGCTTCTGCGAAATTACTTTGTGATGTATGCATTCATCTCACAGAGTTCAAGTTTCCTTTTGGTTGAGCAGATTTGAAACAGTCTTTTTGTAGAATCTGCAAGTGGATATGTGAGATCTCTTCGTCCAGTGCGAGAAAAAGGAAATATCATCTCATAAAAGCTAGGCAGAAGATCCTGAACAAATTCTTAGTGATACATGCATTCAAGTGAAAAGGTGAACCATGCTTTTGATCCAGCAGTTTGAAACACTCTGTTTGAAGAATCTGTAAGTGGACATTTGGAGCGCTTTGAGGCCTATGTTGAAATAGGAAATATGTTCACATAAAAGCAACAGAAATTCATTCTGTGAAATTTCTTTGTGATGTGTGCTTTCTTCTCACATTGTTGAAGCTTTCTTTTGGTTGAGCAGATTTGAAGCTTTCCTTTTGGACAATCTGCAATTGGATATTTGTGATCTTTACGTCCAATTGGGAACTGGATTTATCTTCACATAAAAACTAGACGGAAGCCTTCTGAACAACTTCTTAGTGATGCGTGTATTCCACTCACAGAGTTGAACCTTTCTTTTGATTGAGCAGTTTTGAAACACTTTTTGTCAAGAATCTGCAAGGTTACCATTGGAGTGCTTTGAGACCTATGCTCAAAAAGGAAATATCTTCACATTAATACTACACAGAACCATTTTGCAAAATATGATTGTGATGTGTGCGTTCATCTGACAGAGGTGAAGCTTCCTTCTGGTTGAGTATATATGAAAATGACTTTATATGGTGTCTGCAAGAGGATATTTGAGATCTTTGCGTCCAATGTGAAAAAAGGAAATATCTTCACTTAAAAAGTTCACATAGGCATTCTGAGAAACTTCTTAGTGATATGTGCATTCAACGCACAGAGTTGGACATTTCTTTTGATTCAGCAGTTTTGAAACACGGTGTTTGAAGAATTTGCAGGTTGGCATTTGGAGTGCTTTGAGGGCAATGATGTAAAGGGAAATATCTTCATATAAAAACTACACAGAATAATTCTGTGAAATTTATTTGTGATGTGTGCATTCGTTTCACAGGGATAAACCTCTCCTATGGTTGAGCAGATTTGAAACTGCCTTTTTCTACAATCTGCAAGTGGATATTTGAGATCTTTTCTTCCAATGCATGAAAAGGAATTATCTTCACTTAGAAACTAGACGGAAGCATTTTGAGCAAATTCTTTGTGATGTGTGCATTCATCTCATGGAGGTCAGCCTTTCTTTTGCTTGAACAGTTTCGAAACTCTCTGTTAAAAGTTTCTGCAACTGGACATTTGGAGTGCTTTGAGGCCTATGGTGAAAAAGGAAATATATTCTTATGAAAGCTAAAGAGAAGCATCCTGCGAAATTTCTTTATGATGTGTGCCTTCCTCTCACAGTGTTGAAGCTTTTATTTTGTTGAGCAGATTTCAAGAAGTCTTTTCCTAGAATCTGTAAGTGGATATTTGAGATGTCTGCGTCCATTGCGAGAAAAAGAATTATCTTCATATAAAATCTAGACAGAAGCATTCTCAACAACTATTTAGTGACATGTGCATTCAACTCACAGAGTTTAAACTTTCTTTTGATTGAGCAGTTTTGAAACACAGTGTTTGAAGGATCTGCAAGTGGACATTTGGAGGTCTTTGGGACCTATGACGAAAAAGCAAGTATCTTCACATAAAAACTACACAGAAACATCCTACAAAATTTCTTTGTGATGTGTGCATTCATCTCAGAGGTTTGAAGCTTTCTTGTGGTTGAGCAGATTTGAAACAGTCTTTTTGTAGACTCTGTAACTGCATGTTTGAGATCATTTCGTCCAATGCAGGAAAAGGAAATATCTTCACATAAAAACCGGACGGAAGCATACTGAGCAACTTCTTAATGATATGTGCATTCAACTCAGAGACTTGAAGCATTCTTTTGATTGATCAGTTTTGAAAAACTTTTGGAAGAATCTGCAAGAAGACGTTTGGAGGGCGTTGAGACCTATCGTGAAAAAGGAAATATCTTCACAGAAAAACCAAACAGTAGCACTCTGCAAAATTTCTCTGGGATGTGTGCATTCTTCTCTGAGTTGAAGCTTCTCTTTTTGGTTGAGCAGATTTGAAACCGTTTTTTTTTAATAATCTGCAAGTGGTTTTTCGAGATCATTTCGTCCAATGTGGGAAAAGGAAATATCTCCAAATAAAAAGTAGACAGAAGCATTCTGAGCAACTTCTTGGTGATGTGGGCATTCAACTCTCAGAGTTGAAGCTTTCCTTTGGTTGAACAGATGTGAAAAAGTCCTTTTGTACAATCTGCAAGTGGATATTTGAGATATTTTCATCCAATGCTGTAAAGGAATTATCTTCACTTAAAAACAATACTGAAGCATTCTGAAGAACTTCTTAGAGATGGGTGCACTCAACTCACAGAGTTGAGCCTTTCTTTTGATTGAGCAGTTTTGAAACTCTCTGTTTGAAGCATCTGCAAATGGGCATTTGGACTGCTATGTGGCCTATGGTGGAAAATGATATATCTCCACCAAAATGATACACGGGAGCATCTTGCGAAATTTCCTTGTGATGTGTGCCTTCATCTCACATAGTGGAAGCTTTCTTTTGGTTAAGCAGATATGAAACAGTCTTTTTCTAGATTCTGCCAGTGCAAATTTGAAATCTTTTCTTCTAATGCGGTGAAAGGAATTATCTTCACATAAAACCTAGAGAGAAGCATTCTGAACAACTTCTTAGTGATATGTGCATTCCACTCACAGAGTTGAAACTTTCTTTTGATGGAGAAGTTTTGAAACAATCTGAAGAATCTGGAAGTGGACATTTGGAATGCTTTGAGGCCTATGGTGAAAAATTAAATATCTTCACTTGAAAAGTACACAGAAGCTTCTGCGAAATTACTTTGTGATGTATGCATTCATCTCACAGAGTTCAAGTTTCCTTTTGGTTGAGCAGATTTGAAACAGTCTTTTTGTAGAATCTGCAAGTGTATATGTGAGATCTCTTCGTCCAGTGCGAGAAAAAGTAAATATCATCTCATAAAAGGTAGGCAGAAGGTCCTGAACAAATTCTTAGTGATACATGCATTCAAGTGAAAAGGTGAACCATGCTTTTGATCCAGCAGTTTTGAAACACTCTGTTTGAAGAATCTGTAAGTGGACATTTGGAGCGTTTTGAGGCCTATGTTGAAATAGGAAATATGTTCACATAAAAGCAACAGAAATTCATTCTGTGAAATTTCTTTGTGATGTGTGCTTTCTTCTCACAGTGTTGAAGCTTTCTTTTGGTTGAGCAGATTTGAAGCTTTCCTTTTGGAGAATCTGCAATTGGATATTTGAGATCTTTACGTCCAATTGGGAACCGGATTTATCTTCACAAAAAACTAGACGGAAGCCTTCTGAGCAACTTCTTAGTAATGCGTGAATTCCACTCACACAGTTGAACCTTTCTTTTGATTGAGCAGTTTTGAAACACTTTTTGTCAAGAATCTGCAAGGTTACAATTGGAGTGCTTTGAGACCTAAGCTCAAAAAGGAAATATCTTCACATTAATACTACACAGAACCATTTTGCAAAATATGATTGTGATGTGTGCGTTCATCTGACAGAGGTGAAGCTTCCTTCTGGTTGAGCATATATGAAAAGGACTTTATATGGTGTCTGCAAGAGGATATTTGAGATCTTTGCGTCCAATGTGGGAAAAGGAAATATCTTCACTTAAAAACTTCACATAGGCATTCTGAGAAACTTCTTAGTGATATGTGCATTCAACTCACAGTGTTGGACATTTCTTTTGATTCAGCAGTTTTGAAACACGGTGTTTGAAGAATCTGCAGGTTGGCATTTGGAGTGCTTTGAGGGCAATGATGTAAAAGGAAATATCTTCATATAAAAACTACACAGAATAATTCTGTGAAATTTATTTGTGATGTGTGCATTCGTTTCACAGGGATAAACATCTCCTATGGTTGAGCAGATTTGAAACTGCCTTTTTCAACAATCTGCAAGTGGATATTTGAGATCTTTTCTTCCAATGCATGAAAAGGAATTATCTTCACTTAGAAACTAGACGGAAGCATTCTGAGCAAATCCTTTGTGATGTGTGCATTCATCTCATGGAGGTCAGCCTTTCTTTTGCTTGAACAGTTTCGAAACTCTCTTTTAAAAGATTCTGCAACTGGACATTTGGAGTGCTTTGAGGCCTATGGTGAAAAAGGAAATATATTCTTATGAAAGCTAAAGAGAAGCATCCTGTGAAATTCCTTTATGATGTGTGCATTCATCTCACAGAGTTGAAGCTTTTATTTTGTTGAGCAGATTTGAAGAAGTCTTTTCCTAGAATCTGTAAGTGGATATTTGAGATGTCTGCGTCCATTGCGAGAAAAAGAATTATCTTCATATAAAAACTAGACAGAAGCATTCTCAACAACTATTTAGTGACATGTGCATTCAACTCACAGAGTTTAAACTTTCTTTTGATTGAGCAGTTTTGAAACACTGTGTTTGAAGGATCTGCAAGTGGACATTTGGAGGTCTTTGAGACCTATGACGAAAAAGCAAGTATCTTCACATAAAAACTACACAGAAACATCCTGCAAAATTTCTTTGTGATGTGTGCATTCATCTCAGAGATTTGAAGCTTTCTTGTGGTTGAGCAGATTTGAAACAGTCTTTTTGTAGACTCTGTAACTGCATGTTTGAGATCATTTCGTCCAATGCAGGAAAAGGAAAAATCTTCACATAAAAACCGGACGGAAGCATACTGAGCAACTTCTTAATGATATGTGCATTCAACTCAGAGAATTGAAGCATTCTTTTGATTGATCAGTTTTGAAAAACTTTTGGAAGAATCTGCAAGAAGACGTTTGGAGGGCGTTGAGACCTATGGTGAAAAAGGAAATATCTTCACATAAAAACCAAACAGTAGCACTCTGCAAAATTTCTCTGGGATGTGTGCATTCTTCTCTGAGTTGAAGCTTCTCTTTTTGGTTGAGCAGATTTGAAACCGTTTTTTTTTAGAATCTGCAAGTGGTTATTTGAGATCTTTTCGTCCAATGTGGGAAAAGGAAATATCTCCACATAAAAAGTAGACAGAAGCATTCTAAGCAACTTCTTGTTGATGTGGGCATTCAACTCTCAGAGTTGAAGCTTTCCTTTGGTTGAACAGATGTGAAGAAGTCCTTTTGTACAATCTGCAAGTTGATATTTGAGATATTTTCATCCAATGCTGTAAAGGAATTATCTTCACTTAAAAACAATACTGAAGCATTCTGAACAACTTCTTAGAGATGGATGCACTTAACTCACAGAGTTGAGCCTTTCTTTTGATTGAGCAGTTTTGAAACTCTCTGTTTGAAGCATCTGCAAATGGGCATTTGGACTGCTATGTGGCCTATGGTGGAAAATGATATATCTTCACCAAAATGATACACGGGAGCATCTTGCGAAATTTCCTTGTGATGTGTGCCTTCATCTCACATAGTGGAAGCTTTCTTTTGGTTAAGCAGATATGAAACAGTCTTTTTCTAGATTCTGCCAGTGCAAATTTGAAATCTTTTCTTCTAATGCGGTGAAAGGAATTATCTTCACATAAAACCTAGAGAGAAGCATTCTGAACAACGTCTTAGTGATATGTGCATTCCACTCACAGAGTTGCAACTTTCTTTTGATGGAGCAGTTTTGAAACAATCTGAAGAATCTGGAAGTGGACATTTGGAATGCTTTGAGGCCTATGGTGAAAAATTAAATATCTTCACTTGAAAAGTACTCAGAAGCTTCTGCGAAATTACTTTGTGATGTATGCATTCATCTCACAGAGTTCAAGTTTCCTTTTGGTTGAGCAGATTTGAAACAGTCTTTTTGTAGAATCTGCAAGTGGATATGTGAGATCTCTTCGTCCAGTGCGAGAAAAAGGAAATATCATCTCATAAAAGCTAGGCAGAAGATCCTGAACAAATTCTTAGTGATACATGCATTCAAGTGAAAAGGTGAACCATGCTTTTGATCCAGCCGTTTGAAACACTCTGTTTGAAGAATCTGTAAGTGGACATTTGGAGCGCTTTGAGGCCTATGTTGAAATAGGAAATATGTTCACATAAAAGCAACAGAAATTCATTCTGTGAAATTTCTTTGTGATGTGTGCTTTCTTCTCACATTGTTGAAGCTTTCTTTTGGTTGAGCAGATTTGAAGCTTTCCTTTTGGACAATCTGCAATTGGATATTTGTGATCTTTACGTCCAATTGGGAACTGGATTTATCTTCACATAAAAACTAGACGGAAGCCTTCTGAACAACTTCTTAGTGATGCGTGTATTCCACTCACAGAGTTGAACCTTTCTTTTGATTGAGCAGTTTTGAAACACTTTTTGTCAAGAATCTGCAAGGTTACCATTGGAGTGCTTTGAGACCTATGCTCAAAAAGGAAATATCTTCACATTAATACTACACAGAACCATTTTGCAAAATATGATTGTGATGTGTGCGTTCATCTGACAGAGGTGAAGCTTCCTTCTGGTTGAGCATATATGAAAATGACTTTATATGGTGTCTGCAAGAGGATATTTGAGATCTTTGCGTCCAATGTGAAAAAAGGAAATATCTTCACTTAAAAAGTTCACATAGGCATTCTGAGAAACTTCTTAGTGATATGTGCATTCAACGCACAGAGTTGGACATTTCTTTTGATTCAGCAGTTTTGAAACACGGTGTTTGAAGAATTTGCAGGTTGGCATTTGGAGTGCTTTGAGGGCAATGATGTAAAGGGAAATATCTTCATATAAAAACTACACAGAATAATTCTGTGAAATTTATTTGTGATGTGTGCATTCGTTTCACAGGGATAAACCTCTCCTATGGTTGAGCAGATTTGAAACTGCCTTTTTCTACAATCTGCAAGTGGATATTTGAGATCTTTTCTTCCAATGCATGAAAAGGAATTATCTTCACTTAGAAACTAGACGGAAGCATTTTGAGCAAATTCTTTGTGATGTGTGCATTCATCTCATGGAGGTCAGCCTTTCTTTTGCTTGAACAGTTTCGAAACTCTCTGTTAAAAGTTTCTGCAACTGGACATTTGGAGTGCTTTGAGGCCTATGGTGAAAAAGGAAATATATTCTTATGAAAGCTAAAGAGAAGCATCCTGCGAAATTTCTTTATGATGTGTGCATTCATCTCACAGTGTTGAAGCTTTTATTTTGTTGAGCAGATTTCAAGAAGTCTTTTCCTAGAATCTGTAAGTGGATATTTGAGATGTCTGCGTCCATTGCGAGAAAAAGAATTATCTTCATATAAAAACTAGACAGAAGCATTCTCAACAACTATTTAGTGACATGTGCATTCAACTCACAGAGTTTAAACTTTCTTTTGATTGAGCAGTTTTGAAACACAGTGTTTGAAGGATCTGCAAGTGGACATTTGGAGGTCTTTGGGACCTATGACGAAAAAGCAAGTATCTTCACATAAAAACTACACAGAAACATCCTACAAAATTTCTTTGTGATGTGTGCATTCATCTCAGAGGTTTGAAGCTTTCTTGTGGTTGAGCAGATTTGAAACAGTCTTTTTGTAGACTCTGTAACTGCATGTTTGAGATCATTTCGTCCAATGCAGGAAAAGGAAATATCTTCACATAAAAACCGGACGGAAGCATACTGAGCAACTTCTTAATGATATGTGCATTCAACTCAGAGACTTGAAGCATTCTTTTGATTGATCAGTTTTGAAAAACTTTTGGAAGAATCTGCAAGAAGACGTTTGGAGGGCGTTGAGACCTATCGTGAAAAAGGAAATATCTTCACATAAAAACCAAACAGTAGCACTCTGCAAAATTTCTCTGGGATGTGTGCATTCTTCTCTGAGTTGAAGCTTCTCTTTTTGGTTGAGCAGATTTGAAACCGTTTTTTTTTAAGAATCTGCAAGTGGTTTTTCGAGATCATTTCGTCCAATGTGGGAAAAGGAAATATCTCCAAATAAAAAGTAGACAGAAGCATTCTGAGCAACTTCTTGGTGATATGGGCATTCAACTCTCAGAGTTGAAGCTTTCCTTTGGTTGAACAGATGTGAAAAAGTCCTTTTGTACAATCTGCAAGTGGATATTTGAGATATTTTCATCCAATGCTGTAAAGGAATTATCTTCACTTAAAAACAATACTGAAGCATTCTGAAGAACTTCTTAGAGATGGGTGCACTCAACTCACAGAGTTGAGCCTTTCTTTTGATTGAGCAGTTTTGAAACTCTCTGTTTGAAGCATCTGCAAATGGGCATTTGGACTGCTATGTGGCCTATGGTGGAAAATGATATATCTTCACCAAAATGATACACGGGAGCATCTTGCGAAATTTCCTTGTGATGTGTGCCTTCATCTCACATAGTGGAAGCTTTCTTTTGGTTAAGCAGATATGAAACATTCTTTTTCTAGATTCTGCCAGTGCAAATTTGAAATCTTTTCTTCTAATGCGGTGAAAGGAATTATCTTCACATAAAACCTAGAGAGAAGCATTCTGAACAACTTCTTAGTGATATGTGCATTCCACTCACAGAGTTGAAACTTTCTTTTGATGGAGAAGTTTTGAAACAATCTGAAGAATCTGGAAGTGGACATTTGGAATGCTTTGAGGCCTATGGTGAAAAATTAAATATCTTCACTTGAAAAGTACACAGAAGCTTCTGCGAAATTACTTTGTGATGTATGCATTCATCTCACAGAGTTCAAGTTTCCTTTTGGTTGAGCAGATTTGAAACAGTCTTTTTGTAGAATCTGCAAGTGTATATGTGAGATCTCTTCGTCCAGTGCGAGAAAAAGTAAATATCATCTCATAAAAGGTAGGCAGAAGGTCCTGAACAAATTCTTAGTGATACATGCATTCAAGTGAAAAGGTGAACCATGCTTTTGATCCAGCAGTTTTGAAACACTCTGTTTGAAGAATCTGTAAGTGGACATTTGGAGCGTTTTGAGGCCTATGTTGAAATAGGAAATATGTTCACATAAAAGCAACAGAAATTCATTCTGTGAAATTTCTTTGTGATGTGTGCTTTCTTCTCACAGTGTTGAAGCTTTCTTTTGGTTGAGCAGATTTGAAGCTTTCCTTTTGGAGAATCTGCAATTGGATATTTGAGATCTTTACGTCCAATTGGGAACCGGATTTATCTTCACAAAAAACTAGACGGAAGCCTTCTGAGCAACTTCTTAGTAATGCGTGAATTCCACTCACACAGTTGAACCTTTCTTTTGATTGAGCAGTTTTGAAACACTTTTTGTCAAGAATCTGCAAGGTTACAATTGGAGTGCTTTGAGACCTAAGCTCAAAAAGGAAATATCTTCACATTAATACTACACAGAACCATTTTGCAAAATATGATTGTGATGTGTGCGTTCATCTGACAGAGGTGAAGCTTCCTTCTGGTTGAGCATATATGAAAAGGACTTTATATGGTGTCTGCAAGAGGATATTTGAGATCTTTGCGTCCAATGTGGGAAAAGGAAATATCTTCACTTAAAAACTTCACATAGGCATTCTGAGAAACTTCTTAGTGATATGTGCATTCAACTCACAGTGTTGGACATTTCTTTTGATTCAGCAGTTTTGAAACACGGTGTTTGAAGAATCTGCAGGTTGGCATTTGGAGTGCTTTGAGGGCAATGATGTAAAAGGAAATATCTTCATATAAAAACTACACAGAATAATTCTGTGAAATTTATTTGTGATGTGTGCATTCGTTTCACAGGGATAAACATCTCCTATGGTTGAGCAGATTTGAAACTGCCTTTTTCAACAATCTGCAAGTGGATATTTGAGATCTTTTCTTCCAATGCATGAAAAGGAATTATCTTCACTTAGAAACTAGACGGAAGCATTCTGAGCAAATCCTTTGTGATGTGTGCATTCATCTCATGGAGGTCAGCCTTTCTTTTGCTTGAACAGTTTCGAAACTCTCTTTTAAAAGATTCTGCAACTGGACATTTGGAGTGCTTTGAGGCCTATGGTGAAAAAGGAAATATATTCTTATGAAAGCTAAAGAGAAGCATCCTGTGAAATTCCTTTATGATGTGTGCATTCATCTCACAGAGTTGAAGCTTTTATTTTGTTGAGCAGATTTGAAGAAGTCTTTTCCTAGAATCTGTAAGTGGATATTTGAGATGTCTGCGTCCATTGCGAGAAAAAGAATTATCTTCATATAAAAACTAGACAGAAGCATTCTCAACAACTATTTAGTGACATGTGCATTCAACTCACAGAGTTTAAACTTTCTTTTGATTGAGCAGTTTTGAAACACGGTGTTTGAAGGATCTGCAAGTGGACATTTGGAGGTCTTTGAGACCTATGACGAAAAAGCAAGTATCTTCACATAAAAACTACACAGAAACATCCTGCAAAATTTCTTTGTGATGTGTGCATTCATCTCAGAGATTTGAAGCTTTCTTGTGGTTGAGCAGATTTGAAACAGTCTTTTTGTAGACTCTGTAACTGCATGTTTGAGATCATTTCGTCCAATGCAGGAAAAGGAAAAATCTTCACATAAAAACCGGACGGAAGCATACTGAGCAACTTCTTAATGATATGTGCATTCAACTCAGAGAATTGAAGCATTCTTTTGATTGATCAGTTTTGAAAAACTTTTGGAAGAATCTGCAAGAAGACGTTTGGAGGGCGTTGAGACCTATGGTGAAAAAGGAAATATCTTCACATAAAAACCAAACAGTAGCACTCTGCAAAATTTCTCTGGGATGTGTGCATTCTTCTCTGAGTTGAAGCTTCTCTTTTTGGTTGAGCAGATTTGAAACCGTTTTTTTTTAGAATCTGCAAGTGGTTATTTGAGATCTTTTCGTCCAATGTGGGAAAAGGAAATATCTCCACATAAAAAGTAGACAGAAGCATTCTAAGCAACTTCTTGTTGATGTGGGCATTCAACTCTCAGAGTTGAAGCTTTCCTTTGGTTGAACAGATGTGAAGAAGTCCTTTTGTACAATCTGCAAGTTGATATTTGAGATATTTTCATCCAATGCTGTAAAGGAATTATCTTCACTTAAAAACAATACTGAAGCATTCTGAACAACTTCTTAGAGATGGATGCACTTAACTCACAGAGTTGAGCCTTTCTTTTGATTGAGCAGTTTTGAAACTCTCTGTTTGAAGCATCTGCAAATGGGCATTTGGACTGCTATGTGGCCTATGGTGGAAAATGATATATCTTCACCAAAATGATACACGGGAGCATCTTGCGAAATTTCCTTGTGATGTGTGCCTTCATCTCACATAGTGGAAGCTTTCTTTTGGTTAAGCAGATATGAAACAGTCTTTTTCTAGATTCTGCCAGTGCAAATTTGAAATCTTTTCTTCTAATGCGGTGAAAGGAATTATCTTCACATAAAACCTAGAGAGAAGCATTCTGAACAACGTCTTAGTGATATGTGCATTCCACTCACAGAGTTGCAACTTTCTTTTGATGGAGCAGTTTTGAAACAATCTGAAGAATCTGGAAGTGGACATTTGGAATGCTTTGAGGCCTATGGTGAAAAATTAAATATCTTCACTTGAAAAGTACTCAGAAGCTTCTGCGAAATTACTTTGTGATGTATGCATTCATCTCACAGAGTTCAAGTTTCCTTTTGGTTGAGCAGATTTGAAACAGTCTTTTTGTAGAATCTGCAAGTGGATATGTGAGATCTCTTCGTCCAGTGCGAGAAAAAGGAAATATCATCTCATAAAAGCTAGGCAGAAGATCCTGAACAAATTCTTAGTGATACATGCATTCAAGTGAAAAGGTGAACCATGCTTTTGATCCAGCCGTTTGAAACACTCTGTTTGAAGAATCTGTAAGTGGACATTTGGAGCGCTTTGAGGCCTATGTTGAAATAGGAAATATGTTCACATAAAAGCAACAGAAATTCATTCTGTGAAATTTCTTTGTGATGTGTGCTTTCTTCTCACATTGTTGAAGCTTTCTTTTGGTTGAGCAGATTTGAAGCTTTCCTTTTGGACAATCTGCAATTGGATATTTGTGATCTTTACGTCCAATTGGGAACTGGATTTATCTTCACATAAAAACTAGACGGAAGCCTTCTGAACAACTTCTTAGTGATGCGTGTATTCCACTCACAGAGTTGAACCTTTCTTTTGATTGAGCAGTTTTGAAACACTTTTTGTCAAGAATCTGCAAGGTTACCATTGGAGTGCTTTGAGACCTATGCTCAAAAAGGAAATATCTTCACATTAATACTACACAGAACCATTTTGCAAAATATGATTGTGATGTGTGCGTTCATCTGACAGAGGTGAAGCTTCCTTCTGGTTGAGCATATATGAAAATGACTTTATATGGTGTCTGCAAGAGGATATTTGAGATCTTTGCGTCCAATGTGAAAAAAGGAAATATCTTCACTTAAAAAGTTCACATAGGCATTCTGAGAAACTTCTTAGTGATATGTGCATTCAACGCACAGAGTTGGACATTTCTTTTGATTCAGCAGTTTTGAAACACGGTGTTTGAAGAATTTGCAGGTTGACATTTGGAGTGCTTTGAGGGCAATGATGTAAAGGGAAATATCTTCATATAAAAACTACACAGAATAATTCTGTGAAATTTATTTGTGATGTGTGCATTCGTTTCACAGGGATAAACCTCTCCTATGGTTGAGCAGATTTGAAACTGCCTTTTTCTACAATCTGCAAGTGGATATTTGAGATCTTTTCTTCCAATGCATGAAAAGGAATTATCTTCACTTAGAAACTAGACGGAAGCATTTTGAGCAAATTCTTTGTGATGTGTGCATTCATCTCATGGAGGTCAGCCTTTCTTTTGCTTGAACAGTTTCGAAACTCTCTGTTAAAAGTTTCTGCAACTGGACATTTGGAGTGCTTTGAGGCCTATGGTGAAAAAGGAAATATATTCTTATGAAAGCTAAAGAGAAGCATCCTGCGAAATTTCTTTATGATGTGTGCATTCATCTCACAGTGTTGAAGCTTTTATTTTGTTGAGCAGATTTCAAGAAGTCTTTTCCTAGAATCTGTAAGTGGATATTTGAGATGTCTGCGTCCATTGCGAGAAAAAGAATTATCTTCATATAAAAACTAGACAGAAGCATTCTCAACAACTATTTAGTGACATGTGCATTCAACTCACAGAGTTTAAACTTTCTTTTGATTGAGCAGTTTTGAAACACAGTGTTTGAAGGATCTGCAAGTGGACATTTGGAGGTCTTTGGGACCTATGACGAAAAAGCAAGTATCTTCACATAAAAACTACACAGAAACATCCTACAAAATTTCTTTGTGATGTGTGCATTCATCTCAGAGGTTTGAAGCTTTCTTGTGGTTGAGCAGATTTGAAACAGTCTTTTTGTAGACTCTGTAACTGCATGTTTGAGATCATTTCGTCCAATGCAGGAAAAGGAAATATCTTCACATAAAAACCGGACGGAAGCATACTGAGCAACTTCTTAATGATATGTGCATTCAACTCAGAGACTTGAAGCATTCTTTTGATTGATCAGTTTTGAAAAACTTTTGGAAGAATCTGCAAGAAGACGTTTGGAGGGCGTTGAGACCTATCGTGAAAAAGGAAATATCTTCACATAAAAACCAAACAGTAGCACTCTGCAAAATTTCTCTGGGATGTGTGCATTCTTCTCTGAGTTGAAGCTTCTCTTTTTGGTTGAGCAGATTTGAAACCGTTTTTTTTTAAGAATCTGCAAGTGGTTTTTCGAGATCATTTCGTCCAATGTGGGAAAAGGAAATATCTCCAAATAAAAAGTAGACAGAAGCATTCTGAGCAACTTCTTGGTGATATGGGCATTCAACTCTCAGAGTTGAAGCTTTCCTTTGGTTGAACAGATGTGAAAAAGTCCTTTTGTACAATCTGCAAGTGGATATTTGAGATATTTTCATCCAATGCTGTAAAGGAATTATCTTCACTTAAAAACAATACTGAAGCATTCTGAAGAACTTCTTAGAGATGGGTGCACTCAACTCACAGAGTTGAGCCTTTCTTTTGATTGAGCAGTTTTGAAACTCTCTGTTTGAAGCATCTGCAAATGGGCATTTGGACTGCTATGTGGCCTATGGTGGAAAATGATATATCTTCACCAAAATGATACACGGGAGCATCTTGCGAAATTTCCTTGTGATGTGTGCCTTCATCTCACATAGTGGAAGCTTTCTTTTGGTTAAGCAGATATGAAACATTCTTTTTCTAGATTCTGCCAGTGCAAATTTGAAATCTTTTCTTCTAATGCGGTGAAAGGAATTATCTTCACATAAAACCTAGAGAGAAGCATTCTGAACAACTTCTTAGTGATATGTGCATTCCACTCACAGAGTTGAAACTTTCTTTTGATGGAGAAGTTTTGAAACAATCTGAAGAATCTGGAAGTGGACATTTGGAATGCTTTGAGGCCTATGGTGAAAAATTAAATATCTTCACTTGAAAAGTACACAGAAGCTTCTGCGAAATTACTTTGTGATGTATGCATTCATCTCACAGAGTTCAAGTTTCCTTTTGGTTGAGCAGATTTGAAACAGTCTTTTTGTAGAATCTGCAAGTGTATATGTGAGATCTCTTCGTTCAGTGCGAGAAAAAGTAAATATCATCTCATAAAAGGTAGGCAGAAGGTCCTGAACAAATTCTTAGTGATACATGCATTCAAGTGAAAAGGTGAACCATGCTTTTGATCCAGCAGTTTTGAAACACTCTGTTTGAAGAATCTGTAAGTGGACATTTGGAGCGTTTTGAGGCCTATGTTGAAATAGGAAATATGTTCACATAAAAGCAACAGAAATTCATTCTGTGAAATTTCTTTGTGATGTGTGCTTTCTTCTCACAGTGTTGAAGCTTTCTTTTGGTTGAGCAGATTTGAAGCTTTCCTTTTGGAGAATCTGCAATTGGATATTTGAGATCTTTACGTCCAATTGGGAACCGGATTTATCTTCACAAAAAACTAGACGGAAGCCTTCTGAGCAACTTCTTAGTAATGCGTGAATTCCACTCACACAGTTGAACCTTTCTTTTGATTGAGCAGTTTTGAAACACTTTTTGTCAAGAATCTGCAAGGTTACAATTGGAGTGCTTTGAGACCTAAGCTCAAAAAGGAAATATCTTCACATTAATACTACACAGAACCATTTTGCAAAATATGATTGTGATGTGTGCGTTCATCTGACAGAGGTGAAGCTTCCTTCTGGTTGAGCATATATGAAAAGGACTTTATATGGTGTCTGCAAGAGGATATTTGAGATCTTTGCGTCCAATGTGGGAAAAGGAAATATCTTCACTTAAAAACTTCACATAGGCATTCTGAGAAACTTCTTAGTGATATGTGCATTCAACTCACAGTGTTGGACATTTCTTTTGATTCAGCAGTTTTGAAACACGGTGTTTGAAGAATCTGCAGGTTGGCATTTGGAGTGCTTTGAGGGCAATGATGTAAAAGGAAATATCTTCATATAAAAACTACACAGAATAATTCTGTGAAATTTATTTGTGATGTGTGCATTCGTTTCACAGGGAAAAACCTCTCCTATTGTTGAGCAGATTTGAAACTGCCTTTTTCTACAATCTGCAAGTGGATATTTGAGATCTTTTCTTCCAATGCATGAAAAGGAATTATCTTCACTTAGAAACTAGACGGAAGCATTCTGAGCAAATCATTTGTGATGTGTGCATTTATCTCATGGAGGTCAGACTTTCTTTTGCTTGAACAGTTTCGAAACTCTCTGTTAAAAGATTCTGCAACTGGACATTTGGAGTGCTTTGAGGCCTATGGTGAAAAAGGAAATATATTCTTATGAAAGCTAAAGAGAAGCATCCTGCGAAATTTCTTTATGATGTGTGCATTCATCTCACTGAGTTGTAGCTTTTATTTTGTTGAGCAGATTTGAAGAAGTCTTTTCCTAGAATCTGTAAGTGGATATTTGAGATGTCTGCGTCCATTGCGAGAAAAAGAATTATCTTCATATAAAAACTAGACAGAAGCATTCTCAACAACTCTTTAGTGACATGTGCATTCAACTCACAGAGTTTAAACTTTCTTTTGATTGAGCAGTTTTGAAACACGGTGTTTGAAGGATCTGCAAGTGGACATTTGGAGGTCTTTGAGACCTATGACGAAAAAGCAAGTATCTTCACATAAAAACTACACAGAAATATCCTGCAAAATTTCTTTGTGATGTGTGTATTCATCTCAGAGATTTGAAGCTTTCTTGTGGTTGAGCAGATTTGAAACAGTCTTTTTGTAGACTCTGTAACTGCATGTTTGAGATCATTTCGTCCAATGCAGGAAAAGGAAAAATCTTCACATAAAAACCGGACGGAAGCATACTGAGCAACTTCTTAATGATATGTGCATTCAACTCAGAGAATTGAAGCATTCTTTTGATTGATCAGTTTTGAAAAACTTTTGGAAGAATCTGCAAGAAGACGTTTGGAGGGCGTTGAGACCTATGGTGAAAAAGGAAATATCTTCACATAAAAACCAAACAGTAGCACTCTGCAAAATTTTTCTGGGATGTGTGCATTCTTCTCTGAGTTGAAGCTTCTCTTTTTGGTTGAGCAGATTTGAAACCGTTTTTTTTTAGAATCTGCAAGTGGTTATTCGAGATCTTTTCGTCCAATGTGGGAAAAGGAAATATCTTCACATAAAAACTAGACAGAAGCATTCTGAGCAACTTCTTGGTGATGTGGGCATTCAACTCTCAGAGTTGAAGCTTTCCTTTGCTTGAACAGATGTGAAAAAGTCCTTTTGTACAGTCTGCAAGTGGATATTTGAGATATTTTCATCCAATGCTGTAAAGGAATTATCTTCACTTAAAAACAATACTGAAGAATTCTGAACAACTTCTTAGAGATGGGTGCACTCAACTCACAGATTTGAGCCTTTCTTTTGATTGAGCAGTTTTGAAACTCTCTGTTTGAAGCATCTGCAAATGGGCATTTGGACTGCTATGTGGCCTATGGTGGAAAATGATATATCTTCACCAAAATGATACACGGGAGCATCTTGCGAAATTTCCTTGTGATGTGTGCCTTCATCTCACATAGTGGAAGCTTTCTTTTGGTTAAGCAGATATGAAACAGTCTTTTTCTAGATTCTGCCAGTGCAAATTTGAAATCTTTTCTTCTAATGCGGTGAAAGGAATTATCTTCACATAAAACCTAGAGAGAAGCATTCTGAACAACTTCTTAGTGATATGTGCATTCCACTCACAGAGTTGAAACTTTCTTTTGATGGAGCAGTTTTGAAACAATCTGAAGAATCTGGAAGTGGACATTTGGAATGCTTTGAGGCCTGTGGTGAAAAATTAAATATCTTCACGTGAAAAGTACTCAGAAGCTTCTGCGAAATTACTTTGTGATGTATGCATTCATCTCACAGAGTTCAAGTTTCCTTTTGGTTGAGCAGATTTGAAACAGTCTTTTTGTAGAATCTGCAAGTGGATATGTGAGATCTCTTCGTCCAGTGCGAGAAAAAGGAAATATCATCTCATAAAAGCTAGGCAGAAGATCCTGAACAAATTCTTAGTGATACATGCATTCAAGTGAAAAGGTGAACCATGCTTTTGATCCAGCAGTTTGAAACACTCTGTTTGATGAATCTCTAAGTGGACATTTGGAGCGCTTTGAGGCCTATGTTGAAATAGGAAATATGTTCACATAAAAGAAACAGAAATTCATTCTGTGAAATTTCTTTGTGATGTGTGCTTTCTTCTCACGTTGTTGAAGCTTTCTTTTGGTTGAGCAGATTTGAAGCTTTCCTTTTGGACAATCTGCAATTGGATATTTGTGATCTTTACGTCCAATTGGGAACTGGATTTATCTTCACATAAAAACTAGACGGAAGCCTTCTGAGCAACTTCTTAGTGATGCGTGTATTCCATTCACAGAGTTGAACCTTTCTTTTGATTGAGCAGTTTTGAAACACTTTTTGTCAAGAATCTGCAAGGTTACCATTGGAGTGCTTTGAGACCTATGCTCAAAAAGGAAATATCTTCACATTAATACTACACAGAACCATTTTGCAAAATATGATTGTGATGTGTGCGTTCATCTGACAGAGGTGAAGCTTCCTTCTGGTTGAGCATATATGAAAATGACTTTATATGGTGTCTGAAAGAGGATATTTGAGATCTTTGCGTCCAATGTGAGAAAAGGAAATATCTTCACTTAAAAACTTCACATAGGCATTCTGAGAAACTTCTTAGTGATATGGGCATTCAACGCACAGAGTTGGACATTTCTTTTGATTCAGCAGTTTTGAAACACGGTGTTTGAAGTATTTGCAGGTTGGCATTTGGAGTGCTTTGAGGGCAATGATGTAAAAGGAAATATCTTCATATAAAAACTACACAGAATAATTCTGTGAAATTTATTTGTGATGTGTGCATTCGTTTCACAGGGATAAACATCTCCTATGGTTGAGCAGATTTGAAACTGCCTTTTTCTACAATCTGCAAGTGGATATTTGAGATCTTTTCTTCCAATGCATGAAAAGGAATTATCTTCACTTAGAAACTAGACGGAAGCATTTTGAGCAAATTCTTTGTGATGTGTGCATTCATCTCATGGAGGTCAGCCTTTCTTTTGCTTGAACAGTTTCGAAACTCTCTGTTAAAAGTTTCTGCAACTGGACATTTGGAGTGCTTTGAGGCCTATGGTGAAAAAGGAAATATATTCTTATGAAAGCTAAAGAGAAGCATCCTGCGAAATTTCTTTATGATGTGTGCATTCATCTCACAGAGTTGAAGCTTTTATTTTGTTGAGCAGATTTCAAGAAGTCTTTTCCTAGAATCTGTAAGTGGATATTTGAGATGTCTGCGTCCATTGCGAGAAAAAGAATTATCTTCATATAAAAACTAGACAGAAGCATTCTCAACAACTATTTAGTGACATGTGCATTCAACTCACAGAGTTTAAACTTTCTTTTGATTGAGCAGTTTTGAAACACAGTGTTTGAAGGATCTGCAAGTGGACATTTGGAGGTCTTTGGGACCTATGACGAAAAAGCAAGTATCTTCACATAAAAACTACACAGAAACATCCTGCAAAATTTCTTTGTGATGTGTGCATTCTTCTCAGAGGTTTGAAGCTTTCTTGTGGTTGAGCAGATTTGAAACACTCTTTTTGTAGACTCTGTAACTGCATGTTTGAGATCATTTCGTCCAATGCAGGAAAAGGAAATATCTTCACATAAAAACCGGATGGAAGCATACTGAGCAACTTCTTAATGATATGTGCATTCAAATCAGAGAATTGAAGCATTCTTTTGATTGATCAGTTTTGAAAAACTTTTGGAAGAATCTGCAAGAAGACGTTTGGAGGGCGTTGAGACCTATGGTGAAAAAGGAAATATCTTCACATAAAAACCAAACAGTAGCACTCTGCAAAATTTCTCTGGGATGTGTGCATTCTTCTCTGAGTTGAAGCTTCTCTTTTTGGTTGAGCAGATTTGAAACCGGTTTTTTTTAGAATCTGCAAGTGGTTTTTCGAGATCATTTCGTCCAATGTGGGAAAAGGAAATATCTCCACATAAAAAGTAGACAGAAGCATTCTGAGCAACTTCTTGGTGATGTGGGCATTCAACTCTCAGAGTTGAAGCTTTCCTTTGGTTGAACAGATGTGAAAAAGTCCTTTTGTACAATCTGCAAGTGGATATTTGAGATATTTTCATTCAATTCTGTAAAGGAATTATCTTCACTTAAAAACAATACTGAAGCATTCTGAAGAACTTCTTAGAGATGGGTGCACTCAACTCACAGAGTTAAGCCTTCCTTTTGATTGAGCAGTTTTGAAACTCTCTGTTTGAAGCATCTGCAAATGGGCATTTGGACTGCAATGTGGCCTATGGTGGAAAATGATATATCTTCACCAAAATGATACACGGGAGCATCTTGCGAAATTTCCTTGTGATGTGTGCCTTCATCTCACATAGTGGAAGCTTTCTTTTGGTTAAGCAGATATGAAACAGTCTTTTTCTAGATTCTGCCAGTGCAAATTTGAAATCTTTTCTTCTAATGCGGTGAAAGGAATTATCTTCACATAAAACCTAGAGAGAAGCATTCTGAACAACTTCTTAGTGATATGTGCATTCCACTCACAGAGTTGAAACTTTCTTTTGATGGAGAAGTTTTGAAACAATCTGAAGAATCTGGAAGTGGACATTTGTAATGTTTTGAGGCCTATGGTGAAAAATTAAATATCTTCACATGAAAAGTACTCAGAAGCTTCTGCGAACTTACTTTGTGATGTATGCATTCATCTCACAGAGTTCAAGTTTCCTTTTGGTTGAGCAGATTTGAAACAGTCTTTTTGTAGAATCTGCAAGTGTATATGTGAGATCTCTTCGTCCAGTGCGAGAAAAAGTAAATATCATCTCATAAAATCTAGGCAGAAGGTCCTGAACAAATTCTTAGTGATACATGCATTCAAGTGAAAAGGTGAACCATGCTTTTGATCCAGCAGTTTTGAAACACTCTGTTTGAAGAATCTGTAAGTGGACATTTGGAGCGCTTTGAGGCCTATGTTGAAATAGGAAATATGTTCACATAAAAGCAACAGAAATTCATTCTGTGAAATTTCTTTGTGATGTGTGCTTTCTTCTCACATTGTTGAAGCTTTCTTTTTTTTGAGCAGATTTGAAGCTTTCCTTTTGGAGAATCTGCAATTGGATATTTGAGATCTTTACGTCCATTTGGGAACCGGATTTATCTTCACAAAAAACTAGACGGAAGCCTTCTGAGCAACTTCTTAGTGATGCGTGTATTCCACTCACACAGTTGAACATTTCTTTTGATTGAGCAGTTTTGAAACACTTTTGGAAGAATCTGCAAGAAGACGTTTGGAGGGCGTTGAGACCTATGGTGAAAAAGGAAATATCTTCACATAAAAACCAAACAGTAGCACTCTGCAAAATTTTTCTGGGATGTGTGCATTCTTCTCTGAGTTGAAGCTTCTCTTTTTGGTTGAGCAGATTTGAAACCGTTTTTTTTTAGAATCTGCAAGTGGTTATTCGAGATCTTTTCGTCCAATGTGGGAAAAGGAAATATCTTCACATAAAAACTAGACAGAAGCATTCTGAGCAACTTCTTGGTGATGTGGGCATTCAACTCTCAGAGTTGAAGCTTTCCTTTGCTTGAACAGATGTGAAAAAGTCCTTTTGTACAGTCTGCAAGTGGATATTTGAGATATTTTCATCCAATGCTGTAAAGGAATTATCTTCACTTAAAAACAATACTGAAGAATTCTGAACAACTTCTTAGAGATGGGTGCACTCAACTCACAGATTTGAGCCTTTCTTTTGATTGAGCAGTTTTGAAACTCTCTGTTTGAAGCATCTGCAAATGGGCATTTGGACTGCTATGTGGCCTATGGTGGAAAATGATATATCTTCACCAAAATGATACACGGGAGCATCTTGCGAAACTTCCTTGTGATGTGTGCCTTCATCTCACATAGTGGAAGCTTTCTTTTGGTTAAGCAGATATGAAACAGTCTTTTTCTAGATTCTGCCAGTGCAAATTTGAAATCTTTTCTTCTAATGCGGTGAAAGGAATTATCTTCACATAAAACCTAGAGAGAAGCATTCTGAACAACTTCTTAGTGATATGTGCATTCCACTCACAGAGTTGAAACTTTCTTTTGATGGAGCAGTTTTGAAACAATCTGAAGAATCTGGAAGTGGACATTTGGAATGCTTTGAGGCCTGTGGTGAAAAATTAAATATCTTCACGTGAAAAGTACTCAGAAGCTTCTGCGAAATTACTTTGTGATGTATGCATTCATCTCACAGATTTCAAGTTTCCTTTTGGTTGAGCAGATTTGAAACAGTCTTTTTGTAGAATCTGCAAGTGGATATGTGAGATCTCTTCGTCCAGTGCGAGAAAAAGGAAATATCATCTCATAAAAGCTAGGCAGAAGATCCTGAACAAATTCTTAGTGATACATGCATTCAAGTGAAAAGGTGAACCATGCTTTTGATCCAGCAGTTTGAAACACTCTGTTTGAAGAATCTCTAAGTGGACATTTGGAGCGCTTTGAGGCCTATGTTGAAATAGGAAATATGTTCACATAAAAGCAACAGAAATTCATTCTGTGAAATTTCTTTGTGATGTGTGCTTTCTTCTCACATTGTTGAAGCTTTCTTTTGGTTGAGCAGATTTGAAGCTTTCCTTTTGGACAATCTGCAATTGGATATTTGTGATCTTTACGTCCAATTGGGAACTGGATTTATCTTCACATAAAAACTAGACGGAAGCCTTCTGAGCAACTTCTTAGTGATGCGTGTATTCCACTCACAGAGTTGAACCTTTCTTTTGATTGAGCAGTTTTGAAACACTTTTTGTCAAGAATCTGCAAGGTTACCATTGGAGTGCTTTGAGACCTATGCTCAAAAAGGAAATATCTTCACATTAATACTACACAGAACCATTTTGCAAAATATGATTGTGATGTGTGCGTTCATCTGACAGAGGTGAAGCTTCCTTCTGGTTGAGCATATATGAAAATGACTTTATATGGTGTCTGAAAGAGGATATTTGAGATCTTTGCGTCCAATGTGAGAAAAGGAAATATCTTCACTTAAAAACTTCACATAGGCATTCTGAGAAACTTCTTAGTGATATGTGCATTCAACGCACAGAGTTGGACATTTCTTTTGATTCAGCAGTTTTGAAACACGGTGTTTGAAGTATTTGCAGGTTGGCATTTGGAGTGCTTTGAGGGCAATGATGTAAAAGGAAATATCTTCATATAAAAACTACACAGAATAATTCTGTGAAATTTATTTGTGATGTGTGCATTCGTTTCACAGGGATAAACCTCTCCTATGGTTGAGCAGATTTGAAACTGCCTTTTTCTACAATCTGCAAGTGGATATTTGAGATCTTTTCTTCCAATGCATGAAAAGGAATTATCTTCACTTAGAAACTAGACGGAAGCATTTTGAGCAAATTCTTTGTGATGTGTGCATTCATCTCATGGAGGTCAGCCTTTCTTTTGCTTGAACAGTTTCGAAACTCTCTGTTAAAAGTTTCTGCAACTGGACATTTGGAGTGCTTTGAGGCCTATGGTGAAAAAGGAAATATATTCTTATGAAAGCTAAAGAGAAGCATCCTGCGAAATTTCTTTATGATGTGTGCATTCATCTCACAGAGTTGAAGCTTTTATTTTGTTGAGCAGATTTCAAGAAGTCTTTTCCTAGAATCTGTAAGTGGATATTTGAGATGTCTGCGTCCATTGCGAGAAAAAGAATTATCTTCATATAAAAACTAGACAGAAGCATTCTCAACAACTATTTAGTGACATGTGCATTCAACTCACAGAGTTTAAACTTTCTTTTGATTGAGCAGTTTTGAAACACAGTGTTTGAAGGATCTGCAAGTGGACATTTGGAGGTCTTTGGGACCTATGACGAAAAAGCAAGTATCTTCACATAAAAACTACACAGAAACATCCTGCAAAATTTCTTTGTGATGTGTGCATTCTTCTCAGAGGTTTGAAGCTTTCTTGTGGTTGAGCAGATTTGAAACACTCTTTTTGTAGACTCTGTAACTGCATGTTTGAGATCATTTCGTCCAATGCAGGAAAAGGAAATATCTTCACATAAAAACCGGATGGAAGCATACTGAGCAACTTCTTAATGATATGTGCATTCAAATCAGAGAATTGAAGCATTCTTTTGATTGATCAGTTTTGAAAAACTTTTGGAAGAATCTGCAAGAAGACGTTTGGAGGGCGTTGAGACCTATGGTGAAAAAGGAAATATCTTCACATAAAAACCAAACAGTAGCACTCTGCAAAATTTCTCTGGGATGTGTGCATTCTTCTCTGAGTTGAAGCTTCTCTTTTTGGTTGAGCAGATTTGAAACCGGTTTTTTTTAGAATCTGCAAGTGGTTTTTCGAGATCATTTCGTCCAATGTGGGAAAAGGAAATATCTCCACATAAAAAGTAGACAGAAGCATTCTGAGCAACTTCTTGGTGATGTGGGCATTCAACTCTCAGAGTTGAAGCTTTCCTTTGGTTGAACAGATGTGAAAAAGTCCTTTTGTACAATCTGCAAGTGGATATTTGAGATATTTTCATTCAATTCTGTAAAGGAATTATCTTCACTTAAAAACAATACTGAAGCATTCTGAAGAACTTCTTAGAGATGGGTGCACTCAACTCACAGAGTTAAGCCTTCCTTTTGATTGAGCAGTTTTGAAACTCTCTGTTTGAAGCATCTGCAAATGGGCATTTGGACTGCAATGTGGCCTATGGTGGAAAATGATATATCTTCACCAAAATGATACACGGGAGCATCTTGCGAAATTTCCTTGTGATGTGTGCCTTCATCTCACATAGTGGAAGCTTTCTTTTGGTTAAGCAGATATGAAACAGTCTTTTTCTAGATTCTGCCAGTGCAAATTTGAAATCTTTTCTTCTAATGCGGTGAAAGGAATTATCTTCACATAAAACCTAGAGAGAAGCATTCTGAACAACTTCTTAGTGATATGTGCATTCCACTCACAGAGTTGAAACTTTCTTTTGATGGAGAAGTTTTGAAACAATCTGAAGAATCTGGAAGTGGACATTTGTAATGTTTTGAGGCCTATGGTGAAAAATTAAATATCTTCACATGAAAAGTACTCAGAAGCTTCTGCGAACTTACTTTGTGATGTATGCATTCATCTCACAGAGTTCAAGTTTCCTTTTGGTTGAGCAGATTTGAAACAGTCTTTTTGTAGAATCTGCAAGTGTATATGTGAGATCTCTTCGTCCAGTGCGAGAAAAAGTAAATATCATCTCATAAAATCTAGGCAGAAGGTCCTGAACAAATTCTTAGTGATACATGCATTTAAGTGAAAAGGTGAACCATGCTTTTGATCCAGCAGTTTTGAAACACTCTGTTTGAAGAATCTGTAAGTGGACATTTGGAGCGCTTTGAGGCCTATGTTGAAATAGGAAATATGTTCACATAAAAGCAACAGAAATTCATTCTGTGAAATTTCTTTGTGATGTGTGCTTTCTTCTCACATTGTTGAAGCTTTCTTTTTTTTGAGCAGATTTGAAGCTTTCCTTTTGGAGAATCTGCAATTGGATATTTGAGATCTTTACGTCCATTTGGGAACCGGATTTATCTTCACAAAAAACTAGACGGAAGCCTTCTGAGCAACTTCTTAGTGATGCGTGTATTCCACTCACACAGTTGAACATTTCTTTTGATTGAGCAGTTTTGAAACACTTTTGGAAGAATCTGCAAGAAGACGTTTGGAGGGCGTTGAGACCTATGGTGAAAAAGGAAATATCTTCACATAAAAACCAAACAGTAGCACTCTGCAAAATTTTTCTGGGATGTGTGCATTCTTCTCTGAGTTGAAGCTTCTCTTTTTGGTTGAGCAGATTTGAAACCGTTTTTTTTTAGAATCTGCAAGTGGTTATTCGAGATCTTTTCGTCCAATGTGGGAAAAGGAAATATCTTCACATAAAAACTAGACAGAAGCATTCTGAGCAACTTCTTGGTGATGTGGGCATTCAACTCTCAGAGTTGAAGCTTTCCTTTGCTTGAACAGATGTGAAAAAGTCCTTTTGTACAGTCTGCAAGTGGATATTTGAGATATTTTCATCCAATGCTGTAAAGGAATTATCTTCACTTAAAAACAATACTGAAGAATTCTGAACAACTTCTTAGAGATGGGTGCACTCAACTCACAGATTTGAGCCTTTCTTTTGATTGAGCAGTTTTGAAACTCTCTGTTTGAAGCATCTGCAAATGGGCATTTGGACTGCTATGTGGCCTATGGTGGAAAATGATATATCTTCACCAAAATGATACACGGGAGCATCTTGCGAAATTTCCTTGTGATGTGTGCCTTCATCTCACATAGTGGAAGCTTTCTTTTGGTTAAGCAGATATGAAACAGTCTTTTTCTAGATTCTGCCAGTGCAAATTTGAAATCTTTTCTTCTAATGCGGTGAAAGGAATTATCTTCACATAAAACCTAGAGAGAAGCATTCTGAACAACTTCTTAGTGATATGTGCATTCCACTCACAGAGTTGAAACTTTCTTTTGATGGAGCAGTTTTGAAACAATCTGAAGAATCTGGAAGTGGACATTTGGAATGCTTTGAGGCCTGTGGTGAAAAATTAAATATCTTCACGTGAAAAGTACTCAGAAGCTTCTGCGAAATTACTTTGTGATGTATGCATTCATCTCACAGAGTTCAAGTTTCCTTTTGGTTGAGCAGATTTGAAACAGTCTTTTTGTAGAATCTGCAAGTGGATATGTGAGATCTCTTCGTCCAGTGCGAGAAAAAGGAAATATCATCTCATAAAAGCTAGGCAGAAGATCCTGAACAAATTCTTAGTGATACATGCATTCAAGTGAAAAGGTGAACCATGCTTTTGATCCAGCAGTTTGAAACACTCTGTTTGAAGAATCTCTAAGTGGACATTTGGAGCGCTTTGAGGCCTATGTTGAAATAGGAAATATGTTCACATAAAAGCAACAGAAATTCATTCTGTGAAATTTCTTTGTGATGTGTGCTTTCTTCTCACATTGTTGAAGCTTTCTTTTGGTTGAGCAGATTTGAAGCTTTCCTTTTGGACAATCTGCAATTGGATATTTGTGATCTTTACGTCCAATTGGGAACCGGATTTATCTTCACATAAAAACTAGACGGAAGCCTTCTGAGCAACTTCTTAGTGATGCGTGTATTCCACTCACAGAGTTGAACCTTTCTTTTGATTGAGCAGTTTTGAAACACTTTTTGTCAAGAATCTGCAAGGTTACCATTGGAGTGCTTTGAGACCTATGCTCAAAAAGGAAATATCTTCACATTAATACTACACAGAACCATTTTGCAAAATATGATTGTGATGTGTGCGTTCATCTGACAGAGGTGAAGCTTCCTTCTGGTTGAGCATATATGAAAATGACTTTATATGGTGTCTGAAAGAGGATATTTGAGATCTTTGCGTCCAATGTGAGAAAAGGAAATATCTTCACTTAAAAACTTCACATAGGCATTCTGAGAAACTTCTTAGTGATATGTGCATTCAACGCACAGAGTTGGACATTTCTTTTGATTCAGCAGTTTTGAAACACGGTGTTTGAAGTATTTGCAGGTTGGCATTTGGAGTGCTTTGAGGGCAATGATGTAAAAGGAAATATCTTCATATAAAAACTACACAGAATAATTCTGTGAAATTTATTTGTGATATGTGCATTCGTTTCACAGGGATAAACCTCTCCTATGGTTGAGCAGATTTGAAACTGCCTTTTTCTACAATCTGCAAGTGGATATTTGAGATCTTTTCTTCCAATGCATGAAAAGGAATTATCTTCACTTAGAAACTAGACGGAAGCATTTTGAGCAAATTCTTTGTGATGTGTGCATTCATCTCATGGAGGTCAGCCTTTCTTTTGCTTGAACAGTTTCGAAACTCTCTGTTAAAAGTTTCTGCAACTGGACATTTGGAGTGCTTTGAGGCCTATGGTGAAAAAGGAAATATATTCTTATGAAAGCTAAAGAGAAGCATCCTGCGAAATTTCTTTATGATGTGTGCATTCATCTCACAGAGTTGAAGCTTTTATTTTGTTGAGCAGATTTCAAGAAGTCTTTTCCTAGAATCTGTAAGTGGATATTTGAGATGTCTGCGTCCATTGCGAGAAAAAGAATTATCTTCATATAAAAACTAGACAGAAGCATTCTCAACAACTATTTAGTGACATGTGCATTCAACTCACAGAGTTTAAACTTTCTTTTGATTGAGCAGTTTTGAAACACAGTGTTTGAAGGATCTGCAAGTGGACATTTGGAGGTCTTTGGGACCTATGACGAAAAAGCAAGTATCTTCACATAAAAACTACACAGAAACATCCTGCAAAATTTCTTTGTGATGTGTGCATTCTTCTCAGAGGTTTGAAGCTTTCTTGTGGTTGAGCAGATTTGAAACACTCTTTTTGTAGACTCTGTAACTGCATGTTTGAGATCATTTCGTCCAATGCAGGAAAAGGAAATATCTTCACATAAAAACCGGATGGAAGCATACTGAGCAACTTCTTAATGATATGTGCATTCAACTCAGAGACTTGAAGCATTCTTTTGATTGATCAGTTTTGAAAAACTTTTGGAAGAATCTGCAAGAAGACGTTTGGAGGGCGTTGAGACCTATGGTGAAAAAGGAAATATCTTCACATAAAAACCAAACAGTAGCACTCTGCAAAATTTCTCTGGGATGTGTGCATTCTTCTCTGAGTTGAAGCTTCTCTTTTTGGTTGAGCAGATTTGAAACCGGTTTTTTTTAGAATCTGCAAGTGGTTTTTCGAGATCATTTCGTCCAATGTGGGAAAAGGAAATATCTCCACATAAAAAGTAGACAGAAGCATTCTGAGCAACTTCTTGGTGATGTGGGCATTCAACTCTCAGAGTTGAAGCTTTCCTTTGGTTGAACAGATGTGAAAAAGTCCTTTTGTACAATCTGCAAGTGGATATTTGAGATATTTTCATTCAATTCTGTAAAGGAATTATCTTCACTTAAAAACAATACTGAAGCATTCTGAAGAACTTCTTAGAGATGGGTGCACTCAACTCACAGAGTTAAGCCTTCCTTTTGATTGAGCAGTTTTGAAACTCTCTGTTTGAAGCATCTGCAAATGGGCATTTGGACTGCAATGTGGCCTATGGTGGAAAATGATATATCTTCACCAAAATGATACACGGGAGCATCTTGCGAAATTTCCTTGTGATGTGTGCCTTCATCTCACATAGTGGAAGCTTTCTTTTGGTTAAGCAGATATGAAACAGTCTTTTTCTAGATTCTGCCAGTGCAAATTTGAAATCTTTTCTTCTAATGCGGTGAAAGGAATTATCTTCACATAAAACCTAGAGAGAAGCATTCTGAACAACTTCTTAGTGATATGTGCATTCCACTCACAGAGTTGAAACTTTCTTTTGATGGAGAAGTTTTGAAACAATCTGAAGAATCTGGAAGTGGACATTTGTAATGTTTTGAGGCCTATGGTGAAAAATTAAATATCTTCACATGAAAAGTACTCAGAAGCTTCTGCGAACTTACTTTGTGATGTATGCATTCATCTCACAGAGTTCAAGTTTCCTTTTGGTTGAGCAGATTTGAAACAGTCTTTTTGTAGAATCTGCAAGTGTATATGTGAGATCTCTTCGTCCAGTGCGAGAAAAAGTAAATATCATCTCATAAAATCTAGGCAGAAGGTCCTGAACAAATTCTTAGTGATACATGCATTTAAGTGAAAAGGTGAACCATGCTTTTGATCCAGCAGTTTTGAAACACTCTGTTTGAAGAATCTGTAAGTGGACATTTGGAGCGCTTTGAGGCCTATGTTGAAATAGGAAATATGTTCACATAAAAGCAACAGAAATTCATTCTGTGAAATTTCTTTGTGATGTGTGCTTTCTTCTCACATTGTTGAAGCTTTCTTTTTTTTGAGCAGATTTGAAGCTTTCCTTTTGGAGAATCTGCAATTGGATATTTGAGATCTTTACGTCCATTTGGGAACCGGATTTATCTTCACAAAAAACTAGACGGAAGCCTTCTGAGCAACTTCTTAGTGATGCGTGTATTCCACTCACACAGTTGAACATTTCTTTTGATTGAGCAGTTTTGAAACACTTTTGGAAGAATCTGCAAGAAGACGTTTGGAGGGCGTTGAGACCTATGGTGAAAAAGGAAATATCTTCACATAAAAACCAAACAGTAGCACTCTGCAAAATTTTTCTGGGATGTGTGCATTCTTCTCTGAGTTGAAGCTTCTCTTTTTGGTTGAGCAGATTTGAAACCGTTTTTTTTTAGAATCTGCAAGTGGTTATTCGAGATCTTTTCGTCCAATGTGGGAAAAGGAAATATCTTCACATAAAAACTAGACAGAAGCATTCTGAGCAACTTCTTGGTGATGTGGGCATTCAACTCTCAGAGTTGAAGCTTTCCTTTGCTTGAACAGATGTGAAAAAGTCCTTTTGTACAGTCTGCAAGTGGATATTTGAGATATTTTCATCCAATGCTGTAAAGGAATTATCTTCACTTAAAAACAATACTGAAGAATTCTGAACAACTTCTTAGAGATGGGTGCACTCAACTCACAGATTTGAGCCTTTCTTTTGATTGAGCAGTTTTGAAACTCTCTGTTTGAAGCATCTGCAAATGGGCATTTGGACTGCTATGTGGCCTATGGTGGAAAATGATATATCTTCACCAAAATGATACACGGGAGCATCTTGCGAAACTTCCTTGTGATGTGTGCCTTCATCTCACATAGTGGAAGCTTTCTTTTGGTTAAGCAGATATGAAACAGTCTTTTTCTAGATTCTGCCAGTGCAAATTTGAAATCTTTTCTTCTAATGCGGTGAAAGGAATTATCTTCACATAAAACCTAGAGAGAAGCATTCTGAACAACTTCTTAGTGATATGTGCATTCCACTCACAGAGTTGAAACTTTCTTTTGATGGAGCAGTTTTGAAACAATCTGAAGAATCTGGAAGTGGACATTTGGAATGCTTTGAGGCCTGTGGTGAAAAATTAAATATCTTCACGTGAAAAGTACTCAGAAGCTTCTGCGAAATTACTTTGTGATGTATGCATTCATCTCACAGAGTTCAAGTTTCCTTTTGGTTGAGCAGATTTGAAACAGTCTTTTTGTAGAATCTGCAAGTGGATATGTGAGATCTCTTCGTCCAGTGCGAGAAAAAGGAAATATCATCTCATAAAAGCTAGGCAGAAGATCCTGAACAAATTCTTAGTGATACATGCATTCAAGTGAAAAGGTGAACCATGCTTTTGATCCAGCAGTTTGAAACACTCTGTTTGAAGAATCTCTAAGTGGACATTTGGAGCGCTTTGAGGCCTATGTTGAAATAGGAAATATGTTCACATAAAAGCAACAGAAATTCATTCTGTGAAATTTCTTTGTGATGTGTGCTTTCTTCTCACATTGTTGAAGCTTTCTTTTGGTTGAGCAGATTTGAAGCTTTCCTTTTGGACAATCTGCAATTGGATATTTGTGATCTTTACGTCCAATTGGGAACCGGATTTATCTTCACATAAAAACTAGACGGAAGCCTTCTGAGCAACTTCTTAGTGATGCGTGTATTCCACTCACAGAGTTGAACCTTTCTTTTGATTGAGCAGTTTTGAAACACTTTTTGTCAAGAATCTGCAAGGTTACCATTGGAGTGCTTTGAGACCTATGCTCAAAAAGGAAATATCTTCACATTAATACTACACAGAACCATTTTGCAAAATATGATTGTGATGTGTGCGTTCATCTGACAGAGGTGAAGCTTCCTTCTGGTTGAGCATATATGAAAATGACTTTATATGGTGTCTGAAAGAGGATATTTGAGATCTTTGCGTCCAATGTGAGAAAAGGAAATATCTTCACTTAAAAACTTCACATAGGCATTCTGAGAAACTTCTTAGTGATATGTGCATTCAACGCACAGAGTTGGACATTTCTTTTGATTCAGCAGTTTTGAAACACGGTGTTTGAAGTATTTGCAGGTTGGCATTTGGAGTGCTTTGAGGGCAATGATGTAAAAGGAAATATCTTCATATAAAAACTACACAGAATAATTCTGTGAAATTTATTTGTGATATGTGCATTCGTTTCACAGGGATAAACCTCTCCTATGGTTGAGCAGATTTGAAACTGCCTTTTTCTACAATCTGCAAGTGGATATTTGAGATCTTTTCTTCCAATGCATGAAAAGGAATTATCTTCACTTAGAAACTAGACGGAAGCATTTTGAGCAAATTCTTTGTGATGTGTGCATTCATCTCATGGAGGTCAGCCTTTCTTTTGCTTGAACAGTTTCGAAACTCTCTGTTAAAAGTTTCTGCAACTGGACATTTGGAGTGCTTTGAGGCCTATGGTGAAAAAGGAAATATATTCTTATGAAAGCTAAAGAGAAGCATCCTGCGAAATTTCTTTATGATGTGTGCATTCATCTCACAGAGTTGAAGCTTTTATTTTGTTGAGCAGATTTCAAGAAGTCTTTTCCTAGAATCTGTAAGTGGATATTTGAGATGTCTGCGTCCATTGCGAGAAAAAGAATTATCTTCATATAAAAACTAGACAGAAGCATTCTCAACAACTATTTAGTGACATGTGCATTCAACTCACAGAGTTTAAACTTTCTTTTGATTGAGCAGTTTTGAAACACAGTGTTTGAAGGATCTGCAAGTGGACATTTGGAGGTCTTTGGGACCTATGACGAAAAAGCAAGTATCTTCACATAAAAACTACACAGAAACATCCTGCAAAATTTCTTTGTGATGTGTGCATTCTTCTCAGAGGTTTGAAGCTTTCTTGTGGTTGAGCAGATTTGAAACACTCTTTTTGTAGACTCTGTAACTGCATGTTTGAGATCATTTCGTCCAATGCAGGAAAAGGAAATATCTTCACATAAAAACCGGATGGAAGCATACTGAGCAACTTCTTAATGATATGTGCATTCAACTCAGAGACTTGAAGCATTCTTTTGATTGATCAGTTTTGAAAAACTTTTGGAAGAATCTGCAAGAAGACGTTTGGAGGGCGTTGAGACCTATCGTGAAAAAGGAAATATCTTCACATAAAAACCAAACAGTAGCACTCTGCAAAATTTCTCTGGGATGTGTGCATTCTTCTCTGAGTTGAAGCTTCTCTTTTTGGTTGAGCAGATTTGAAACCGGTTTTTTTTAGAATCTGCAAGTGGTTTTTCGAGATCATTTCGTCCAATGTGGGAAAAGGAAATATCTCCACATAAAAAGTAGACAGAAGCATTCTGAGCAACTTCTTGGTGATGTGGGCATTCAACTCTCAGAGTTGAAGCTTTCCTTTGGTTGAACAGATGTGAAAAAGTCCTTTTGTACAATCTGCAAGTGGATATTTGAGATATTTTCATTCAATTCTGTAAAGGAATTATCTTCACTTAAAAACAATACTGAAGCATTCTGAAGAACTTCTTAGAGATGGGTGCACTCAACTCACAGAGTTAAGCCTTCCTTTTGATTGAGCAGTTTTGAAACTCTCTGTTTGAAGCATCTGCAAATGGGCATTTGGACTGCAATGTGGCCTATGGTGGAAAATGATATATCTTCACCAAAATGATACACGGGAGCATCTTGCGAAATTTCCTTGTGATGTGTGCCTTCATCTCACATAGTGGAAGCTTTCTTTTGGTTAAGCAGATATGAAACAGTCTTTTTCTAGATTCTGCCAGTGCAAATTTGAAATCTTTTCTTCTAATGCGGTGAAAGGAATTATCTTCACATAAAACCTAGAGAGAAGCATTCTGAACAACTTCTTAGTGATATGTGCATTCCACTCACAGAGTTGAAACTTTCTTTTGATGGAGAAGTTTTGAAACAATCTGAAGAATCTGGACGTGGACATTTGTAATGTTTTGAGGCCTATGGTGAAAAATTAAATATCTTCACATGAAAAGTACTCAGAAGCTTCTGCGAACTTACTTTGTGATGTATGCATTCATCTCACAGAGTTCAAGTTTCCTTTTGGTTGAGCAGATTTGAAACAGTCTTTTTGTAGAATCTGCAAGTGTATATGTGAGATCTCTTCGTCCAGTGCGAGAAAAAGTAAATATCATCTCATAAAATCTAGGCAGAAGGTCCTGAACAAATTCTTAGTGATACATGCATTTAAGTGAAAAGGTGAACCATGCTTTTGATCCAGCAGTTTTGAAACACTCTGTTTGAAGAATCTGTAAGTGGACATTTGGAGCGCTTTGAGGCCTATGTTGAAATAGGAAATATGTTCACATAAAAGCAACAGAAATTCATTCTGTGAAATTTCTTTGTGATGTGTGCTTTCTTCTCACATTGTTGAAGCTTTCTTTTTTTTGAGCAGATTTGAAGCTTTCCTTTTGGAGAATCTGCAATTGGATATTTGAGATCTTTACGTCCATTTGGGAACCGGATTTATCTTCACAAAAAACTAGACGGAAGCCTTCAGAGCAACTTCTTAGTGATGCGTGTATTCCACTCACACAGTTGAACATTTCTTTTGATTGAGCAGTTTTGAAACACTTTTGGAAGAATCTGCAAGAAGACGTTTGGAGGGCGTTGAGACCTATGGTGAAAAAGGAAATATCTTCACATAAAAACCAAACAGTAGCACTCTGCAAAATTTTTCTGGGATGTGTGCATTCTTCTCTGAGTTGAAGCTTCTCTTTTTGGTTGAGCAGATTTGAAACCGTTTTTTTTTAGAATCTGCAAGTGGTTATTCGAGATCTTTTCGTCCAATGTGGGAAAAGGAAATATCTTCACATAAAAACTAGACAGAAGCATTCTGAGCAACTTCTTGGTGATGTGGGCATTCAACTCTCAGAGTTGAAGCTTTCCTTTGCTTGAACAGATGTGAAAAAGTCCTTTTGTACAGTCTGCAAGTGGATATTTGAGATATTTTCATCCAATGCTGTAAAGGAATTATCTTCACTTAAAAACAATACTGAAGAATTCTGAACAACTTCTTAGAGATGGGTGCACTCAACTCACAGATTTGAGCCTTTCTTTTGATTGAGCAGTTTTGAAACTCTCTGTTTGAAGCATCTGCAAATGGGCATTTGGACTGCTATGTGGCCTATGGTGGAAAATGATATATCTTCACCAAAATGATACACGGGAGCATCTTGCGAAATTTCCTTGTGATGTGTGCCTTCATCTCACATAGTGGAAGCTTTCTTTTGGTTAAGCAGATATGAAACAGTCTTTTTCTAGATTCTGCCAGTGCAAATTTGAAATCTTTTCTTCTAATGCGGTGAAAGGAATTATCTTCACATAAAACCTAGAGAGAAGCATTCTGAACAACTTCTTAGTGATATGTGCATTCCACTCACAGAGTTGAAACTTTCTTTTGATGGAGCAGTTTTGAAACAATCTGAAGAATCTGGAAGTGGACATTTGGAATGCTTTGAGGCCTGTGGTGAAAAATTAAATATCTTCACGTGAAAAGTACTCAGAAGCTTCTGCGAAATTACTTTGTGATGTATGCATTCATCTCACAGAGTTCAAGTTTCCTTTTGGTTGAGCAGATTTGAAACAGTCTTTTTGTAGAATCTGCAAGTGGATATGTGAGATCTCTTCGTCCAGTGCGAGAAAAAGGAAATATCATCTCATAAAAGCTAGGCAGAAGATCCTGAACAAATTCTTAGTGATACATGCATTCAAGTGAAAAGGTGAACCATGCTTTTGATCCAGCAGTTTGAAACACTCTGTTTGAAGAATCTCTAAGTGGACATTTGGAGCGCTTTGAGGCCTATGTTGAAATAGGAAATATGTTCACATAAAAGCAACAGAAATTCATTCTGTGAAATTTCTTTGTGATGTGTGATTTCTTCTCACATTGTTGAAGCTTTCTTTTGGTTGAGCAGATTTGAAGCTTTCCTTTTGGACAATCTGCAATTGGATATTTGTGATCTTTACGTCCAATTGGGAACCGGATTTATCTTCACATAAAAACTAGACGGAAGCCTTCTGAGCAACTTCTTAGTGATGCGTGTATTCCACTCACAGAGTTGAACCTTTCTTTTGATTGAGCAGTTTTGAAACACTTTTTGTCAAGAATCTGCAAGGTTACCATTGGAGTGCTTTGAGACCTATGCTCAAAAAGGAAATATCTTCACATTAATACTACACAGAACCATTTTGCAAAATATGATTGTGATGTGTGCGTTCATCTGACAGAGGTGAAGCTTCCTTCTGGTTGAGCATATATGAAAATGACTTTATATGGTGTCTGAAAGAGGATATTTGAGATCTTTGCGTCCAATGTGAGAAAAGGAAATATCTTCACTTAAAAACTTCACATAGGCATTCTGAGAAACTTCTTAGTGATATGTGCATTCAACGCACAGAGTTGGACATTTCTTTTGATTCAGCAGTTTTGAAACACGGTGTTTGAAGTATTTGCAGGTTGGCATTTGGAGTGCTTTGAGGGCAATGATGTAAAAGGAAATATCTTCATATAAAAACTACACAGAATAATTCTGTGAAATTTATTTGTGATGTGTGCATTCGTTTCACAGGGATAAACCTCTCCTATGGTTGAGCAGATTTGAAACTGCCTTTTTCTACAATCTGCAAGTGGATATTTGAGATCTTTTCTTCCAATGCATGAAAAGGAATTATCTTCACTTAGAAACTAGACGGAAGCATTTTGAGCAAATTCTTTGTGATGTGTGCATTCATCTCATGGAGGTCAGCCTTTCTTTTGCTTGAACAGTTTCGAAACTCTCTGTTAAAAGTTTCTGCAACTGGACATTTGGAGTGCTTTGAGGCCTATGGTGAAAAAGGAAATATATTCTTATGAAAGCTAAAGAGAAGCATCCTGCGAAATTTCTTTATGATGTGTGCATTCATCTCACAGAGTTGAAGCTTTTATTTTGTTGAGCAGATTTCAAGAAGTCTTTTCCTAGAATCTGTAAGTGGATATTTGAGATGTCTGCGTCCATTGCGAGAAAAAGAATTATCTTCATATAAAAACTAGACAGAAGCATTCTCAACAACTATTTAGTGACATGTGCATTCAACTCACAGAGTTTAAACTTTCTTTTGATTGAGCAGTTTTGAAACACAGTGTTTGAAGGATCTGCAAGTGGACATTTGGAGGTCTTTGGGACCTATGACGAAAAAGCAAGTATCTTCACATAAAAACTACACAGAAACATCCTGCAAAATTTCTTTGTGATGTGTGCATTCTTCTCAGAGGTTTGAAGCTTTCTTGTGGTTGAGCAGATTTGAAACACTCTTTTTGTAGACTCTGTAACTGCATGTTTGAGATCATTTCGTCCAATGCAGGAAAAGGAAATATCTTCACATAAAAACCGGATGGAAGCATACTGAGCAACTTCTTAATGATATGTGCATTCAACTCAGAGACTTGAAGCATTCTTTTGATTGATCAGTTTTGAAAAACTTTTGGAAGAATCTGCAAGAAGACGTTTGGAGGGCGTTGAGACCTATCGTGAAAAAGGAAATATCTTCACATAAAAACCAAACAGTAGCACTCTGCAAAATTTCTCTGGGATGTGTGCATTCTTCTCTGAGTTGAAGCTTCTCTTTTTGGTTGAGCAGATTTGAAACCGTTTTTTTTTAAGAATCTGCAAGTGGTTTTTCGAGATCATTTCGTCCAATGTGGGAAAAGGAAATATCTCCAAATAAAAAGTAGACAGAAGCATTCTGAGCAACTTCTTGGTGATGTGGGCATTCAACTCTCAGAGTTGAAGCTTTCCTTTGGTTGAACAGATGTGAAAAAGTCCTTTTGTACAATCTGCAAGTGGATATTTGAGATATTTTCATCCAATGCTGTAAAGGAATTATCTTCACTTAAAAACAATACTGAAGCATTCTGAAGAACTTCTTAGAGATGGGTGCACTCAACTCACAGAGTTGAGCCTTTCTTTTGATTGAGCAGTTTTGAAACTCTCTGTTTGAAGCATCTGCAAATGGGCATTTGGACTGCTATGTGGCCTATGGTGGAAAATGATATATCTTCACCAAAATGATACACGGGAGCATCTTGCGAAATTTCCTTGTGATGTGTGCCTTCATCTCACATAGTGGAAGCTTTCTTTTGGTTAAGCAGATATGAAACATTCTTTTTCTAGATTCTGCCAGTGCAAATTTGAAATCTTTTCTTCTAATGCGGTGAAAGGAATTATCTTCACATAAAACCTAGAGAGAAGCATTCTGAACAACTTCTTAGTGATATGTGCATTCCACTCACAGAGTTGAAACTTTCTTTTGATGGAGAAGTTTTGAAACAATCTGAAGAATCTGGAAGTGGACATTTGGAATGCTTTGAGGCCTATGGTGAAAAATTAAATATCTTCACTTGAAAAGTACACAGAAGCTTCTGCGAAATTACTTTGTGATGTATGCATTCATCTCACAGAGTTCAAGTTTCCTTTTGGTTGAGCAGATTTGAAACAGTCTTTTTGTAGAATCTGCAAGTGTATATGTGAGATCTCTTCGTTCAGTGCGAGAAAAAGTAAATATCATCTCATAAAAGGTAGGCAGAAGGTCCTGAACAAATTCTTAGTGATACATGCATTCAAGTGAAAAGGTGAACCATGCTTTTGATCCAGCAGTTTTGAAACACTCTGTTTGAAGAATCTGTAAGTGGACATTTGGAGCGTTTTGAGGCCTATGTTGAAATAGGAAATATGTTCACATAAAAGCAACAGAAATTCATTCTGTGAAATTTCTTTGTGATGTGTGCTTTCTTCTCACAGTGTTGAAGCTTTCTTTTGGTTGAGCAGATTTGAAGCTTTCCTTTTGGAGAATCTGCAATTGGATATTTGAGATCTTTACGTCCAATTGGGAACCGGATTTATCTTCACAAAAAACTAGACGGAAGCCTTCTGAGCAACTTCTTAGTAATGCGTGAATTCCACTCACACAGTTGAACCTTTCTTTTGATTGAGCAGTTTTGAAACACTTTTTGTCAAGAATCTGCAAGGTTACAATTGGAGTGCTTTGAGACCTAAGCTCAAAAAGGAAATATCTTCACATTAATACTACACAGAACCATTTTGCAAAATATGATTGTGATGTGTGCGTTCATCTGACAGAGGTGAAGCTTCCTTCTGGTTGAGCATATATGAAAAGGACTTTATATGGTGTCTGCAAGAGGATATTTGAGATCTTTGCGTCCAATGTGGGAAAAGGAAATATCTTCACTTAAAAACTTCACATAGGCATTCTGAGAAACTTCTTAGTGATATGTGCATTCAACTCACAGTGTTGGACATTTCTTTTGATTCAGCAGTTTTGAAACACGGTGTTTGAAGAATCTGCAGGTTGGCATTTGGAGTGCTTTGAGGGCAATGATGTAAAAGGAAATATCTTCATATAAAAACTACACAGAATAATTCTGTGAAATTTATTTGTGATGTGTGCATTCGTTTCACAGGGAAAAACCTCTCCTATTGTTGAGCAGATTTGAAACTGCCTTTTTCTACAATCTGCAAGTGGATATTTGAGATCTTTTCTTCCAATGCATGAAAAGGAATTATCTTCACTTAGAAACTAGACGGAAGCATTCTGAGCAAATCATTTGTGATGTGTGCATTTATCTCATGGAGGTCAGACTTTCTTTTGCTTGAACAGTTTCGAAACTCTCTGTTAAAAGATTCTGCAACTGGACATTTGGAGTGCTTTGAGGCCTATGGTGAAAAAGGAAATATATTCTTATGAAAGCTAAAGAGAAGCATCCTGCGAAATTTCTTTATGATGTGTGCATTCATCTCACTGAGTTGTAGCTTTTATTTTGTTGAGCAGATTTGAAGAAGTCTTTTCCTAGAATCTGTAAGTGGATATTTGAGATGTCTGCGTCCATTGCGAGAAAAAGAATTATCTTCATATAAAAACTAGACAGAAGCATTCTCAACAACTCTTTAGTGACATGTGCATTCAACTCACAGAGTTTAAACTTTCTTTTGATTGAGCAGTTTTGAAACACGGTGTTTGAAGGATCTGCAAGTGGACATTTGGAGGTCTTTGAGACCTATGACGAAAAAGCAAGTATCTTCACATAAAAACTACACAGAAATATCCTGCAAAATTTCTTTGTGATGTGTGTATTCATCTCAGAGATTTGAAGCTTTCTTGTGGTTGAGCAGATTTGAAACAGTCTTTTTGTAGACTCTGTAACTGCATGTTTGAGATCATTTCGTCCAATGCAGGAAAAGGAAAAATCTTCACATAAAAACCGGACGGAAGCATACTGAGCAACTTCTTAATGATATGTGCATTCAACTCAGAGAATTGAAGCATTCTTTTGATTGATCAGTTTTGAAAAACTTTTGGAAGAATCTGCAAGAAGACGTTTGGAGGGCGTTGAGACCTATGGTGAAAAAGGAAATATCTTCACATAAAAACCAAACAGTAGCACTCTGCAAAATTTTTCTGGGATGTGTGCATTCTTCTCTGAGTTGAAGCTTCTCTTTTTGGTTGAGCAGATTTGAAACCGTTTTTTTTTAGAATCTGCAAGTGGTTATTCGAGATCTTTTCGTCCAATGTGGGAAAAGGAAATATCTTCACATAAAAACTAGACAGAAGCATTCTGAGCAACTTCTTGGTGATGTGGGCATTCAACTCTCAGAGTTGAAGCTTTCCTTTGCTTGAACAGATGTGAAAAAGTCCTTTTGTACAGTCTGCAAGTGGATATTTGAGATATTTTCATCCAATGCTGTAAAGGAATTATCTTCACTTAAAAACAATACTGAAGAATTCTGAACAACTTCTTAGAGATGGGTGCACTCAACTCACAGATTTGAGCCTTTCTTTTGATTGAGCAGTTTTGAAACTCTCTGTTTGAAGCATCTGCAAATGGGCATTTGGACTGCTATGTGGCCTATGGTGGAAAATGATATATCTTCACCAAAATGATACACGGGAGCATCTTGCGAAATTTCCTTGTGATGTGTGCCTTCATCTCACATAGTGGAAGCTTTCTTTTGGTTAAGCAGATATGAAACAGTCTTTTTCTAGATTCTGCCAGTGCAAATTTGAAATCTTTTCTTCTAATGCGGTGAAAGGAATTATCTTCACATAAAACCTAGAGAGAAGCATTCTGAACAACTTCTTAGTGATATGTGCATTCCACTCACAGAGTTGAAACTTTCTTTTGATGGAGCAGTTTTGAAACAATCTGAAGAATCTGGAAGTGGACATTTGGAATGCTTTGAGGCCTGTGGTGAAAAATTAAATATCTTCACGTGAAAAGTACTCAGAAGCTTCTGCGAAATTACTTTGTGATGTATGCATTCATCTCACAGAGTTCAAGTTTCCTTTTGGTTGAGCAGATTTGAAACAGTCTTTTTGTAGAATCTGCAAGTGGATATGTGAGATCTCTTCGTCCAGTGCGAGAAAAAGGAAATATCATCTCATAAAAGCTAGGCAGAAGATCCTGAACAAATTCTTAGTGATACATGCATTCAAGTGAAAAGGTGAACCATGCTTTTGATCCAGCAGTTTGAAACACTCTGTTTGAAGAATCTCTAAGTGGACATTTGGAGCGCTTTGAGGCCTATGTTGAAATAGGAAATATGTTCACATAAAAGCAACAGAAATTCATTCTGTGAAATTTCTTTGTGATGTGTGCTTTCTTCTCACGTTGTTGAAGCTTTCTTTTGGTTGAGCAGATTTGAAGCTTTCCTTTTGGACAATCTGCAATTGGATATTTGTGATCTTTACGTCCAATTGGGAACTGGATTTATCTTCACATAAAAACTAGACGGAAGCCTTCTGAGCAACTTCTTAGTGATGCGTGTATTCCATTCACAGAGTTGAACCTTTCTTTTGATTGAGCAGTTTTGAAACACTTTTTGTCAAGGATCTGCAAGGTTACCATTGGAGTGCTTTGAGACCTATGCTCAAAAAGGAAATATCTTCACATTAATACTACACAGAACCATTTTGCAAAATATGATTGTGATGTGTGCGTTCATCTGACAGAGGTGAAGCTTCCTTCTGGTTGAGCATATATGAAAATGACTTTATATGGTGTCTGAAAGAGGATATTTGAGATCTTTGCGTCCAATGTGAGAAAAGGAAATATCTTCACTTAAAAACTTCACATAGGCATTCTGAGAAACTTCTTAGTGATATGTGCATTCAACGCACAGAGTTGGACATTTCTTTTGATTCAGCAGTTTTGAAACACGGTGTTTGAAGTATTTGCAGGTTGGCATTTGGAGTGCTTTGAGGGCAATGATGTAAAAGGAAATATCTTCATATAAAAACTACACAGAATAATTCTGTGAAATTTATTTGTGATGTGTGCATTCGTTTCACAGGGATAAACCTCTCCTATGGTTGAGCAGATTTGAAACTGCCTTTTTCTACAATCTGCAAGTGGATATTTGAGATCTTTTCTTCCAATGCATGAAAAGGAATTATCTTCACTTAGAAACTAGACGGAAGCATTTTGAGCAAATTCTTTGTGATGTGTGCATTCATCTCATGGAGGTCAGCCTTTCTTTTGCTTGAACAGTTTCGAAACTCTCTGTTAAAAGTTTCTGCAACTGGACATTTGGAGTGCTTTGAGGCCTATGGTGAAAAAGGAAATATATTCTTATGAAAGCTAAAGAGAAGCATCCTGCGAAATTTCTTTATGATGTGTGCATTCATCTCACAGAGTTGAAGCTTTTATTTTGTTGAGCAGATTTCAAGAAGTCTTTTCCTAGAATCTGTAAGTGGATATTTGAGATGTCTGCGTCCATTGCGAGAAAAAGAATTATCTTCATATAAAAACTAGACAGAAGCATTCTCAACAACTATTTAGTGACATGTGCATTCAACTCACAGAGTTTAAACTTTCTTTTGATTGAGCAGTTTTGAAACACAGTGTTTGAAGGATCTGCAAGTGGACATTTGGAGGTCTTTGGGACCTATGACGAAAAAGCAAGTATCTTCACATAAAAACTACACAGAAACATCCTGCAAAATTTCTTTGTGATGTGTGCATTCTTCTCAGAGGTTTGAAGCTTTCTTGTGGTTGAGCAGATTTGAAACACTCTTTTTGTAGACTCTGTAACTGCATGTTTGAGATCATTTCGTCCAATGCAGGAAAAGGAAATATCTTCACATAAAAACCGGATGGAAGCATACTGAGCAACTTCTTAATGATATGTGCATTCAAATCAGAGAATTGAAGCATTCTTTTGATTGATCAGTTTTGAAAAACTTTTGGAAGAATCTGCAAGAAGACGTTTGGAGGGCGTTGAGACCTATCGTGAAAAAGGAAATATCTTCACATAAAAACCAAACAGTAGCACTCTGCAAAATTTCTCTGGGATGTGTGCATTCTTCTGTGAGTTGAAGCTTCTCTTTTTGGTTGAGCAGATTTGAAACCGGTTTTTTTTAGAATCTGCAAGTGGTTTTTCGAGATCATTTCGTCCAATGTGGGAAAAGGAAATATCTCCACATAAAAAGTAGACAGAAGCATTCTGAGCAACTTCTTGGTGATGTGGGCATTCAACTCTCAGAGTTGAAGCTTTCCTTTGGTTGAACAGATGTGAAAAAGTCCTTTTGTACAATCTGCAAGTGGATATTTGAGATATTTTCATTCAATTCTGTAAAGGAATTATCTTCACTTAAAAACAATACTGAAGCATTCTGAAGAACTTCTTAGAGATGGGTGCACTCAACTCACAGAGTTAAGCCTTCCTTTTGATTGAGCAGTTTTGAAACTCTCTGTTTGAAGCATCTGCAAATGGGCATTTGGACTGCAATGTGGCCTATGGTGGAAAATGATATATCTTCACCAAAATGATACACGGGAGCATCTTGCGAAATTTCCTTGTGATGTGTGCCTTCATCTCACATAGTGGAAGCTTTCTTTTGGTTAAGCAGATATGAAACAGTCTTTTTCTAGATTCTGCCAGTGCAAATTTGAAATCTTTTCTTCTAATGCGGTGAAAGGAATTATCTTCACATAAAACCTAGAGAGAAGCATTCTGAACAACTTCTTAGTGATATGTGCATTCCACTCACAGAGTTGAAACTTTCTTTTGATGGAGAAGTTTTGAAACAATCTGAAGAATCTGGAAGTGGACATTTGTAATGTTTTGAGGCCTATGGTGAAAAATTAAATATCTTCACATGAAAAGTACTCAGAAGCTTCTGCGAACTTACTTTGTGATGTATGCATTCATCTCACAGAGTTCAAGTTTCCTTTTGGTTGAGCAGATTTGAAACAGTCTTTTTGTAGAATCTGCAAGTGTATATGTGAGATCTCTTCGTCCAGTGCGAGAAAAAGTAAATATCATCTCATAAAATCTAGGCAGAAGGTCCTGAACAAATTCTTAGTGATACATGCATTCAAGTGAAAAGGTGAACCATGCTTTTGATCCAGCAGTTTTGAAACACTCTGTTTGAAGAATCTGTAAGTGGACATTTGGAGCGCTTTGAGGCCTATGTTGAAATAGGAAATATGTTCACATAAAAGCAACAGAAATTCATTCTGTGAAATTTCTTTGTGATGTGTGCTTTCTTCTCACATTGTTGAAGCTTTCTTTTTTTTGAGCAGATTTGAAGCTTTCCTTTTGGAGAATCTGCAATTGGATATTTGAGATCTTTACGTCCATTTGGGAACCGGATTTATCTTCACAAAAAACTAGACGGAAGCCTTCTGAGCAACTTCTTAGTGATGCGTGTATTCCACTCACACAGTTGAACATTTCTTTTGATTGAGCAGTTTTGAAACACTTTTGGAAGAATCTGCAAGAAGACGTTTGGAGGGCGTTGAGACCTATGGTGAAAAAGGAAATATCTTCACATAAAAACCAAACAGTAGCACTCTGCAAAATTTTTCTGGGATGTGTGCATTCTTCTCTGAGTTGAAGCTTCTCTTTTTGGTTGAGCAGATTTGAAACCGTTTTTTTTTAGAATCTGCAAGTGGTTATTCGAGATCTTTTCGTCCAATGTGGGAAAAGGAAATATCTTCACATAAAAACTAGACAGAAGCATTCTGAGCAACTTCTTGGTGATGTGGGCATTCAACTCTCAGAGTTGAAGCTTTCCTTTGCTTGAACAGATGTGAAAAAGTCCTTTTGTACAGTCTGCAAGTGGATATTTGAGATATTTTCATCCAATGCTGTAAAGGAATTATCTTCACTTAAAAACAATACTGAAGAATTCTGAACAACTTCTTAGAGATGGGTGCACTCAACTCACAGATTTGAGCCTTTCTTTTGATTGAGCAGTTTTGAAACTCTCTGTTTGAAGCATCTGCAAATGGGCATTTGGACTGCTATGTGGCCTATGGTGGAAAATGATATATCTTCACCAAAATGATACACGGGAGCATCTTGCGAAATTTCCTTGTGATGTGTGCCTTCATCTCACATAGTGGAAGCTTTCTTTTGGTTAAGCAGATATGAAACAGTCTTTTTCTAGATTCTGCCAGTGCAAATTTGAAATCTTTTCTTCTAATGCGGTGAAAGGAATTATCTTCACATAAAACCTAGAGAGAAGCATTCTGAACAACTTCTTAGTGATATGTGCATTCCACTCACAGAGTTGAAACTTTCTTTTGATGGAGCAGTTTTGAAACAATCTGAAGAATCTGGAAGTGGACATTTGGAATGCTTTGAGGCCTGTGGTGAAAAATTAAATATCTTCACGTGAAAAGTACTCAGAAGCTTCTGCGAAATTACTTTGTGATGTATGCATTCATCTCACAGAGTTCAAGTTTCCTTTTGGTTGAGCAGATTTGAAACAGTCTTTTTGTAGAATCTGCAAGTGGATATGTGAGATCTCTTCGTCCAGTGCGAGAAAAAGGAAATATCATCTCATAAAAGCTAGGCAGAAGATCCTGAACAAATTCTTAGTGATACATGCATTCAAGTGAAAAGGTGAACCATGCTTTTGATCCAGCAGTTTGAAACACTCTGTTTGAAGAATCTCTAAGTGGACATTTGGAGCGCTTTGAGGCCTATGTTGAAATAGGAAATATGTTCACATAAAAGCAACAGAAATTCATTCTGTGAAATATCTTTGTGATGTGTGCTTTCTTCTCACATTGTTGAAGCTTTCTTTTGGTTGAGCAGATTTGAAGCTTTCCTTTTGGACAATCTGCAATTGGATATTTGTGATCTTTACGTCCAATTGGGAACTGGATTTATCTTCACATAAAAACTAGACGGAAGCCTTCTGAGCAACTTCTTAGTGATGCGTGTATTCCACTCACAGAGTTGAACCTTTCTTTTGATTGAGCAGTTTTGAAACACTTTTTGTCAAGAATCTGCAAGGTTACCATTGGAGTGCTTTGAGACCTATGCTCAAAAAGGAAATATCTTCACATTAATACTACACAGAACCATTTTGCAAAATATGATTGTGATGTGTGCGTTCATCTGACAGAGGTGAAGCTTCCTTCTGGTTGAGCATATATGAAAATGACTTTATATGGTGTCTGAAAGAGGATATTTGAGATCTTTGCGTCCAATGTGAGAAAAGGAAATATCTTCACTTAAAAACTTCACATAGGCATTCTGAGAAACTTCTTAGTGATATGTGCATTCAACGCACAGAGTTGGACATTTCTTTTGATTCAGCAGTTTTGAAACACGGTGTTTGAAGTATTTGCAGGTTGGCATTTGGAGTGCTTTGAGGGCAATGATGTAAAAGGAAATATCTTCATATAAAAACTACACAGAATAATTCTGTGAAATTTATTTGTGATGTGTGCATTCGTTTCACAGGGATAAACCTCTCCTATGGTTGAGCAGATTTGAAACTGCCTTTTTCTACAATCTGCAAGTGGATATTTGAGATCTTTTCTTCCAATGCATGAAAAGGAATTATCTTCACTTAGAAACTAGACGGAAGCATTTTGAGCAAATTCTTTGTGATGTGTGCATTCATCTCATGGAGGTCAGCCTTTCTTTTGCTTGAACAGTTTCGAAACTCTCTGTTAAAAGTTTCTGCAACTGGACATTTGGAGTGCTTTGAGGCCTATGGTGAAAAAGGAAATATATTCTTATGAAAGCTAAAGAGAAGCATCCTGCGAAATTTCTTTATGATGTGTGCATTCATCTCACAGAGTTGAAGCTTTTATTTTGTTGAGCAGATTTCAAGAAGTCTTTTCCTAGAATCTGTAAGTGGATATTTGAGATGTCTGCGTCCATTGCGAGAAAAAGAATTATCTTCATATAAAAACTAGACAGAAGCATTCTCAACAACTATTTAGTGACATGTGCATTCAACTCACAGAGTTTAAACTTTCTTTTGATTGAGCAGTTTTGAAACACAGTGTTTGAAGGATCTGCAAGTGGACATTTGGAGGTCTTTGGGACCTATGACGAAAAAGCAAGTATCTTCACATAAAAACTACACAGAAACATCCTGCAAAATTTCTTTGTGATGTGTGCATTCTTCTCAGAGGTTTGAAGCTTTCTTGTGGTTGAGCAGATTTGAAACACTCTTTTTGTAGACTCTGTAACTGCATGTTTGAGATCATTTCGTCCAATGCAGGAAAAGGAAATATCTTCACATAAAAACCGGATGGAAGCATACTGAGCAACTTCTTAATGATATGTGCATTCAAATCAGAGAATTGAAGCATTCTTTTGATTGATCAGTTTTGAAAAACTTTTGGAAGAATCTGCAAGAAGACGTTTGGAGGGCGTTGAGACCTATGGTGAAAAAGGAAATATCTTCACATAAAAACCAAACAGTAGCACTCTGCAAAATTTCTCTGGGATGTGTGCATTCTTCTCTGAGTTGAAGCTTCTCTTTTTGGTTGAGCAGATTTGAAACCGGTTTTTTTTAGAATCTGCAAGTGGTTTTTCGAGATCATTTCGTCCAATGTGGGAAAAGGAAATATCTCCACATAAAAAGTAGACAGAAGCATTCTGAGCAACTTCTTGGTGATGTGGGCATTCAACTCTCAGAGTTGAAGCTTTCCTTTGGTTGAACAGATGTGAAAAAGTCCTTTTGTACAATCTGCAAGTGGATATTTGAGATATTTTCATTCAATTCTGTAAAGGAATTATCTTCACTTAAAAACAATACTGAAGCATTCTGAAGAACTTCTTAGAGATGGGTGCACTCAACTCACAGAGTTAAGCCTTCCTTTTGATTGAGCAGTTTTGAAACTCTCTGTTTGAAGCATCTGCAAATGGGCATTTGGACTGCAATGTGGCCTATGGTGGAAAATGATATATCTTCACCAAAATGATACACGGGAGCATCTTGCGAAATTTCCTTGTGATGTGTGCCTTCATCTCACATAGTGGAAGCTTTCTTTTGGTTAAGCAGATATGAAACAGTCTTTTTCTAGATTCTGCCAGTGCAAATTTGAAATCTTTTCTTCTAATGCGGTGAAAGGAATTATCTTCACATAAAACCTAGAGAGAAGCATTCTGAACAACTTCTTAGTGATATGTGCATTCCACTCACAGAGTTGAAACTTTCTTTTGATGGAGAAGTTTTGAAACAATCTGAAGAATCTGGAAGTGGACATTTGTAATGTTTTGAGGCCTATGGTGAAAAATTAAATATCTTCACATGAAAAGTACTCAGAAGCTTCTGCGAACTTACTTTGTGATGTATGCATTCATCTCACAGAGTTCAAGTTTCCTTTTGGTTGAGCAGATTTGAAACAGTCTTTTTGTAGAATCTGCAAGTGTATATGTGAGATCTCTTCGTCCAGTGCGAGAAAAAGTAAATATCATCTCATAAAATCTAGGCAGAAGGTCCTGAACAAATTCTTAGTGATACATGCATTCAAGTGAAAAGGTGAACCATGCTTTTGATCCAGCAGTTTTGAAACACTCTGTTTGAAGAATCTGTAAGTGGACATTTGGAGCGCTTTGAGGCCTATGTTGAAATAGGAAATATGTTCACATAAAAGCAACAGAAATTCATTCTGTGAAATTTCTTTGTGATGTGTGCTTTCTTCTCACATTGTTGAAGCTTTCTTTTTTTTGAGCAGATTTGAAGCTTTCCTTTTGGAGAATCTGCAATTGGATATTTGAGATCTTTACGTCCATTTGGGAACCGGATTTATCTTCACAAAAAACTAGACGGAAGCCTTCTGAGCAACTTCTTAGTGATGCGTGTATTCCACTCACACAGTTGAACATTTCTTTTGATTGAGCAGTTTTGAAACACTTTTGGAAGAATCTGCAAGAAGACGTTTGGAGGGCGTTGAGACCTATGGTGAAAAAGGAAATATCTTCACATAAAAACCAAACAGTAGCACTCTGCAAAATTTTTCTGGGATGTGTGCATTCTTCTCTGAGTTGAAGCTTCTCTTTTTGGTTGAGCAGATTTGAAACCGTTTTTTTTTAGAATCTGCAAGTGGTTATTCGAGATCTTTTCGTCCAATGTGGGAAAAGGAAATATCTTCACATAAAAACTAGACAGAAGCATTCTGAGCAACTTCTTGGTGATGTGGGCATTCAACTCTCAGAGTTGAAGCTTTCCTTTGCTTGAACAGATGTGAAAAAGTCCTTTTGTACAGTCTGCAAGTGGATATTTGAGATATTTTCATCCAATGCTGTAAAGGAATTATCTTCACTTAAAAACAATACTGAAGAATTCTGAACAACTTCTTAGAGATGGGTGCACTCAACTCACAGATTTGAGCCTTTCTTTTGATTGAGCAGTTTTGAAACTCTCTGTTTGAAGCATCTGCAAATGGGCATTTGGACTGCTATGTGGCCTATGGTGGAAAATGATATATCTTCACCAAAATGATACACGGGAGCATCTTGCGAAATTTCCTTGTGATGTGTGCCTTCATCTCACATAGTGGAAGCTTTCTTTTGGTTAAGCAGATATGAAACAGTCTTTTTCTAGATTCTGCCAGTGCAAATTTGAAATCTTTTCTTCTAATGCGGTGAAAGGAATTATCTTCACATAAAACCTAGAGAGAAGCATTCTGAACAACTTCTTAGTGATATGTGCATTCCACTCACAGAGTTGAAACTTTCTTTTGATGGAGCAGTTTTGAAACAATCTGAAGAATCTGGAAGTGGACATTTGGAATGCTTTGAGGCCTGTGGTGAAAAATTAAATATCTTCACGTGAAAAGTACTCAGAAGCTTCTGCGAAATTACTTTGTGATGTATGCATTCATCTCACAGAGTTCAAGTTTCCTTTTGGTTGAGCAGATTTGAAACAGTCTTTTTGTAGAATCTGCAAGTGGATATGTGAGATCTCTTCGTCCAGTGCGAGAAAAAGGAAATATCATCTCATAAAAGCTAGGCAGAAGATCCTGAACAAATTCTTAGTGATACATGCATTCAAGTGAAAAGGTGAACCATGCTTTTGATCCAGCAGTTTGAAACACTCTGTTTGAAGAATCTCTAAGTGGACATTTGGAGCGCTTTGAGGCCTATGTTGAAATAGGAAATATGTTCACATAAAAGCAACAGAAATTCATTCTGTGAAATTTCTTTGTGATGTGTGCTTTCTTCTCACGTTGTTGAAGCTTTCTTTTGGTTGAGCAGATTTGAAGCTTTCCTTTTGGACAATCTGCAATTGGATATTTGTGATCTTTACGTCCAATTGGGAACTGGATTTATCTTCACATAAAAACTAGACGGAAGCCTTCTGAGCAACTTCTTAGTGATGCGTGTATTCCATTCACAGAGTTGAACCTTTCTTTTGATTGAGCAGTTTTGAAACACTTTTTGTCAAGGATCTGCAAGGTTACCATTGGAGTGCTTTGAGACCTATGCTCAAAAAGGAAATATCTTCACATTAATACTACACAGAACCATTTTGCAAAATATGATTGTGATGTGTGCGTTCATCTGACAGAGGTGAAGCTTCCTTCTGGTTGAGCATATATGAAAATGACTTTATATGGTGTCTGAAAGAGGATATTTGAGATCTTTGCGTCCAATGTGAGAAAAGGAAATATCTTCACTTAAAAACTTCACATAGGCATTCTGAGAAACTTCTTAGTGATATGTGCATTCAACGCACAGAGTTGGACATTTCTTTTGATTCAGCAGTTTTGAAACACGGTGTTTGAAGTATTTGCAGGTTGGCATTTGGAGTGCTTTGAGGGCAATGATGTAAAAGGAAATATCTTCATATAAAAACTACACAGAATAATTCTGTGAAATTTATTTGTGATGTGTGCATTCGTTTCACAGGGATAAACCTCTCCTATGGTTGAGCAGATTTGAAACTGCCTTTTTCTACAATCTGCAAGTGGATATTTGAGATCTTTTCTTCCAATGCATGAAAAGGAATTATCTTCACTTAGAAACTAGACGGAAGCATTTTGAGCAAATTCTTTGTGATGTGTGCATTCATCTCATGGAGGTCAGCCTTTCTTTTGCTTGAACAGTTTCGAAACTCTCTGTTAAAAGTTTCTGCAACTGGACATTTGGAGTGCTTTGAGGCCTATGGTGAAAAAGGAAATATATTCTTATGAAAGCTAAAGAGAAGCATCCTGCGAAATTTCTTTATGATGTGTGCATTCATCTCACAGAGTTGAAGCTTTTATTTTGTTGAGCAGATTTCAAGAAGTCTTTTCCTAGAATCTGTAAGTGGATATTTGAGATGTCTGCGTCCATTGCGAGAAAAAGAATTATCTTCATATAAAAACTAGACAGAAGCATTCTCAACAACTATTTAGTGACATGTGCATTCAACTCACAGAGTTTAAACTTTCTTTTGATTGAGCAGTTTTGAAACACAGTGTTTGAAGGATCTGCAAGTGGACATTTGGAGGTCTTTGGGACCTATGACGAAAAAGCAAGTATCTTCACATAAAAACTACACAGAAACATCCTGCAAAATTTCTTTGTGATGTGTGCATTCTTCTCAGAGGTTTGAAGCTTTCTTGTGGTTGAGCAGATTTGAAACACTCTTTTTGTAGACTCTGTAACTGCATGTTTGAGATCATTTCGTCCAATGCAGGAAAAGGAAATATCTTCACATAAAAACCGGATGGAAGCATACTGAGCAACTTCTTAATGATATGTGCATTCAAATCAGAGAATTGAAGCATTCTTTTGATTGATCAGTTTTGAAAAACTTTTGGAAGAATCTGCAAGAAGACGTTTGGAGGGCGTTGAGACCTATCGTGAAAAAGGAAATATCTTCACATAAAAACCAAACAGTAGCACTCTGCAAAATTTCTCTGGGATGTGTGCATTCTTCTGTGAGTTGAAGCTTCTCTTTTTGGTTGAGCAGATTTGAAACCGGTTTTTTTTAGAATCTGCAAGTGGTTTTTCGAGATCATTTCGTCCAATGTGGGAAAAGGAAATATCTCCACATAAAAAGTAGACAGAAGCATTCTGAGCAACTTCTTGGTGATGTGGGCATTCAACTCTCAGAGTTGAAGCTTTCCTTTGGTTGAACAGATGTGAAAAAGTCCTTTTGTACAATCTGCAAGTGGATATTTGAGATATTTTCATTCAATTCTGTAAAGGAATTATCTTCACTTAAAAACAATACTGAAGCATTCTGAAGAACTTCTTAGAGATGGGTGCACTCAACTCACAGAGTTAAGCCTTCCTTTTGATTGAGCAGTTTTGAAACTCTCTGTTTGAAGCATCTGCAAATGGGCATTTGGACTGCAATGTGGCCTATGGTGGAAAATGATATATCTTCACCAAAATGATACACGGGAGCATCTTGCGAAATTTCCTTGTGATGTGTGCCTTCATCTCACATAGTGGAAGCTTTCTTTTGGTTAAGCAGATATGAAACAGTCTTTTTCTAGATTCTGCCAGTGCAAATTTGAAATCTTTTCTTCTAATGCGGTGAAAGGAATTATCTTCACATAAAACCTAGAGAGAAGCATTCTGAACAACTTCTTAGTGATATGTGCATTCCACTCACAGAGTTGAAACTTTCTTTTGATGGAGAAGTTTTGAAACAATCTGAAGAATCTGGAAGTGGACATTTGTAATGTTTTGAGGCCTATGGTGAAAAATTAAATATCTTCACATGAAAAGTACTCAGAAGCTTCTGCGAACTTACTTTGTGATGTATGCATTCATCTCACAGAGTTCAAGTTTCCTTTTGGTTGAGCAGATTTGAAACAGTCTTTTTGTAGAATCTGCAAGTGTATATGTGAGATCTCTTCGTCCAGTGCGAGAAAAAGTAAATATCATCTCATAAAATCTAGGCAGAAGGTCCTGAACAAATTCTTAGTGATACATGCATTCAAGTGAAAAGGTGAACCATGCTTTTGATCCAGCAGTTTTGAAACACTCTGTTTGAAGAATCTGTAAGTGGACATTTGGAGCGCTTTGAGGCCTATGTTGAAATAGGAAATATGTTCACATAAAAGCAACAGAAATTCATTCTGTGAAATTTCTTTGTGATGTGTGCTTTCTTCTCACATTGTTGAAGCTTTCTTTTTTTTGAGCAGATTTGAAGCTTTCCTTTTGGAGAATCTGCAATTGGATATTTGAGATCTTTACGTCCATTTGGGAACCGGATTTATCTTCACAAAAAACTAGACGGAAGCCTTCTGAGCAACTTCTTAGTGATGCGTGTATTCCACTCACACAGTTGAACATTTCTTTTGATTGAGCAGTTTTGAAACACTTTTGGAAGAATCTGCAAGAAGACGTTTGGAGGGCGTTGAGACCTATGGTGAAAAAGGAAATATCTTCACATAAAAACCAAACAGTAGCACTCTGCAAAATTTTTCTGGGATGTGTGCATTCTTCTCTGAGTTGAAGCTTCTCTTTTTGGTTGAGCAGATTTGAAACCGTTTTTTTTTAGAATCTGCAAGTGGTTATTCGAGATCTTTTCGTCCAATGTGGGAAAAGGAAATATCTTCACATAAAAACTAGACAGAAGCATTCTGAGCAACTTCTTGGTGATGTGGGCATTCAACTCTCAGAGTTGAAGCTTTCCTTTGCTTGAACAGATGTGAAAAAGTCCTTTTGTACAGTCTGCAAGTGGATATTTGAGATATTTTCATCCAATGCTGTAAAGGAATTATCTTCACTTAAAAACAATACTGAAGAATTCTGAACAACTTCTTAGAGATGGGTGCACTCAACTCACAGATTTGAGCCTTTCTTTTGATTGAGCAGTTTTGAAACTCTCTGTTTGAAGCATCTGCAAATGGGCATTTGGACTGCTATGTGGCCTATGGTGGAAAATGATATATCTTCACCAAAATGATACACGGGAGCATCTTGCGAAATTTCCTTGTGATGTGTGCCTTCATCTCACATAGTGGAAGCTTTCTTTTGGTTAAGCAGATATGAAACAGTCTTTTTCTAGATTCTGCCAGTGCAAATTTGAAATCTTTTCTTCTAATGCGGTGAAAGGAATTATCTTCACATAAAACCTAGAGAGAAGCATTCTGAACAACTTCTTAGTGATATGTGCATTCCACTCACAGAGTTGAAACTTTCTTTTGATGGAGCAGTTTTGAAACAATCTGAAGAATCTGGAAGTGGACATTTGGAATGCTTTGAGGCCTGTGGTGAAAAATTAAATATCTTCACGTGAAAAGTACTCAGAAGCTTCTGCGAAATTACTTTGTGATGTATGCATTCATCTCACAGAGTTCAAGTTTCCTTTTGGTTGAGCAGATTTGAAACAGTCTTTTTGTAGAATCTGCAAGTGGATATGTGAGATCTCTTCGTCCAGTGCGAGAAAAAGGAAATATCATCTCATAAAAGCTAGGCAGAAGATCCTGAACAAATTCTTAGTGATACATGCATTCAAGTGAAAAGGTGAACCATGCTTTTGATCCAGCAGTTTGAAACACTCTGTTTGAAGAATCTCTAAGTGGACATTTGGAGCGCTTTGAGGCCTATGTTGAAATAGGAAATATGTTCACATAAAAGCAACAGAAATTCATTCTGTGAAATATCTTTGTGATGTGTGCTTTCTTCTCACATTGTTGAAGCTTTCTTTTGGTTGAGCAGATTTGAAGCTTTCCTTTTGGACAATCTGCAATTGGATATTTGTGATCTTTACGTCCAATTGGGAACTGGATTTATCTTCACATAAAAACTAGACGGAAGCCTTCTGAGCAACTTCTTAGTGATGCGTGTATTCCACTCACAGAGTTGAACCTTTCTTTTGATTGAGCAGTTTTGAAACACTTTTTGTCAAGAATCTGCAAGGTTACCATTGGAGTGCTTTGAGACCTATGCTCAAAAAGGAAATATCTTCACATTAATACTACACAGAACCATTTTGCAAAATATGATTGTGATGTGTGCGTTCATCTGACAGAGGTGAAGCTTCCTTCTGGTTGAGCATATATGAAAATGACTTTATATGGTGTCTGAAAGAGGATATTTGAGATCTTTGCGTCCAATGTGAGAAAAGGAAATATCTTCACTTAAAAACTTCACATAGGCATTCTGAGAAACTTCTTAGTGATATGTGCATTCAACGCACAGAGTTGGACATTTCTTTTGATTCAGCAGTTTTGAAACACGGTGTTTGAAGTATTTGCAGGTTGGCATTTGGAGTGCTTTGAGGGCAATGATGTAAAAGGAAATATCTTCATATAAAAACTACACAGAATAATTCTGTGAAATTTATTTGTGATGTGTGCATTCGTTTCACAGGGATAAACCTCTCCTATGGTTGAGCAGATTTGAAACTGCCTTTTTCTACAATCTGCAAGTGGATATTTGAGATCTTTTCTTCCAATGCATGAAAAGGAATTATCTTCACTTAGAAACTAGACGGAAGCATTTTGAGCAAATTCTTTGTGATGTGTGCATTCATCTCATGGAGGTCAGCCTTTCTTTTGCTTGAACAGTTTCGAAACTCTCTGTTAAAAGTTTCTGCAACTGGACATTTGGAGTGCTTTGAGGCCTATGGTGAAAAAGGAAATATATTCTTATGAAAGCTAAAGAGAAGCATCCTGCGAAATTTCTTTATGATGTGTGCATTCATCTCACAGAGTTGAAGCTTTTATTTTGTTGAGCAGATTTCAAGAAGTCTTTTCCTAGAATCTGTAAGTGGATATTTGAGATGTCTGCGTCCATTGCGAGAAAAAGAATTATCTTCATATAAAAACTAGACAGAAGCATTCTCAACAACTATTTAGTGACATGTGCATTCAACTCACAGAGTTTAAACTTTCTTTTGATTGAGCAGTTTTGAAACACAGTGTTTGAAGGATCTGCAAGTGGACATTTGGAGGTCTTTGGGACCTATGACGAAAAAGCAAGTATCTTCACATAAAAACTACACAGAAACATCCTGCAAAATTTCTTTGTGATGTGTGCATTCTTCTCAGAGGTTTGAAGCTTTCTTGTGGTTGAGCAGATTTGAAACACTCTTTTTGTAGACTCTGTAACTGCATGTTTGAGATCATTTCGTCCAATGCAGGAAAAGGAAATATCTTCACATAAAAACCGGATGGAAGCATACTGAGCAACTTCTTAATGATATGTGCATTCAAATCAGAGAATTGAAGCATTCTTTTGATTGATCAGTTTTGAAAAACTTTTGGAAGAATCTGCAAGAAGACGTTTGGAGGGCGTTGAGACCTATGGTGAAAAAGGAAATATCTTCACATAAAAACCAAACAGTAGCACTCTGCAAAATTTCTCTGGGATGTGTGCATTCTTCTCTGAGTTGAAGCTTCTCTTTTTGGTTGAGCAGATTTGAAACCGGTTTTTTTTAGAATCTGCAAGTGGTTTTTCGAGATCATTTCGTCCAATGTGGGAAAAGGAAATATCTCCACATAAAAAGTAGACAGAAGCATTCTGAGCAACTTCTTGGTGATGTGGGCATTCAACTCTCAGAGTTGAAGCTTTCCTTTGGTTGAACAGATGTGAAAAAGTCCTTTTGTACAATCTGCAAGTGGATATTTGAGATATTTTCATTCAATTCTGTAAAGGAATTATCTTCACTTAAAAACAATACTGAAGCATTCTGAAGAACTTCTTAGAGATGGGTGCACTCAACTCACAGAGTTAAGCCTTCCTTTTGATTGAGCAGTTTTGAAACTCTCTGTTTGAAGCATCTGCAAATGGGCATTTGGACTGCAATGTGGCCTATGGTGGAAAATGATATATCTTCACCAAAATGATACACGGGAGCATCTTGCGAAATTTCCTTGTGATGTGTGCCTTCATCTCACATAGTGGAAGCTTTCTTTTGGTTAAGCAGATATGAAACAGTCTTTTTCTAGATTCTGCCAGTGCAAATTTGAAATCTTTTCTTCTAATGCGGTGAAAGGAATTATCTTCACATAAAACCTAGAGAGAAGCATTCTGAACAACTTCTTAGTGATATGTGCATTCCACTCACAGAGTTGAAACTTTCTTTTGATGGAGAAGTTTTGAAACAATCTGAAGAATCTGGAAGTGGACATTTGTAATGTTTTGAGGCCTATGGTGAAAAATTAAATATCTTCACATGAAAAGTACTCAGAAGCTTCTGCGAACTTACTTTGTGATGTATGCATTCATCTCACAGAGTTCAAGTTTCCTTTTGGTTGAGCAGATTTGAAACAGTCTTTTTGTAGAATCTGCAAGTGTATATGTGAGATCTCTTCGTCCAGTGCGAGAAAAAGTAAATATCATCTCATAAAATCTAGGCAGAAGGTCCTGAACAAATTCTTAGTGATACATGCATTCAAGTGAAAAGGTGAACCATGCTTTTGATCCAGCAGTTTTGAAACACTCTGTTTGAAGAATCTGTAAGTGGACATTTGGAGCGCTTTGAGGCCTATGTTGAAATAGGAAATATGTTCACATAAAAGCAACAGAAATTCATTCTGTGAAATTTCTTTGTGATGTGTGCTTTCTTCTCACATTGTTGAAGCTTTCTTTTTTTTGAGCAGATTTGAAGCTTTCCTTTTGGAGAATCTGCAATTGGATATTTGAGATCTTTACGTCCATTTGGGAACCGGATTTATCTTCACAAAAAACTAGACGGAAGCCTTCTGAGCAACTTCTTAGTGATGCGTGTATTCCACTCACACAGTTGAACATTTCTTTTGATTGAGCAGTTTTGAAACACTTTTGGAAGAATCTGCAAGAAGACGTTTGGAGGGCGTTGAGACCTATGGTGAAAAAGGAAATATCTTCACATAAAAACCAAACAGTAGCACTCTGCAAAATTTTTCTGGGATGTGTGCATTCTTCTCTGAGTTGAAGCTTCTCTTTTTGGTTGAGCAGATTTGAAACCGTTTTTTTTTAGAATCTGCAAGTGGTTATTCGAGATCTTTTCGTCCAATGTGGGAAAAGGAAATATCTTCACATAAAAACTAGACAGAAGCATTCTGAGCAACTTCTTGGTGATGTGGGCATTCAACTCTCAGAGTTGAAGCTTTCCTTTGCTTGAACAGATGTGAAAAAGTCCTTTTGTACAGTCTGCAAGTGGATATTTGAGATATTTTCATCCAATGCTGTAAAGGAATTATCTTCACTTAAAAACAATACTGAAGAATTCTGAACAACTTCTTAGAGATGGGTGCACTCAACTCACAGATTTGAGCCTTTCTTTTGATTGAGCAGTTTTGAAACTCTCTGTTTGAAGCATCTGCAAATGGGCATTTGGACTGCTATGTGGCCTATGGTGGAAAATGATATATCTTCACCAAAATGATACACGGGAGCATCTTGCGAAATTTCCTTGTGATGTGTGCCTTCATCTCACATAGTGGAAGCTTTCTTTTGGTTAAGCAGATATGAAACAGTCTTTTTCTAGATTCTGCCAGTGCAAATTTGAAATCTTTTCTTCTAATGCGGTGAAAGGAATTATCTTCACATAAAACCTAGAGAGAAGCATTCTGAACAACTTCTTAGTGATATGTGCATTCCACTCACAGAGTTGAAACTTTCTTTTGATGGAGCAGTTTTGAAACAATCTGAAGAATCTGGAAGTGGACATTTGGAATGCTTTGAGGCCTGTGGTGAAAAATTAAATATCTTCACGTGAAAAGTACTCAGAAGCTTCTGCGAAATTACTTTGTGATGTATGCATTCATCTCACAGAGTTCAAGTTTCCTTTTGGTTGAGCAGATTTGAAACAGTCTTTTTGTAGAATCTGCAAGTGGATATGTGAGATCTCTTCGTCCAGTGCGAGAAAAAGGAAATATCATCTCATAAAAGCTAGGCAGAAGATCCTGAACAAATTCTTAGTGATACATGCATTCAAGTGAAAAGGTGAACCATGCTTTTGATCCAGCAGTTTGAAACACTCTGTTTGAAGAATCTCTAAGTGGACATTTGGAGCGCTTTGAGGCCTATGTTGAAATAGGAAATATGTTCACATAAAAGCAACAGAAATTCATTCTGTGAAATTTCTTTGTGATGTGTGCTTTCTTCTCACATTGTTGAAGCTTTCTTTTGGTTGAGCAGATTTGAAGCTTTCCTTTTGGACAATCTGCAATTGGATATTTGTGATCTTTACGTCCAATTGGGAACCGGATTTATCTTCACATAAAAACTAGACGGAAGCCTTCTGAGCAACTTCTTAGTGATGCGTGTATTCCACTCACAGAGTTGAACCTTTCTTTTGATTGAGCAGTTTTGAAACACTTTTTGTCAAGAATCTGCAAGGTTACCATTGGAGTGCTTTGAGACCTATGCTCAAAAAGGAAATATCTTCACATTAATACTACACAGAACCATTTTGCAAAATATGATTGTGATGTGTGCGTTCATCTGACAGAGGTGAAGCTTCCTTCTGGTTGAGCATATATGAAAATGACTTTATATGGTGTCTGAAAGAGGATATTTGAGATCTTTGCGTCCAATGTGAGAAAAGGAAATATCTTCACTTAAAAACTTCACATAGGCATTCTGAGAAACTTCTTAGTGATATGTGCATTCAACGCACAGAGTTGGACATTTCTTTTGATTCAGCAGTTTTGAAACACGGTGTTTGAAGTATTTGCAGGTTGGCATTTGGAGTGCTTTGAGGGCAATGATGTAAAAGGAAATATCTTCATATAAAAACTACACAGAATAATTCTGTGAAATTTATTTGTGATGTGTGCATTCGTTTCACAGGGATAAACCTCTCCTATGGTTGAGCAGATTTGAAACTGCCTTTTTCTACAATCTGCAAGTGGATATTTGAGATCTTTTCTTCCAATGCATGAAAAGGAATTATCTTCACTTAGAAACTAGACGGAAGCATTTTGAGCAAATTCTTTGTGATGTGTGCATTCATCTCATGGAGGTCAGCCTTTCTTTTGCTTGAACAGTTTCGAAACTCTCTGTTAAAAGTTTCTGCAACTGGACATTTGGAGTGCTTTGAGGCCTATGGTGAAAAAGGAAATATATTCTTATGAAAGCTAAAGAGAAGCATCCTGCGAAATTTCTTTATGATGTGTGCATTCATCTCACAGAGTTGAAGCTTTTATTTTGTTGAGCAGATTTCAAGAAGTCTTTTCCTAGAATCTGTAAGTGGATATTTGAGATGTCTGCGTCCATTGCGAGAAAAAGAATTATCTTCATATAAAAACTAGACAGAAGCATTCTCAACAACTATTTAGTGACATGTGCATTCAACTCACAGAGTTTAAACTTTCTTTTGATTGAGCAGTTTTGAAACACAGTGTTTGAAGGATCTGCAAGTGGACATTTGGAGGTCTTTGGGACCTATGACGAAAAAGCAAGTATCTTCACATAAAAACTACACAGAAACATCCTGCAAAATTTCTTTGTGATGTGTGCATTCTTCTCAGAGGTTTGAAGCTTTCTTGTGGTTGAGCAGATTTGAAACACTCTTTTTGTAGACTCTGTAACTGCATGTTTGAGATCATTTCATCCAATGCAGGAAAAGGAAATATCTTCACATAAAAACCGGATGGAAGCATACTGAGCAACTTCTTAATGATATGTGCATTCAAATCAGAGAATTGAAGCATTCTTTTGATTGATCAGTTTTGAAAAACTTTTGGAAGAATCTGCAAGAAGACGTTTGGAGGGCGTTGAGACCTATGGTGAAAAAGGAAATATCTTCACATAAAAACCAAACAGTAGCACTCTGCAAAATTTCTCTGGGATGTGTGCATTCTTCTCTGAGTTGAAGCTTCTCTTTTTGGTTGAGCAGATTTGAAACCGGTTTTTTTTAGAATCTGCAAGTGGTTTTTCGAGATCATTTCGTCCAATGTGGGAAAAGGAAATATCTCCACATAAAAAGTAGACAGAAGCATTCTGAGCAACTTCTTGGTGATGTGGGCATTCAACTCTCAGAGTTGAAGCTTTCCTTTGGTTGAACAGATGTGAAAAAGTCCTTTTGTACAATCTGCAAGTGGATATTTGAGATATTTTCATTCAATTCTGTAAAGGAATTATCTTCACTTAAAAACAATACTGAAGCATTCTGAAGAACTTCTTAGAGATGGGTGCACTCAACTCACAGAGTTAAGCCTTCCTTTTGATTGAGCAGTTTTGAAACTCTCTGTTTGAAGCATCTGCAAATGGGCATTTGGACTGCAATGTGGCCTATGGTGGAAAATGATATATCTTCACCAAAATGATACACGGGAGCATCTTGCGAAATTTCCTTGTGATGTGTGCCTTCATCTCACATAGTGGAAGCTTTCTTTTGGTTAAGCAGATATGAAACAGTCTTTTTCTAGATTCTGCCAGTGCAAATTTGAAATCTTTTCTTCTAATGCGGTGAAAGGAATTATCTTCACATAAAACCTAGAGAGAAGCATTCTGAACAACTTCTTAGTGATATGTGCATTCCACTCACAGAGTTGAAACTTTCTTTTGATGGAGAAGTTTTGAAACAATCTGAAGAATCTGGAAGTGGACATTTGTAATGTTTTGAGGCCTATGGTGAAAAATTAAATATCTTCACATGAAAAGTACTCAGAAGCTTCTGCGAACTTACTTTGTGATGTATGCATTCATCTCACAGAGTTCAAGTTTCCTTTTGGTTGAGCAGATTTGAAACAGTCTTTTTGTAGAATCTGCAAGTGTATATGTGAGATCTCTTCGTCCAGTGCGAGAAAAAGTAAATATCATCTCATAAAATCTAGGCAGAAGGTCCTGAACAAATTCTTAGTGATACATGCATTCAAGTGAAAAGGTGAACCATGCTTTTGATCCAGCAGTTTTGAAACACTCTGTTTGAAGAATCTGTAAGTGGACATTTGGAGCGCTTTGAGGCCTATGTTGAAATAGGAAATATGTTCACATAAAAGCAACAGAAATTCATTCTGTGAAATTTCTTTGTGATGTGTGCTTTCTTCTCACATTGTTGAAGCTTTCTTTTTTTTGAGCAGATTTGAAGCTTTCCTTTTGGAGAATCTGCAATTGGATATTTGAGATCTTTACGTCCATTTGGGAACCGGATTTATCTTCACAAAAAACTAGACGGAAGCCTTCTGAGCAACTTCTTAGTGATGCGTGTATTCCACTCACACAGTTGAACATTTCTTTTGATTGAGCAGTTTTGAAACACTTTTTGTCAAGAATCTGCAAGGTTACAATTGGAGTGCTTTGAGACCTAAGCTCAAAAAGGAAATATCTTCATATTAATACTACACAGAACCATTTTGCAAAATATGATTGTGATGTGTGCGTTCATCTGACAGAGGTGAAGCTTCCTTCTGGTTGAGCATATATGAAAAGGAGTTTATATGGTGTCTGCAAGAGGATATTTGAGATCTTTGCGTCCAATGTGGGAAAAGGAAATATCTTCACTTAAAAACTTCACATAGGCATTCTGAGAAACTTCTTAGTGATATGTGCATTCAACTCACAGTGTTGGACATTTCTTTTGATTCAGCAGTTTTGAAACACGGTGTTTGAAGAATCTGCAGGTTGGCATTAGGAGTGCTTTGAGGGCAATTATGTAAAAGGAAATATCTTCATATAAAAACTACCCAGAATAATTCTGTGAAATTTATTTGTGATGTGTGCATTCGTTTCACAGGGATAAACCTCTCCTATGGTTGAGCAGATTTGAAACTGCCTTTTTCTACAATCTGCAAGTGGATATTTGAGATCTTTTCTTCCAATGCATGAAAAGGAATTATCTTCACTTAGAAACTAGACGGAAGCATTCTGAGCAAATCCTTTGTGATGTGTGCATTCATCTCATGGAGGTCAGCCTTTCTTTTGCTTGAACAGTTTCGAAACTCTCTGTTAAAAGTTTCTGCAACTGGACATTTGGAGTGCTTTGAGGCCTATGGTGAAAAAGGAAATATATTCTTATGAAAGCTAAAGAGAAGCATCCTGCGAAATTTCTTTATGATGTGTGCATTCATCTCACAGAGTTGAAGCTTTTATTTTGTTGAGCAGATTTCAAGAAGTCTTTTCCTAGAATCTGTAAGTGGATATTTGAGATGTCTGCGTCCATTGCGAGAAAAATAATTATCTTCATATAAAAACTAGACAGAAGCATTCTCAACAACTATTTAGTGACATGTGCACTCAACTCACAGAGTTTAAACTTTCTTTTGATTGAGCAGTTTTGAAACACAGTGTTTGAAGGATCTGCAAGTGGACATTTGGAGGTCTTTGGGACCTATGACGAAAAAGCAAGTATCTTCACATAAAAACTACACAGAAACATCCTGCAAAATTTCTTTGTGATGTGTGCATTCTTCTCAGAGGTTTGAAGCTTTCTTGTGGTTGAGCAGATTTGAAACACTCTTTTTGTAGACTCTGTAACTGCATGTTTGAGATCATTTCGTCCAATGCAGGAAAAGGAAATATCTTCACATAAAAACCGGATGGAAGCATACTGAGCAACTTCTTAATGATATGTGCATTCAAATCAGAGAATTGAAGCATTCTTTTGATTGATCAGTTTTGAAAAACTTTTGGAAGAATCTGCAAGAAGACGTTTGGAGGGCGTTGAGACCTATGGTGAAAAAGGAAATATCTTCACATAAAAACCAAACAGTAGCACTCTGCAAAATTTCTCTGGGATGTGTGCATTCTTCTCTGAGTTGAAGCTTCTCTTTTTGGTTGAGCAGATTTGAAACCGGTTTTTTTTAGAATCTGCAAGTGGTTTTTCGAGATCATTTCGTCCAATATGGGAAAAGGAAATATCTCCACATAAAAAGTAGACAGAAGCATTCTGAGCAACTTCTTGGTGATGTCGGCATTCAACTCTCAGAGTTGAAGCTTTCCTTTGGTTGAACAGATGTGAAAAAGTCCTTTTGTACAATCTGCAAGTGGATATTTGAGATATTTTCATTCAATGCTGTAAAGGAATTATCTTCACTTAAAAACAATACTGAAGCATTCTGAAGAACTTCTTAGAGATGGGTGCACTCAACACACAGAGTTAAGCCTTTCTTTTGATTGAGCAGTTTTGAAACTCTCTGTTTGAAGCATCTGCAAATGGGCATTTGGACTGCAATGTGGCCTATATTGGAAAATGATATATCTTCACCAAAATGATACACGGGAGCATCTTGCGAAATTTACTTGTGATGTGTGCCTTCATCTCACATAGTGGAAGCTTTCTTTTGGTTAAGCAGATATGAAACAGTCTTTTTCTAGATTCTGCCAGTGCAAATTTGAAATCTTTTCTTCTAATGCGGTGAAAGGAATTATCTTCACATAAAACCTAGAGAGAAGCATTCTGAACAACTTCTTAGTGATATGTGCATTCCACTCACAGAGTTGAAACTTTCTTTTGATGGAGAAGTTTTGAAACAATCTGAAGAATCTGGAAGTGGACATTTGTAATGTTTTGAGGCCTATGGTGAAAAATTAAATATCTTCACATGAAAAGTACTCAGAAGCTTCTGCGAACTTACTTTGTGATGTATGCATTCATCTCACAGAGTTCAAGTTTCCTTTTGGTTGAGCAGATTTGAAACAGTCTTTTTGTAGAATCTGCAAGTGTATATGTGAGATCTCTTCGTCCAGTGCGAGAAAAAGTAAATATCATCTCATAAAAGGTAGGCAGAAGGTCCTGAACAAATTCTTAGTGATACATGCATTCAAGTGAAAAGGTGAACCATGCTTTTGATCCAGCAGTTTTGAAACACTCTGTTTGAAGAATCTGTAAGTGGACATTTGGAGCGCTTTGAGGCCTATGTTGAAATAGGAAATATGTTCACATAAAAGCAACAGAAATTCATTCTGTGAAATTTCTTTGTGATGTGTGCTTTCTTCTCACATTGTTGAAGCTTTCTTTTTTTTGAGCAGATTTGAAGCTTTCCTTTTGGAGAATCTGCAATTGGATATTTGAGATCTTTACGTCCATTTGGGAACCGGATTTATCTTCACAAAAAACTAGACGGAAGCCTTCTGAGCAACTTCTTAGTGATGCGTGTATTCCACTCACAGAGTTGAACATTTCTTTTGATTGAGCAGTTTTGAAACACTTTTTGTCAAGAATCTGCAAGGTTACAATTGGAGTGCTTTGAGACCTAAGCTCAAAAAGGAAATATCTTCACATTAATACTACACAGAACCATTTTGCAAAATATGATTGTGATGTGTGCGTTCATCTGACAGAGGTGAAGCTTCCTTCTGGTTGAGCATATATGAAAAGGACTTTATATGGTGTCTGCAAGAGGATATTTGAGATCTTTGCGTCCAATGTGGGAAAAGGAAATATCTTCACTTAAAAACTTCACATAGGCATTCTGAGAAACTTCTTAGTGATATGTGCATTCAACTCACAGTGTTGGACATTTCTTTTGATTCAGCAGTTTTGAAACACGGTGTTTGAAGAATCTGCAGGTTGGCATTTGGAGTGCTTTGAGGGCAATGATGTAAAAGGAAATATCTTCATATAAAAACTACACAGAATAATTCTGTGAAATTTATTTGTGATGTGTGCATTCGTTTCACAGGGAAAAACCTCTCCTATTGTTGAGCAGATTTGAAACTGCCTTTTTCTACAATCTGCAAGTGGATATTTGAGATCTTTTCTTCCAATGCATGAAAAGGAATTATCTTCACTTAGAAACTATACGGAAGCATTCTGAGCAAATCATTTGTGATGTGTGCATTTATCTCATGGAGGTCAGACTTTCTTTTGCTTGAACAGTTTCGAAACTCTCTGTTAAAAGATTCTGCAACTGGACATTTGGAGTGCTTTGAGGCCTATGGTGAAAAAGGAAATATATTCTTATGAAAGCTAAAGAGAAGCATCCTGCGAAATTTCTTTATGATGTGTGCATTCATCTCACTGAGTTGTAGCTTTTATTTTGTTGAGCAGATTTGAAGAAGTCTTTTCCTAGAATCTGTAAGTGGATATTTGAGATGTCTGCGTCCATTGCGAGAAAAAGAATTATCTTCATATAAAAACTAGACAGAAGCATTCTCAACAACTCTTTAGTGACATGTGCATTCAACTCACAGAGTTTAAACTTTCTTTTGATTGAGCAGTTTTGAAACACGGTGTTTGAAGGATCTGCAAGTGGACATTTGGAGGTCTTTGAGACCTATGACGAAAAAGCAAGTATCTTCACATAAAAACTACACAGAAATATCCTGCAAAATTTCTTTGTGATGTGTGTATTCATCTCAGAGATTTGAAGCTTTCTTGTGGTTGAGCAGATTTGAAACAGTCTTTTTGTAGACTCTGTAACTGCATGTTTGAGATCATTTCGTCCAATGCAGGAAAAGGAAAAATCTTCACATAAAAACCGGACGGAAGCATACTGAGCAACTTCTTAATGATATGTGCATTCAACTCAGAGAATTGAAGCATTCTTTTGATTGATCAGTTTTGAAAAACTTTTGGAAGAATCTGCAAGAAGACGTTTGGAGGGCGTTGAGACCTATGGTGAAAAAGGAAATATCTTCACATAAAAACCAAACAGTAGCACTCTGCAAAATTTTTCTGGGATGTGTGCATTCTTCTCTGAGTTGAAGCTTCTCTTTTTGGTTGAGCAGATTTGAAACCGTTTTTTTTTAGAATCTGCAAGTGGTTATTCGAGATCTTTTCGTCCAATGTGGGAAAAGGAAATATCTTCACATAAAAACTAGACAGAAGCATTCTGAGCAACTTCTTGGTGATGTGGGCATTCAACTCTCAGAGTTGAAGCTTTCCTTTGCTTGAACAGATGTGAAAAAGTCCTTTTGTACAGTCTGCAAGTGGATATTTGAGATATTTTCATCCAATGCTGTAAAGGAATTATCTTCACTTAAAAACAATACTGAAGAATTCTGAACAACTTCTTAGAGATGGGTGCACTCAACTCACAGATTTGAGCCTTTCTTTTGATTGAGCAGTTTTGAAACTCTCTGTTTGAAGCATCTGCAAATGGGCATTTGGACTGCTTTGTGGCCTATGGTGGAAAATGATATATCTTCACCAAAATGATACACGGGAGCATCTTGCGAAATTTCCTTGTGATGTGTGCCTTCATCTCACATAGTGGAAGCTTTCTTTTGGTTAAGCAGATATGAAACAGTCTTTTTCTAGATTCTGCCAGTGCAAATTTGAAATCTTTTCTTCTAATGCGGTGAAAGGAATTATCTTCACATAAAACCTAGAGAGAAGCATTCTGAACAACTTCTTAGTGATATGTGCATTCCACTCACAGAGTTGAAACTTTCTTTTGATGGAGCAGTTTTGAAACAATCTGAAGAATCTGGAAGTGGACATTTGGAATGCTTTGAGGCCTGTGGTGAAAAATTAAATATCTTCACGTGAAAAGTACTCAGAAGCTTCTGCGAAATTACTTTGTGATGTATGCATTCATCTCACAGAGTTCAAGTTTCCTTTTGGTTGAGCAGATTTGAAACAGTCTTTTTGTAGAATCTGCAAGTGGATATGTGAGATCTCTTCGTCCAGTGCGAGAAAAAGGAAATATCATCTCATAAAAGCTAGGCAGAAGATCCTGAACAAATTCTTAGTGATACATGCATTCAAGTGAAAAGGTGAACCATGCTTTTGATCCAGCAGTTTGAAACACTCTGTTTGAAGAATCTCTAAGTGGACATTTGGAGCGCTTTGAGGCCTAGGTTGAAATAGGAAATATGTTCACATAAAAGCAACAGAAATTCATTCTGTGAAATTTCTTTGTGATGTGTGCTTTCTTCTCACATGGTTGAAGCTTTCTTTTGGTTGAGCAGATTTGAAGCTTTCCTTTTGGACAATCTGCAATTGGATATTTGTGATCTTTACGTCCAATTGGGAACTGGATTTATCTTCACATAAAAACTAGACGGAAGCCTTCTGAGCAACTTCTTAGTGATGCGTGTATTCCACTCACAGAGTTGAACCTTTCTTTTGATTGAGCAGTTTTGAAACACTTTTTGTCAAGAATCTGCAAGGTTACCATTGGAGTGCTTTGAGACCTATGCTCAAAAAGGAAATATCTTCACATTAATACTACACAGAACCATTTTGCAAAATATGATTGTGATGTGTGCGTTCATCTGACAGAGGTGAAGCTTCCTTCTGGTTGAGCATATATGAAAATGACTTTATATGGTGTCTGAAAGAGGATATTTGAGATCTTTGCGTCCAATGTGAGAAAAGGAAATATCTTCACTTAAAAACTTCACATAGGCATTCTGAGAAACTTCTTAGTGATATGTGCATTCAACGCACAGAGTTGGACATTTCTTTTGATTCAGCAGTTTTGAAACACGGTGTTTGAAGTTTTTGCAGGTTGGCATTTGGAGTGCTTTGAGGGCAATGATGTAAAAGGAAATATCTTCATATAAAAACTACACAGAATAATTCTGTGAAATTTATTTGTGATGTGTGCATTCGTTTCACAGGGATAAACCTCTCCTATGGTTGAGCAGATTTGAAACTGCCTTTTTCTACAATCTGCAAGTGGATATTTGAGATCTTTTCTTCCAATGCATGAAAAGGAATTATCTTCACTTAGAAACTAGACGGAAGCATTTTGAGCAAATTCTTTGTGATGTGTGCATTCATCTCATGGAGGTCAGCCTTTCTTTTGCTTGAACAGTTTCGAAACTCTCTGTTAAAAGTTTCTGCAACTGGACATTTGGAGTGCTTTGAGGCCTATGGTGAAAAAGGAAATATATTCTTATGAAAGCTAAAGAGAAGCATCCTGCGAAATTTCTTTATGATGTGTGCATTCATCTCACAGAGTTGAAGCTTTTATTTTGTTGAGCAGATTTCAAGAAGTCTTTTCCTAGAATCTGTAAGTGGATATTTGAGATGTCTGCGTCCATTGCGAGAAAAAGAATTATCTTCATATAAAAACTAGACAGAAGCATTCTCAACAACTATTTAGTGACATGTGCATTCAACTCACAGAGTTTAAACTTTCTTTTGATTGAGCAGTTTTGAAACACAGTGTTTGAAGGATCTGCAAGTGGACATTTGGAGGTCTTTGGGACCTATGACGAAAAAGCAAGTATCTTCACATAAAAACTACACAGAAACATCCTGCAAAATTTCTTTGTGATGTGTGCATTCTTCTCAGAGGTTTGAAGCTTTCTTGTGGTTGAGCAGATTTGAAACACTCTTTTTGTAGACTCTGTAACTGCATGTTTGAGATCATTTCGTCCAATGCAGGAAAAGGAAATATCTTCACATAAAAACCGGATGGAAGCATACTGAGCAACTTCTTAATGATATGTGCATTCAAATCAGAGAATTGAAGCATTCTTTTGATTGATCAGTTTTGAAAAACTTTTGGAAGAATCTGCAAGAAGACGTTTGGAGGGCGTTGAGACCTATCGTGAAAAAGGAAATATCTTCACATAAAAACCAAACAGTAGCACTCTGCAAAATTTCTCTGGGATGTGTGCATTCTTCTCTGAGTTGAAGCTTCTCTTTTTGGTTGAGCAGATTTGAAACCGGTTTTTTTTAGAATCTGCAAGTGGTTTTTCGAGATCATTTCGTCCAATGTGGGAAAAGGAAATATCTCCACATAAAAAGTAGACAGAAGCATTCTGAGCAACTTCTTGGTGATGTGGGCATTCAACTCTCAGAGTTGAAGCTTTCCTTTGGTTGAACAGATGTGAAAAAGTCCTTTTGTACAATCTGCAAGTGGATATTTGAGATATTTTCATTCAATGCTGTAAAGGAATTATCTTCACTTAAAAACAATACTGAAGCATTCTGAAGAACTTCTTAGAGATGGGTGCACTCAACTCACAGAGTTAAGCCTTCCTTTTGATTGAGCAGTTTTGAAACTCTCTGTTTGAAGCATCTGCAAATGGGCATTTGGACTGCAATGTGGCCTATGGTGGAAAATGATATATCTTCACCAAAATGATACACGGGAGCATCTTGCGAAATTTCCTTGTGATGTGTGCCTTCATCTCACATAGTGGAAGCTTTCTTTTGGTTAAGCAGATATGAAACAGTCTTTTTCTAGATTCTGCCAGGGCAAATTTGAAATCTTTTCTTCTAATGCGGTGAAAGGAATTATCTTCACATAAAACCTAGAGAGAAGCATTCTGAACAACTTCTTAGTGATATGTGCATTCCACTCACAGAGTTGAAACTTTCTTTTGATGGAGAAGTTTTGAAACAATCTGAAGAATCTGGAAGTGGACATTTGTAATGTTTTGAGGCCTATGGTGAAAAATTAAATATCTTCACATGAAAAGTACTCAGAAGCTTCTGCGAACTTACTTTGTGATGTATGCATTCATCTCACAGAGTTTAAGTTTCCTTTTGGTTGAGCAGATTTGAAACAGTCTTTTTGTAGAATCTGCAAGTGTATATGTGAGATCTCTTCGTCCAGAGCGAGAAAAAGTAAATATCATCTCATAAAAGCTAGGCAGAAGGTCCTGAACAAATTCTTAGTGATACATGCATTCAAGTGAAAAGGTGAACCATGCTTTTGATCCAGCAGTTTTGAAACACTGTGTTTGAAGAATCTGTAAGTGGACATTTGGAGCGCTTTGAGGCCTATGTTGAAATAGGAAATATGTTCACATAAAAGCAACAGAAATTCATTCTGTGAAATTACTTTGTGATGTGTGCTTTCTTCTCACATTGTTGAAGCTTTCTTTTTTTTGAGCAGATTTGAAGCTTTCCTTTTGGAGAATCTGCAATTGGATATTTGAGATCTTTACGTCCATTTGGGAACCGGATTTATCTTCACAAAAAACTAGACGGAAGCCTTCTGAGCAACTTCTTAGTGATGCGTGTATTCCACTCACACAGTTGAACATTTCTTTTGATTGAGCAGTTTTGAAACACTTTTTGTCAAGAATCTGCAAGGTTACAATTGGAGTGCTTTGAGACCTAAGCTCAAAAAGGAAATATCTTCACATTAATACTACACAGAACCATTTTGCAAAATATGATTGTGATGTGTGCGTTCATCTGACAGAGGTGAAGCTTCCTTCTGGTTGAGCATATATGAAAAGGACTTTATATGGTGTCTGCAAGAGGATATTTGAGATCTTTGCGTCCAATGTGGGAAAAGGAAATATCTTCACTTAAAAATTCACATAGGCATTCTGAGAAACTTCTTAGTGATATGTGCATTCAACTCACAGTGTTGGACATTTCTTTTGATTCAGCAGTTTTGAAACACGGTGTTTGAAGAATCTGCAGGTTGGCATTTGGAGTGCTTTGAGGGCAATGATGTAAAAGGAAATATCTTCATATAAAAACTACACAGAATAATTCTGTGAAATTTATTTGTGATGTGTGCATTCGTTTCACAGGGATAAACCTCTCCTATGGTTGAGCAGATTTGAAACTGCCTTTTTCTACAATCTGCAAGTGGATATTTGAGATCTTTTCTTCCAATGCATGAAAAGGAATTATCTTCACTTAGAAACTAGACGGAAGCATTCTGAGCAAATCCTTTGTGATGTGTGCATTCATCTCATGGAGGTCAGACTTTCTTTTGCTTGAACAGTTTCGAAACTCTCTGTTAAAAGTTTCTGCAAATGGACATTTGGAGTGCTTTGAGGCCTATGGTGAAAAAGGAAATATATTCTTATGAAAGCTAAAGAGAAGCATCCTGCGAAATTTCTTTATGATGTGTGCATTCATCTCACTGAGTTGAAGCTTTTATTTTGTTGAGCAGATTTGAAGAAGTCTTTTCCTAGAATCTGTAAGTGGATATTTGAGATGTCTGCGTCCATTGCGAGAAAAAGAATTATCTTCATATAAAAACTAGACAGAAGCATTCTCAACAACTATTTAGTGACATGTGCATTCAACTCACAGAGTTTAAACTTTCTTTTGATTGAACAGTTTTGAAACACAGTGTTTGAAGGATCTGCAAGTGGACATTTGGAGGTCTTTGAGACCTATGACGAAAAAGCAAGTATCTTCACATAAAAACTACACAGAAACATCCTGCAAAATTTCTTTGTGATGTGTGCATTCATCTCAGAGATTTGAAGCTTTCTTGTGGTTGAGCAGATTTGAAACAGTCTTTTTGTAGACTCTGTAACTGCATGTTTGGGATCATTTCGTCCAATTCAGGAAAAGGAAAAATCTTCACATAAAAACCGGACGGAAGCATACTGAGCAACTTCTTAATGATATGTGCATTCAACTCAGAGAATTGAAGCATTCTTTTGATTGATCAGTTTTGAAAAACTTTTGGAATAATCTGCAAGAAGACGTTTGGAGGGCGTTGAGACCTATGGTGAAAAAGGAAATATCTTCACATAAAAACCAAACAGTAGCACTCTGCAAAATTTCTCTGGGATGTGTGCATTCTTCTCTGAGTTGAAGCTTCTCTTTTTGGTTGAGCAGATTTGAAACCGTTTTTTTTTAGAATCTGCAAGTGGTTATTCGAGATCTTTTCGTCCAATGTGGGTAAAGGAAATATCTTCACATAAAAACTAGACAGAAGCATTCTGAGCAACTTCTTGGTGATGTGGGCATTCAACTCTCAGAGTTGAAGCTTTCCTTTGGTTGAACAGATGTGAAAAAGTCCTTTTGTACAGTCTGCAATTGGATATTTGAGATATTTTCATCCAATGCTGTAAAGGAATTATCTTCACTTAAAAACAATACTGAAGAATTCTGAACAACTTCTTAGAGATGGGTGCACTCAACTCACAGAGTTGAGCCTTTCTTTTGATTGAGCAGTTTTGAAACTCTCTGTTTGAAGCATCTGCAAATGGGCATTTGGACTGCTACGTGGCCTATGGTGGAAAATGATATATCTTCACCAAAATGATACACGGGAGCATCTTGCGAAATTTCCTTGTGATGTGTGCATTCATCTCACATAGTGGAAGCTTTCTTTTGGTTAAGCAGATATGAAACAGTCTTTTTCTAGATTCTGCCAGTGCAAATTTGAAATCTTTTCTTCTAATGCGGTGAAAGGAATTATCTTCACATAAAACCTAGAGAGAAGCATTCTGAACAACTTCTTAGTGATATGTGCATTCCACTCACAGAGTTGAAACTTTCTTTTGATGGAGCAGTTTTGAAACAATCTGAAGAATCTGGAAGTGGACATTTGGAATGCTTTGAGGCCTGTGGTGAAAAATTAAATATCTTCACGTGAAAAGTACTCAGAAGCTTCTGCGAAATTACTTTGTGATGTATGCATTCATCTCACAGAGTTCAAGTTTCCTTTTGGTTGAGCAGATTTGAAACAGTCTTTTTGTAGAATCTGCAAGTGTATATGTGAGATCTCTTCGTCCAGTGCGAGAAAAAGTAAATATCATCTCATAAAAGCTAGGCAGAAGATCCTGAACAAATTCTTAGTGATACATGCATTCAAGTGAAAAGGTGAACCATGCTTTTGATCCAGCAGTTTTGAAACACTCTGTTTGAAGAATCTGTAAGTGGACATTTGGAGCGCTTTGAGGCCTATGTTGAAATAGGAAATATGTTCACATTAAAGCAACAGAAATTCATTCTGTGAAATTTCTTTGTGATGTGTGCTTTCTTCTCACAGTGTTGAAGCTTTCTTTTGGTTGAGCAGATTTGAAGCTTTCCTTTTGGAGAATCTGCAAATGGATATTTGAGATCTTTACGTCCAATTGGGAACCGGATTTATCTTCACATAAAAACTAGACGGAAGCCTTCTGAGCAACTTCTTAGTGATGCGTGTATTCCACTCACAGAGTTGAACCTTTCTTTTGATTGAGCAGTTTTGAAACACTTTTTGTCAAGAATCTGCAAGGTTACAATTGGAGTGCTTTGACACCTATGCTCAAAAAGGAAATATCTTCACATTAATACTACACAGAACCATTTTGCAAAATATGATTGTGATGTGTGCATTCATCTGACAGAGGTGAAGCTTCCTTCTGGTTGAGCATATATGAAAAGGACTTTATATGGTGTCTGCAAGAGGATATTTGAGATCTTTGCGTCCAATGTGGGAAAAGGAAATATCTTCACTTAAAAACTTCACATAGGCATTCTGAGAAACTTCTTAGTGATATGTGCATTCAACTCACAGTGTTGGACATTTCTTTTGATTCAGCAGTTTTGAAACACGGTGTTTGAAGAATCTGCAGGTTGGCATTTGGAGTGCTTTGAGGGCAATGATGTAAAAGGAAATATCTTCATATAAAAACTACACAGAATAATTCTGTGAAATTTATTTGTGATGTGTGCATTCGTTTCACAGGGATAAACCTCTCCTATGGTTGAGCAGATTTGAAACTGCCTTTTTCTACAATCTGCAAGTGGATATTTGAGATCTTTTCTTCCAATGCATGAAAAGGAATTATCTTCACTTAGAAACTAGACGGAAGCATTCTGAGCAAATCCTTTGTGATGTGTGCATTCATCTCATGGAGGTCAGCCTTTCTTTTGCTTGAACAGTTTCGAAACTCTCTGTTAAAAGATTCTGCAACTGGACATTTGGAGTGCTTTGAGGCCTATGGTGAAAAAGGAAATATATTCTTATGAAAGCTAAAGAGAAGCATCCTGCGAAATTTCTTTATGATGTGTGCATTCATCTCACAGAGTTGAAGCTTTTATTTTGTTGAGCAGATTTGAAGAAGTCTTTTCCTAGAATCTGTAAGTGGATATTTGAGATGTCTGCGTCCATTGCGAGAAAAAGAATTATCTTCATATAAAAACTAGACAGAAGCATTCTCAACAACTATTTAGTGACATGTGCATTCAACTCACAGAGTTTAAACTTTCTTTTGATTGAGCAGTTTTGAAACACGGTGTTTGAAGGATCTGCAAGTGGACATTTGGAGGTCTTTGAGACCTATGACGAAAAAGCAAGTATCTTCACATAAAAACTACACAGAAACATCCTGCAAAATTTCTTTGTGATGTGTGCATTCATCTCAGAGATTTGAAGCTTTCTTGTGGTTGAGCAGATTTGAAACAGTCTTTTTGTAGACTCTGTAAATGCATGTTTGAGATCATTTCGTCCAATGCAGGAAAAGGAAAAATCTTCACATAAAAACCGGACGGAAGCATACTGAGCAACGTCTTAATGATATGTGCATTCAACTCAGAGAATTGAAGCATTCTTTTGATTGATCAGTTTTGAAAAACTTTTGGAAGAATCTGCAAGAAGACGTTTGGAGGGCGTTGAGACCTATGGTGAAAAAGGAAATATCTTCACATAAAAACCAAACAGTAGCACTCTGCAAAATTTCTCTGGGATGTGTGCATTCTTCTGTGAGTTGAAGCTTCTCTTTTTGGTTGAGCAGATTTGAAACCGTTTTTTTTTAGAATCTGCAAGTGGTTATTTGAGATCTTTTCGTCCAATATGGGAAAAGGAAATATCTTCACATAAAAAGTAGACAGAAGCATTCTGAGCAAATTCTTGTTGATGTGGGCATTCAACTCTCAGAGTTGAAGCTTTCCTTTGGTTGAACAGATGTGAAGAAGTCCTTTTGTACAATCTGCAAGTTGATATTTGAGATATTTTCATCCAATGCTGTAAAGGAATTATCTTCACTTAAAAACAATACTGAAGCATTCTGAACAACTTCTTAGAGATGGGTGCACTCAACTCACAGATTTGAGCCTTTCTTTTGATTGAGCAGTTTTGAAACTCTCTGTTTGAAGCATCTGCAAATGGGCATTTTGACTGCTATGTGGCCTATCGTGGAAAATGATATATCTACACCAAAATGATACACGGGAGCATCTTGCGAAATTTCCTTGTGATGTGTGCCTTCATCTCACATAGTGGAAGCTTTCTTTTGGTTAAGCAGATATGAAACAGTCTTTTTCTAGATTCTGCCAGTGAAAATTTGAAATCTTTTCTTCTAATGCGGTGAAAGGAATTATCTTCACATAAAACCTATAGAGAAGCATTCTGAACAACTTCTTAGTGATATGTGCATTCCACTCACAGAGTTGAAACTTTCTTTTGATGGAGCAGTTTTGAAACAATCTGAAGAATCTGGAAGTGGACATTTGGAATGCTTTGAGGCCTATGGTGAAAAATTAAATATCTTCACTTGAAAAGTACTCAGAAGCTTCTGCGAAATTACTTTGTGATGTATGCATTCATCTCACAGAGTTCAAGTTTAATTTTGGTTGAGCAGATTTGAAACAGTCTTTTTGTAGAATCTGCAAGTGGATATGTGAGATCTCTTCGTCCAGTGCGAGAAAAAGGAAATATCAACTCAGAAAAGCTAGGCAGAAGATCCTGAACAAATTCTTAGTGATACATGCATTCAAGTGAAAAGGTGAACCATGCTTTTGATCCAGCAGTTTTGAAACACTCTGTTTGAAGAATCTGTAAGTGGACATTTGGAGCGCTTTGAGGCCTATGTTGAAATAGGAAATATGTTCACATAAAAGCAAGGGAAATTCATTCTGTGAAATTACTTTGTGATGTGTGCTTTCTTCTCACCAGTGTTGAAGCTTTCTTTTGGTTGAGCAGATTTGAAGCTTTCCTTTTGAAGAATCTGCAATTTGATATTTGAGATCCTTACGTCCAATTGGGAACCGGATTTATCTTCACATAAAAACTAGACGGAAGCCTTCTGAGCAACTTCTTAGTGATGCGTGTATTCCACTTACAGAGTTGAACCTTTCTTTTGATTGAGCAGTTTTGAAACACTTTTTGTCAAGAATCTGCAAGGTTACAATTGGAGTGCTTTGAGACCTATGCTCAAAAAGGAAATATCTTCACATTAATACTACACAGAACCATTTTGCAAAATATGATTGTGATGTGTGCATTCATCTGACAGAGGTGAAGCTTCCTTCTGGTTGAGCATATATGAAAAGGACTTTATATGGTGTCTGCAAGAGGATATTTGAGATCTTTGCGTCCAATGTGGGAAAAGGAAATATCTTCACTTAAAAACTTCACATAGGCATTCTGAGAAACTTCTTAGTGATATGTGCATTCAACTCACAGTGTTGGACATTTCTTTTGATTCAGCAGTTTTGAAACACGGTGTTTGAAGAATCTGCAGGTTGGCATTTGGAGTGCTTTGAGGGCAATGATGTAAAAGGAAATATCTTCATATAAAAACTACACAGAATAATTCTGTGAAATTTATTTGTGATGTGTGCATTCGTTTCACAGGGATAAACGTCTCCTATGGTTGAGCAGATTTGAAACTGCCTTTTTCTACAATCTGCAAGTGGATATTTGAGATTTTTTTTCCAATGCATGAAAAGGAATTATCTTCACTTAGAAACTAGACGGAAGCATTCTGAGCAAATCCTTTGTTATGTGTGCATTCATCTCATGGAGGTCAGCCTTTCTTTTGCTTGAACAGTTTCGAAACTCTCTGTTAAAAGATTCTGCAACTGGACATTTGGAGTGCTTTGAGGCCTATGGTGAAAAAGGAAATATATTCTTATGAAAGCTAAAGAGAAGCATCCTGCGAAATTTCTTTATGATGTGTGCATTCATCTCACAGAGTTGAAGCTTTTATTTTGTTGAGCAGATTTGAAGAAGTCATTTCCTAGAATCTGTAAGTGGATATTTGAGATGTCTGCGTCCATTGCGAGAAAAAGAATTATCTTCATATAAAAACTAGACAGAAGCATTCTCAACAACTATTTAGTGACATGTGCATTCAACTCACAGAGTTTAAACTTTCTTTTGATTGAGCAGTTTTGAAACACGGTGTTTGAAGGATCTGCAAGTGGACATTTGGAGGTCTTTGAGACCTATGACGAAAAAGCAAGTATCTTCACATAAAAACTACACAGAAACATCCTGCAAAATTTCTTTGTGATGTGTGCATTCATCTCAGAGATTTGAAGCTTTCTTGTGGTTGAGCAGATTTGAAACAGTCTTTTTGTAGACTCTGTAACTGCATGTTTGAGATCATTTCGTCCAATGCAGGAAAAGGAAAAATCTTCACATAAAAACCGGACGGAAGCATACTGAGCAACTTGTTAATGATATGTGCATTCAACTCAGAGAATTGAAGCATTCTTTTGATTGATCAGTTTTGAAAGACTTTTGGAAGAATCTGCAAGAAGACGTTTGGAGGGCGTTGAGACCTATGGTGAAAAAGGAAATATCTTCACATAAAAACCAAACAGTAGCACTCTGCAAAATTTCTCTGGGATGTGTGCATTCTTCTGTGAGTTGAAGCTTCTCTTTTTGGTTGAGCAGATTTGAAACCGTTTTTTTTTAGAATCTGCAAGTGGTTATTTGAGATCTTTTCGTGCAATATGGGAAAAGGAAATATCTCCACATAAAAAGTAGACAGAAGCATTCTGAGCAAATTCTTGTTGATGTGGGCATTCAACTCTCAGAGTTGAAGCTTTCCTTTGGTTGAACAGATGTGAAGAAGTCCTTTTGTACAATCTGCAAGTTGATATTTGAGATATTTTCATCCAATGCTGTAAAGGAATTATCTTCACTTAAAAACAATACTGAAGCATTCTGAACAACTTCTTAGAGATGGGTGCACTCAACTCACAGGGTTGAGCCTTTCTTTTGATTGAGCAGTTTTGAAACTCTCTGTTTGAAGCATCTGCAAATGGGCATTTTGACTGCTATGTGGCCTATCGTGGAAAATGATATATCTTCACCAAAATGATACACGGGAGCATCTTGCGAAATTTCCTTGTGATGTGTGCCTTCATCTCACATAGTGGAAGCTTTCTTTTAGTTAAGCAGATATGAAACAGTCTTTTTCTAGATTCTGCCAGTGCAAATTTGAAATCTTTTCTTCTAATGCGGTGAAAGGAATTATCTTCACATAAAACCTAGAGAGAAGCATTCTGAACAACTTCTTAGTGATATGTGCATTCCACTCACAGAGTTGAAACTTTCTTTTGATGGAGCAGTTTTGAAACAATCTGAAGAATCTGGAAGTGGACATTTGGAATGCTTTGAGGCCTGTGGTGAAAAATTAAATATCTTCACGTGAAAAGTACTCAGAAGCTTCTGCGAAATTACTTTGTGATGTATGCATTCATCTCACAGAGTTCAAGTTTCCTTTTGGTTGAGCAGATTTGAAACAGTCTTTTTGTAGAATCTGCAAGTGGATATGTGAGATCTCTTCGTCCAGTGCGAGAAAAAGGAAATATCATCTCATAAAAGCTAGGCAGAAGATCCTGAACAAATTCTTAGTGATACATGCATTCAAGTGAAAAGGTGAACCATGCTTTTGATCCAGCAGTTTTGAAACTCTCTGTTTGAAGAATCTGTAAGTGGACATTTGGAGCGCTTTGAGGCCTATGTTGAAATAGGAAATATGTTCACATTAAAGCAACAGAAATTCATTCTGTGAAATTTCTTTGTGATGTGTGCTTTCTTCTCACAGTGTTGAAGCTTTCTTTTGGTTGAGCAGATTTGAAGCTTTCCTTTTGGAGAATCTGCAAATGGATATTTGAGATCTTTACGTCCAATTGGGAACCGGATTTATCTTCACATAAAAACTAGACGGAAGCCTTCTGAGCAACTTCTTAGTGATGCGTGTATTCCACTCACACAGTTGAAACTTTCTTTTGATTGAGCAGTTTTGAAACACTTTTTGTCAAGAATCTGCAAGGTTACAATTGGAGTGCTTTGAGACCTATGCTCAAAAAGGAAATATCTTCACATTAATACTACACAGAACCATTTTGCAAAATATGATTGTGATGTGTGCATTCATCTGACAGAGGTGAAGCTTCCTTCTGGTTGAGCATATATGAAAAGGACTTTATATGGTGTCTGCAAGAGGATATTTGAGATCTTTGCGTCCAATGTGGGAAAAGGAAATATCTTCACTTAAAAACTTCACATAGGCATTCTGAGAAACTTCTTAGTGATATGTGCATTCAACTCACAGTGTTGGACATTTCTTTTGAGTCAGCAGTTTTGAAACACGGTGTTTGAAGAATCTGCAGGTTGGCATTTGGAGTGCTTTGAGGGCAATGATGTAAAAGGAAATATCTTCATATAAAAACTACACAGAATAATTCTGTGAAATTTATTTGTGATGTGTGCATTCGTTTCACAGGGATAAACCTCTCCTATGGTTGAGCAGATTTGAAACTGCCTTTTTCTACAATCTGCAAGTGGATATTTGAGATCTTTTCTTCCAATGCATGAAAAGGAATTATCTTCACTTAGAAACTAGACGGAAGCATTCTGAGCAAATCCTTTGTGATGTGTGCATTCATCTCATGGAGGTCAGCCTTTCTTTTGCTTGAACAGTTTCGAAACTCTCTGTTAAAAGATTCTGCAACTGGCCATTTGGAGTGCTTTGAGGCCTATGGTGAAAAAGGAAATATATTCTTATGAAAGCTAAAGAGAAGCATCCTGCGAAATTTCTTTATGATGTGTGCATTCATCTCACAGAGTTGAAGCTTTTATTTTGTTGAGCAGATTTGAAGAAGTCTTTTCCTAGAATCTGTAAGTGGATATTTGAGATGTCTGCGTCCATTGCGAGAAAAAGAATTATCTTCATATAAAAACTAGACAGAAGGATTCTCAACAACTATTTAGTGACATGTGCATTCAACTCACAGAGTTTAAACTTTCTTTTGATTGAGCAGTTTTGAAACACGGTGTTTGAAGGATCTGCAAGTGGACATTTGGAGGTCTTTGAGACCTATGACGAAAAAGCAAGTATCTTCACATAAAAACTACACAGAAACATCCTGCAAAATTTCTTTGTGATGTGTGCATTCATCTCAGAGATTTGAAGCTTTCTTGTGGTTGAGCAGATTTGAAACAGTCTTTTTGTAGACTCTGTAACTGCATGTTTGAGATCATTTCGTCCAATGCAGGAAAAGGAAATATCTTCACATAAAAACCGGACGGAAGCATACTGAACAACTTCTTAATGATATGTGCATTCAACTCAGAGAATTGAAGCATTCTTTTGATTGATCAGTTTTGAAAAACTTTTGGAAGAATCTGCAAGAAGACGTTTGGAGGGCGTTGAGACCTATGGTGAAAAAGGAAATATCTTCACATAAAAACCAAACAGTAGCACTCTGCAAAATTTCTCTGGGATGTGTGCATTCTTCTGTGAGTTGAAGCTTCTCTTTTTGGTTGAGCAGATTTGAAACCGTTTTTTTTTAGAATCTGCAAGTGGTTATTCGAGATCTTTTCGTCCAATGTTGGAAAAGGAAATATCTCCACATAAAAAGTAGACAGAAGCATTCTGAGCAACTTCTTGGTGATGTGGGCATTCAACTCTCAGAATTGAAGCTTTCCTTTGGTTGAACAGATGTGAAAAAGTCCTTTTGTACAATCTGCAAGTGGATATTTGAGATAATTTCATCCAATGCTGTAAAGGAATTATCTTCACTTAAAAACAATACTGAAGCATTCTGAACAACTTCTTAGAGATGGGTGCACTCAACTCACAGAGTTGAGCCTTTCTTTTGATTGAGCAGTTTTGAAACTCTCTGTTTGAAGCATCTGCAAATGGGCATTTGGACTGCTATGTGGCCTATGGTGGAAAATGATATATCTTCACCAAAATGATACACGGGAGCATCTTGCGAAATTTCCTTGTGATGTGTGCCTTCATCTCACATAGTGGAAGCTTTCTTTTGGTTAAGCAGATATGAAACAGTCTTTTTCTCGATTCTGCCAGTGCAAATTTCAAATCTTTTCTTCCAATGCGGTGAAAGGAATTATCTTCACATAAAACCTAGAGAGAAGGATTGTGAACAACTTCTTAGTGATATGTGCATTCCACTCACAGAGTTGAAACTTTCTTTTGATGGAGCAGTTTTGAAACAATCTGAAGAATCTGGAAGTGGACATTTGGAATGCTTTGAGGCCTGTGGTGAAAAATTAAATATCTTCACGTGAAAAGTACTCAGAAGCTTCTGCGAAATTACTTTGTGATGTATGCATTCATCTCACAGATTTCAAGTTTCCTTTTGGTTGAGCAGATTTGAAACAGTCTTTTTGTAGAATCTGCAAGTGGATATGTGAGATCTCTTCGTCCAGTGCGAGAAAAAGGAAATATCATCTCATAAAAGCTAGGCAGAAGATCCTGAACAAATTCTTAGTGATACATGCATTCAAGTGAAAAGGTGAACCATGCTTTTGATCCAGCAGTTTGAAACACTCTGTTTGAAGAATCTGTAAGTGGACATTTGGAGTGCTTTGAGGCCTATGTTGAAATAGGAAATATGTTCACATAAAAGCAACAGAAATTCATTCTGTGAAATTTCTTTGTGATGTGTGCTTTCTTCTCACAGTGTTGAAGCTTACTTTTGGTTGAGCAGATTTGAAGCTTTCCTTTTGGAGAATCTGCAAATGGATATTTGAGATCTTTACGTCCAATTGGGAACCGGATTTATCTTCACATAAAAACTAGACGGAAGCCTTCTGAGCAACTTCTTAGTGATGCGTGTATTCCACTCACAGAGTTGAACCTTTCTTTTGATTGAGCAGTTTTGAAACAATTTTTGTCAAGAATCTGCAAGGTTACAATTGGAGTGCTTTGAGACCTATGCTCAAAAAGGAAATATCTTCACATTAATACTAAACAGAACCATTTTGCAAAATATGATTGTGATGTGTGCGTTCATCTGACAGAGGTGAAGCTTCCTTCTGGTTGAGCATATATGAAAAGGACTTTATATGGTGTCTGCAAGAGGATATTTGAGATCTTTGCGTCCAATGTGGGAAAAGGAAATATCTTCACTTAAAAACTTCACATAGGCATTCTGAGAAACTTCTTAGTGATATGTGCATTCAACTCACAGAGTTGGACATTTCTTTTGATTCATCAGTTTTGAAACACGGTGTTTGAAGAATCTGCAGGTGGGCATTTGGAGTGCTTTGAGGGCAATGATGTAAAATGAAATATCTTCATATTAAAACTACACAGAATAATTCTGTGAAATTTATTTGTGATTTGTGCATTCGTTTCACAGGGATAAACCTCTCCTATGGTTGAGCAGATTTGAAACTTCCTTTTTCTACAATCTGCAAGTGGATATTTGAGATCTTTTCTTCCAATGCATGAAAAGGAATTATCTTCACTTAGAAACTAGACGGAAGCATTCTGAGCAAATCCTTTGTGATGTGTGCATTCATCTCATGGAGGACAGCCTTTCTTTTGCTTGAACAGTTTCGAAACTCTCTGTTAAAAGAATCTGCAACTGGACATTTGGAGTGCTTTGAGGCCTATGGTGAAAAAGGAAATATATTCTTATGAAAGCTAAAGAGAAGCATCCTGCGAAATTTCTTTATGATGTGTGCATTCATCTCACAGAGTTGAAGCTTTTATTTTGTTGAGCAGATTTGAAGAAGTCTTTTCCTAGAATCTGTAAGTGGATATTTGAGATGTCTGCGTCCATTGCGAGAAAAAGAATTATCTTCATATAAAAACTAGACAGAAGCATTCTCAACAACTATTTAGTGACATGTGCATTCAACTCACAGAGTTTAAACTTTCTTTTGATTGAGCAGTTTTGAAACACGGTGTTTGAAGGATCTGCAAGTGGACATTTGGAGGTCTTTGAGACCTATGACGAAAAAGCAAGTATCTTCACATAAAAACTACACAGAAACATCCTGCAAAATTTCTTTGTGATGTGTGCATTCATCTCAGAGATTTGAAGCTTTCTTGTGGTTGAGCAGATTTGAAACAGTCTTTTTGTAGACTCTGTAAATGCATGTTTGAGATCATTTCGTCCAATGCAGGAAAAGGAAAAATCTTCACATAAAAACCGGACGGAAGCATACTGAGCAACGTCTTAATGATATGTGCATTCAACTCAGAGAATTGAAGCATTCTTTTGATTGATCAGTTTTGAAAAACTTTTGGAAGAATCTGCAAGAAGACGTTTGGAGGGCGTTGAGACCTATGGTGAAAAAGGAAATATCTTCACATAAAAACCAAACAGTAGCACTCTGCAAAATTTCTCTGGGATGTGTGCATTCTTCTGTGAGTTGAAGCTTCTCTTTTTGGTTGAGCAGATTTGAAACCGTTTTTTTTTAGAATCTGCAAGTGGTTATTTGAGATCTTTTCGTCCAATATGGGAAAAGGAAATATCTTCACATAAAAAGTAGACAGAAGCATTCTGAGCAAATTCTTGTTGATGTGGGCATTCAACTCTCAGAGTTGAAGCTTTCCTTTGGTTGAACAGATGTGAAGAAGTCCTTTTGTACAATCTGCAAGTTGATATTTGAGATATTTTCATCCAATGCTGTAAAGGAATTATCTTCACTTAAAAACAATACTGAAGCATTCTGAACAACTTCTTAGAGATGGGTGCACTCAACTCACAGATTTGAGCCTTTCTTTTGATTGAGCAGTTTTGAAACTCTCTGTTTGAAGCATCTGCAAATGGGCATTTTGACTGCTATGTGGCCTATCGTGGAAAATGATATATCTACACCAAAATGATACACGGGAGCATCTTGCGAAATTTCCTTGTGATGTGTGCCTTCATCTCACATAGTGGAAGCTTTCTTTTGGTTAAGCAGATATGAAACAGTCTTTTTCTAGATTCTGCCAGTGAAAATTTGAAATCTTTTCTTCTAATGCGGTGAAAGGAATTATCTTCACATAAAACCTATAGAGAAGCATTCTGAACAACTTCTTAGTGATATGTGCATTCCACTCACAGAGTTGAAACTTTCTTTTGATGGAGCAGTTTTGAAACAATCTGAAGAATCTGGAAGTGGACATTTGGAATGCTTTGAGGCCTATGGTGAAAAATTAAATATCTTCACTTGAAAAGTACTCAGAAGCTTCTGCGAAATTACTTTGTGATGTATGCATTCATCTCACAGAGTTCAAGTTTAATTTTGGTTGAGCAGATTTGAAACAGTCTTTTTGTAGAATCTGCAAGTGGATATGTGAGATCTCTTCGTCCAGTGCGAGAAAAAGGAAATATCAACTCATAAAAGCTAGGCAGAAGATCCTGAACAAATTCTTAGTGATACATGCATTCAAGTGAAAAGGTGAACCATGCTTTTGATCCAGCAGTTTTGAAACACTCTGTTTGAAGAATCTGTAAGTGGACATTTGGAGCGCTTTGAGGCCTATGTTGAAATAGGAAATATGTTCACATAAAAGCAAGGGAAATTCATTCTGTGAAATTACTTTGTGATGTGTGCTTTCTTCTCACCAGTGTTGAAGCTTTCTTTTGGTTGAGCAGATTTGAAGCTTTCCTTTTGAAGAATCTGCAATTTGATATTTGAGATCCTTACGTCCAATTGGGAACCGGATTTATCTTCACATAAAAACTAGACGGAAGCCTTCTGAGCAACTTCTTAGTGATGCGTGTATTCCACTTACAGAGTTGAACCTTTCTTTTGATTGAGCAGTTTTGAAACACTTTTTGTCAAGAATCTGCAAGGTTACAATTGGAGTGCTTTGAGACCTATGCTCAAAAAGGAAATATCTTCACATTAATACTACACAGAACCATTTTGCAAAATATGATTGTGATGTGTGCATTCATCTGACAGAGGTGAAGCTTCCTTCTGGTTGAGCATATATGAAAAGGACTTTATATGGTGTCTGCAAGAGGATATTTGAGATCTTTGCGTCCAATGTGGGAAAAGGAAATATCTTCACTTAAAAACTTCACATAGGCATTCTGAGAAACTTCTTAGTGATATGTGCATTCAACTCACAGTGTTGGACATTTCTTTTGATTCAGCAGTTTTGAAACACGGTGTTTGAAGAATCTGCAGGTTGGCATTTGGAGTGCTTTGAGGGCAATGATGTAAAAGGAAATATCTTCATATAAAAACTACACAGAATAATTCTGTGAAATTTATTTGTGATGTGTGCATTCGTTTCACAGGGATAAACGTCTCCTATGGTTGAGCAGATTTGAAACTGCCTTTTTCTACAATCTGCAAGTGGATATTTGAGATTTTTTTTCCAATGCATGAAAAGGAATTATCTTCACTTAGAAACTAGACGGAAGCATTCTGAGCAAATCCTTTGTTATGTGTGCATTCATCTCATGGAGGTCAGCCTTTCTTTTGCTTGAACAGTTTCGAAACTCTCTGTTAAAAGATTCTGCAACTGGACATTTGGAGTGCTTTGAGGCCTATGGTGAAAAAGGAAATATATTCTTATGAAAGCTAAAGAGAAGCATCCTGCGAAATTTCTTTATGATGTGTGCATTCATCTCACAGAGTTGAAGCTTTTATTTTGTTGAGCAGATTTGAAGAAGTCATTTCCTAGAATCTGTAAGTGGATATTTGAGATGTCTGCGTCCATTGCGAGAAAAAGAATTATCTTCATATAAAAACTAGACAGAAGCATTCTCAACAACTATTTAGTGACATGTGCATTCAACTCACAGAGTTTAAACTTTCTTTTGATTGAGCAGTTTTGAAACACGGTGTTTGAAGGATCTGCAAGTGGACATTTGGAGGTCTTTGAGACCTATGACGAAAAAGCAAGTATCTTCACATAAAAACTACACAGAAACATCCTGCAAAATTTCTTTGTGATGTGTGCATTCATCTCAGAGATTTGAAGCTTTCTTGTGGTTGAGCAGATTTGAAACAGTCTTTTTGTAGACTCTGTAACTGCATGTTTGAGATCATTTCGTCCAATGCAGGAAAAGGAAAAATCTTCACATAAAAACCGGACGGAAGCATACTGAGCAACTTGTTAATGATATGTGCATTCAACTCAGAGAATTGAAGCATTCTTTTGATTGATCAGTTTTGAAAGACTTTTGGAAGAATCTGCAAGAAGACGTTTGGAGGGCGTTGAGACCTATGGTGAAAAAGGAAATATCTTCACATAAAAACCAAACAGTAGCACTCTGCAAAATTTCTCTGGGATGTGTGCATTCTTCTGTGAGTTGAAGCTTCTCTTTTTGGTTGAGCAGATTTGAAACCGTTTTTTTTTAGAATCTGCAAGTGGTTATTTGAGATCTTTTCGTGCAATATGGGAAAAGGAAATATCTCCACATAAAAAGTAGACAGAAGCATTCTGAGCAAATTCTTGTTGATGTGGGCATTCAACTCTCAGAGTTGAAGCTTTCCTTTGGTTGAACAGATGTGAAGAAGTCCTTTTGTACAATCTGCAAGTTGATATTTGAGATATTTTCATCCAATGCTGTAAAGGAATTATCTTCACTTAAAAACAATACTGAAGCATTCTGAACAACTTCTTAGAGATGGGTGCACTCAACTCACAGGGTTGAGCCTTTCTTTTGATTGAGCAGTTTTGAAACTCTCTGTTTGAAGCATCTGCAAATGGGCATTTTGACTGCTATGTGGCCTATCGTGGAAAATGATATATCTTCACCAAAATGATACACGGGAGCATCTTGCGAAATTTCCTTGTGATGTGTGCCTTCATCTCACATAGTGGAAGCTTTCTTTTAGTTAAGCAGATATGAAACAGTCTTTTTCTAGATTCTGCCAGTGCAAATTTGAAATCTTTTCTTCTAATGCGGTGAAAGGAATTATCTTCACATAAAACCTAGAGAGAAGCATTCTGAACAACTTCTTAGTGATATGTGCATTCCACTCACAGAGTTGAAACTTTCTTTTGATGGAGCAGTTTTGAAACAATCTGAAGAATCTGGAAGTGGACATTTGGAATGCTTTGAGGCCTGTGGTGAAAAATTAAATATCTTCACGTGAAAAGTACTCAGAAGCTTCTGCGAAATTACTTTGTGATGTATGCATTCATCTCACAGAGTTCAAGTTTCCTTTTGGTTGAGCAGATTTGAAACAGTCTTTTTGTAGAATCTGCAAGTGGATATGTGAGATCTCTTCGTCCAGTGCGAGAAAAAGGAAATATCATCTCATAAAAGCTAGGCAGAAGATCCTGAACAAATTCTTAGTGATACATGCATTCAAGTGAAAAGGTGAACCATGCTTTTGATCCAGCAGTTTTGAAACTCTCTGTTTGAAGAATCTGTAAGTGGACATTTGGAGCGCTTTGAGGCCTATGTTGAAATAGGAAATATGTTCACATTAAAGCAACAGAAATTCATTCTGTGAAATTTCTTTGTGATGTGTGCTTTCTTCTCACAGTGTTGAAGCTTTCTTTTGGTTGAGCAGATTTGAAGCTTTCCTTTTGGAGAATCTGCAAATGGATATTTGAGATCTTTACGTCCAATTGGGAACCGGATTTATCTTCACATAAAAACTAGACGGAAGCCTTCTGAGCAACTTCTTAGTGATGCGTGTATTCCACTCACACTGTTGAAACTTTCTTTTGATTGAGCAGTTTTGAAACACTTTTTGTCAAGAATCTGCAAGGTTACAATTGGAGTGCTTTGAGACCTATGCTCAAAAAGGAAATATCTTCACATTAATACTACACAGAACCATTTTGCAAAATATGATTGTGATGTGTGCATTCATCTGACAGAGGTGAAGCTTCCTTCTGGTTGAGCATATATGAAAAGGACTTTATATGGTGTCTGCAAGAGGATATTTGAGATCTTTGCGTCCAATGTGGGAAAAGGAAATATCTTCACTTAAAAACTTCACATAGGCATTCTGAGAAACTTCTTAGTGATATGTGCATTCAACTCACAGTGTTGGACATTTCTTTTGAGTCAGCAGTTTTGAAACACGGTGTTTGAAGAATCTGCAGGTTGGCATTTGGAGTGCTTTGAGGGCAATGATGTAAAAGGAAATATCTTCATATAAAAACTACACAGAATAATTCTGTGAAATTTATTTGTGATGTGTGCATTCGTTTCACAGGGATAAACCTCTCCTATGGTTGAGCAGATTTGAAACTGCCTTTTTCTACAATCTGCAAGTGGATATTTGAGATCTTTTCTTCCAATGCATGAAAAGGAATTATCTTCACTTAGAAACTAGACGGAAGCATTCTGAGCAAATCCTTTGTGATGTGTGCATTCATCTCATGGAGGTCAGCCTTTCTTTTGCTTGAACAGTTTCGAAACTCTCTGTTAAAAGATTCTGCAACTGGCCATTTGGAGTGCTTTGAGGCCTATGGTGAAAAAGGAAATATATTCTTATGAAAGCTAAAGAGAAGCATCCTGCGAAATTTCTTTATGATGTGTGCATTCATCTCACAGAGTTGAAGCTTTTATTTTGTTGAGCAGATTTGAAGAAGTCTTTTCCTAGAATCTGTAAGTGGATATTTGAGATGTCTGCGTCCATTGCGAGAAAAAGAATTATCTTCATATAAAAACTAGACAGAAGGATTCTCAACAACTATTTAGTGACATGTGCATTCAACTCACAGAGTTTAAACTTTCTTTTGATTGAGCAGTTTTGAAACACGGTGTTTGAAGGATCTGCAAGTGGACATTTGGAGGTCTTTGAGACCTATGACGAAAAAGCAAGTATCTTCACATAAAAACTACACAGAAACATCCTGCAAAATTTCTTTGTGATGTGTGCATTCATCTCAGAGATTTGAAGCTTTCTTGTGGTTGAGCAGATTTGAAACAGTCTTTTTGTAGACTCTGTAACTGCATGTTTGAGATCATTTCGTCCAATGCAGGAAAAGGAAATATCTTCACATAAAAACCGGACGGAAGCATACTGAACAACTTCTTAATGATATGTGCATTCAACTCAGAGAATTGAAGCATTCTTTTGATTGATCAGTTTTGAAAAACTTTTGGAAGAATCTGCAAGAAGACGTTTGGAGGGCGTTGAGACCTATGGTGAAAAAGGAAATATCTTCACATAAAAACCAAACAGTAGCACTCTGCAAAATTTCTCTGGGATGTGTGCATTCTTCTGTGAGTTGAAGCTTCTCTTTTTGGTTGAGCAGATTTGAAACCGTTTTTTTTTAGAATCTGCAAGTGGTTATTCGAGATCTTTTCGTCCAATGTTGGAAAAGGAAATATCTCCACATAAAAAGTAGACAGAAGCATTCTGAGCAACTTCTTGGTGATGTGGGCATTCAACTCTCAGAATTGAAGCTTTCCTTTGGTTGAACAGATGTGAAAAAGTCCTTTTGTACAATCTGCAAGTGGATATTTGAGATAATTTCATCCAATGCTGTAAAGGAATTATCTTCACTTAAAAACAATACTGAAGCATTCTGAACAACTTCTTAGAGATGGGTGCACTCAACTCACAGAGTTGAGCCTTTCTTTTGATTGAGCAGTTTTGAAACTCTCTGTTTGAAGCATCTGCAAATGGGCATTTGGACTGCTATGTGGCCTATGGTGGAAAATGATATATCTTCACCAAAATGATACACGGGAGCATCTTGCGAAATTTCCTTGTGATGTGTGCCTTCATCTCACATAGTGGAAGCTTTCTTTTGGTTAAGCAGATATGAAACAGTCTTTTTCTCGATTCTGCCAGTGCAAATTTCAAATCTTTTCTTCCAATGCGGTGAAAGGAATTATCTTCACATAAAACCTAGAGAGAAGGATTGTGAACAACTTCTTAGTGATATGTGCATTCCACTCACAGAGTTGAAACTTTCTTTTGATGGAGCAGTTTTGAAACAATCTGAAGAATCTGGAAGTGGACATTTGGAATGCTTTGAGGCCTGTGGTGAAAAATTAAATATCTTCACGTGAAAAGTACTCAGAAGCTTCTGCGAAATTACTTTGTGATGTATGCATTCATCTCACAGATTTCAAGTTTCCTTTTGGTTGAGCAGATTTGAAACAGTCTTTTTGTAGAATCTGCAAGTGGATATGTGAGATCTCTTCGTCCAGTGCGAGAAAAAGGAAATATCATCTCATAAAAGCTAGGCAGAAGATCCTGAACAAATTCTTAGTGATACATGCATTCAAGTGAAAAGGTGAACCATGCTTTTGATCCAGCAGTTTGAAACACTCTGTTTGAAGAATCTGTAAGTGGACATTTGGAGTGCTTTGAGGCCTATGTTGAAATAGGAAATATGTTCACATAAAAGCAACAGAAATTCATTCTGTGAAATTTCTTTGTGATGTGTGCTTTCTTCTCACAGTGTTGAAGCTTACTTTTGGTTGAGCAGATTTGAAGCTTTCCTTTTGGAGAATCTGCAAATGGATATTTGAGATCTTTACGTCCAATTGGGAACCGGATTTATCTTCACATAAAAACTAGACGGAAGCCTTCTGAGCAACTTCTTAGTGATGCGTGTATTCCACTCACAGAGTTGAACCTTTCTTTTGATTGAGCAGTTTTGAAACAATTTTTGTCAAGAATCTGCAAGGTTACAATTGGAGTGCTTTGAGACCTATGCTCAAAAAGGAAATATCTTCACATTAATACTAAACAGAACCATTTTGCAAAATATGATTGTGATGTGTGCGTTCATCTGACAGAGGTGAAGCTTCCTTCTGGTTGAGCATATATGAAAAGGACTTTATATGGTGTCTGCAAGAGGATATTTGAGATCTTTGCGTCCAATGTGGGAAAAGGAAATATCTTCACTTAAAAACTTCACATAGGCATTCTGAGAAACTTCTTAGTGATATGTGCATTCAACTCACAGAGTTGGACATTTCTTTTGATTCATCAGTTTTGAAACACGGTGTTTGAAGAATCTGCAGGTGGGCATTTGGAGTGCTTTGAGGGCAATGATGTAAAATGAAATATCTTCATATTAAAACTACACAGAATAATTCTGTGAAATTTATTTGTGATTTGTGCATTCGTTTCACAGGGATAAACCTCTCCTATGGTTGAGCAGATTTGAAACTTCCTTTTTCTACAATCTGCAAGTGGATATTTGAGATCTTTTCTTCCAATGCATGAAAAGGAATTATCTTCACTTAGAAACTAGACGGAAGCATTCTGAGCAAATCCTTTGTGATGTGTGCATTCATCTCATGGAGGACAGCCTTTCTTTTGCTTGAACAGTTTCGAAACTCTCTGTTAAAAGAATCTGCAACTGGACATTTGGAGTGCTTTGAGGCCTATGGTGAAAAAGGAAATATATTCTTATGAAAGCTAAAGAGAAGCATCCTGCGAAATTTCTTTATGATGTGTGCATTCATCTCACAGAGTTGAAGCTTTTATTTTGTTGAGCAGATTTGAAGAAGTCTTTTCCTAGAATCTGTAAGTGGATATTTGAGATGTCTGCGTCCATTGCGAGAAAAAGAATTATCTTCATATAAAAACTAGACAGAAGCATTCTCAACAACTATTTAGTGACATGTGCATTCAACTCACAGAGTTTAAACTTTCTTTTGATTGAGCAGTTTTGAAACACGGTGTTTGAAGGATCTGCAAGTGGACATTTGGAGGTCTTTGAGACCTATGACGAAAAAGCAAGTATCTTCACATAAAAACTACACAGAAACATCCTGCAAAATTTCTTTGTGATGTGTGCATTCATCTCAGAGATTTGAAGCTTTCTTGTGGTTGAGCAGATTTGAAACAGTCTTTTTGTAGACTCTGTAAATGCATGTTTGAGATCATTTCGTCCAATGCAGGAAAAGGAAAAATCTTCACATAAAAACCGGACGGAAGCATACTGAGCAACGTCTTAATGATATGTGCATTCAACTCAGAGAATTGAAGCATTCTTTTGATTGATCAGTTTTGAAAAACTTTTGGAAGAATCTGCAAGAAGACGTTTGGAGGGCGTTGAGACCTATGGTGAAAAAGGAAATATCTTCACATAAAAACCAAACAGTAGCACTCTGCAAAATTTCTCTGGGATGTGTGCATTCTTCTGTGAGTTGAAGCTTCTCTTTTTGGTTGAGCAGATTTGAAACCGTTTTTTTTTAGAATCTGCAAGTGGTTATTTGAGATCTTTTCGTCCAATATGGGAAAAGGAAATATCTTCACATAAAAAGTAGACAGAAGCATTCTGAGCAAATTCTTGTTGATGTGGGCATTCAACTCTCAGAGTTGAAGCTTTCCTTTGGTTGAACAGATGTGAAGAAGTCCTTTTGTACAATCTGCAAGTTGATATTTGAGATATTTTCATCCAATGCTGTAAAGGAATTATCTTCACTTAAAAACAATACTGAAGCATTCTGAACAACTTCTTAGAGATGGGTGCACTCAACTCACAGATTTGAGCCTTTCTTTTGATTGAGCAGTTTTGAAACTCTCTGTTTGAAGCATCTGCAAATGGGCATTTTGACTGCTATGTGGCCTATCGTGGAAAATGATATATCTACACCAAAATGATACACGGGAGCATCTTGCGAAATTTCCTTGTGATGTGTGCCTTCATCTCACATAGTGGAAGCTTTCTTTTGGTTAAGCAGATATGAAACAGTCTTTTTCTAGATTCTGCCAGTGAAAATTTGAAATCTTTTCTTCTAATGCGGTGAAAGGAATTATCTTCACATAAAACCTATAGAGAAGCATTCTGAACAACTTCTTAGTGATATGTGCATTCCACTCACAGAGTTGAAACTTTCTTTTGATGGAGCAGTTTTGAAACAATCTGAAGAATCTGGAAGTGGACATTTGGAATGCCTGTGGTGAAAAATTAAATATCTTCACGTGAAAAGTACTCAGAAGCTTCTGCGAAATTACTTTGTGATGTATGCATTCATCTCACAGATTTCAAGTTTCCTTTTGGTTGAGCAGATTTGAAACAGTCTTTTTGTAGAATCTGCAAGTGGATATGTGAGATCTCTTCGTCCAGTGCGAGAAAAAGGAAATATCATCTCATAAAAGCTAAGCAGAAGATCCTGAACAAATTCTTAGTGATACATGCATTCAAGTGAAAAGGTGAACCATGCTTTTGATCCAGCAGTTTGAAACACTCTGTTTGAAGAATCTGTAAGTGGACATTTGGAGCGCTTTGAGGCCTATGTTGAAATAGGAAATATGTTCACATAAAAGCAACAGAAATTCATTCTGTGAAATTTCTTTGTGATGTGTGCTTTCTTCTCACAGTGTTGAAGCTTTCTTTTGGTTGAGCAGATTTGAAGCTTTCCTTTTGGAGAATCTGCAAATGGATATTTGAGATCTTTACGTCCAATTGGGAACCGGATTTATCTTCACATAGAAACTAGACGGAAGCCTTCTGAGCAACTTCTTAGTGATGCGTGTATTCCACTCACAGAGTTGAACCTTTCTTTTGATTGAGCAGTTTTGAAACAATTTTTGTCAAGAATCTGCAAGGTTACAATTGGAGTGCTTTGAGACCTATGCTCAAAAAGGAAATATCTTCACATTAATACTAAACAGAACCATTTTGCAAAATATGATTGTGATGTGTGCGTTCATCTGACAGAGGTGAAGCTTCCTTCTGGTTGAGCATATATGAAAAGGACTTTATATGGTGTCTGCAAGAGGATATTTGAGATCTTTGCGTCCAATGTGGGAAAAGGAAATATCTTCACTTAAAAACTTCACATAGGCATTCTGAGAAACTTCTTAGTGATATGTGCATTCAACTCACAGAGTTGGACATTTCTTTTGATTCATCAGTTTTGAAACACGGTGTTTGAAGAATCTGCAGGTTGGCATTTGGAGTGCTTTGAGGGCAATTATGTAAAAGGAAATATCTTCATATAAAAACTACACAGAATAATTCTGTGAAATTTATTTTTGATGTGTGCATTCGTTTCACAGGGATAAACCTCTCCTATGGTTGAGCAGATTTGAAAATGCCTTTTTCTACAATCTGCAAGTGGATATTTGAGATCTTTTCTTCCAATGCATGAAAAGGAATTATCTTCACTTAGAAACTAGACGGAAGCATTCTGAGCAAATCCTTTGTGATGTGTGCATTCATCTCATGGAGGTCAGCCTTTCTCTTGCTTGAACAGTTTCGAAACTCTCTGTTAAAAGATTCTGCAACTGGACATTTGGAGTGCTTTGAGACCTATGGTGAAAAAGGAAATATAATCTTATGAAAGCTAAAGAGAAGCATCCTGCGAAATTTCTTTATGATGTGTGCATTCATCTCACAGAGTTGAAGTTTTATTTTGTTGAGCAGATTTGAAGAAGTCTTTTCCTAGAATCTCTAAGTGGATATTTGAGATGTCTGCGTCCATTGTGAGAAAAAGAATTATCTTCATATAAAAACTAGACAGAAGCATTCTCAACAACTATTTAGTGACATGTGCATTCAACTCACAGAGTTTAAAATTTCTTTTGATTGAGCAGTTTTGAAACACGGTGTTTGAAGGATCTGCAAGTGGACATTTGGAGGTCTTTGAGACCTATGACGAAAAAGCAAGTATCTTCACATAAAAACTACACAGAAACATCCTGCAAAATTTCTTTGTGATGTGTGCATTCATCTCAGAGATTTGAAGCTTTCTTGTGGTTGAGCAGATTTGAAACAGTCTTTTTGTAGACTCTGTAACTGCATGTTTGAGATCATTTCGTCCAATGCAGGAAAAGGAAAAATCTTCACATAAAAACCGGACGGAATCATACTGAGCAACTTCTTAATGATATGTGCATTCAACTCAGAGAATTGAAGCATTCTTTTGATTGATCAGTTTTGAAAAACTTTTCGAAGAATCTGCAAGAAGACTTTTGGAGGGCGTTGAGATCTACGGTGAAAAAGGAAATATCTTCACATAAAAACCAAACAGTAGCACTCTGCAAAATTTCTCTGGGATGTGTGCATTCTTCTCTGAGTTGAAGCTTCTCTTTTTGGTTGAGCAGAATTGAAACCGTTTTTTTTTAGAATCTGCAAGTGGTTATTCGAGATCTTTTCGTCCAATGTGGGAAAAGGAAATATCTCCACATAAAAAGTAGACAAAAGCATTCTGAGCAACTTCTTGGTGATGTGGGCATTCAACTCTCAGAGTTGAAGCTTTCCTTTGGTTGAACAGATGTGAAAAAGTCCTTTTGTACAATCTGCAAGTGGATATTTGAGATATTTTCATCCAATGCTCTAAAGGTATTATCTTCACTTAAAAACAATACTGCAGCATTCTGAACAACTTCTTAGAGATGGGTGCATTCAACTCACAGAGTTGAGCCTTTCTTTTGATTGAGCAGTTTGAAACTCTCTGTTTGAAGCATCTGCAAATGGGCATTTGGACTGCTATGTGGCCTATGGTGGAAAATGATATATCTTCACCAAAATGATACATGGGAGCATCTTGCGAAATTTCCTTGTGATGTGTGCCTTCATCTCACATAGTGGAAGCTTTCTTTTGGTTAAGCAGATATGAAACAGTCTTTTTCTAGATTCTGCCAGTGCAAATTTGAAATCTTTTCTTCTAATGCGGTGAAAGGAATTATCTTCACATAAAACCTAGAAAGAATCATTGTGAACAACTTCTTAGTGATATGTGCATTCCACTCACAGAGTTGAAACTTTCTTTTGATGGAGCAGTTTTGAAACAATCTGAAGAATCTGGAAGTGGACATTTGGAATGCTATGAGGCCTGTGGTGAAAAATTAAATATCTTCACGTGAAAAGTACTCAGAAGCTTCTGCGAAATTACTTTGTGATGTATGCATTCATCTCACAGAGTTCAAGTTTCCTTTTGGTTGAGCAGATTTGAAACAGTCTTTTTGTAGAATCTGCAAGTGGATATGTGAGATCTCTTCGTCCAGTGCGAGAAAAAGGAAATATCATCTCATAAAAGCTAGGCAGAAGATCCTGAACAAATTCTTAGTGATACATGCATTCAAGTGAAAAGGTGAACCATGCTTTTGATCCAGCAGTTTTGAAACACTCTGTTTGAAGAATCTGTAAGTGGACATTTGGAGCGCTTTGAGGCCTATGTTGAAATAGGAAATATGTTCACATAAAAGCAACAGAAATTCATTCTGTGAAATTTCTTTGTGATGTGTGCTTTCTTCTCACAGTGTTGAAGCTTTCTATTGGTTGAGCAGATTTGAAGCTTTCCTTTTGGAGAATCTGCAATTGGATATTTGAGATCTTTACGTCCAATTGGGAACCGGATTTATCTTAACATAAAAACTAGACGGAAGCCTTCTGAGCAACTTCTTAGTGATGCGTGTATTCCACTCACAGAGTTGAACCTTTCTTTTGATTGAGCAGTTTTGAAACACTTTTTGTCAAGGATCTGCAAGGTTACAATTGGAGTGTTTGAGACCTATGCTCAAAAAGGAAATATCTTCACATTAATACTACACAGAACCATTTTGCAAAATATGATTGTGATGTGTGCGTTCATCTGACAGAGGTGAAGCTTCCTTCTGGTTGAGCATATATGAAAAGGACTTTATATGGTGTCTGCAAGAGGATATTTGAGATCTTTGCGTCCAATGTGGGAAAAGGAAATATCTTCACTTAAAAACTTCACATAGGCATTCTGAGAAACTTCTTAGTGATATGTGCATTCAACTCACAGAGTTGGACATTTCTTTTGATTCAGCAGTTTTGAAACACGGTGTTTGAAGAATCTGCAGGTTGGCATTTGGAGTGCTTTGAGTGCAATGATGTAAAAGGAAATATCTTCATATAAAAACTACACAGAATAATTCTGTGAAATTTATTTGTGATGTGTGCATTCGTTTCACAGGGATAAACCTCTCCTATGGTTGAGCAGATTTGAAAATGCCTTTTTCTACAATCTGCAAGTGGATATTTGAGATCTTTTCTTCCAATGCATGAAAAGGAATTATCTTCACTTAGAAACTAGACGGAAGCATTCTGTGCAAATCCTTTGTGATGTGTGCATTCATCTCATGGAGGTCAGACATTCTTTTGCTTGAACAGTTTCGAAACTCTCTGTTAAAAGATTCTGCAACTGGACATTTGGAGTGCTTTGAGGCCTATGGTGAAAAAGGAAATATATTCTTATGAAAGCTAAAGAGAAGCATCCTGCGAAATTTCTTTATGATGTGTGCATTCATCTCACAGAGTTGAAGCTTTTATTTTGTTGAGCAGATTTGAAGAAGTCTTTTCCTAGAATCTGTAAGTGGATATTTGAGATGTCTGCGTCCATTGCGAGAAAAAGAATTATCTTCATATAAAAACTAGACAGAAGCATTCTCAACAACTATTTAGTGACATGTGCATTCAACTCACAGAGTTTAAACTTTCTTTTGATTGAGCTGATTTGAAACACGGTGTTTGAAGGATCTGCAAGTGGACATTTGGAGGTCTTTGAGACCTATGACGAAAAAGCAAGTATCTTCACATAAAAACTACACAGAAACATCCTGCAAAATTTCTTTGTGATGTGTGCATTCATCTCAGAGATTTGAAGATTTCTTGTGGTTGAGCAGATTTGAAACAGTCTTTTTGTAGACTCTGTAACTGCATGTTTGAGATCATTTCGTCCAATGCAGGAAAAGGAAAAATCTTCACATAAAAACCGGACGGAAGCATACTGAGCAACTTCTTAATGATATGTGCATTCAACTCAGAGAATTGAAGCATTCTTTTGATTGATCAGTTTTGAAAAACTTTTGGAAGAATCTGCAAGAAGACGTTTGGAGGGCGTTGAGACCTATGGTGAAAAAGGAAATATCTTCACATAAAAACCAAACAGTAGCACTCTGCAAAATTTCTCTGGGATGTGTGCATTCTTCTCTGAGTTGAAGCTTCTCTTTTTGGTTGAGCAGATTTGAAACCGTTTTTTTTTAGAATCTGCAAGTGGTTATTCGAGATCTTTTCGTCCAATGTGGGAAAAGGAAATATCTCCATATAAAAAGTAGACAGAAGCATTCTGAGCAACTTCTTGGTGATGTGGGCATTCAACTCTCAGAGCTGAAGCTTTCCTTTGGTTGAACAGATTTGAAATAGTCCTTTTGTACAATCTGCAAGTGGATGTTTGAGATATTTTCATCCAATGCTGTAAAGGAATTATCTTCACTTAAAAACAATACTGAAGCATTCTGAAAAATTTCTTAGAGATGGGTGCACTCAACTCACAGAGTTGAGCCTTTCTTTTGATTGAGAAGTTTTGAAACTCTCTGTTTGAAGCGTCTGCAAATGGGCATTTGGACTGCTATGTGGCCTATGGTGGAAAATGATATATCTTCACCAAAATGATACACGGGAGCATCTTGCGAAATTTCCTTGTGATGTGTGCCTTCATCTCACATAGTGGAAGCTTTCTTTTGGTTAAGCAGATATGAAACAGTCTTTTTCTAGATTCTGCAAGTGCAAATTTGAAATCTTTTCTTCTAATGCGGTGAAAGGAATTATCTTCACATAAAACCTAGAGAGAAGCATTCTGAACAACTTCTTAGTGATATGTGCATTCCACTCACAGTGTTGAAACTTTCTTTGATGGAGCACTTTTGAAACAATCTGAAGAATCTGGAAGTGGACATTTGGAATGCTTTGAGGCCTCTGGTGAAAAATTAAATATCTTCACGTGAAATGTACTCAGAAGCTTCTGCGAAATTACTTTGTGATGTATGCATTCATCTCACAGAGTTCAAGTTTCCTTTTGGTTGAGCAGATTTGAAACAGTCTTTTTGTAGAATCTGCAAGTGGATATGTGAGATCTCTTCGTCCAGTGCGAGAAAAAGGAAATATCATCTCATAAAAGCTAGGCAGAAGATCCTGAACAAATTCTTAGTGATACATGCATTCAAGTGAAAAGGTGAACCATGCTTTTGATCCAGCAGTTTTGAAACACTCTGTTTGAAGAATCTGTAAGTGGACATTTGGAGCGCTTTGAGGCCTATGTTGAAATAGGAAATATGTTCACATAAAAGCAACAGAAATTCATTCTGTGAAATTTCTTTGTGATGTGTGCTTTCTTCTCACAGTGTTGAAGCTTTCTTTTGGTTGAGCAGATTTGAAGCTATCCTTTTGGAGAATCTGCAATTGGATATTTGAGATCTTTACGTCCAATTGGGAACCGGATTTATCTTAACATAAAAACTAGACGGAAGCCTTCTGAGCAACTTCTTAGTGATGCGTGTATTCCACTCACAGAGTTGAACCTTTCTTTTGATTGAGCAGTTTTGAAACACTTTTTGTCAAGGATCTGCAAGGTTACAATTGGAGTGTTTGAGACCTATGCTCAAAAAGGAAATATCTTCACATTAATACTACACAGAACCATTTTGCAAAATATGATTGTGATGTGTGCGTTCATCTGACAGAGGTGAAGCTTCCTTCTGGTTGAGCATATATGAAAAGGACTTTATATGGTGTCTGCAAGAGGATATTTGAGATCTTTGCGTCCAATGTGGGAAAAGGAAATATCTTCACTTAAAAACTTCACATAGGCATTCTGAGAAACTTCTTAGTGATATGTGCATTCAACTCACAGAGTTGGACATTTCTTTTGATTCAGCAGTTTTGAAACACGGTGTTTGAAGAATCTGCAGGTTGGCATTTGGAGTGCTTTGAGTGCAATGATGTAAAAGGAAATATCTTCATATAAAAACTACACAGAATAATTCTGTGAAATTTATTTGTGATGTGTGCATTCGTTTCACAGGGATAAACCTCTCCTATGGTTGAGCAGATTTGAAAATGCCTTTTTCTACAATCTGCAAGTGGATATTTCAGATCTTTTCTTCCAATGCATGAAAAGGAATTATCTTCACTTAGAAACTAGACGGAAGCATTCTGAGCAAATCCTTTGTGATGTGTGCATTCATCTCATGGAGGTCAGCCTTTCTTTTGCTTGAACAGTTTCGAAACTCTCTGTTAAAAGATTCTGCAACTGGACATTTGGAGTGCTTTGAGGCCTATGGTGAAAAAGGAAATATATTCTTATGAAAGCTAAAGAGAAGCATCCTGCGAAATTTCTTTATGATGTGTGCATTCATCTCACAGAGTTGAAGCTTTTATTTTGTTGAGCAGATTTGAAGAAGTCTTTTCCTAGAATCTGTAAGTGGATATTTGAGATGTCTGCGTCCATTGCGAGAAAAAGAATTATCTTCATATAAAAACTAGACAGAAGCATTCTCAACAACTATTTAGTGACATGTGCATTCAACTCACAGAGTTTAAACTTTCTTTTGATTGAGCAGTTTTGAAACACGGTGTTTGAAGGATCTGCAAGTGGACATTTGGAGGTCTTTGAGACCTATGACGAAAAAGCAAGTATCTTCACATAAAAACTACACAGAAACATCCTGCAAAATTTCTTTGTGATGTGTGCATTCATCTCAGAGATTTGAAGATTTCTTGCGGTTGAGCAGATTTGAAACAGTCTTTTTGTAGACTCTGTAACTGCATGTTTGAGATCATTTCGTCCAATGCAGGAAAAGGAAAAATCTTCACATAAAAACCGGACGGAAGCATACTGAGCAACTTCTTAATGATATGTGCATTCAACTCAGAGAATTGAAGCATTCTTTTGATTGATCAGTTTTGAAAAACTTTTGGAAGAATCTGCAAGAAGACGTTTGGAGGGCGTTGAGACCTATGGTGAAAAAGGAAATATCTTCACATAAAAACCAAACAGTAGCACTCTGCAAAATTTCTCTGGGATGTGTGCATTCTTCTCTGAGTTGAAGCTTCTCTTTTTGGTTGAGCAGATTTGAAACCGTTTTTTTTTAGTATCTGCAAGTGGTTATTCGAGATCTTTTCGTCCAATGTGGGAAAAGGAAATATCTCCATATAAAAAGTAGACAGAAGCATTCTGAGCAACTTCTTGGTGATGTGGGCATTCAACTCTCAGAGTTGAAGCTTTCCTTTGGTTGAACAGATTTGAAATAGTCCTTTTGTACAATCTGCAAGTGGATGTTTGAGATATTTTCATCCAATGCTATAAAGGAATTATCTTCACTTAAAAACAATACTGAAGCATTCTGAACAACTTCTTAGAGATGGGTGCACTCAACTCACAGAGTTGAGCCTTTCTTTTGATTGAGAAGTTTTGAAACTCTCTGTTTGAAGCATCTGCAAATGGGCATTTGGACTGCTATGTGGCCTATGGTGGAAAATGATATATCTTCACCAAAATGATACACGGGAGCATCTTGCGAAATTTCCTTGTGATGTGTGCCTTCATCTCACATAGTGGAAGCTTTCTTTTGGTTAAGCAGATATGAAACAGTCTTTTTCTAGATTCTGCAGGTGCAAATTTGAAATCTTTTCTTCTAATGCGGTGAAAGGAATTATCTTCACATAAAACCTAGAGAGAAGCATTCTGAACAACTTCTTAGTGATATGTGCATTCCACTCACAGAGTTGAAACTTTCTTTGATGGAGCAGTTTTGAAACAATCTGAAGAATCTGGAAGTGGACATTTGGAATGCTTTGAGGCCTCTGGTGAAAAATTAAATATCTTCACGTGAAATGTACTCAGAAGCTTCTGCGAAATTACTTTGTGATGTATGCATTCATCTCACAAAGTTCAAGTTTCCTTTTGGTTGAGCAGATTTGAAGCAGTCTTTTTGTAGAATCTGCAAGTGGATATGTGAGATCTCTTCGTCCAGTGCGAGAAAAAGGAAATATCATCTCATAAAAGCTAGGCAGAAGATCCTTGACAAATTCTTAGTGATACATGCATTCAAGTGAAAAGGTGAACCATGCTTTTGATCCAGCAGTTTTGAAACACTCTGTTTGAAGAATCTGTAAGTGGACATTTGGAGCGCTTTGAGGCCTATGTTGAAATAGGAAATATGTTCACATAAAAGCAACAGAAATTCATTCTGTGAAATTTCTTTGTGATGTGTGCTTTCTTCTCACAGTGTTGAAGCTTTCTTTTGGTTGAGCAGATTTGAAGCTTTCCTTTTGGAGAATCTGCAATTGGATATTTGAGACCTTTACGTCCAATTGGGAACCGGATTTATCTTCACATAAAAACTAGACGGAAGCCTTCTGAGCAACTTCTTAGTGATGCGTGTATTCCACTCACAGAGTTGAACCTTTCTTTTGATTGAGCAGTTTTGAAACACTTTTTGTCAAGGATCTGCAAGGTTACAATTGGAGTGCTTTGAGACCTATGCTCAAAAAGGAAATATCTTCACATTAATACTACACAGAACCATTTTGCAAAATATGATTGTGATGTGTGCGTTCATCTGACAGAGGTGAAGCTTCCTTCTGGTTGAGCATATATGAAAAGGACTTTATTTGGTGTCTGCAAGAGGATATTTGAGATCTTTGCGTCCAATGTGGGAAAAGGAAATATCTTCACTTAAAAACTTCACATAGGCATTCTGAGAAACTTCTTAGCGATATGTGCATTCAACTCACTGAGTTGCACATTTCTTTTGATTCAGCAGTTTTGAAACACGGTGTTTGAAGAATCTGCATGTTGGCATTTGGAGTGCTTTGACGGCAATGATGTAAAAGGAAATATCTTCATATAAAATCTACACAGAATAATTCTGTGATATTTATTTGTGATGTGTGCATTCGTTTCACAGGGATAAACCTCTCCTACGGTTGAGCAGATTTGAAACTGCCTTTTTCTACAATCTGCAAGTGGATATTTGAGATCTTTTCTTCCAATGCAAGAAAAGGAATTATCTTCACTTAGAAACTAGACGGAAGCATTCTGAGCAAGTCCTTTGTGATGTGTGCATTCACCTCATGGAGGTCAGCCTTTCTTTTGCTTGAACAGTTTCGAAACTCTCTGTTAAAAGTATCTGCAACTGGACATTTGGAGTGCTTTGAGGCCTATGGTGAAAAAGGAAATATATTCTTATGAAAGCTAAAGAGAAGCATCCTGCGAAATTTCTTTATGATGTGTGCATTCATCTCACAGAGTTGAAGCTTTTATTTTGTTGAGCAGATTTTAACAAGTCTTTTCCTAGAATCTGTAAGTGGATATTTGAGATGTCTGCGTCCATTGCGAGAAAAAGAATTATCTTCATATAAAAACTAGACAGAAGCATTCTCAACAACTATTTAGTGACATGTGCATTCAACTCACAGAGTTTAAATTTTCCTTTGATTGAGCAGTTTTGAAACACGGTGTTCGAAGGATCTGCAAGTGGATATTTGGAGGTCTTTGAGACCTATGACGAAAAAGCAAGTATCTTCACATAAAAACTACACAGAAACATCCTGCAAAATTTCTTTGTGATGTGTGCATTCATCTCAGAGATTTCAAGCTTTCTTGTGGTTGAGCAGATTTGAAACAGTCTTTTTGTAGACTCTGTAACAGCATGTTTGAGATCATTTCGTCCAATGCAGGAAAAGGATATATCTTCACATAAAAACCGGACGGAAGCATACTGAGCAACTTCTTAATGATATGTGCATTCAACTCAGAGAATTGAAGCATTCTTTTTATTGATCAGTTTTGAAAATCTTTTGGAAGAATCTGCAAGAAGACGTTTGGAGGGCGTTGATACCTATGGTGAAAAAGGAAATATCTTCACGTAAAAACCAAACAGTAGCACTCTGCAAAATTTCTCTGGGATGTGTGCATTCTTCTCTGAGTTGAAGCTTCTCTTTTTGGTTGAGCGGATTTGAAAACTTTTTTTTTAGAATCTGCAAGTGGTTATTCGAGATCTTTTCGTCCAATGTGGGAAAAGGAAATATCTCCACATAAAAAGTAGACAGAAGCATTCTGAGCAACTTCTTGGTGATGTGGGCATTCAACTCTCAGAGTTGAAGCTTTCCTTTGGTTGAACAGATGTGAAAAAGTCCTTTTGTACAATCTGCAAGTGGATATTTGAGATATTTTCATCCAATGCTGTAAAGGAATTATCTTCACTTAAAAACAATACTGAAGCATTCTGAACAACTTCTTAGTGATGGGTGCACTCAACACACAGAGTTGAGCCTTTCTTTTGATTGAGCAGTTTTTAAACTCTCTGTTTGAAGCATCTGCAAATGGGCATTTGGACTACAATGTGGCCTATGGTGGAATATGATATATCTTCACCAAAATGATACACGGGAGCATCTTGCGAAATTTCCTTGTGATGTGTGCCTTCATCTCACATAGTGGAAGCTTTCTTTTGGTTAAGCAGATATGAAACAGTCTTTTTCTTGATTCTGCCAGTGCAAATTTGAAATCTTTTCTTCCATTGCGGTGAAAGGAATTATCTTCACATAAAACCTAGAGAGAAGCATTCTGAACAACTTCTTAGTGATATGTGCATTCCACTCACAGAGTTGAAACTTTCTTTTGATGGAGCAGTTTTGAAACAATCTGAAGAATCTGGAAGTGGACATTTGGAATGCTTTGAGGCCTATGGTGAAAAATTAAATATCTTCACGTGAAAATTACTCAGAAGCTTCTGCGAAATTACTTTGTGATGTATGCATTCATCTTACAGATTTCAAGTTTCCTTTTGGTTGAGCAGATTTGAAACAGTCTTTTTGTAGAATCTGCAAGTGGATATATGAGATCTCTTCGTCCAGTGCGAGAAAAAGTAAATATCATCTCATAAAAGCTAGGCAGAAGATCCTGAACAAATTCTTAGTGATACATGCATTCAAGTGAAAAGGTGAACCATGCTTTTGATCCAGCAGTTTTGAAACACTCTGTTTGAAGAATCTGTAAGTGGACATTTGGAGCGCTTTGAGGCCTATGTTGAAATAGGAAATATGTTCACATAAAAGCAACAGAAATTCATTCTGTGAAATTTCTTTGTGATGTGTGCTTTCTTCTCACATTGTTGAAGCTTTCTTTTGGTTGAGCAGATTTGAAGCTTTCCTTTTTTAGAATCTGCAATTGTATATTTGAGATCTTTACGTCCAATTGGGAACTGGATTTATCTTCACATAAAAACTAGACGGAAGCCTTCTGAGTAACTTATTAGTGATGCGTGTATTCCACTCACAGAGGTGAACCTTTCTTTTAATTGTGCAGTTTTGAAAGACTATTAATCAAGAGTCTGCAAGGTTATAATTGGAGTGCTTTGAGATCTGTGCTCAAAAAGGAAATATCTTCACATTAATACTACACAGAACCATTTTGCAAAATATGTTTGTGATGTGTGCGTTCATCTGACAGAGGTGAAATTTTCTTTTGGTTGAGCATATATGAAAAAGGCTATATATGGTGTCTGCAAGAGGATATTTGAGATCTTTGCGTCCAATTTTGGAAAAGGAAATATCTTCACTTAAAAACTTCACATAGGTATTCTAAGATACTTCTTAGTGATATGTGCATTCAACTCACAGAGTTGGACATTTATTTTATTCAGCAGTTTTGAAACACGGTGTTTGAAGAATCTGCAAGTTGGCATTTGGTGTGCTTTGAGGGCAATGTTGTAAATGGAAATATCTTCATATAAAAACTACACAGAATAATTCTCTGAAAATTATTTGTGATGTGTGCATTCGTTTCACAGGGATAAACCTCTCCTATGGTTGAGCAGATTTGAAACTGTCTTTTTCTACAATCTGCAAGTGGATATTTGAGATCTTTTCTTCCAATGCATGAAAAGGAATTATCTTCACTTAGAAACTAGACGGAAGCATTCTGAGCAACTCCTTTGTGATGTGTGCATTCATCTCATGGAGGTCAGCCTTTCTTTTGCTTAAACAGTTTCGAAACTCTCTGTTAAAAGAATCTGCAACTGGACATTTGGAGTGCTTTGAGGCCTATGTTGAAAAAGGATATATATTCTTATGAAAGCTAAAGAGAAGCATCCTGCGAAATTTCTTTATGTTGTGTGCTTCATCTCACTGATTTGAAGCTTTCTTGTGGTTGAGCAGATTTGAAACAGTCTTTTTGTAGACTCTGTAACTGCATGTTTGAGATCATTTCGTCCAATGCAGGAAAAGGGGATATCTTCACATAAAAACCGGATGGAAGCATTCTGAGCAACTTCTTAATGATATGTGCATTCAACTCAGAGAATTGAAGCATTCTTTTGATTGATCAGTTTTGAAACACTCTATGAAGAATCTGCAAGAGGACATGTGGAGGGCTTTGAGACCTATTGTGAATAAGGAAATATCTTCACATAAAACCAAAAAGTAGCACTCTGCGAAATTTCTCTGAGATGTGTGCATTCTTCTCTGAGTTGAAGCATTTCTTTTTGGTTGAGCAGATTTGAAACCGTTTTTTTGTAGAATCTGCAAGTGGTTATTTGAGATGTTTTCTTCCAATGTGGGAAAAAGAAATGTCTTCACATAAACACTAGACAGAAGCATTCTGAGCAACTTCTTGGTGATGTGGGCATTCAACTCTCAGAGTTGAAGCTTTCCTTTGGTTGAAGAGATTTGAAATAGTCCTATTGTAAAATCTGCAAGTGGATATTTGAGAAATTTTCATGCAATTCTGAAAAGGAAATATCTTCACTTAAAAACTAAACTGAAGCATTCTGAGCAACTTCTTAGTGATGGGTGCACTCAACTCACACAGTTGAGCCTTTCTTTTGATTGAGCAGTTTTGAAACTCTCTGTTTGAAGCATCTGCAAATGGGCATTTGGACTGCTTTGTGGCCTATGGTGGAAAATGATATATCTTCACCAAAATGATACACGGGAGCATCTTGCGAAATTTCCTTGTGATGTGTGCCTTCATCTCACATAGTGGAAGCTTTCTTTTGGTTAAGCAGATATGAAACAGTCTTTTTCTAGATTCTGCCAGTACAAATTTGAAATCTTTTGTTCCAATGCGGTGAAAAGGATTATCTTCACATAAAACCTAGAGAGAAGCATTCTGAACAACTTCTTAGTGATATGTGCATTCCACTCACAGAGTTGAAACTTTTTTTGATGGAGCAGATTGGAAACAATCTGAAGAATCTGGAAGTCGACATTTGGAATGCTTTGAGGCCTACGTTGACAAATTAAATATCTTCACGTGAAAAGTACTCAGAAGCATTCTGCGAAATTACTTTGTGATGTATGCATTCATCTCACAGAGTTGAAGCTTTCTTGTGATTGAGCAGGTTTGAAACAGTCTTTTTGTAGAATCTGCAATTGGATATATGAGACCTTTTCGTCCAGTGAGAGAAAAAGGAAATATCATCTCATAAAATCTAGGCAGAAGATCCTGAACAAATTCTTAGTGATACGTGCATTCAAGTGAAAATTTGAACCATGCTTTTGATCTAGCAGTTTTGAAACACTCTCTTTGAAGAATCTGCAAGTGGACATTTGGAGCGCTTTGAGGCCTATGTTGAAATAAGAAATATGTTCACATAAAAGCTACAGAAAAGCATTCTGTGAAATTTTTTTGTGATGTGTGCATTCTTCTCACAGTGTTGAAGCTTTCTTTAGGTTGAGCAGATTTGAAGCTTTGCTTTTGGAGAATCTGCAAGTGGATATTTCAGATCGTTACGTCCAATGGGGAAGCGGATTTATCTTCACATAAAAACTAGACGGAAGCCTTCTGAGTAACTTATTAGTGATGCGTGTATTCCACTCACGGAGTTGAACCTTTCTTTTAATTGAGCAGTTTTGAAAGACTTTTAATCAAGAATCTGCAAGGTTACAATTGGAGTGCTTTGAGACCTATGCTCAAAAAGGAAATATCTTCACATTAATACTACACGGAACCATTTTGCAAAATATGTTTGTGATGTGTGCGTTCATCTGACAGAGGTGAAATTTTCTCTTGGTTGAGCATATATGAAAAAGGCTATATATTGTGTCTGCAAGAGGATATTTGAGATCTTTGCGTCCAATGTGGGAAAAGGAAATATCTTCACTTAAAAACTTCACATAGGCATTCTGAGAAACTTCTTAGTGTTATGTGCATTCAACTCACAGAATTTTACATTTCTTTTGATTCAGCAGTTTTGAAACACGGTGTTTGAAGAATCTGCAAGTTGGCATTTGGAGTGCTTTGAGGGCAATGATGTAAAAGGAAATATCTTCATATAAAAACTACACAGAATAATTCTGTGAAATATATTTGTGATGTGTGCATTCGTTTCACAGGGATAAACCTCTCCTACGGTTGATCAGATTTGAAACTGTCTTTTTCTACAATCTGCAAGTGGATATTTGAGATCTTTTCTTCCAATGCATGAAAAGGAATTATCTTCACTTAGAAACTAGACGGAAGCATTCTGAGCAACTCCTTTGTGATGTGTGAATTCACCTCATGGAGGTCAGCCTTTCTTTTGCTTGAACAGTTTTGAAACTCTCTGTTAAAAGAATCTGCAACTGGACATTTGGAGTGCTTTGAGGCCTATGGTGAAAAAGGAAATATATTCTTATGAAAGCTAAAGAGAAGCATCCTGCGAAATTTCTTTATGATGTTTGCATTCATCTCACAGAGTTGAAGCTTTTATTTTGTTGAGCAGATTTTAACAAGTCTTTTCCTAGTATCTGTAAGTGGATATTTGAGATGTCTGCGTCCATTGCGAGAAAAAGAATTATCTTCATATAAAAACTAGACAGAAGCATTCTCAACAACTACTTAGTGACATGTGCATTCAACTCACAGAGTTTAAACTTTCCTTTGATTGAGCAGTTTTGAAACACGGTGTTCGAAGGATCTGCAAGTGGATATTTGGAGGTCTTTGAGACCTATGACGAAAAAGCAAGTATCTTCACATAAAAACTACACAGAAACATCCTGCAAAATTTCTTTGTGATGTGTGCATTCATCTCAGAGATTTCAAGCTTTCTTGTGGTTGAGCAGATTTGAAACAGTCTTTTTGTAGACTCTGTAACAGCATGTTTGAGATCATTTCGTCCAATGCAGGAAAAGGATATATCTTCACATAAAAACCGGACGGAAGCATACTGGGCAACTTCTTAATGATATGTGCATTCAACTCAGAGAATTGAAGCATTCTTTTTATTGATCAGTTTTGAAAATCTTTTGGAAGAATCTGCAAGAAGACGTTTGGAGGGCGTTGATACCTATGGTGAAAAAGGAAATATCTTCACGTAAAAACCAAACAGTAGCACTCTGCAAAATTTCTCTGGGATGTGTGCATTCTTCTCTGAGTTGAAGCTTCTCTTTTTGGTTGAGCGGATTTGAAAACTTTTTTTTTAGAATCTGCAAGTGGTTATTCGAGATCTTTTCGTCCAATGTGGGAAAAGGAAATATCTCCACATAAAAAGTAGACAGAAGCATTCTGAGCAACTTCTTGGTGATGTGGGCATTCAACTCTCAGAGTTGAAGCTTTCCTTTGGTTGAACAGATGTGAAAAAGTCCTTTTGTACAATCTGCAAGTGGATATTTGAGATATTTTCATCCAATGCTGTAAAGGAATTATCTTCACTTAAAAACAATACTGAAGCATTCTGAACAACTTCTTAGTGATGGGTGCACTCAACACACAGAGTTGAGCCTTTCTTTTGATTGAGCAGTTTTTAAACTCTCTGTTTGAAGCATCTGCAAATGGGCATTTGGACTACAATGTGGCCTATGGTGGAATATGATATATCTTCACCAAAATGATACACGGGAGCATCTTGCGAAATTTCCTTGTGATGTGTGCCTTCATCTCACATAGTGGAAGCTTTCTTTTGGTTAAGCAGATATGAAACAGTCTTTTTCTTGATTCTGCCAGTGCAAATTTGAAATCTTTTCTTCCATTGCGGTGAAAGGAATTATCTTCACATAAAACCTAGAGAGAAGCATTCTGAACAACTTCTTAGTGATATGTGCATTCCACTCACAGAGTTGAAACTTTCTTTTGATGGAGCAGTTTTGAAACAATCTGAAGAATCTGGAAGTGGACATTTGGAATGCTTTGAGGCCTATGGTGAAAAATTAAATATCTTCACGTGAAAATTACTCAGAAGCTTCTGCGAAATTACTTTGTGATGTATGCATTCATCTTACAGATTTCAAGTTTCCTTTTGGTTGAGCAGATTTGAAACAGTCTTTTTGTAGAATCTGCAAGTGGATATATGAGATCTCTTCGTCCAGTGCGAGAAAAAGTAAATATCATCTCATAAAAGCTAGGCAGAAGATCCTGAACAAATTCTTAGTGATACATGCATTCAAGTGAAAAGGTGAACCATGCTTTTGATCCAGCAGTTTTGAAACACTCTGTTTGAAGAATCTGTAAGTGGACATTTGGAGCGCTTTGAGGCCTATGTTGAAATAGGAAATATGTTCACATAAAAGCAACAGAAATTCATTCTGTGAAATTTCTTTGTGATGTGTGCTTTCTTCTCACATTGTTGAAGCTTTCTTTTGGTTGAGCAGATTTGAAGCTTTCCTTTTTTAGAATCTGCAATTGTATATTTGAGATCTTTACGTCCAATTGGGAACTGGATTTATCTTCACATAAAAACTAGACGGAAGCCTTCTGAGTAACTTATTAGTGATGCGTGTATTCCACTCACAGAGGTGAACCTTTCTTTTAATTGTGCAGTTTTGAAAGACTATTAATCAAGAGTCTGCAAGGTTATAATTGGAGTGCTTTGATATCTGTGCTCAAAAAGGAAATATCTTCACATTAATACTACACAGAACCATTTTGCAAAATATGTTTGTGATGTGTGCGTTCATCTGACAGAGGTGAAATTTTCTTTTGGTTGAGCATATATGAAAAAGGCTATATATGGTGTCTGCAAGAGGATATTTGAGATCTTTGCGTCCAATTTTGGAAAAGGAAATATCTTCACTTAAAAACTTCACATAGGTATTCTAAGATACTTCTTAGTGATATGTGCATTCAACTCACAGAGTTGGACATTTATTTTATTCAGCAGTTTTGAAACACGGTGTTTGAAGAATCTGCAAGTTGGCATTTGGTGTGCTTTGAGGGCAATGTTGTAAATGGAAATATCTTCATATAAAAACTACACAGAATAATTCTCTGAAAATTATTTGTGATGTGTGCATTCGTTTCACAGGGATAAACCTCTCCTATGGTTGAGCAGATTTGAAACTGTCTTTTTCTACAATCTGCAAGTGGATATTTGAGATCTTTTCTTCCAATGCATGAAAAGGAATTATCTTCACTTAGAAACTAGACGGAAGCATTCTGAGCAACTCCTTTGTGATGTGTGCATTCATCTCATGGAGGTCAGCCTTTCTTTTGCTTAAACAGTTTCGAAACTCTCTGTTAAAAGAATCTGCAACTGGACATTTGGAGTGCTTTGAGGCCTATGTTGAAAAAGGATATATATTCTTATGAAAGCTAAAGAGAAGCATCCTGCGAAATTTCTTTATGTTGTGTGCTTCATCTCACTGATTTGAAGCTTTCTTGTGGTTGAGCAGATTTGAAACAGTCTTTTTGTAGACTCTGTAACTGCATGTTTGAGATCATTTCGTCCAATGCAGGAAAAGGGGATATCTTCACATAAAAACCGGATGGAAGCATTCTGAGCAACTTCTTAATGATATGTGCATTCAACTCAGAGAATTGAAGCATTCTTTTGATTGATCAGTTTTGAAACACTCTATGAAGAATCTGCAAGAGGACATGTGGAGGGCTTTGAGACCTATTGTGAATAAGGAAATATCTTCACATAAAACCAAAAAGTAGCACTCTGCGAAATTTCTCTGGGATGTGTGCATTCTTCTCTGAGTTGAAGCATTTCTTTTTGGTTGAGCAGATTTGAAACCGTTTTTTTGTAGAATCTGCAAGTGGTTATTTGAGATGTTTTCTTCCAATGTGGGAAAAAGAAATGTCTTCACATAAACACTAGACAGAAGCATTCTGAGCAACTTCTTGGTGATGTGGGCATTCAACTCTCAGAGTTGAAGCTTTCCTTTGGTTGAAGAGATTTGAAATAGTCCTATTGTAAAATCTGCAAGTGGATATTTGAGAAATTTTCATGCAATTCTGAAAAGGAAATATCTTCACTTAAAAACTAAACTGAAGCATTCTGAGCAACTTCTTAGTGATGGGTGCACTCAACTCACACAGTTGAGCCTTTCTTTTGATTGAGCAGTTTTGAAACTCTCTGTTTGAAGCATCTGCAAATGGGCATTTGGACTGCTTTGTGGCCTATGGTGGAAAATGATATATCTTCACCAAAATGATACACGGGAGCATCTTGCGAAATTTCCTTGTGATGTGTGCCTTCATCTCACATAGTGGAAGCTTTCTTTTGGTTAAGCAGATATGAAACAGTCTTTTTCTAGATTCTGCCAGTACAAATTTGAAATCTTTTGTTCCAATGCGGTGAAAAGGATTATCTTCACATAAAACCTAGAGAGAAGCATTCTGAACAACTTCTTAGTGATATGTGCATTCCACTCACAGAGTTGAAACTTTTTTTGATGGAGCAGATTGGAAACAATCTGAAGAATCTGGAAGTCGACATTTGGAATGCTTTGAGGCCTACGTTGACAAATTAAATATCTTCACGTGAAAAGTACTCAGAAGCATTCTGCGAAATTACTTTGTGATGTATGCATTCATCTCACAGAGTTGAAGCTTTCTTGTGATTGAGCAGGTTTGAAACAGTCTTTTTGTAGAATCTGCAATTGGATATATGAGACCTTTTCGTCCAGTGAGAGAAAAAGGAAATATCATCTCATAAAATCTAGGCAGAAGATCCTGAACAAATTCTTAGTGATACGTGCATTCAAGTGAAAATTTGAACCATGCTTTTGATCTAGCAGTTTTGAAACACTCTCTTTGAAGAATCTGCAAGTGGACATTTGGAGCGCTTTGAGGCCTATGTTGAAATAAGAAATATGTTCACATAAAAGCTACAGAAAAGCATTCTGTGAAATTTTTTTGTGATGTGTGCATTCTTCTCACAGTGTTGAAGCTTTCTTTTTGTTGAGCAGATTTGAAGCTTTGCTTTGGAGAATCTGCAAGTGGATATTTGAGATCGTTACGTCCAATGGGGAAGCGGATTTATCTTCACATAAAAACTAGACGGAAGCCTTCTGAGTAACTTATTAGTGATGCGTGTATTCCACTCACGGAGTTGAACCTTTCTTTTAATTGAGCAGTTTTGAAAGACTTTTAATCAAGAATCTGCAAGGTTACAATTGGAGTGCTTTGAGACCTATGCTCAAAAAGGAAATATCTTCACATTAATACTACACGGAACCATTTTGCAAAATATGTTTGTGATGTGTGCGTTCATCTGACAGAGGTGAAATTTTCTCTTGGTTGAGCATATATGAAAAAGGCTATATATTGTGTCTGCAAGAGGATATTTGAGATCTTTGCGTCCAATGTGGGAAAAGGAAATATCTTCACTTAAAAACTTCACATAGGCATTCTGAGAAACTTCTTAGTGTTATGTGGATTCAACTCACAGAATTTTACATTTCTTTTGATTCAGCAGTTTTGAAACACGGTGTTTGAAGAATCTGCAAGTTGGCATTTGGAGTGCTTTGAGGGCAATGATGTAAAAGGAAATATCTTCATATAAAAACTACACAGAATAATTCTGTGAAATATATTTGTGATGTGTGCATTCGTTTCACAGGGATAAACCTCTCCTACGGTTGATCAGATTTGAAACTGTCTTTTTCTACAATCTGCAAGTGGATATTTGAGATCTTTTCTTCCAATGCATGAAAAGGAATTATCTTCACTTAGAAACTAGACGGAAGCATTCTGAGCAAATCCTTTGTGATGTGTGAATTCACCTCATGGAGGTCAGCCTTTCTTTTGCTTGAACAGTTTTGAAACTCTCTGTTAAAAGAATCTGCAACTGGACATTTGGAGTGCTTTGAGGCCTATGGTGAAAAAGGAAATATATTCTTATGAAAGCTAAAGAGAAGCATCCTGCGAAATTTCTTTATGATGTTTGCATTCATCTCACAGAGTTGAAGCTTTTATTTTGTTGAGCAGATTTTAACAAGTCTTTTCCTAGTATCTGTAAGTGGATATTTGAGATGTCTGCATCCATTGCGAGAAAAAGAATTATCTTCATATAAAAACTAGACAGAAGCATTCTCAACAACTACTTAGTGACATGTGCATTCAACTCACAGAGTTTAAACTTTCTTTTGATTGAGCAGTTTTGAAACACGGTGTTTGAAGTATCTGCAAGTGAACATTTGGAGGTCTTTGAGACCTATGGCGAAATAGCATGTATCTTCACATAAAAACTACACAGAAACATCCTGCAAAATTTCTTTGTGATGTGTGCATTCATCTCAGAGATTTGAAGCTTTCTTGTGGTTGAGCAGATTTGAAACAGTCTTTTTGTAGACTCTGTAACTGCATGTTTGAGATCATTTCGTCCAATGCAGGAAAAGGAAATATCTTCACATAAAAACCGGACGGAAGCATTCTGAGCAACTTCTTAATGATATGTGCATTCAACTCAGAGAATTGAAGCATTCTTTTGATTGATCAGTTTTGAAAAACTTTTGGAAGAATCTGCAAGAAGACGTTTGGAGGGCGTTGAGACCTATGGTGAAAAAGGAAATATCTTCACATAAAAACCAAACAGTAGCACTCTGCAAAATTTCTCTGGGATGTGTGCATTCTTCTCTGAGTTGAAGCTTTTCTTTTTGGCTGAGCAGATTTGAAACCGTTTTTTTGGAGAATCTGCAAGTGGTTATTTGGGATCTTTTCGTCCAATGTGGGAAAAGGAAATATCTTCACATAAAAATTAGACAGAAGCATTCTGAACAACTTCTTGGTGATGTAGGCATTCAACTCTCAGAGTTGAAGCTTTCCTTTGGTTAAACAGATGTGAAATAGTCCTTTTGTAAAATCTGCAAGTGGATATTTGAGATATTTTCATCCAATTCTGAAAAGGAAATATCTTCACTTAAAAACAATACTGAAGCATTCTGAACAACTTCTTAGTGATGGGTGCACTCAACTCACAGAGTTGAGCCTTTCTTTTGATTGAGCAGTTTTTAAACTCTCTGTTTGAAGCATCTGCAAATGGGCATTTGGACTGCTATGTGGCCTATGGTGGAAAATGATATATCTTCACCAAAATGATACACGGTAGCATCTTGCGAAATTTCCTTGTGATGTGTGCATTCATCTCACATAGTGGAAGCTTTCTTTTGTTTAAGCAGATATGAAACAGTCTTTTTCTAGATTCTGCCAGTGCAAATTTGAAATCTTTTCTTCCAATGCGGTGAAAGGAATTATCTTCACATAAAACCTAGAGAGAAGCATTCTGAACAACTTCTTAGTGATATGTGCATTCCACTCACAGAGTTGAAACTTTCTTTTGATGGAGCAGTTTTGAAACAATCTGAAGAATCTGGAAGTGGACGTTTGGAATGCTTTGAGGCCTATGGTGAAAAATTAAATATCTTCTCGTGAAAAGTACTCAGAAGCATTCTGCGAAATTACGTTGTGATGTATCCATTCATCTCACAGAGTTCAAGTTTCCTTTTGGTTGAGCAGATTTGAAACAGTCTTTTTGTAGAATCTGCAAGTAATTATATGAGATCTTTTCGTCCAGTACGAGAAAAAGGAAATATCATCTCATTAAAACTAGGCAGAAGATCCTGAACAAATTCTTAGTGATACAAGCATTCAAGTGAAAAGGTGAACCATGCTTTTGATCCAGCAGTTTAGAAACACTCTGTTTGAAGAATCTGCAAGTGGACATTTGGAGCGCTTTGAGGCCTATGGTGAAATAGGAAATATGTTCACATAAAAGCAACAGAAAATCATTCTGTGAAATATCCTTGTGATGTGTGCATTCTTCTCACAGTGTTGAAGCTTTCTTTTTGTTGAGCAGATTTGAAGCTTTCCTTTTGGAGAATCTGCAAGTGGATATTTGTGATCTTTTCGTCCAATGGGGAACCGGATGTATATTCACATATAAGCTAGACGGAAGCCTTCTGAGCAACTTCTTAGTGATGCGGGTATTCCACTCACAGAGTTGAACCTTTCTTTTGATTGAGCAGTTTTGAAACACTTTTTGTCAGGGATCTGCAAGTTTACAATTAGAGTGCTTTGAGACCAATGCTCAAAAAGGAAATATCTTCACATTAATACTACACAGGACCATTTTGCAAAATATGTTTGTGATTTGTGCGTTCATCTGACAGAGGTGAAGCTTTCTTATGGTTGAGCATATATGAAAAAGGCTTTATATATTGCCTGCAAGAGGATATTTGAGATCTTTGCGTCCAATGTGGGAAAAGGAAATATCTTCACTTAAAAACTTCACATAGGCATTCTGAGAAACTTCTTAGTGATATGTGCATTTAACTCACAGAGTTGGACATTTCTTTTGATTCAGCAGTGTTGAAACACGGTGTTTGAACAACCTGCAAGTTGGCATTTGGATTTCCTTGAGGGCAATGATGTAAAAGGAAATATCTTCATATAAATACTACACAGAATAATTCTGTGAAATTTATTTGTGATGTGTGCATTCGTTTCACAGGGATAAACCTCTCCTATGGTTGAGCAGAATTGAAACTGTCTTTTTCTACAATCTGCAAGTGGATATTTGAGATCTTTTCTTCCAATGCATGAAAAGGAATTATCTTCATTTAGAAACTAGACGGAAGCATTCTGAGCAAGTCCTTTGTGATGTGTGCATTTATCTGATGGAGGTCAGCCTTTCTTTTGCTTGAACAGTTTTGAAACTCTCTGTTAAAAGAATCTGCAACTGGACATTTGGAGTGCTTTGAGGCCTATGGTGAAAAAGGAAATATATTCTTATGAAAGCTAAAGAGAAGCATCCTGCGAAATTTCTTTATGATGTGTGCATTCATCTCACAGAGTTGAAGCTTTTATTTTGTTGAGCAGATTTTAACAAGTCTTTTCCTAGTATCTGTAAGTGGATATTTGAGATGTCTGCGTCCATTGCGAGAAAAAGAATTATCTTCATATAAAAACTAGACAGAAGCATTCTCAACAACTACTTAGTGACATGTGCATTCAACTCACAGAGTTTAAACTTTCCTTTGATTGAGCAGTTTTGAAACACGGTGTTCGAAGGATCTGCAAGTGGATATTTGGAGGTCTTTGAGACCTATGACGAAAAAGCAAGTATCTTCACATAAAAACTACACAGAAACATCCTGCAAAATTTCTTTGTGATGTGTGCATTCATCTCAGAGATTTCAAGCTTTCTTGTGGTTGAGCAGATTTGAAACAGTCTTTTTGTAGACTCTGTAACAGCATGTTTGAGATCATTTCGTCCAATGCAGGAAAAGGATATATCTTCACATAAAAACCGGACGGAAGCATACTGAGCAACTTCTTAATGATATGTGCATTCAACTCAGAGAATTGAAGCATTCTTTTTATTGATCAGTTTTGAAAATCTTTTGGAAGAATCTGCAAGAAGACGTTTGGAGGGCGTTGATACCTATGGTGAAAAAGGAAATATCTTCACGTAAAAACCAAACAGTAGCACTCTGCAAAATTTCTCTGGGATGTGTGCATTCTTCTCTGAGTTGAAGCTTCTCTTTTTGGTTGAGCGGATTTGAAACCTTTTTTTTTAGAATCTGCAAGTGGTTATTCGAGATCTTTTCGTCCAATGTGGGAAAAGGAAATATCTCCACATAAAAAGTAGACAGAAGCATTCTGAGCAACTTCTTGGTGATGTGGGCATTCAACTCTCAGAGTTGAAGCTTTCCTTTGGTTGAACAGATGTGAAAAAGTCCTTTTGTACAATCTGCAAGTGGATATTTGAGATATTTTCATCCAATGCTGTAAAGGAATTATCTTCACTTAAAAACAATACTGAAGCATTCTGAACAACTTCTTAGTGATGGGTGCACTCAACACACAGAGTTGAGCCTTTCTTTTGATTGAGCAGTTTTTAAACTCTCTGTTTGAAGCATCTGCAAATGGGCATTTGGACTACAATGTGGCCTATGGTGGAATATGATATATCTTCACCAAAATGATACACGGGAGCATCTTGCGAAATTTCCTTGTGATGTGTGCCTTCATCTCACATAGTGGAAGCTTTCTTTTGGTTAAGCAGATATGAAACAGTCTTTTTCTTGATTCTGCCAGTGCAAATTTGAAATCTTTTCTTCCATTGCGGTGAAAGGAATTATCTTCACATAAAACCTAGAGAGAAGCATTCTGAACAACTTCTTAGTGATATGTGCATTCCACTCACAGAGTTGAAACTTTCTTTTGATGGAGCAGTTTTGAAACAATCTGAAGAATCTGGAAGTGGACATTTGGAATGCTTTGAGGCCTATGGTGAAAAATTAAATATCTTCACGTGAAAATTACTCAGAAGCTTCTGCGAAATTACTTTGTGATGTATGCATTCATCTTACAGATTTCAAGTTTCCTTTTGGTTGAGCAGATTTGAAACAGTCTTTTTGTAGAATCTGCAAGTGGATATATGAGATCTCTTCGTCCAGTGCGAGAAAAAGTAAATATCATCTCATAAAAGCTAGGCAGAAGATCCTGAACAAATTCTTAGTGATACATGCATTCAAGTGAAAAGGTGAACCATGCTTTTGATCCAGCAGTTTTGAAACACTCTGTTTGAAGAATCTGTAAGTGGACATTTGGAGCGCTTTGAGGCCTATGTTGAAATAGGAAATATGTTCACATAAAAGCAACAGAAATTCATTCTGTGAAATTTCTTTGTGATGTGTGCTTTCTTCTCACATTGTTGAAGCTTTCTTTTGGTTGAGCAGATTTGAAGCTTTCCTTTTTTAGAATCTGCAATTGTATATTTGAGATCTTTACGTCCAATTGGGAACTGGATTTATCTTCACATAAAAACTAGACGGAAGCCTTCTGAGTAACTTATTAGTGATGCGTGTATTCCACTCACAGAGGTGAACCTTTCTTTTAATTGTGCAGTTTTGAAAGACTATTAATCAAGAGTCTGCAAGGTTATAATTGGAGTGCTTTGATATCTGTGCTCAAAAAGGAAATATCTTCACATTAATACTACACAGAACCATTTTGCAAAATATGTTTGTGATGTGTGCGTTCATCTGACAGAGGTGAAATTTTCTTTTGGTTGAGCATATATGAAAAAGGCTATATATGGTGTCTGCAAGAGGATATTTGAGATCTTTGCGTCCAATTTTGGAAAAGGAAATATCTTCACTTAAAAACTTCACATAGGTATTCTAAGATACTTCTTAGTGATATGTGCATTCAACTCACAGAGTTGGACATTTATTTTATTCAGCAGTTTTGAAACACGGTGTTTGAAGAATCTGCAAGTTGGCATTTGGTGTGCTTTGAGGGCAATGTTGTAAATGGAAATATCTTCATATAAAAACTACACAGAATAATTCTCTGAAAATTATTTGTGATGTGTGCATTCGTTTCACAGGGATAAACCTCTCCTATGGTTGAGCAGATTTGAAACTGTCTTTTTCTACAATCTGCAAGTGGATATTTGAGATCTTTTCTTCCAATGCATGAAAAGGAATTATCTTCACTTAGAAACTAGACGGAAGCATTCTGAGCAACTCCTTTGTGATGTGTGCATTCATCTCATGGAGGTCAGCCTTTCTTTTGCTTAAACAGTTTCGAAACTCTCTGTTAAAAGAATCTGCAACTGGACATTTGGAGTGCTTTGAGGCCTATGTTGAAAAAGGATATATATTCTTATGAAAGCTAAAGAGAAGCATCCTGCGAAATTTCTTTATGTTGTGTGCTTCATCTCACTGATTTGAAGCTTTCTTGTGGTTGAGCAGATTTGAAACAGTCTTTTTGTAGACTCTGTAACTGCATGTTTGAGATCATTTCGTCCAATGCAGGAAAAGGGGATATCTTCACATAAAAACCGGATGGAAGCATTCTGAGCAACTTCTTAATGATATGTGCATTCAACTCAGAGAATTGAAGCATTCTTTTGATTGATCAGTTTTGAAACACTCTATGAAGAATCTGCAAGAGGACATGTGGAGGGCTTTGAGACCTATTGTGAATAAGGAAATATCTTCACATAAAACCAAAAAGTAGCACTCTGCGAAATTTCTCTGGGATGTGTGCATTCTTCTCTGAGTTGAAGCATTTCTTTTTGGTTGAGCAGATTTGAAACCGTTTTTTTGTAGAATCTGCAAGTGGTTATTTGAGATGTTTTCTTCCAATGTGGGAAAAAGAAATGTCTTCACATAAACACTAGACAGAAGCATTCTGAGCAACTTCTTGGTGATGTGGGCATTCAACTCTCAGAGTTGAAGCTTTCCTTTGGTTGAAGAGATTTGAAATAGTCCTATTGTAAAATCTGCAAGTGGATATTTGAGAAATTTTCATGCAATTCTGAAAAGGAAATATCTTCACTTAAAAACTAAACTGAAGCATTCTGAGCAACTTCTTAGTGATGGGTGCACTCAACTCACACAGTTGAGCCTTTCTTTTGATTGAGCAGTTTTGAAACTCTCTGTTTGAAGCATCTGCAAATGGGCATTTGGACTGCTTTGTGGCCTATGGTGGAAAATGATATATCTTCACCAAAATGATACACGGGAGCATCTTGCGAAATTTCCTTGTGATGTGTGCCTTCATCTCACATAGTGGAAGCTTTCTTTTGGTTAAGCAGATATGAAACAGTCTTTTTCTAGATTCTGCCAGTACAAATTTGAAATCTTTTGTTCCAATGCGGTGAAAAGGATTATCTTCACATAAAACCTAGAGAGAAGCATTCTGAACAACTTCTTAGTGATATGTGCATTCCACTCACAGAGTTGAAACTTTTTTTGATGGAGCAGATTGGAAACAATCTGAAGAATCTGGAAGTCGACATTTGGAATGCTTTGAGGCCTACGTTGACAAATTAAATATCTTCACGTGAAAAGTACTCAGAAGCATTCTGCGAAATTACTTTGTGATGTATGCATTCATCTCACAGAGTTGAAGCTTTCTTGTGATTGAGCAGGTTTGAAACAGTCTTTTTGTAGAATCTGCAATTGGATATATGAGACCTTTTCGTCCAGTGAGAGAAAAAGGAAATATCATCTCATAAAATCTAGGCAGAAGATCCTGAACAAATTCTTAGTGATACGTGCATTCAAGTGAAAATTTGAACCATGCTTTTGATCTAGCAGTTTTGAAACACTCTCTTTGAAGAATCTGCAAGTGGACATTTGGAGCGCTTTGAGGCCTATGTTGAAATAAGAAATATGTTCACATAAAAGCTACAGAAAAGCATTCTGTGAAATTTTTTTGTGATGTGTGCATTCTTCTCACAGTGTTGAAGCTTTCTTTTTGTTGAGCAGATTTGAAGCTTTGCTTTGGAGAATCTGCAAGTGGATATTTGAGATCGTTACGTCCAATGGGGAAGCGGATTTATCTTCACATAAAAACTAGACGGAAGCCTTCTGAGTAACTTATTAGTGATGCGTGTATTCCACTCACGGAGTTGAACCTTTCTTTTAATTGAGCAGTTTTGAAAGACTTTTTGTCAGGGATCTGCAAGTTTACAATTAGAGTGCTTTGAGACCAATGCTCAAAAAGGAAATATCTTCACATTAATACTACACAGAACCATTTTGCAAAATATGTTTGTGATGTGTGCGTTCATCTGACAGAGGTGAAGCTTTCTTTTGTTGAGCATATATGAAAAAGGCTTTATATATTGTCTGCAAGAGGATATTTGAGATCTTTGCGTCCAATGTGGGAAAAGGAAATATCTTCACTTAAAAACTTCACATAGGCATTCTGAGAAACTACTTAGTGATATGTGCATTTAACTCACAGAGTTGGACATTTCTTTTGATTCAGCAGTTTTGAAACACGGTGTTTGAACAACCTGCAAGTTGGCATTTGGATTGCCTTGAGGGCAATGATGTAAAAGGAAATATCTTCATATAAATACTACACAGAATAATTCTGTGAAATTTATTTGTGATGTGTGCATTCGTTTCACAGGGATAAACCTCTCCTATGGTTGAGCAGATTTGAAACTGTCTTTTTCTACAATCTGCAAGTGGATATTTGAGATCTTTACTTCCAATGAATGAAAAGGAATTATCTTCACTTAGAAACTAGACGGAAGCATTCTGAACAACTCTTTTGTGATGTGTGCATTCATCTCATGGAGGTCAGCCTTTCTTTTGCTTGAACAGTTTCGAAACTCTCTGTTAAAATTATCAGAAACTGGACATTTGGAGTGCTTTGAGGCCTATGGTGAAAAAGGAAATATATTCTTATGAAAGCTAAAGAGAAGCATCCTGCGAAATTTATTTATGTTGTGTGCATTCATCTCACAGAGTAGAAGCTTTTATTTTGTTGAGCAGATTTGAAGAAGTCTTTTCTAGAATCTGCAAGTGGATATTTGAGATGTCGGCGTCCATTGTGAGAAAAAGAATTATCTTCATATAAAAACTCGACAGAAGCATTCTCAAAAGCTACTTAGTGACATGTGCATTCAACTCACAGAGTTTAAACTTTCTTTTGATTGAGCAGTTTTGAAACACTTTTTGTCAAGAATCTGCAAGGTTACCATTGGAGTGCGTTGAGACCTACGCTCAAAAAGGAAATATCTTCACATTAATACTACACAGAAATATTTTGCAAAATATGTTTGTGATGTGTGCGTTCATCTGACAGAGGTGAACCTTTCTTTTCGTTGAGCATATATGAAAAAGGCTTTATACAATGTCTGCAAGGGGATATTTGAGATCTTTGTGTCCAATATGGGAAAAGGAAATATCTTCACTTAAAAACTACACATACGCATTCTGACAAACTTCTTAGTGATATGTCCATTCAACTCTCAGAGTTGGACATTTCTTTTGATTCAGCAGTTTTGAAACACGGTGTTTGAAGAATCTGCAATTTGGCATTTGGAGTGCTTTGAGGGCAATGGTGTAAAAGGAAATATCTTCATATAAAAACTACACAGAATAATTCTGTGAAATTTATTTGTGATGTGTGCATTCGTTTCACAGGGATAAACCTCTCCTATGGTTGAGCAGATTTGAAACTGTCTTTTTCTACAATCTGCAAGTGGATATTTGAGATCTTTTCTTCCAGTGCATGAGAAGGAATTATCTTCACTTTGAAACTAGACGGAAGCATTCTGAGCAACTCCTTTGTGATGGGTGCATTCATCTCATGGAGGTCAGCCTTTCTTTTTCTTGAACAGTTTCGAAAATCTCTGTTAAAAGAATCTGCAACTGGACATTTGGAGTGCTTTGAGGCCTATGGTGAAAAAGGAAATATATTCTTATGAAAGCTAAAGAGAAGCATCCTGCGAAATTTCTTTATGATGTGTGCATTCATCTCACAGGGTTGAAGCTTTCATTTTGTTGAGCAGATTTGAACAAGTCTTTTCCTAGAATCTGCAAGTGGATATTTGAGATGTCTGCGTCCATTGCGAGAAAAAGTATTATCTTCATATAAAAACTAGACAGAAGCATTCTCAACAACTACTTAGTGACATGTGCATTCAACTCACAGAGTATAAACTTTCTTTTGATTGAGCAGTTTTGAAACACGGTGTTTGAAGTATCTGCAACTGGACATTTGGAGGTCTTTGCGACCTATGGTGTAAAAGCAAGTATCTTCACATAAAAACTACACAGAAGCATCCTGCAAAATTTCTTTGTGATGTGTGCATTCATCTCAGAGAGTTGAAGCTTTCTTGTATTTGAGCAGATTTGAAACAGTCTTTTTGTAGACTCTGTAACTGCATGTTTGAGATCATTTCGTCCAATGCAGGAAAAGGAGATATCTTCACATAAAAACCGGACGGAAGCATTCTGAGCAACTTCTTAATGATATGTGCATTCGACTCAGAGAATTGAAGCATTCTTTTGATTGATCAGTTTTGAAACACTCTTTGAAGAATCTGCAAGAGGACATTTGGAGGGCTTTGAGACATATGGTGAAAAAGGAAATATCTTCACATAAAAACCAAACAGTAGCACTCTGCAACATTTCTCTGGGATGTGTGCATTCTTCTCTGAGTTGAAGCTTTTCTTTTTGGTTGAGCAGATTTGAAAGCGTTTTTTTGTAGAATCTGCAAGTGGTTATTTGAGATCTTTTCGTCCAATGTGGGAAAAGGAAATATCTTCACATAAAAACTAGACAGAAGCATTCTGAGCAACTTCTTAGTGATGTGGGCATTCAAACCTCAGAGTTGAGGCTTTCCTTTGGTTGAACAGATTTGAAATAGTCCTTTTGTACAATCTGCAATTGGATATTTGAGATCTTTTCATCCAATGCTGAAAAGGAAATATCTTCACTTAAAAACTAAACTGAAGCATTCTGAGCAACTTCTTAGTGATGGGTGCATTCAACTCACATAGTTGAGCCTTTCTTGTGATTGAGCAGTTTTGAAACTATCTGTTTGAAGCATCTGCAAATGGGCATTTGGACTGCTGTGTGGCCTATGGTGGAAAATGATATATCTTCACCAAAATGATACACGGGAGCATCTTGCGAAATTTCCTTGTGATGTGTGCCTTCATCTCACATAGTGGAAGCTTTCTTTTGGTTAAGCAGATATGAAACAGTCTTTTTCTAGATTCTGCCAGAGCAAATTTGAAATCTTCTCTTCCAATGCGGTGAAAGGAATTATCTTCACATAAAACCTAGAGAGAAGCATTCTGAACAACTTCTTAGTGATATGTGCATTCCACTCACAGAGTTGAAACTTTCTTTTGATGGAGCAGTTTTGAAACAATCTGAAGAATGTGGAAGTGGACATTTGGAATGCTTTGAGGCCTATGGTGAAAAATTAAATATCTTCTCGTGAAAAGTACTCAGAAGCATTCTGCGAATTTACGTTGTGATGTATCTATTCATCTCACAGATTTCAAGTTTCCTTTTGGTTGAGCAGATTTGAAACAGTCTTTTTGTAGAATCTGCACGTAAATATATGAGATCTTTTCGTCCAGTACGAGAAAAAGGAAATATCACCTCATAAAAACTAGGCAGAAGATCCTGAACAAATTCTTAGTGATACATGCATTCAAGTGAAAAGGTGAACCATGCTTTTGATTCAGCAGTTTTGAAACACTCTGTTAAAAGAATCTGCAACTGGACATTTGGAGTGCTTTGAGGCCTATGGTGAAAAAGGAAATATATTCTTATGAAAGCTAAAGAGAAGCATCCTGCGAAATTTCTTTATGATGTGTGCATTCATCTCACAGAGTTGAAGCTTTTATTTTGTTAAGCAGATTTGAACAAGTATTTTCCTAGTATCTGCAAGTGGATATTTGAGATGTCTGCGTCGATTGCGAGAAAAAGAATTATCTTCATATTAAAACTAGACAGAAGCATTCTCAACAACTTCTTAGTGACATGTGCATTCAACTCACAGAGTTTAAACTTTCTTTCGATTGAGCAGTTTTGAAACACGGTGTTTGAAGTATCTGCAAGTGGACATTTGGAGGTCTTTGAGACCTATGGTGAAAAAGCAAGTATCTTCACATAAAAACTACACAGAAGCACCCTGCAAAATTTCTTTGTGACGTGTGCATTCATCTCAGAGAGTTGAAGCTTTCTTGTGGTTGAGCAGATTTGAAACAGTCTTTTTGTAGACTCTGTAACTGCATGTTTCAGATCATTTCCTCCAATGCAGGAAAAGGAATTGTCTTCACATAAAAACTGGAGGGAAGCATTCTGAGCAACTTCTTAATGATATGTGCATTCAACTCAGAGAATTGAAGCATTCTTTTGATTGATCAGTTTTGAAACACTCTTTGAAGAATCTGCAAGGGGACATTTGGAGGGCTTTGAGACCTATGGTTTAAAAGGAAATATCTTCACATAAAAAACAAACAGTAGCACTCTGCGAATTTTCTCTGGGATGTGTGCATTCTTCTCTGAGTTGAAGCTTTTCTTTTTGGTTGAGCAGATTTGAAACCGTTTTTTTGTAGTATCTGCAAGTGGTTATTTGAGACCTTTTCGTCCAATGTGGGAAAAGGAAATATCATCTCATAAAAACTAGGCAGAAGGTCCTGAACAAATTCTTAGTGATACATTCATTCAAGTGAAAAGGTGAACCATGCTTTTGATCCAGCAGTTTTGAAACACTCTGTTTAAAGAATCTGCAAGTGGACATTTGGAGCGCTTTGAGGCCTATGATGAAAAAGGAAATATGTTCACATAAAAGCTACAGAAAAGCATTCTGTGTAATTCCTTTGTGATGTGTGCATTCTTCTCACAGGTTTGAAGCTTTCTTTTGGTTGAGCAGTTTTGAAGCTTTCCTTTTGGAGAATCTGCAAGTGGATATTTGAGATCTTTACGTCCAATGGGGAACCGGATTTATCTTAACATAAAAACTAGACGGAAGCCTTCTGAGCAACTTCTTAGTGATGCGTGTATTCCACTCAGGGATTTGAACCTTTCTTTTGATGGAGCAGTTTTGAAACAGTTTTTGTCAAGAATCTGCAAGGTTACAATTGGAGTGCTTTGAGACCTATGCTCAAAAAGGAAATATCTTCACATTAATACTACACAGAACCATTTTGCAAAATATGTTTGTGATGTGTGCGTTCATCAGACAGAGGTGAAACTTTCTTTTAGTTGAGCATATATGAAAAAGGCTTTATATGGTGTCTGCAAGAGGATATTTGAGATCTTTGCGTCCAATGTGGGAAAAGGAAATATCTTCACTTAAAACCTTCACATAGGCATTCTGAGAAACTTCTTAGTGATATGTGCATTCAACTCACAGAGTTTCTACATTTCTTTTGATTCATCAGTTTTGAAACACGGTGTTTGAAGAATCTGCAGGTTGGCATTTGGAGTGCTTTGAGGGCAATGATGTAAAAGGAAATATCTTCATATAAAAACTACACAGAATAATTCTGTGAAATTTATTTGTGATGTGTGCATTCGTTTCACAGGGATAAACCTCTCCTATGGTTGAGCAGATTTGAAACTGCCTTTTTCTACAATCTGCAAGTGGATATTTGAGATGTTTTCTTCCAATGCATGAAAAGGAATTATCTTCACTTAGAAACTAGACGGAAGCATTCTGAGCAACTCCTTTTTGATGTGTGCATTCATCTCATGGAGGTCAGCCTTTCTTTTGCTTGAACAGTTTCGAAACTCTCTGTTAAAAGGATCTGCATCTGGACATTACGAGTGCTTCGAGGCCTATGTTGAAAAAGGAAATATATTCTTATGAAAGCTAAAGAGAAGCATCCTGCGAAATTTCTTTATGATGTGTGCATTCATCTCACAGAGTTGAAGCTTTTATTTTCTTGAGCAGATTTGAACAAGTCTTTTCCTAGGATCTGCAAGTGGATATTTGAGATGTCAGCGTCCATTGCGAGAAAAAGAATTATGTTCATATAAAAACTAGACAGAAGCATTCTCAACAACTACTTAGTGACATGTGCATTCAACTCACAGGGTTTAAACTTTCTTTTGAGTGAGCAGTTTTGAAACACGGTGTTTGAAGTATCTGCAAGTGGACATTTGGAGGTCTTTGAGACCTATGGTGAAAAAGCAAGTATCTTCACATAAAAACTACACAGAAGCATCCTGCAAAATTTCTGTGTGATGTGTGCATTTATCTCAGAGAGTTGAAGCTTTCTTGTGGTTGAGCAGCTTTGAAACAGTCTTTTTGTAGACTCTGTAACTGCATGTTTGAGATCATTTCGTCCAATGCAGGAAAAGGAATTATCTTCACATAAAAACCGGACCGAAGCATTCTGAGCAACTTCTTAATGATATGTGTATTCAACTCAGAGAATTGAAGCATTCTTTTGATTGATCAGTTTTGAAACACTCTTTGAAGAATCTGCAAGAGGACGTGTGGAGGGCTTTGAGACCTATGTTGAAAAAGGAAATATCATCACATAAAAACCAAACAGTAGCACTCTGCAAAATTTCTCTGGGATGTGTGCATTCTTCTCTGAGTTGAAGCTTTTCTTTTTGGTTGAGCAGATTTGAAACCTTTTTTTTGTATAATGTGCATGTGGTTATTTGAGATCTTTTGGTCAAATGTGGGAAAAGGAAATATCTTCACATAAAAACTAGACAGAAGCATTCTGAGCACCTTCTTGGTGATGTGGGCATTCAACTCTCAGAGTTGAAGCTTTCCTTTGGTTGAACAGATTTGAAATAGGCCTTTTGTACAATCTGCAAGTGGATATTTGAGATCTATCCATCCAATGCTGAAAAGGAAATATCTTCACTTAAAAACTAAACTGAAGCATTCAGAGCAACTCCTTAGTGATGGGTGCATTCAACTCACAGAGTTGAGCCTTTCTGTTGATTGAGCAGTTTTGAAACTCTCTGTTTGAAGCATCTGCAAATGGGCATTTGGACTGCTTTGTGGCCTATGGTGGAAAATGATATATCTTCACCTAAATGATACACGGGAGCATCTTGCGAAATTCCGTTGTGATGTGTGCCGTCATCTCACATAGTGGAAGCTTTCTTTTGCATAAGCCGATATAAAACAGTCTTTTTCTAGATTCTGCCAGTGCAAATTTGAAATCTTTTCTTCCAATGCGGTGAAAGGAATTATCTTCACATAAAACCTAGAGAGAAGCATTCTGAACAACTTCTTAGTGATATGTGCATTCCACTCACAGAGTTGAAACTTTCTTTTGATGGAGCAGTCTTGAAACAATCTGAAGAATCCGGAAGTGGATATTTGGAATGCTTGGGGGCCTATGGTGAAAAATTAAATATCTTCACGTGAAAAGCACTCAGAAGCATTCTGCGAAATTACTTTGTGATGTATGCATTCATCTCACAGAGTTCAAGTTTCCTTTTGGTTGAGCAGATTTGAAACAGTCTTTTTGTAGAATCTGCAATTGGATATATGAGATCTTTTTGTCCAGTGCGAGAAAAAGGAAATATCATCTCATAAAAACTAGGCAGAATATCCTGAACAAATTCTTAGTGATACATGCATTCAAGTGAAAAGGTGAACCATGCTTTTGATCCAGCAGTTTTGAAACACTCTGTTTGAAGAATCTGCAAGGGGACATTTGGAGCGCTTTGAGGCCTATGTTGAAAAAGGAAATATGTTCACAAAAAAGCTACAGAAAAGCATTCTGTGAAATTTCCTAGTGATGTGTGCATTCTTCTCACAGTGTTGAAGCTTTCTTTTGGTTTAGCAGATTTGAAGCTTTCCTTTTGGAGAATCTGCAAGTGGATATTTGAGATCTTTTCGTCCAATGGGGAACCGGATGTATATTCACATATAAGCTAGACGGAAGCCTTCTGAGCAACTTCTTAGTGATGCGTGTATTCCACTCACAGAGTTGAACCTTTCTTTTGATTGAGCAGTTTTGAAACACTTTTTGTCAAGGATCTGCAAGGTTACAATTACAGTGCTTTGAGACCTATGTTCAAAAAGGAAATATCTTCACATTAATACTACACAGAACCATTTTGCAAAATATGGTTGTGATGTGTGCGTTCATCTGACAGAGGTGAAGCTTTCTTTTGGTTGAGCATATATGAAAAAGGCTTTATATATTGTCTGCAAGAGGATATTTGAGATCTTTGCTTCCAACGTGGGAAAAGGAAATATCTTCACTTAAAAACTTCACATAGGCATTCTGAGAAACTACTTAGTGATATGTGCATTCAACTCACAGAGTTGGACATTTCTTTTGATTCAGCAGTTTTGAAACACGGTGTTTGAACAACCTGCAAGTTGGCATTTGGATTGCCTTGAGGGCAATGATGTAAAAGGAAATATCTTCATATAAATACTACACAGAATAATTCTGTGAAATTTATTTGTGATGTGTGCATTCGTTTCACAGGGATAAACCTCTCCTATGGTTGAGCAGATTTGAAACTGCCTTTTTCTAAAATCTGCAAATGGATATTTGAGATCTTTTCTTCCAATGAATGAAAAGGAATTATCTTCACTTAGAAACTAGACGGAAGCATTCTGAGCAACTCCTTTGTGATGTGTGCATTCATCTCATGGAGGTCAGCCTTTCTTTTGCTTGAACAGTTTCGAAACTCTCTGTTAAAAGTATCTGCAACTGGACATTTGGAGTGCTTTGAGGCCTATGGTGAAAAAGGAAATATATTCATATGAAAGCTAAAGAGAAGCATCCTGCGAAATTTCTTTATGATGTGTGCATTCATCTCACAGAGTTGAAGCTTTTATTTTGTTGAGCAGATTTGAACAAGTCTTTTCCTAGAATCTGCAAGTGAATATTTGAGATGTCTGCGTCCATTGCCAGAAAAAGAATTATCTTCATATAAAAACTAGACAGAAGCATTCTCAACAACTTCTTAGTGACATGTGCTATCAACTCACAGAGTTTAAACTTTCTTTTGATTGAGCAGTTTTGAAACACGGTGTTTTAAGTATCTGCAAGTGGACATTTGGAGGTCTTTGAGACCTATGGTGAAAAAGCAAGTATCTTCACATAAAAACTACACAGAAGCATCCTGCAAAATTTCTTTGTGATGTGTGCATTCATCTCAGAGAGTTGAAGCTTTCTTGTGGTTGAGCAGATTTGAAACAGTCTTTTTGTAGACTCTGTAACTGCATGTTTGAGATCATTTCCTCCAATGCAGGAAAAGGAATTATCTTCACATAAAAACCGGACGGAAGCATTCTGAGCAACTTCTTAATGACATGTGCGATCAACTCTGAGAATTGAAGCATTCCTTTGATTGATCAGTTTTGAAACACTCTTTGAAGAATCTTCAAGGGGACATTTGGAGGGCTTTGAGACCTATGGTGAAAAAGGAAATATCTTCACATAAAAACCAAACAGTAGCACTCTGCGAAATTTCTCTGGGATGTGTTCATTCTTCTCTGAGTTGAAGATTTCCTTTTTGGTTGAGCAGATTTGAAACCGTTTTTTTGTAGTATCTGCAAGTGGTTATTTGAGACCTTTTCGTCCAATGTGGGAAAAGGAAATATCATCTCATAAAAACTAGGCAGAAGGTCCTGAACAAATTCTTAGTGATACATGCATTCAAGTGAGAAGGTGAACCATGCTTTTGATCCAGCAGTTTTGAAACACTCTGTTTGAAGAATCTGCAAGTGGACATTTGGAGCGCTTTGAGGCCTATGTTGAAAAAGGAAGTATGTTCACATAAAAGCTACAGAAAAGCATTCTGTGTAATTTTTTGTGATGTGTGCATTCTTGTCACAGTGTTGAAGCTTTCTTTTGGTTGAGCAGTTTTGAAGCTTTCCTTTTGGAGGATCTGCAAGTGGATATTTGAGATCTTTACGTCCAATGGGGAACCGGATTTATCTTAACATAAAAACTAGACGGAAGCCTTCTGAGCAACTTCTTAGTGATGCGTGTATTCCACTCACAGAGTTGAACCTTTCTTTTGATTGAGCAGTTTTGAAACAGTTATTGTCAAGGATCTGCAATGTTACAATTGGAGTGGTTTGAGACCTATGCTAAAAAAGGAAATATCTTCACATTAATACTACACAGAACCGTTTTGAAAATATGTTTGTGATGTGTGCATTCATCTGACAGAGGTGAAACTTTCTTTTGGTTGAGCATATTTGAAAAAGGCTTTATATGGTGTCTGCAAGAGGATATATGAGATCTTTGCGTCCAATGTGGGTAAAGGAAATATCTTCACTTAAAACCTTCACATAGGCATTCTGAGAAACTGCTTAGTGATATGTGCATTCAACTCACAGAGTTGGACATTTCTTTTGATTCAGCAGTTTTGAAACACGGTGTTTGAAGAATCTGCAAGTTGGCATTTGGAGTGGTTTGAGGGCAATGATGTAAAAGGAAATATCTTCATATAAAAACTACACAGAATAATTCTGTGAAATTTATTTGTGATGTGTGCATTCGTTTCACAGTGATTAACCTCTCTTATGGTTGAGCAGATTTGAAACTGTCTTTTTCTACAATCTGCAAGTGGATATTTGAGATCTTTTCTTCCAATGAATGAAAAGGAATTATCTTCACTTAGAAACTAGACGGAAGCATTCTGAGCAACTCCTTTGTGATGTGTGCATTCATCTGATGGAGGTCAGCCTTTCTTTTGCTTGAACAGTTTTGAAACTCTCTGTTAAAAGGATCTGCAACTGGACATTAGGAGTGCTTCGAGGCCTATGATGAAAAAGGAAATATATTCTTATGAAAGCTAAACAGAAGCATCCTGCGAAATTTCTTTATGATGTGTGTATTCATCTCACAGAGTTGAAGCTTTTATTTTCTTGAGCAGATTTGAACAAGTCTTTTCCTAGAATCTGGAAGTGGATATTTGAGATGTCAGCGTCCGTTGCGAGAAAAAGAATTATCTTCATATAAAAACTAGACAGAAGCATTCTCAACAACTACTTAGTGACATGTGCATTCAACTCACAGAGTTTAAACTTTCTTTTGAGTGAGCAGTTTTGAAACACGGTGTTTGAAGTATCTGCAAGTGGACATTTGGAGGTCTTTGAGACCTATGGTGAAAAAGCAAGTATCTTCACATAAAAACTTCACAGAAGCATCCTGCAAAATTTCTTCGTGATGTGTGCATTCATCTCAGAGAGTTGAAGCTTTCTTGTGGTTGAGCAGATTTGAAACAGTCTTTTTGTAGACTCTGTAACTGCATGTTTGAGATCATTTTGTCCAATGCAGGAAAAGGAATTATCTTCACATAAAAACCGGACCGAAGCATTCTGAGCAACTTCTTAATGATATGTGCATTCAACTCAGAGAATTGAAGCATTCTTTTGATTGATCAGTTTTGAAACACTCTTTGAAGAATCTGCAAGAGGACGTGTGGAGGTCTTTGAGACCTATGTTGAAAAAGGAAATATCTTCACATAAAAACCAAACAGTAGCACTCTGCGAAATTTCTCTGGGATGTGTGCATTCTTCTCTGAGTTGAAGCTTTTCTTTTTGGTTGAGCAGATTTGAAACCGTTTTTTTGTATAATCTGCATGTGGTTATTTGAGATTTTTTCGTCCAATGTGGGAAAAGGAAATATCTTCACATAAAAACTAGACAGAAGCATTCTGAGCAACTTTTTGCTGATGTGGGCATTCAACTCTCAGAGTTGAAGCTTTCCTTTGGTTGAACAGATTTGAAATAGTCCTTTTGTACAATCTGCAAGTGGATATTTGAGGTCTATATATCCAATGCAGAAAAGGAAATATCTTCACTTAAAAACTAAACTGAAGCATTCTGAGCAACTTCTTAGTGATGGGTGCATTCAACTCACAGAGTTGAGCCTTTCTGTTGATTGAGCAGTTTTGAAACTCTCTGTTTGAAGCATCTGCAAATGGGCATTTGGACTGCTTTGTGGCCTACGGAGGAAAATGATATATCTTCACCAAAATGATACACGGGAGCATCTTGCGAAATTCCCTTGTGATGTGTCCCGTCATCTCACATAGTGGAAGCTTTCTATTGCTTTAGCCGATATAAAACAGTCTTTTTCTAGATTCTGCCAGTGCAAATTTGAAATCTTTTCTTCCAATGCGGTGAAAGGAATTAGCTTCACATGAAACCTAGAGAGAAGCATTCTGAACAACTTCTTAGTGATATGTGCATTCCACTCACAGAGTTGAAACTTTATTTTGATGGAGCAGTTTTGAAACAATGTGAAGAATCTGGAAGTGGACATTTGGAATGCTTTGAGGCCTATGGTGAAAAATTAAATATCTTCACGTGAAAATTACTCAGAAGCATTCTGCGAAATTACTTTGTGATGTATGCATTCATCTCACAGAGTTCAAGTTTCCTTTTGGTTGAGCAGATTTGAAACAGTCTTTTTGTAGAATCTGCAAGTGGGTATACGAGATCTTTTCGTCCCGTGCGAGAAAAAGGAAATATCATCTCATAAAAAATAGGCAGAATGTCCTGAACAAATTCTTAGTGATACATGCATTCAAGTGAAAAGGTGAACCATGCTTTTGATCCAGCAGTTTTGAAACACTCTGTTTGAAGAATCTGCAAGTGGACATTTGGAGCGCTTTGAGGCCTATGTTGAAAAAGGAAATACGTTCACATAAAAGCTACAGAAAAGCATTCTGTGAAATTTCCTTGTGATGTGTGCATTCTTCTCACAGTGTTGAAGCTTTCTTTTGGTTGAACAGATTTGAAGCTTTCCTTTGGAGAATCTGCAAGTGGATATTTGAGATCTTTTCGTCCAATGGGGAACCAGATGTATATTCACATACAAGCTAGACGGAAGAGTTCTGAGCAACTTCTTAGTGATGCGTGTATTCCACTCACAGAGTTGAACCTTTCTTTTGATTGAGCAGTTTTGAAACACTTTTTGTCAAGGATCTGCAAGGTTACAATTACAGTGCTTTGAGACCTATGCTCAAAAAGGAAATATCTTCACATTAATACTACACAGAACCATTTTGCAAAATATGGTTGTGATGTGTGCGTTCATCTGACAGAGGTGAAGCTTTCTTTTGGTTGAGCATATATGAAAAAAGCTTTATATATTTTCTGCAAGAGGATATTTGAGATCTTTGCGTCCAACGTGGGAAAAGGAAATATCTTCACTTAAAAACTTCACATAGGCATTCTGAGAAACTACTTAGTGATATGTGCATTCAACTCACAGAGTTGGACATTTCTTTTGATTCAGCAGTTTTGAAACACGGTGTTTGAACAACCTGCAAGTTGGCATTTGGATTGCCTTGAGGGCAATGATGTAAAAGGAAATATCTTCATATAAATACTACACAGAATAATTCTGTGAAATTTATTTGTGATGTGTGCATTCGTTTCACAGGGATAAACCTCTCCTATGGTTGAGCAGATTTGAAACTGCCTTTTTCTAAAATCTGCAAGTGGATATTTGAGATCTTTTCTTCCAATGCATGAAAAGGAATTATCTTCACTTAGAAACTAGACGGAAGCATTCTGAGCAACTCCTTTGTGATGTGTGCATTCATCTCATGGAGGTCAGCCTTTCTTTTGCTTGAACAGTTTCGAAACTCTCTGTTAAAAGAATCTGCAACTGGACATTTGGAGTGCTTTGAGGCCTATGGTGAAAAAGGAAATATATTCATATGAAAGCTAAAGAGAAGCATCCTGCGAAATTTCTTTATGATGTGTGCATTCATCTCACAGAGTTGAAGCTTTTATTTTGTTGAGCAGATTTGAACAAGTCTTTTCCTAGAAACTGCAAGTGAATATTTGAGATGTCTGCGTCCATTGCCAGAAAAAGAATTATCTTCATATAAAAACTAGACAGAAGCATTCTCAACAACTTCTTAGTGACATGTGCTATCAACTCACAGAGTTTAAACTTTCTTTTGATTGAGCAGTTTTGAAACACGGTGTTTTAAGTATCTGCAAGTGGACATTTGGAGGTCTTTGAGACCTATGGTGAAAAAGCAAGTATCTTCACATAAAAACTACACAGAAGCATCCTGCAAAATTTCTTTGGGATGTGTGCATTCATCTCAGAGAGTTGAAGCTTTCTTGTGGTTGAGCAGATTTGAAACAGTCTTTTTGTAGACTCTGTAACTGAATGTTTGAGATCATTTCCTCCAATGCAGGAAAAGGAATTATCTTCACATAAAAACCGGACGGAAGCATTCTGAGCAACTTCTTAATGACATGTGCGATCAACTCTGAGAATTGAAGAATTCCTTTGATTGATCAGTTTTGAAACACTCTTTGAAGAATCTTCAAGGGGACATTTGGAGGGCTTTGAGACCTATGGTGAAAAAGGAAATATCTTCACACAAAAACCAAACAGTAGCACTCTGCGAAATTTCTCTGGGATGTGTTCATTCTTCTCTGAGGTGAAGCTTTTCTTTTTGGTTGAGCAGATTTGAAACCGTTTTTTTGTAGTATCTGCAAGTGGTTATTTGAGACCTTTTCGTCCAATGTGGGAAAAGGAAATATCATCTCATAAAAACTAGGCAGAAGGTCCTGAACAAATTCTTAGTGATACATGCATTCAAGTGAGAAGGTGAACCATGCTTTTGATCCAGCAGTTTTGAAACACTCTGTTTGAAGAATCTGCAAGTGGACATTTGGAGCGCTTTGAGGCCTATGTTGAAAAAGGAAGTATGTTCACATAAAAGCTACAGAAAAGCATTCTGTGTAATTTTTTGTGATGTGTGCATTCTTGTCACAGTGTTGAAGCTTTCTTTTGGTTGAGCAGTTTTGAAGCTTTCCTTTTGGAGGATCTGCAAGTGGATATTTGAGATCTTTACGTCCAATGGGGAACCGGATTTATCTTAACATAAAAACTAGACGGAAGCCTTCTGAGCAACTTCTTAGTGATGCGTGTATTCCACTCACAGAGTTGAACCTTTCTTTTGATTGAGCAGTTTTGAAACAGTTATTGTCAAGAATCTGCAATGTTACAATTGGAGTGGTTTGAGACCTATGCTAAAAAAGGAAATATCTTCACATTAATACTACACAGAACCGTTTTGAAAATATGTTTGTGATGTGTGCATTCATCTGACAGAGGTGAAACTTTCTTTTGGTTGAGCATATTTGAAAAAGGCTTTATATGGTGTCTGCAAGAGGATATATGAGATCTTTGCGTCCAATGTGGGAAAAGGAAATATCTTCAATTAAAACCTTCACATAGGCATTCTGAGAAACTGCTTAGTGATATGTGCATTCAACTCACAGAGTTGGACATTTCTTTTGATTCAGCAGTTTTGAAACACGGTGTTTGAAGAATCTGCAAGTTGGCATTTGGAGTGGTTTGAGGGCAATGATGTAAAAGGAAATATCTTCATATAAAAACTACACAGAATAATTCTGTGAAATTTATTTGTGATGTGTGCATTCGTTTCACAGTGATTAACCTCTCTTATGGTTGAGCAGATTTGAAACTGTCTTTTTCTACAATCTGCAATTGGATATTTGAGATCTTTTCTTCCAATGAATGAAAAGGAATTATCTTCACTTAGAAACTAGACGGAAGCATTCTGAGCAACTCCTTTGTGATGTGTGCATTCATCTGATGGAGGTCAGCCTTTCTTTTGCTTGAACAGTTTTGAAACTCTCTGTTAAAAGGATCTGCAACTGGACATTAGGAGTGCTTCGAGGCCTATGATGAAAAAGGAAATATATTCTTATGAAAGCTAAACAGAAGCATCCTGCGAAATTTCTTTATGATGTGTGTATTCATCTCACAGAGTTGAAGCTTTTATTTTCTTGAGCAGATTTGAACAAGTCTTTTCCTAGAATCTGGAAGTGGATATTTGAGATGTCAGCGTCCGTTGCGAGAAAAAGAATTATCTTCATATAAAAACTAGACAGAAGCATTCTCAACAACTACTTAGTGACATGTGCATTCAACTCACAGAGTTTAAACTTTCTTTTGAGTGAGCAGTTTTGAAACACGGTGTTTGAAGTATCTGCAAGTGGACATTTGGAGGTCTTTGAAACCTATGGTGAAAAAGCAAGTATCTTCACATAAAAACTTCACAGAAGCATCCTGCAAAATTTCTTCGTGATGTGTGCATTCATCTCAGAGAGTTGAAGCTTTCTTGTGGTTGAGCAGATTTGAAACAGTCTTTTTGTAGACTCTGTAACTGCATGTTTGAGATCATTTTGTCCAATGCAGGAAAAGGAATTATCTTCACATAAAAACCGGACCGAAGCATTCTGAGCAACTTCTTAATGATATGTGCATTCAACTCAGAGAATTGAAGCATTCTTTTGATTGATCAGTTTTGAAACACTCTTTGAAGAATCTGCAAGAGGACGTGTGGAGGTCTTTGAGACCTATGTTGAAAAAGGAAATATCTTCACATAAAAACCGGACGATAGCATTCTGAGCAACTTCTTAATGACATGTGCAATCAACTCAGAGAATTGAAGCATTCCTTTGATTGATCAGTTTTGAAACACTCTTTGAAGAATCTTCAAGGGGATATTTGGAGGGCTTTGAGACCTATGGTGAAAAAGGAAATATTTTCACATAAAACCAAACAGTAGCACTCTGCGAAATTTCTCTGGGATGTGTGCATTCTTCTCTGAGTTGAAGATTTTCTTTTTGTTTGAGCAGATTTGAAACCGTTTTTTTGTAGTATCTGCAAGTGGTTATTTGAGACCTTTTCATCCAATGTGGGAAAAGGAAATATCATGTCATAAAAACTAGGCAGAAGGTCCTGAGCACATTCTTAGTGATACATGCATTCAAGTGAAAAGGTGAACCATGCTTTTGATCTAGCAGTTTTGAAACACTCTGTTTGAAGAATCTGCAAGTTGACATTTGGAGCGCTTTGAGGCCTATGTTGAAAAAGGAAATATGTTCACATAAAAGCTACGGAAAAGCATTCTGTGTAATTTCTTTGTGATGTGTGCATTCTTCTCACAGTGTTGAAGCTTTCTTTTGGTTGAGCAGTTTTGAAGCTTTCCTTTTGGAGAATCTCCAAGTGGATATTTGAGATCTTTACGTCCAATGGGGAACCGGATTTATCTTAACATAAAAACTATACGGAAGCCTTCTGAGCAACTTCTTAGTGATGCGTGTATTCCACTCACAGAGTTGAACCTTTCTTTTGATTGAGCAGTTTTGAAACAGTTTTTGTCAAGAATCTGCAAGGTTACAATTGGAGTGCTTTGAAACCTATGCTCAAAAAGGAAATATCTTCACATTAATACTACACAGAACCATTTTGCAAAATATGTTTGTGATATGTGCGTTCATCTGACAGAGGTGAAACTTTCTTTTGGTTGAGCATATATGAAAAAGGCTTTATATGGTGTCTGCAAGAGGATATTTGAGATCTTTGCGTCCAATGTGGGAAAAGGAAATATCTTCACTTAAAACCTTCACATAGGCATTCTGAGAAACTTCTTAGTGATATGTGCATTCAACTCACAGAGTTGGACATTTCTTTTGATTCAGCAGTTTTGAAACACGGTGTTTGAACAACCTGCAAGTTGGCATTTGGATTGCTTTGAGGGCAATGATGTAAAAGGAAATATCTTCATATAAATACTACACAGAATAATTCTGTGAAATTTATTTGTGATGTGTGCATTCGTTTCACAGGGATAAACCTCTCCTATGGTTGAGCAGATTTGAAACTGTCTTTTTCTACAATCTGCAAGTGGATATTTGAGATCATTTCTTCCAATGCATGAAAAGGAATTATCTTCACTTAGAAACTAGACGGAAGCACTCTGAGCAACTCCTTTGTGATGTGTGAATTCATCTCATGGAGGTCAGCCTTTCTTTTGCTTGAACATTTTCGAAATTCTCTTTTAAGAGAATCTGCAACTGCACATTTGGAGTGCTTTGAGGCCTATGGTGAAAAAGGAAATATATTCTTATGAAAGCTAAAGAGAAGCATCCTGCGAAATTTCTTTATGATGTGTGCATTCATCTCACAGAGTTGAAGCTTTTATTTTCTTGAGCAGATTTGAACAAGTCTTTTCCTGGGATCTGCAAGTGGATATATGAGATGTCTGCGTCCATTGTGAGAAAAAGAATTATCTTCATATAAAAACTAGACAGAAGCTTTCTCAACAACTAGTTAGTGACATGTGCATTCAACTCACAGAGTTTAAACTTTCTTTTGAGTGAGCATTTTTAAACACGGTGTTTGAAGTATCTGCAAGTGGACATTTGGAGGTCTTTGAGACCTATGGTGAAAAAGCAAGTATCTTCACATAAAAACTACACAGAAGCATCCTGCAAAATTTATTTGTGATGTGTGCATTCATCTCAGAGAGTTGAAGCTTTCTTGTGGTTGAGCAGATTTGAAACAGGCTTTTTGTAGACTCTGTAACTGCAGGTTTGAGATCATTTCCTCCAATGCAGGAAAAGGAATTATCTTCACATAAAAACAGGACGGAAGCATTCTGAGCAACTTCTTAATGACGTATGCAATCAACTCAGAGAATTGAAGCATTCCTTTGATTGATCAGTTTTGAAAAACTCTTTGAAGAATCTGCAAGGGGACATTTGGAGGGCTTTGAGACCTATGGTGAAAAAGGAAATATCTTCACATAAAAACCGAACAGTAGCACTCTGCGAAATTTCTCTGGGATGTGTGCATTCTTCTCTGAGTTGAAGCTTTTCTTTTTGGTTGAGCAGATTTGAAGCCGTTTTTTTGTAGAATCTGCAAGTGGTTATCTGAGATCTTTTCGTCCAATGTGGGAAAAGGAAATATCTTCACATAAAAACTAGACAGAAGCATTCTGGGCAACTTCTTGTGTTGTGGGCATTCAACTCTCAGAGTTGAAGCTTTCCTTTGGTTGAGCAGATTTGAAAGAGTCCTTTTGTACAATCTGCAAGTGGATATTTGAGATCTATCCATCCAATGCTGAAAAGGAAATATCTTCACTTAAAAACTAAACTGAAGCATTCTGAGCAACTTCCTCATGATGGGTGCATTCAACTCACAGAGTTGAGCCTTTCTGTTGATTGAGCAGTTTTGAAACTCTCTGTTTGAAGCATCTGCAAATGGGCATTTGGACTGCTTTGTGGCCTATGTTGGAAAATGGTATATCTTCACCAAAATGATACACGGGATCATCTTGCGAAATTCCCTTGTGATGTGTGCCGTCATCTCACATAGTGGAAGCTTTCTTTTGCTTAAGCCGATATAAAACAGTCTTTTTATAGATTCTGCCAGTGCAAATTTGAAATCTTTTCTTCCAATGCGGTGAAAGGAATTATCTTCACATAAAACCTAGAGAGAAGCATTCTGAACAACTCCTTAGTGATATGTGCATTCCACTCACAGAGTTGAAACTTTCTTTTGATGGAGCAGTTTTGAAACAATCTGAAGAATCTGGAAGTGGACATTTGGAATGCTTTGAGGCCTATGGTGAAAAATTAAATATCTTCAGGTGAAAAGCACTCAGAAGCATTCTGCGAAATTACTTTGTGATGTATGCATTCATCTCACAGAGTTCAAGTTTCCTTTTGGTTGAGCAGATTTGAAACAGTCTTTTTGTAGAATCTGCAAGTGGATATATGAAATCTTTTCGTCCAGTGTGAGAGAAAGGAAATATCAACTCATAAAAACTAGGCAGAAGATCCTGAACAAATTCTTAGTGATACATGCATTCAAGTGAAAAGGTGAACCATGCTTTTTATCCAGCAGTTTTGAAACACTCTGTTTGAAGATTCTGCAAGTGGACATTTGGAGCGATTGGAGGCCTATGTTGAAAAAGGAAATACGTTCACATGAAAGATACCGAAAAGCATTCTGTGAAATTTCTTTGTGATGTGTGCATTCTTCTCACACTGTTGAAGCTTTCTTTTGGTTGAGCAGACTTGAAGCTTTCCTTTTGGAGAATCTGCAATTGGATATTTGAGATCTTTACGTCCAATGGGGAACCGGATTTATCTTCACATATAAACTAGACGGAAGCCTTCTGAGCAACTTCTTAGTGATGCGTGTATTCCACTCACAGAGTTGAACCTTTCTTTTGATTGAGCAGTTTTGAAACACTTTTTGTCGTGAATCTGCAAGGTTACAATTGGAGAGCTTTGAGACCTATGCTCAAAAAGGAAATATCTTCACATTAATACTACACAGAACAATTTTGCAAAATTTTATTGTGTTGTGTGCGTTCATCTCCCAGAGGTGAAGCTATCTTTTTGTTGAGAATATATGAAAGAGGCTTTATGGAGAGTCTGCAAGTGAATATTTGTGATCTTTGCGTCCAATGTGGGAAAAGGAAATATCTTCACTTAAAAACTACACATAAGCATTCTGAGCAACTTCTTAGTGATATGTGCATTCAAGTCACAGAGTCAGACATTTCTGTTGATTCAGCTGTTTTGAAACACGGTGTTTTTAAAAATCTGCATGTGGGCATTTGGAGTGCTTTGAGGGCTATGATAAAAAGGGAAATATCTTCACATAAAAACTTTACAGAATAATTCTGCAAAATTTATTTGTGATGTGTGCTTTCGTCTCACAGAATTATGGCTCTCTTTTGGTTGAGCAGATTTGAAAGTGTCTTTTTCTACAATCTGCAAGTGGATGTTTGAGATCTTTTCTTCCAATGCATGAAAAGGAATTATCCTCACTTAGAAACTAGACAGAAGCATTCTGAGCAACTCTTTTTGGATGTGTGCATTCATCTCATGGAGGTGAGCCTTTCTTTTGCTTGAAGAGGTTTGAAACTCTCTGTATAAAGTATCTGCAACTGGAAATTTGGAGTGCTTTGAGGCCTATGGTGAAAAAGGAAATATATTCTTATGAAATCTAAAGTGAAGCATCCTGCGAAACTAGTTTATGATGTGTGCATTCATCTCAGAAAGTTGAAGCTTTCTTGTTTTTGAGCAGATTTGAAACAGTCTTTTTGTAGACTCTGTAACAGCATATTTGAGATCATTTCGTCCAATGCAGGAAAAGGAAATATCTTCACATAAAAACCGGACGGAAGCATTCTGAGCAACTTCTTAATGATATGTGCATTCAACTCAGAGAATTGAACCATTCTTTTGATTGATCAGTTTTGAAACACTCTTTGAAGAATCTGCAAGAGGACATTTGTAGGGCCTTGAGACCTATGGTGAAAAAGGAAATATCTTCACATAAAAACCAAACAGTAGCACTCTGCAAAATTTCTCTGGGATGTGTGCATTCTTCTCTGAGTTGAAGCTTTTCTTTTTGGTTGAGCAGATTTGAAACATTTTCTTGTAGAATCTGCAAGTGGTTATTTGAGATCTTTTCGTCCAATGTGGGAAAATGAAATATCTTCACATAAAAACTAGACAGAAGCATTCTGAGCAACTTCTTGGTGATGTGGGCATTCAACTCTCAGAGTTGAAGCATTCCTTTGGTTGAACAGATTTGAAATACTCCTTTTGTACCATCTGCAAGTGGATATTTGAGATCTTTTCATCCAATGCTGAAAACGAAATATGTTCACTTAAAAACTAAACTGAAGCATTCTGTGCAAATTCTTAGTGATGGGTGCATTCAACTCACAGAGTTGAGCCTTTCTTTTGATTGAGCAGTTTGGAAACTCTCTGTTTGAAGCATCTGCAAATGGGCATTTGGAGTGCTTTGTGGCCTATGGTGGAAAATGATATATCTTCACCAAAATGATACACGGGAAAATTTTGCGAAATTTCCTTGTGATGTGTGCCTTCATCTCACATAGAGGAAGCTTTCTTTTGGTTAAGCAGATATGAAACAGTCTTTTTCTAGATTCTGCCAGTGCAAATTTGCAAACTTTTCTTCCAATGCGGTGAAAGGAATTATCTCCACATAAAACCTAGAGAGAAGCATTCTGAAAAACTTCTTAGTGATATGTGCATTCCACTCACAGAGTTGAAACTTTCTTTTGATGGAGAAGTTTTGAAACAATCTGAAGAATCCGGAAGTGGATATTTGGAATGCTTTGAGGCCTATGGTGAAAAATTAAATATCTTCATGTGAAAAGTACTCAGAAGCATTCTGCGAAATTACTATGTGATGTATGCCTTCATCTCACAGAGTTCAAGTTTCCTTTTGGTTGAGCAGATTTGGAACAGTCTTTTTGTAGAATCTGCAAGTGGATATATGAGATCTTTTCGTCCAGTGTGAGAAAAAGGAAATATCATCTCATAAAAACTAGGCAGAAGATCCTGAACAAATTCTTAGTGATACATGCATTTAAGTAAATAGGTGAACCATGCTTTTGATCCAGCAGTTTTGAAACACTCTGTTTGAAGAATCTGCAAGTGGACATTTGGAGCGATTTGAGGCCTATGTTGAAAAAGGAAATACGTTCACTTGAAAGATACCGAAAAGCATTCTGTGAAATTTCTTTGTGATGTGTGCATTCTTCTCACACTGTTGAAGCTTTCTTTTGGTTGAGCAGACTTGAAGCTTTCCTTTGGGAGAATCTGCAATTGGATATTTGAGATCTTTACGTCCAATGGGGAACCGGATTTATCTTCACATAAAAACTAGACGGAAGCCTTCTTAGCAACTTCTTAGTGATGCGTGTATTCCACTCACAGAGTTGAACCATTCTTTTGATTGAGCAGTTTTGAAACACTTTTTGTCAAGAATCTTCAAGGTTACAATTGGAGAGCTTTGAGACCTATGCTCAAAAAGGAAATATCTTCACATTAATACTACACAGAACCATTTTGCAAAATTTTATTGTGTTGTGTGAGTTCATCTCCCAGAGGTGAAGCTATCTTTTTGTTGAGCATATATGAAAGAGGCTTTATGGAGAGTCTGCAAGTGAATATTTGTGATCTTTGCGTCCAATGGGAGAAAAGGAAATATCTTCACTTAAAAACTACACATAAGCATTCTGAGCAACTTCTTAGTGATATATGCATTCAAGTCACAGAGTCGGACATTTCTTTTGATTCAGCTGTTTTGAAACACGGTGTTTGAATAATCTGCAAGGGGGCATTTGGAGTGCTTTGAGGGCTATGATGTAAAAGGAAATATCTTCACATAAAAACTACACAGAATAGTTCTGCGAAATTTCCTTGTGATGTGTGCATACATATCACATAGTGGAAGCTTTCTTTTGGTTAAGCATATATGAAACAGTCTTTTTCTAGATTCTGCCAGTGCAAATTTGAAATCTTTTTGACCAATGCGGGGAAAGGAATTATCTTCACATACAACCTAGAGAGAAGCATTCTGAACAACTTCTTAGTGATATGTGCCTTCAACTCACAGAGTTGAAACTTTCTTTCGAAGGAGCAGTTTTGAAACACTCTGAAGAATCTGCAAGTGAACATTTGGTATGCTTTGAGGCCTATGGTGAAAAAGGAATAATCTTCCCATGAAAAGTACTCGGAAGCATTCTGCGAAATTACTTTGGGATGTATGCATTCATCTCACAGAGTTCAAGTTTCTTTATGGTTGAGCAGATTTGAAACAGTCTTTTTGTAGAATCTGCAAATGGATATCTGCGTTATTTTCGTCCAATGCGCGAATAAGAAATATCATCTCATAAAAACTAGGCAGGAGCATCCTGATCAACTTCTTAGTGATGTATGCTTTCAAATAACAAGGTGAACTTTGCTTTTGATCCAGCAGTTTTGAAACATGGTGTTTCAAGAATCTTCAAGTGGGCATTTGGTGTGCTTTGAGGGCTATGTTAAAAAGGGAAATATCTTCACATAAAAACTATACAGAATAATTCTGCGAAATTTATTTGTGATGTGTGCATTCGTCTCACAGAATTAAGGCTCTCTTTTGGTTGAGCAGATTTGAAAGTGTCTTTTTCTACAATCTGCAAGTGGATGTTTGAGATCTTTTCTTCCAATGCATGAAAAGGAATTATCCTCACTTAGAAACTAGACAGAAGCACTCTGAGCAACTCTTTTTGGATGTGTGCATTCATCTCATGGAGGTGAGCATTTCTTTTGCTTGAACAGTTTTGAAACTCTCTGTTTAAAGTATCTGCAACTTGACATTTGGAGTGCTTTGAGGCCTATGGTGAAAAAGGAAATATATTCTTATGAAATCTAAAGTGAAGCATCCTGCGAAATTAGTTTATGATGTGTGCCTTCATCTCAGAGAGTTGAAGCTTTCTTGTTTTTGAGCAGATTTGAAACAGTCTTTTTGTAGACTCTGTAACAGCATATTTGAGATCATTTCGTCCAATGCAGGAAAAGGAAATATCTTAACATAAAAACCGGACGGAAGCATTCTGAGCAACTTCTTAATGATATGTGCATTCAACTCAGAGAATTGAACCATTCTTTTGATTGATCAGTTTTGAAACACTCTTTGAAGAATCTCCAAGGGGACATTTGGAGGGCTTTGAGACCTATGGTGAAAAAGGAAATATCTTCACATAAAAACCAAACAGTAGCACTCTGCGAAATTTCTCTGGGATGTGTGCATTCTTCTCTGAGTTGAAGCTTTTCTTTTTGGTTGAGCAGATTTGAAACCTTTTCTTGAACAATCTGCAAGTGGTTATTTGAGATCTTTTCGTCCAATGTGGGAAAAGGAAATATCTTCACATAAAAACTAGACAGAAGCATTCTGAGCAACTACTTGGTGATGTGGGCATTCAACTCTCAGATTTGAAGCTTTCCTTTGGCTGAACAGATTTGAAATACTCCTTTTGTACCATCTGCAAGTGGATATTTGAGATCTTTTCATCCAATGCTGAAAAGGAAATATCTTCACTTAAAAACTAAACTGAAGCATTCTGAGCAACTTCCTCATGATGGGTGCATTCAACTCACAGAGTTGAGCCTTTCTGTTGATTGAGCAGTTTTGAAACTCTCTGTTTGAAGCATCTGCAAATGGGCATTTGGACTGCTTTGTGGCCTATGTTGGAAAATGGTATATCTTCACCAAAATGATACACGGGATCATCTTGCGAAATTCCCTTGTGATGTGTGCCGTCATCTCACATAGTGGAAGCTTTCTTTTGCTTAAGCCGATATAAAACAGTCTTTTTATAGATTCTGCCAGTGCAAATTTGAAATCTTTTCTTCCAATGCGGTGAAAGGAATTATCTTCACATAAAACCTAGAGAGAAGCATTCTGAACAACTCCTTAGTGATATGTGCATTCCACTCACAGAGTTGAAACTTTCTTTTGATGGAGCAGTTTTGAAACAATCTGAAGAATCTGGAAGTGGACATTTGGAATGCTTTGAGGCCTATGGTGAAAAATTAAATATCTTCAGGTGAAAAGCACTCAGAAGCATTCTGCGAAATTACTTTGTGATGTATGCATTCATCTCACAGAGTTCAAGTTTCCTTTTGGTTGAGCAGATTTGAAACAGTCTTTTTGTAGAATCTGCAAGTGGATATATGAAATCTTTTCGTCCAGTGTGAGAGAAAGGAAATATCAACTCATAAAAACTAGGCAGAAGATCCTGAACAAATTCTTAGTGATACATGCATTCAAGTGAAAAGGTGAACCATGCTTTTTATCCAGCAGTTTTGAAACACTCTGTTTGAAGATTCTGCAAGTGGACATTTGGAGCGATTGGAGGCCTATGTTGAAAAAGGAAATACGTTCACATGAAAGATACCGAAAAGCATTCTGTGAAATTTCTTTGTGATGTGTGCATTCTTCTCACACTGTTGAAGCTTTCTTTTGGTTGAGCAGACTTGAAGCTTTCCTTTTGGAGAATCTGCAATTGGATATTTGAGATCTTTACGTCCAATGGGGAACCGGATTTATCTTCACATATAAACTAGACGGAAGCCTTCTGAGCAACTTCTTAGTGATGCGTGTATTCCACTCACAGAGTTGAACCTTTCTTTTGATTGAGCAGTTTTGAAACACTTTTTGTCGTGAATCTGCAAGGTTACAATTGGAGAGCTTTGAGACCTATGCTCAAAAAGGAAATATCTTCACATTAATACTACACAGAACAATTTTGCAAAATTTTATTGTGTTGTGTGCGTTCATCTCCCAGAGGTGAAGCTATCTTTTTGTTGAGAATATATGAAAGAGGCTTTATGGAGAGTCTGCAAGTGAATATTTGTGATCTTTGCGTCCAATGTGGGAAAAGGAAATATCTTCACTTAAAAACTACACATAAGCATTCTGAGCAACTTCTTAGTGATATGTGCATTCAAGTCACAGAGTCAGACATTTCTGTTGATTCAGCTGTTTTGAAACACGGTGTTTTTAAAAATCTGCATGTGGGCATTTGGAGTGCTTTGAGGGCTATGATAAAAAGGGAAATATCTTCACATAAAAACTTTACAGAATAATTCTGCAAAATTTATTTGTGATGTGTGCTTTCGTCTCACAGAATTATGGCTCTCTTTTGGTTGAGCAGATTTGAAAGTGTCTTTTTCTACAATCTGCAAGTGGATGTTTGAGATCTTTTCTTCCAATGCATGAAAAGGAATTATCCTCACTTAGAAACTAGACAGAAGCATTCTGAGCAACTCTTTTTGGATGTGTGCATTCATCTCATGGAGGTGAGCCTTTCTTTTGCTTGAAGAGGTTTGAAACTCTCTGTATAAAGTATCTGCAACTGGAAATTTGGAGTGCTTTGAGGCCTATGGTGAAAAAGGAAATATATTCTTATGAAATCTAAAGTGAAGCATCCTGCGAAACTAGTTTATGATGTGTGCATTCATCTCAGAAAGTTGAAGCTTTCTTGTTTTTGAGCAGATTTGAAACAGTCTTTTTGTAGACTCTGTAACAGCATATTTGAGATCATTTCGTCCAATGCAGGAAAAGGAAATATCTTCACATAAAAACCGGACGGAAGCATTCTGAGCAACTTCTTAATGATATGTGCATTCAACTCAGAGAATTGAACCATTCTTTTGATTGATCAGTTTTGAAACACTCTTTGAAGAATCTGCAAGAGGACATTTGTAGGGCCTTGAGACCTATGGTGAAAAAGGAAATATCTTCACATAAAAACCAAACAGTAGCACTCTGCAAAATTTCTCTGGGATGTGTGCATTCTTCTCTGAGTTGAAGCTTTTCTTTTTGGTTGAGCAGATTTGAAACATTTTCTTGTAGAATCTGCAAGTGGTTATTTGAGATCTTTTCATCCAATGTGGGAAAATGAAATATCTTCACATAAAAACTAGACAGAAGCATTCTGAGCAACTTCTTGGTGATGTGGGCATTCAACTCTCAGAGTTGAAGCATTCCTTTGGTTGATCAGATTTGAAATACTCCTTTTGTACCATCTGCAAGTGGATATTTGAGATCTTTTCATCCAATGCTGAAAACGAAATATGTTCACTTAAAAACTAAACTGAAGCATTCTGTGCAAATTCTTAGTGATGGGTGCATTCAACTCACAGAGTTGAGCCTTTCTTTTGATTGAGCAGTTTGGAAACTCTCTGTTTGAAGCATCTGCAAATGGGCATTTGGAGTGCTTTGTGGCCTATGGTGGAAAATGATATATCTTCACCAAAATGATACACGGGAAAATTTTGCGAAATTTCCTTGTGATGTGTGCCTTCATCTCACATAGAGGAAGCTTTCTTTTGGTTAAGCAGATATGAAACAGTCTTTTTCTAGATTCTGCCAGTGCAAATTTGCAAACTTTTCTTCCAATGCGGTGAAAGGAATTATCTCCACATAAAACCTAGAGAGAAGCATTCTGAAAAACTTCTTAGTGATATGTGCATTCCACTCACAGAGTTGAAACTTTCTTTTGATGGAGAAGTTTTGAAACAATCTGAAGAATCCGGAAGTGGATATTTGGAATGCTTTGAGGCCTATGGTGAAAAATTAAATATCTTCATGTGAAAAGTACTCAGAAGCATTCTGCGAAATTACTATGTGATGTATGCCTTCATCTCACAGAGTTCAAGTTTCCTTTTGGTTGAGCAGATTTGGAACAGTCTTTTTGTAGAATCTGCAAGTGGATATATGAGATCTTTTCGTCCAGTGTGAGAAAAAGGAAATATCATCTCATAAAAACTAGGCAGAAGATCCTGAACAAATTCTTAGTGATACATGCATTTAAGTAAATAGGTGAACCATGCTTTTGATCCAGCAGTTTTGAAACACTCTGTTTGAAGAATCTGCAAGTGGACATTTGGAGCGATTTGAGGCCTATGTTGAAAAAGGAAATACGTTCACTTGAAAGATACCGAAAAGCATTCTGTGAAATTTCTTTGTGATGTGTGCATTCTTCTCACACTGTTGAAGCTTTCTTTTGGTTGAGCAGACTTGAAGCTTTCCTTTGGGAGAATCTGCAATTGGATATTTGAGATCTTTACGTCCAATGGGGAACCGGATTTATCTTCACATAAAAACTAGACGGAAGCCTTCTTAGCAACTTCTTAGTGATGCGTGTATTCCACTCACAGAGTTGAACCATTCTTTTGATTGAGCAGTTTTGAAACACTTTTTGTCAAGAATCTTCAAGGTTACAATTGGAGAGCTTTGAGACCTATGCTCAAAAAGGAAATATCTTCACATTAATACTACACAGAACCATTTTGCAAAATTTTATTGTGTTGTGTGAGTTCATCTCCCAGAGGTGAAGCTATCTTTTTGTTGAGCATATATGAAAGAGGCTTTATGGAGAGTCTGCAAGTGAATATTTGTGATCTTTGCGTCCAATGGGAGAAAAGGAAATATCTTCACTTAAAAACTACACATAAGCATTCTGAGCAACTTCTTAGTGATATATGCATTCAAGTCACAGAGTCGGACATTTCTTTTGATTCAGCTGTTTTGAAACACGGTGTTTGAATAATCTGCAAGGGGGCATTTGGAGTGCTTTGAGGGCTATGATGTAAAAGGAAATATCTTCACATAAAAACTACACAGAATAGTTCTGCGAAATTTCCTTGTGATGTGTGCATACATATCACATAGTGGAAGCTTTCTTTTGGTTAAGCATATATGAAACAGTCTTTTTCTAGATTCTGCCAGTGCAAATTTGAAATCTTTTTGACCAATGCGGGGAAAGGAATTATCTTCACATACAACCTAGAGAGAAGCATTCTGAACAACTTCTTAGTGATATGTGCCTTCAACTCACAGAGTTGAAACTTTCTTTCGAAGGAGCAGTTTTGAAACACTCTGAAGAATCTGCAAGTGAACATTTGGTATGCTTTGAGGCCTATGGTGAAAAAGGAATAATCTTCCCATGAAAAGTACTCGGAAGCATTCTGCGAAATTACTTTGGGATGTATGCATTCATCTCACAGAGTTCAAGTTTCTTTATGGTTGAGCAGATTTGAAACAGTCTTTTTGTAGAATCTGCAAATGGATATCTGCGTTATTTTCGTCCAATGCGCGAATAAGAAATATCATCTCATAAAAACTAGGCAGGAGCATCCTGATCAACTTCTTAGTGATGTATGCTTTCAAATAACAAGGTGAACTTTGCTTTTGATCCAGCAGTTTTGAAACATGGTGTTTCAAGAATCTTCAAGTGGGCATTTGGTGTGCTTTGAGGGCTATGTTAAAAAGGGAAATATCTTCACATAAAAACTATACAGAATAATTCTGCGAAATTTATTTGTGATGTGTGCATTCGTCTCACAGAATTAAGGCTCTCTTTTGGTTGAGCAGATTTGAAAGTGTCTTTTTCTACAATCTGCAAGTGGATGTTTGAGATCTTTTCTTCCAATGCATGAAAAGGAATTATCCTCACTTAGAAACTAGACAGAAGCACTCTGAGCAACTCTTTTTGGATGTGTGCATTCATCTCATGGAGGTGAGCATTTCTTTTGCTTGAACAGTTTTGAAACTCTCTGTTTAAAGTATCTGCAACTTGACATTTGGAGTGCTTTGAGGCCTATGGTGAAAAAGGAAATATATTCTTATGAAATCTAAAGTGAAGCATCCTGCGAAATTAGTTTATGATGTGTGCCTTCATCTCAGAGAGTTGAAGCTTTCTTGTTTTTGAGCAGATTTGAAACAGTCTTTTTGTAGACTCTGTAACAGCATATTTGAGATCATTTCGTCCAATGCAGGAAAAGGAAATATCTTAACATAAAAACCGGACGGAAGCATTCTGAGCAACTTCTTAATGATATGTGCATTCAACTCAGAGAATTGAACCATTCTTTTGATTGATCAGTTTTGAAACACTCTTTGAAGAATCTCCAAGGGGACATTTGGAGGGCTTTGAGACCTATGGTGAAAAAGGAAATATCTTCACATAAAAACCAAACAGTAGCACTCTGCGAAATTTCTCTGGGATGTGTGCATTCTTCTCTGAGTTGAAGCTTTTCTTTTTGGTTGAGCAGATTTGAAACCTTTTCTTGAACAATCTGCAAGTGGTTATTTGAGATCTTTTCGTCCAATGTGGGAAAAGGAAATATCTTCACATAAAAACTAGACAGAAGCATTCTGAGCAACTACTTGGTGATGTGGGCATTCAACTCTCAGATTTGAAGCTTTCCTTTGGCTGAACAGATTTGAAATACTCCTTTTGTACCATCTGCAAGTGGATATTTGAGATCTTTTCATCCAATGCTGAAAAGGAAATATCTTCACTTAAAAACTAAACTGAAGCATTCTGAGCAACTTCCTCATGATGGGTGCATTCAACTCACAGAGTTGAGCCTTTCTGTTGATTGAGCAGTTTTGAAACTCTCTGTTTGAAGCATCTGCAAATGGGCATTTGGACTGCTTTGTGGCCTATGTTGGAAAATGGTATATCTTCACCAAAATGATACACGGGATCATCTTGCGAAATTCCCTTGTGATGTGTGCCGTCATCTCACATAGTGGAAGCTTTCTTTTGCTTAAGCCGATATAAAACAGTCTTTTTATAGATTCTGCCAGTGCAAATTTGAAATCTTTTCTTCCAATGCGGTGAAAGGAATTATCTTCACATAAAACCTAGAGAGAAGCATTCTGAACAACTCCTTAGTGATATGTGCATTCCACTCACAGAGTTGAAACTTTCTTTTGATGGAGCAGTTTTGAAACAATCTGAAGAATCTGGAAGTGGACATTTGGAATGCTTTGAGGCCTATGGTGAAAAATTAAATATCTTCAGGTGAAAAGCACTCAGAAGCATTCTGCGAAATTACTTTGTGATGTATGCATTCATCTCACAGAGTTCAAGTTTCCTTTTGGTTGAGCAGATTTGAAACAGTCTTTTTGTAGAATCTGCAAGTGGATATATGAAATCTTTTCGTCCAGTGTGAGAGAAAGGAAATATCAACTCATAAAAACTAGGCAGAAGATCCTGAACAAATTCTTAGTGATACATGCATTCAAGTGAAAAGGTGAACCATGCTTTTTATCCAGCAGTTTTGAAACACTCTGTTTGAAGATTCTGCAAGTGGACATTTGGAGCGATTGGAGGCCTATGTTGAAAAAGGAAATACGTTCACATGAAAGATACCGAAAAGCATTCTGTGAAATTTCTTTGTGATGTGTGCATTCTTCTCACACTGTTGAAGCTTTCTTTTGGTTGAGCAGACTTGAAGCTTTCCTTTTGGAGAATCTGCAATTGGATATTTGAGATCTTTACGTCCAATGGGGAACCGGATTTATCTTCACATATAAACTAGACGGAAGCCTTCTGAGCAACTTCTTAGTGATGCGTGTATTCCACTCACAGAGTTGAACCTTTCTTTTGATTGAGCAGTTTTGAAACACTTTTTGTCGTGAATCTGCAAGGTTACAATTGGAGAGCTTTGAGACCTATGCTCAAAAAGGAAATATCTTCACATTAATACTACACAGAACAATTTTGCAAAATTTTATTGTGTTGTGTGCGTTCATCTCCCAGAGGTGAAGCTATCTTTTTGTTGAGAATATATGAAAGAGGCTTTATGGAGAGTCTGCAAGTGAATATTTGTGATCTTTGCGTCCAATGTGGGAAAAGGAAATATCTTCACTTAAAAACTACACATAAGCATTCTGAGCAACTTCTTAGTGATATGTGCATTCAAGTCACAGAGTCAGACATTTCTGTTGATTCAGCTGTTTTGAAACACGGTGTTTTTAAAAATCTGCATGTGGGCATTTGGAGTGCTTTGAGGGCTATGATAAAAAGGGAAATATCTTCACATAAAAACTTTACAGAATAATTCTGCAAAATTTATTTGTGATGTGTGCTTTCGTCTCACAGAATTATGGCTCTCTTTTGGTTGAGCAGATTTGAAAGTGTCTTTTTCTACAATCTGCAAGTGGATGTTTGAGATCTTTTCTTCCAATGCATGAAAAGGAATTATCCTCACTTAGAAACTAGACAGAAGCATTCTGAGCAACTCTTTTTGGATGTGTGCATTCATCTCATGGAGGTGAGCCTTTCTTTTGCTTGAAGAGGTTTGAAACTCTCTGTATAAAGTATCTGCAACTGGAAATTTGGAGTGCTTTGAGGCCTATGGTGAAAAAGGAAATATATTCTTATGAAATCTAAAGTGAAGCATCCTGCGAAACTAGTTTATGATGTGTGCATTCATCTCAGAAAGTTGAAGCTTTCTTGTTTTTGAGCAGATTTGAAACAGTCTTTTTGTAGACTCTGTAACAGCATATTTGAGATCATTTCGTCCAATGCAGGAAAAGGAAATATCTTCACATAAAAACCGGACGGAAGCATTCTGAGCAACTTCTTAATGATATGTGCATTCAACTCAGAGAATTGAACCATTCTTTTGATTGATCAGTTTTGAAACACTCTTTGAAGAATCTGCAAGAGGACATTTGTAGGGCCTTGAGACCTATGGTGAAAAAGGAAATATCTTCACATAAAAACCAAACAGTAGCACTCTGCAAAATTTCTCTGGGATGTGTGCATTCTTCTCTGAGTTGAAGCTTTTCTTTTTGGTTGAGCAGATTTGAAACATTTTCTTGTAGAATCTGCAAGTGGTTATTTGAGATCTTTTCATCCAATGTGGGAAAATGAAATATCTTCACATAAAAACTAGACAGAAGCATTCTGAGCAACTTCTTGGTGATGTGGGCATTCAACTCTCAGAGTTGAAGCATTCCTTTGGTTGATCAGATTTGAAATACTCCTTTTGTACCATCTGCAAGTGGATATTTGAGATCTTTTCATCCAATGCTGAAAACGAAATATGTTCACTTAAAAACTAAACTGAAGCATTCTGTGCAAATTCTTAGTGATGGGTGCATTCAACTCACAGAGTTGAGCCTTTCTTTTGATTGAGCAGTTTGGAAACTCTCTGTTTGAAGCATCTGCAAATGGGCATTTGGAGTGCTTTGTGGCCTATGGTGGAAAATGATATATCTTCACCAAAATGATACACGGGAAAATTTTGCGAAATTTCCTTGTGATGTGTGCCTTCATCTCACATAGAGGAAGCTTTCTTTTGGTTAAGCAGATATGAAACAGTCTTTTTCTAGATTCTGCCAGTGCAAATTTGCAAACTTTTCTTCCAATGCGGTGAAAGGAATTATCTCCACATAAAACCTAGAGAGAAGCATTCTGAAAAACTTCTTAGTGATATGTGCATTCCACTCACAGAGTTGAAACTTTCTTTTGATGGAGAAGTTTTGAAACAATCTGAAGAATCCGGAAGTGGATATTTGGAATGCTTTGAGGCCTATGGTGAAAAATTAAATATCTTCATGTGAAAAGTACTCAGAAGCATTCTGCGAAATTACTATGTGATGTATGCCTTCATCTCACAGAGTTCAAGTTTCCTTTTGGTTGAGCAGATTTGGAACAGTCTTTTTGTAGAATCTGCAAGTGGATATATGAGATCTTTTCGTCCAGTGTGAGAAAAAGGAAATATCAACTCATAAAAACTAGGCAGAAGATCCTGAACAAATTCTTAGTGATACATGCATTTAAGTAAATAGGTGAACCATGCTTTTGATCCAGCAGTTTTGAAACACTCTGTTTGAAGAATCTGCAAGTGGACATTTGGAGCGATTTGAGGCCTATGTTGAAAAAGGAAATACGTTCACTTGAAAGATACCGAAAAGCATTCTGTGAAATTTCTTTGTGATGTGTGCATTCTTCTCACACTGTTGAAGCTTTCTTTTGGTTGAGCAGACTTGAAGCTTTCCTTTGGGAGAATCTGCAATTGGATATTTGAGATCTTTACGTCCAATGGGGAACCGGATTTATCTTCACATAAAAACTAGACGGAAGCCTTCTTAGCAACTTCTTAGTGATGCGTGTATTCCACTCACAGAGTTGAACCATTCTTTTGATTGAGCAGTTTTGAAACACTTTTTGTCAAGAATCTTCAAGGTTACAATTGGAGAGCTTTGAGACCTATGCTCAAAAAGGAAATATCTTCACATTAATACTACACAGAACCATTTTGCAAAATTTTATTGTGTTGTGTGAGTTCATCTCCCAGAGGTGAAGCTATCTTTTTGTTGAGCATATATGAAAGAGGCTTTATGGAGAGTCTGCAAGTGAATATTTGTGATCTTTGCGTCCAATGGGAGAAAAGGAAATATCTTCACTTAAAAACTACACATAAGCATTCTGAGCAACTTCTTAGTGATATATGCATTCAAGTCACAGAGTCGGACATTTCTTTTGATTCAGCTGTTTTGAAACACGGTGTTTGAATAATCTGCAAGGGGGCATTTGGAGTGCTTTGAGGGCTATGATGTAAAAGGAAATATCTTCACATAAAAACTACACAGAATAGTTCTGCGAAATTTCCTTGTGATGTGTGCATACATATCACATAGTGGAAGCTTTCTTTTGGTTAAGCATATATGAAACAGTCTTTTTCTAGATTCTGCCAGTGCAAATTTGAAATCTTTTTGACCAATGCGGGGAAAGGAATTATCTTCACATACAACCTAGAGAGAAGCATTCTGAACAACTTCTTAGTGATATGTGCCTTCAACTCACAGAGTTGAAACTTTCTTTCGAAGGAGCAGTTTTGAAACACTCTGAAGAATCTGCAAGTGAACATTTGGTATGCTTTGAGGCCTATGGTGAAAAAGGAATAATCTTCCCATGAAAAGTACTCGGAAGCATTCTGCGAAATTACTTTGGGATGTATGCATTCATCTCACAGAGTTCAAGTTTCTTTATGGTTGAGCAGATTTGAAACAGTCTTTTTGTAGAATCTGCAAATGGATATCTGCGTTATTTTCGTCCAATGCGCGAATAAGAAATATCATCTCATAAAAACTAGGCAGGAGCATCCTGATCAACTTCTTAGTGATGTATGCTTTCAAATAACAAGGTGAACTTTGCTTTTGATCCAGCAGTTTTGAAACACGGTGTTTGAAGAATCTTCAAGTGGGCATTTGGTGTGCTTTGAGGGCTATGTTAAAAAGGGAAATATCTTCACATAAAAACTATACAGAATAATTCTGCGAAATTTATTTGTGATGTGTGCATTCGTCTCACAGAATTAAGGCTCTCTTTTGGTTGAGCAGATTTGAAAGTGTCTTTTTCTACAATCTGCAAGTGGATGTTTGAGATCTTTTCTTCCAATGCATGAAAAGGAATTATCCTCACTTAGAAACTAGACAGAAGCACTCTGAGCAACTCTTTTTGGATGTGTGCATTCATCTCATGGAGGTGAGCATTTCTTTTGCTTGAACAGTTTTGAAACTCTCTGTTTAAAGTATCTGCAACTTGACATTTGGAGTGCTTTGAGGCCTATGGTGAAAAAGGAAATATATTCTTATGAAATCTAAAGTGAAGCATCCTGCGAAATTAGTTTATGATGTGTGCATTCATCTCAGAGAGTTGAAGCTTTCTTGTTTTTGAGCAGATTTGAAACAGTCTTTTTGTAGACTCTGTAACAGCATATTTGAGATCATTTCGTCCAATGCAGGAAAAGGAAATATCTTAACATAAAAACCGGACGGAAGCATTCTGAGCAACTTCTTAATGATATGTGCATTCAACTCAGAGAATTGAACCATTCTTTTGATTGATCAGTTTTGAAACACTCTTTGAAGAATCTCCAAGGGGACATTTGGAGGGCTTTGAGACCTATGGTGAAAAAGGAAATATCTTCACATAAAAACCAAACAGTAGCACTCTGCGAAATTTCTCTGGGATGTGTGCATTCTTCTCTGAGTTGAAGCTTTTCTTTTTGGTTGAGCAGATTTGAAACCTTTTCTTGAACAATCTGCAAGTGGTTATTTGAGATCTTTTCGTCCAATGTGGGAAAAGGAAATATCTTCACATAAAAACTAGACAGAAGCATTCTGAGCAACTACTTGGTGATGTGGGCATTCAACTCTCAGATTTGAAGCTTTCCTTTGGCTGAACAGATTTGAAATACTCCTTTTGTACCATCTGCAAGTGGATATTTGAGATCTTTTCATCCAATGCTGAAAAGGAAATATCTTCACTTAAAAACTAAACTGAAGCATTCTGAGCAACTTCTTAGTGATGGGTGCATTCAACTCACAGAGTTGAGCATTTCTTTTGATTGAGCAGTTTTGAAACTCTCTGTTTGAAGCATCTGCAAATGGGCATTTGGAGTGCTTTGTGGCCTATGGTGGAAAATGATATATCTTCACCAAAATGATACACGGGAATATCTTGCGAAATTTCCTTGTGATGTGTGCCTTCATCTCACATAGTGGAAGCTTTCTTTTGGTTAAGCAGATATGAAACAGTCTTTTTCTAGATTCTGCCAGTGCAAATTTGAAATCGTTTCTTCCAATGCGGTGAAAGGAATTATCTTCACATAAAACCTAGAGAGAAGCATTCTGAACAACTTCTTAGTGATATGTGCATTCCACTCACAGAGTTGAAACTTTATTTTGATGGAGCAGTTTTGAAACAATCTGAAGAATCCGGAAGTGGATATTTGGAATGCTTTGAGGCCTATGGTGAAAAATTAAATATCTTCATGTGAAAAGTACTCAGAAGCATTCTGCGAAATTACTTTGTGATGTATGCATTCATCTCACAGAGTTCAAGTTTCCTTTTGGTTGAGCAGATTTGGAACAGTCTTTTTGTAGAATCTGCAAGTGGATATATGAGATCTTTTCGTCCAGTGTGAGAAAAAGGAAATATCATCTCATAAAAACTAGGCAGAAGATCCTGAATAAATTCTTAGTGATACATGCATTCAAGTAAATAGGTGAACCATGCTTTTGATCCAGCAGTTTTGAAACACTCTGTTTGAAGAATCTGCAAGTGGACATTTGGAGAGATTTGAGGCCTATGTTGAAAAAGGAAATACGTTCACATGAAAGATAACGAAAACCATTCTGTGAAATTTCTTTGTGATGTGTGCATTCTTCTCACACTGTTGAAGCTTTCTTTTGGTTGAGCAGACTTGAAGCTTTCCTTTGGGAGAATCTGCAATTGGATATTTGAGATCTTTACGTCCAATGGGGAACCGGATTTATCTTCACATAAAAACTAGACGGAAGCCTTCTGAGCAACTTCTTAGTGATGCGTGTATTCCACTCACAGAGTTGAACCATTCTTTTGATTGAGCAGTTTTGAAACACTTTTTGTCAAGAATCTTCAAGGTTACAATTGGAGGGCTTTGAGACCTATGCTCAAAAAGGAAATATCTTCACATTAATACTACACAGAACCATTTTGCAAAATTTTATTGTGTTGTGTGAGTTCATCTCCCAGAGGTGAAGCTATCTTTTTGTTGAGCATATATGAAAGAGGCTTTATGGAGAGTCTGCAAGTGAATATTTGTGATCTTTGCGTCCAATGGGAGAAAAGGAAATATCTTCACTTAAAAACTACACATAAGCATTCTGAGCAACTTCTTAGTGATATATGCATTCAAGTCACAGAGTCGGACATTTCTTTTGATTCAGCTGTTTTGAAACACGGTGTTTGAATAATCTGCAAGGGGGCATTTGGAGTGCTTTGAGGGCTATGATGTAAAAGGAAATATCTTCACATAAAAACTACACAGAATAGTTCTGCGAAATTTCCTTGTGATGTGTGCATACATATCACATAGTGGAAGCTTTCTTTTGGTTAAGCATATATGAAACAGTCTTTTTCTAGATTCTGCCAGTGCAAATTTGAAATCTTTTTGACCAATGCGGGGAAAGGAATTATCTTCACATACAACCTAGAGAGAAGCATTCTGAACAACTTCTTAGTGATATGTGCCTTCAACTCACAGAGTTGAAACTTTCTTTCGAAGGAGCAGTTTTGAAACACTCTGAAGAATCTGCAAGTGAACATTTGGTATGCTTTGAGGCCTATGGTGAAAAAGGAATAATCTTCCCATGAAAAGTACTCGGAAGCATTCTGCGAAATTACTTTGGGATGTATGCATTCATCTCACAGAGTTCAAGTTTCTTTATGGTTGAGCAGATTTGAAACAGTCTTTTTGTAGAATCTGCAAATGGATATCTGCGTTATTTTCGTCCAATGCGCGAATAAGAAATATCATCTCATAAAAACTAGGCAGGAGCATCCTGATCAACTTCTTAGTGATGTATGCTTTCAAATAACAAGGTGAACTTTGCTTTTGATCCAGCAGTTTTGAAACACGGTGTTTGAAGAATCTTCAAGTGGGCATTTGGTGTGCTTTGAGGGCTATGTTAAAAAGGGAAATATCTTCACATAAAAACTATACAGAATAATTCTGCGAAATTTATTTGTGATGTGTGCATTCGTCTCACAGAATTAAGGCTCTCTTTTGGTTGAGCAGATTTGAAAGTGTCTTTTTCTACAATCTGCAAGTGGATGTTTGAGATCTTTTCTTCCAATGCATGAAAAGGAATTATCCTCACTTAGAAACTAGACAGAAGCACTCTGAGCAACTCTTTTTGGATGTGTGCATTCATCTCATGGAGGTGAGCATTTCTTTTGCTTGAACAGTTTTGAAACTCTCTGTTTAAAGTATCTGCAACTTGACATTTGGAGTGCTTTGAGGCCTATGGTGAAAAAGGAAATATATTCTTATGAAATCTAAAGTGAAGCATCCTGCGAAATTAGTTTATGATGTGTGCATTCATCTCAGAGAGTTGAAGCTTTCTTGTTTTTGAGCAGATTTGAAACAGTCTTTTTGTAGACTCTGTAACAGCATATTTGAGATCATTTCGTCCAATGCAGGAAAAGGAAATATCTTAACATAAAAACCGGACGGAAGCATTCTGAGCAACTTCTTAATGATATGTGCATTCAACTCAGAGAATTGAACCATTCTTTTGATTGATCAGTTTTGAAACACTCTTTGAAGAATCTCCAAGGGGACATTTGGAGGGCTTTGAGACCTATGGTGAAAAAGGAAATATCTTCACATAAAAACCAAACAGTAGCACTCTGCAAAATTTCTCTGGGATGTGTGCATTCTTCTCTGAGTTGAAGCTTTTCTTTTTGGTTGAGCAGATTTGAAACCTTTTCTTGAACAATCTGCAAGTGGTTATTTGAGATCTTTTCGTCCAATGTGGGAAAAGGAAATATCTTCACATAAAAACTAGACAGAAGCATTCTGAGCAACTACTTGGTGATGTGGGCATTCAACTCTCAGATTTGAAGCTTTCCTTTGGCTGAACAGATTTGAAATACTCCTTTTGTACCATCTGCAAGTGGATATTTGAGATCTTTTCATCCAATGCTGAAAAGGAAATATCTTCACTTAAAAACTAAACTGAAGCATTCTGAGCAACTTCTTAGTGATGGGTGCATTCAACTCACAGAGTTGAGCATTTCTTTTGATTGAGCAGTTTTGAAACTCTCTGTTTGAAGCATCTGCAAATGGGCATTTGGAGTGCTTTGTGGCCTATGGTGGAAAATGATATATCTTCACCAAAATGATACACGGGAATATCTTGCGAAATTTCCTTGTGATGTGTGCCTTCATCTCACATAGTGGAAGCTTTCTTTTGGTTAAGCAGATATGAAACAGTCTTTTTCTAGATTCTGCCAGTGCAAATTTGAAATCGTTTCTTCCAATGCGGTGAAAGGAATTATCTTCACATAAAACCTAGAGAGAAGCATTCTGAACAACTTCTTAGTGATATGTGCATTCCACTCACAGAGTTGAAACTTTATTTTGATGGAGCAGTTTTGAAACAATCTGAAGAATCCGGAAGTGGATATTTGGAATGCTTTGAGGCCTATGGTGAAAAATTAAATATCTTCATGTGAAAAGTACTCAGAAGCATTCTGCGAAATTACTTTGTGATGTATGCATTCATCTCACAGAGTTCAAGTTTCCTTTTGGTTGAGCAGATTTGGAACAGTCTTTTTGTAGAATCTGCAAGTGGATATATGAGATCTTTTCGTCCAGTGTGAGAAAAAGGAAATATCATCTCATAAAAACTAGGCAGAAGATCCTGAATAAATTCTTAGTGATACATGCATTCAAGTAAATAGGTGAACCATGCTTTTGATCCAGCAGTTTTGAAACACTCTGTTTGAAGAATCTGCAAGTGGACATTTGGAGAGATTTGAGGCCTATGTTGAAAAAGGAAATACGTTCACATGAAAGATAACGAAAAGCATTCTGTGAAATTTCTTTGTGATGTGTGCATTCTTCTCACACTGTTGAAGCTTTCTTTTGGTTGAGCAGACTTGAAGCTTTCCTTTGGGAGTATCTGCAATTGGATATTTGAGATCTTTACGTCCAATGGGGAACCGGATTTATCTTCATATAAAAACTAGATGGAAGCCTTCTGAGCAACTTCTTAGTGATGCGTGTATTCCACTCACAGAGTTGAACCATTCTTTTGATTGAGCAGGTTTGAAACACTTTTTGTCAAGAATCTTCAAGGTTACAATTGGAGAGCTTTGAGACCTATGCTCAAAAAGGAAATATCTTCACATTAATACTACACAGAACCATTTTGCAAAAATTTATTGTGTTGTGTGAGTTCATCTCCCAGAGGTGAAGCTATCTTTTTGTTGAGCATATATGAAAGAGGCTTTATGGAGTGTCTGCAAGTGAATATTTGTGATCTTTGCGTCCAATGTGAGAAAAGGAAATATCTTCACTTAAAAACTACACATAAGCATTCTGAGCAACTTCTTAATGATATGTGCATTCAAGTCACAGAGTCGGACATTTCTTTTGATTCAGCTGTTTTGAAACACGGTGTTTGAATAATCTGCAAGGGGGCATTTGGAGTGCTTTGAGGGCTATGATGTAAAAGGAAATATCTTCACATAAAAACTACACAGAATAGTTCTGCGAAATTTCCTTGTGATGTGTGCATACATCTCACATAGTGGAAGCTTTCTTTTGGTTAAGCATATATGAAACAGTCTTTTTCTAGATTCTGCCAGTGCAAATTTGAAATCTTTTTGACCAATGCGGGGAAAGGAATTATCTTCACATACAACCTAGAGAGAAGCATTCTGAACAACTTCTTAGTGATATGTGCCTTCAACTCACAGAGTTGAAACTTTCTTTCGAAGGAGCAGTTTTGAAACACTCTGAAGAATCTGCAAGTGAACATTTGGTATGCTTTGAGGCCTATGGTGAAAAAGGAATAATCTTCCCATGAAAAGTACTCGGAAGCATTCTGCGAAATTACTTTGGGATGTATGCATTCATCTCACAGAGTTCAAGTTTCTTTATGGTTGAGCAGATTTGAAACAGTCTTTTTGTAGAATCTGCAAATGGATATCTGCGTTATTTTCGTCCAATGCGCGAATAAGAAATATCATATCATAAAAACTAGGCAGGAGCATCCTGAACAACTTCTTAGTGATGTATGCTTTCAAATAACAAGGTGAACTTTGCTTTTGATCCAGCAGTTTTGAAACACGGTGTTTGAAGAATCTGCAAGTGGGCATTTGGAGTGCTTTGAGGGCTATGATAAAAAGGGAAATATCTTCACATAAAAACTTTACAGAATAATTCTGCGAAATTTATTTGTGATGTGTGCATTCGTCTCACAGAATTAAGGCTCTCTTTTGGTTGAGCAGATTTGAAAGTGTCTTTTTCTACAATCTGCAAGAGGATGTTTGAGATCTTTTCTTCCAATGCATGAAAAGGAATTATCCTCACTTAGAAACTAGACAGAAGCATTCTGAGCAACTCTTTTTGGATGTGTGCATTCATCTCATGGAGGTGAGCATTTCTTTTGCTTGAACAGTTTTGAAACTCTCTGTTTAAAGTATCTGCAACTTGACATTTGGAGTGCTTTGAGGCCTATGGTGAAAAAGGAAATATATTCTTATGAAATCTAAAGTGAAGCATCCTGCGAAATTAGTTTATGATGTGTGCATTCATCTCAGAGAGTTGAAGCTTTCTTGTTTTTGAGCAGATTTGAAACAGTCTTTTTGTAGACTCTGTAACAGCATATTTGAGATCATTTCGTTCAATGCAGGAAAAGGAAATATCTTAACATAAAAACCGGACGGAAGCATTCTGAGCAACTTCTTAATGATATGTGCATTCAACTCAGAGAATTGAACCATTCTTTTGATTGATCAGTTTTGAAACACTCTTTGAAGAATCTCCAAGAGGACATTTGGAGGGCTTTGAGACCTATGGTGAAAAAGGAAATATCTTCACATAAAAACCAAACAGTAGCACTCTGCAAAATTTCTCTGGGATGTGTGCATTCTTCTCTGAGTTGAAGCTTTTCTTTTTGGTTGAGCAGATTTGAAACCTTTTCTTGAACAATCTGCAAGTGGTTATTTGAGATCTTTTCGTCCAATGTGGGAAAAGGAAATATCTTCACATAAAAACTAGACAGAAGCATTCTGAGCAACTACTTGGTGATGTGGGCATTCAACTCTCAGATTTGAAGCTTTCCTTTGGCTGAACAGATTTGAAATACTCCTTTTGTACCATCTGCAAGTGGATATTTGAGATCTTTTCATCCAATGCTGAAAAGGAAATATCTTCACTTAAAAACTAAACTGAAGCATTCTGAGCAACTTCTTAGTGATGGGTGCATTCAACTCACAGAGTTGAGCATTTCTTTTGATTGAGCAGTTTTGAAACTCTCTGTTTGAAGCATCTGCAAATGGGCATTTGGAGTGCTTTGTGGCCTATGGTGGAAAATGATATATCTTCACCAAAATGATACACGGGAATATCTTGCGAAATTTCCTTGTGATGTGTGCCTTCATCTCACATAGTGGAAGCTTTCTTTTGGTTAAGCAGATATGAAACAGTCTTTTTCTAGATTCTGCCAGTGCAAATTTGAAATCGTTTCTTCCAATGCGGTGAAAGGAATTACCTTCACATAAAACCTAGAGAGAAGCATTCTGAACAACTTCTTAGTGATATGTGCATTCCACTCACAGAGTTGAAACTTTCTTTTGATGGAGCAGTTTTGAAACAATCTGAAGAATCCGGAAGTGGATATTTGGAATGCTTTGAGGCCTATGGTGAAAAATTAAATATCTTCATGTGAAAAGTACTCAGAAGCATTCTGCGAAATTACTTTGTGATGTATGCATTCATCTCACAGAGTTCAAGTTTCCTTTTGGTTGAGCAGATTTGGAACAGTCTTTTTGTAGAATCTGCAAGTGGATATATGAGATCTTTTCGTCCAGTGTGAGAAAAAGGAAATATCATCTCATAAAAACTAGGCCGAAGATCCTGAATAAATTCTTAGTGATACATGCATTCAAGTAAATAGGTGAACCATGCTTTTGATCCAGCCGTTTTGAAACACTCTGTTTGAAGAATCTGCAAGTGGACATTTGGAGCGATTTGAGGCCTATGTTGAAAAAGGAAATACGTTCACATGAAAGATACCGAAAAGCATTCTGTGAAATTTCTTTGTGATGTGTGCATTCTTCTCACACTGTTGAAGCTTTCTTTTGGTTGAGCAGACTTGAATCTTTCCTTTGGGAGTATCTGCAATTGGATATTTGAGATCTTTACGTCCAATGGGGAACCGGATTTATCTTCACATAAAAACTAGACGGAAGCCTTCTGAGCAACTTCTTAGTGATGGGTGTATTCCACTCACAGAGTTGAACCATTCTTTTGATTGAGCAGTTTTGAAACAATTTTTGTCAAGAATCTGCAAGGTTACAATTGGAGAGCTTTGAGACCTATGCTCAAAAAGGAAATATCTTCACATTAATACTACACAGAACCATTTTGCAAAATTTTATTGTGTTGTGTGAGTTCATCTCCCAGAGGTGAAGCTATCTTTTTGTTGAGCATATATGAAAGAGGCTTTATGGAGAGTCTGCAAGTGAATATTTGTGATATTTGCGTCCAATGTGGAAAAGGAAATATCTTCACTTAAAAACTACACATAAGCATTCTGAGCAACTTCTTAGTGATATGTGCAGTCAAGTCACAGAGTCGGACATTTCTTTTGATTCAGCTGTTTTGAAACACGGTGTTTGAATAATCTGCAAGGGGGCATTTGGAGTGCTTTGAGGGCTATGATGTAAAAGGAAATATCTTCACATAAAAACTACACAGAATAGTTCTGCGAAATTTCCTTGTGATGTGTGCATACATCTCACATAGTGGAAGCTTTCTTTTGGTTAAGCATATATGAAACAGTCTTTTTCTAGATTCTGCCAGTGCAAATTTGAAATCTTTTTGACCAATGCGGGGAAAGGAATTATCTTCACATACAACCTAGAGAGAAGCATTCTGAACAACTTCTTAGTGATATGTGCCTTCAACTCACAGAGTTGAAACTTTCTTTCGAAGGAGCAGTTTTGAAACACTCTGAAGAATCTGCAAGTGAACATTTGATATGCTTTGAGGCCTATGGTGAAAAAGGAATAATCTTCCCATGAAAAGTACTCGGAAGCATTCTGCGAAATTACTTTGGGATGTATGCATTCATCTCACAGAGTTCAAGTTTCTTTATGGTTGAGCAGATTTGAAACAGTCTTTTTGTAGAATCTGCAAATGGATATCTGCGTTATTTTCGTCCAATGCGCGAATAAGAAATATCATCTCATAAAAACTAGGCAGGAGCATCCTGAACAACTTCTTAGTGATGTATGCTTTCAAATAACAAGGTGAACTTTGCTTTTGATCCAGCAGTTTTGAAACACGGTGTTTGAAGAATCTGCAAGTGGGCATTTGGAGTGCTTTGAGGGCTATGATAAAAAGGGAAATATCTTCACATAAAAACTATACAGAATAATTCTGCGAAATTTATTTGTGATGTGTGCATTCGTCTCACAGAATTAAGGCTCTCTTTTGCTTGAGCAGATTTGAAAGTGTCTTTTTCTACAATCTGCAAGTGGATGTTTGAGATCTTTTCTTCCAATGCATGAAAAGGAATTATCCTCACTTAGAAACTAGACAGAAGCATTCTGAGCAACTCTTTTTGGATGTGTGCATTCATCTCATGGAGGTGAGCATTTCTTTTGCATGAATAGTTTTGAAACTCTCTGTTTAAAGTATCTGCAACTTGACATTTGGAGTGCTTTAAGGCCTACGGTGAAAAAGGAAATATATTCTTATGAAATCTAAAGTGAAGCATCCTGCGAAATTAGTTTATGATGTGTGCATTCATCTCAGAGAGTTGAAGCTTTCTTGTTTTTGAGCAGATTTGAAACAGTCTTTTTGTAGACTCTGTAACAGCATATTTGAGATCATTTCGTCCAATGCAGGAAAAGGAAATATCTTCACATAAAAACCGGACGGAAGCATTCTGAGCAACTTCTTAATGATATGTGCATTCAACTCAGAGAATTGAACCATTCTTTTGATTGATCAGTTTTGAAACACTCTTTGAAGAATGTGCAAGAGGACATTTGGAGGGCTTTGAGACCTATGGTGAAAAAGGAAATATCTTCACATAAAAACCATACAGTAGCACTCTGCAAAATTTCTCTGGGATGTGTGCATTCTTCTCTGAGTTGAAGCTTTTCTTTTTGGTTGAGCAGATTTGAAACTTTTTTTGTAGAATCTGCAAGTGGTTATTTGAGATCTTTTCGTCCAAGGTGGGAAAAGGAAATATCTTCACATAAAAACTAGACAGAAGCATCCTGAGCAACTTCTTGGTGATGTGGGCATTCAACTCTCAGAGTTGAAGCTTTCCTTTGGTTGAACAGATTTGAAATACTCCTTTTGTACCATCTGCAAGTGGATATTTGAGATCTTTTCATCCAATGCTGAAAAGGAAATATCTTCACTTAAAAACTAAACTGAAGCATTCTGAGCAACTTCTTAGTGATGGGTGCATTCAACTCACAGAGTTGAGACTTTCTTTTGATTGGGCAGTTTTGAAACTCTCTGTTTGAAGCATCTGCAAATGGGCATTTGGAGTGCTTTGTGGCCTATGGTGGAAAATGATATATCTTCACCAAAATGATACACGGGAGCATCTTGTGAAATTTCCTTGTGATGTGTGCCTTCATCTCACATAGTGGAAGCTTTCTTTTGGTTAAGCAGATATGAAACAGTCTTTTTCTAGATTCTGCCAGTGCAAATTTGAAATCTTTTCTTCCAATGCGCTGAAAGGAATTATCTTCACATAAAACCTAGAGAGAAGCATTCTGAACAACTTCTTAGTGATATGTGCATTCCACTCACAGAGTTGAAAATTTCTTTTGATGGAGCAGTTTTGAAACAATCTGAAGAATCAGGAAGTGGATACTTGGAATGCTTTGAGGCCTATGGTGAAAAATTAAATATCTTCATGTGAAAAGTACTCAGAAGCATTCTGCGAAATTACTTTGTGATGTATGCATTCATCTCACAGAGTTCAAGTTTCCTTTTTGTTGAGCAGATTTGGAACAATCTTTTTGTAGAATCTGCAAGTGGATATATGAGATCTTTTGGTCCAGTGTGAGAAAAAGGAAATATCATCTCATAAAAACTAGGCAGAAGATCCTGAACAAATTCTTAGTGATGCATGCATTCAAGTAAAGAGGTGAACCATGCTTTTGATCCATCAGTTTTGAAACACTCTGTTTGAAGAATCTGCACGTGGACATTTGGAGCGATTTGAGGCCTATGTTGAAAAAGGAAATACGTTCACATGAAAGATACCGAAAAGCATTCTGTGAAATTTCTTTGTGATGTGTGCATTCTTCTCACACTGTTGAAGCTTTCTTTTGGTTGAGCAGACTTGAAGCTTTCCTTTTGGAGAATCTGCAATTGGATATTTGAGATCTTTACGTCCAATGGGGAACCGGATTTATCTTCACCTGAAAACTAGACGGAAGCCTTCTGAGCAACTTCTTAGTGATGCGTGTATTCCACTCACAGAATTGAACCTTTCTTTTGATTGAGCAGTTTTGAAACACTTTTTGTCAAGAATCTGCAAGGTTACAATTGGAGAGCTTTGAGACCTATGCTCCAAAAGGAAATATCTTCACATTAATACTACACAGAACCATTTTGCAAAATTTCATTGTGTTGTGTGCGTTCATCTCCCAGAGGTGAAGCTATCTTTTTGTTGAGCATATATGAAAGAGGCTTTATGGAGAGTCTGCAAGTGAATATTTGTGATCTTTGCGTCCAATGTGGGAAAAGGAAATATCTTCACTTAAAAACTACACATAAGCATTCTGAGCAACTTCTTAGTGATATGTGCATTCAAGTCACAGAGTCGGACATTTCTTTTGATTCAGCTGTTTTGAAACACGGTGTTTGAAGAATCTGCAAGGGGGCATTTGGAGTGCTTTGAGGGCTATGATGTAAAAGGAAATATCTTCACATAAAAACTACACAGAATAGTTCTGCGAAATTTCCTTGTGATGTGTGCAAACATCTCACATAGTGGAAGCTTTCTTTTGGTTAAGCATATATGAAACAGTCGTTTTCTAGATTCTGCCAGTGCAAATTTGAAATCTTTTTGACCAATGCGTGGAAAGGAATTATCTTCACATACAACCTAGAGAGAAGCATTCTGAACAACTTCTTAGTGATATGTGCCTTCAACTCACAGAGTTGAAACTTTCTTTCGAAGGAGCAGTTTTGAAACACTCTGAAGAATCTGCAAGTGAACATTTGGTATGCTTTGAGGCCTATGGTGAAAAAGGAATAATCTTCCCATGAAAAGTACTCGGAAGCATTCTGCGAAATTACTTTGTGATGTATGCATTCATCTCACAGAGTTCAAGTTTCTTTATGGTTGAGCAGATTTGAAACAGTCTTTTTGTAGAATCTGCAAATGGATATCTGCGTTATTTTCGTCCAATGCGAGAATAAGAAAAATCATCTCATAAAAACTAGGCAGGAGCATCCTGAACAACTTCTTAGTGATGTATGCTTTCAAATAACAAGGTGAACTTTGCTTTTGATCCAGCAGTTTTGAAACACGGTGTTTGAAGAATCTGCAAGTGGGCATTTGGAGTGCTTTGAGGGCTATGATAAAAAGGGAAATATCTTCACATAAAAACTTTACAGAATAATTCTGCGAAATTTATTTGTGATGTGTGCATTCGTCTCACAGAATTAAGGCTCTCTTTTGGTTGAGCAGATTTGAAAGTGTCTTTTTCTGCAATCTGCAAGTGGATGTTTGAGATCTTTTCTTCCAATGCATGAAAAGGAATTATCCTCACTTAGAAACTAGACAGAAGCATTCTGAGCAACTCTTTTTGGATGTGTGCATTCATCTCATGGAGGTGAGCATTTCTTTTGCTTGAACAGTTTTGAAACTCTCTGTTTAAAGTATCTGCAACTTGACATTTGGAGTGCTTTAAGGCCTACGGTGAAAAAGGAAATATATTCTTATGAAATCTAAAGTGAAGCATCCTGCGAAATTAGTTTATGATGTGTGCATTCATCTCAGAGAGTTGAAGCTTTCTTGTTTTTGAGCAGATTTGAGACAGTCTTTTTGTAGACTCTGTAACAGCATATTTGAGATCATTTCGTCCAATGCAGGAAAAGGAAATATCTTCACATAAAAACCGGACGGAAGCATTCTGAGCAACTTCTTAATGATATGTGCATTCAACTCAGAGAATTGAACCATTCTTTTGATTGATCAGTTTTGAAACACTCTTTGAAGAATCTGCAAGAGGACATTTGGAGGGCTTTGAGACCTATGGTGAAAAAGGAAATATCTTCACATAAAAACCATACAGTAGCACTCTGCATAATTTCTCTGGGATGTGTGCATTCTTCTCTGAGTTGAAGCTTTTCTTTTTGGTTGAGCAGATTTGAAACCTTTTTTTGTAGAATCTGCAAGTGGTTATTTGAGATCTTTTCGTCCAATGTGGGAAAAGGAAATATCTTCACATAAAAACTAGACAGAAATATCCTGAGCAACTTCTTGGTGATGTGGGCATTCAACTCTCAGAGTTGAAGCTTTCCTTTGGTTTAACAGATTTGAAATACTCCTTTTGTACCATCTGCAAGTGGATATTTGAGATCGTTTCATCCAATGCTGAAAAGGAAATATCTTCACTTAAAAAGTAAACTGAAGCATTCTGAGCAACTTCTTAGTGATGGGTGCATTCAACTCACAGAGTTGAGCCTTTCTTTTGATTGGGCAGTTTTGAAACTCTCTGTTTGAAGCATCTGCAAATGGGCATTTGGAGTGCTTTGTGGCCTATGGTGGAAAATGATATATCTTCACCAAAATGATACACGGGAGCATCTTGTGAAATTTCCTTGTGATGTGTGCCTTCATCTCACATAGTGGAAGCTTTCTTTTGGTTAAGCAGATATGAAACAGTCTTTTTCTAGATTCTGCCAGTGCAAATTTGAAATCGTTTCTTCCAATGCGGTGAAAGGAATTATCTTCACATAAAACCTAGAGAGAAGCATTCTGAACAACTTCTTAGTGATATGTGCATTCCACTCACAGAGTTGAAACTTTCTTTTGATGGAGCAGTTTTGAAACAATCTGAAGAATCCGGAAGTGGATATTTGGAATGCTTTGAGGCCTATGGTGAAAAATTAAATATCTTCATGTGAAAAGTACTCAGAAGCATTCTGCGAAATTACTTTGTGATGTGTGCATTCATCTCACAGAGTTCAAGTTTCCTTTTGGTTGAGCAGATTTGGAACAGTCTTTTTGTAGGATCTGCAAGTGGATATATGAGATCTTTTCGTCCAGTGTGAGAAAAAGGAAATATCATCTCATAAAAACTAGGCAGAAGATCCTGAATAAATTCTTAGTGATACATGCATTCAAGTAAATAGGTGAACCATGCTTTTGATCCATCAGTTTTGAAACACTCTGTTTGAAGAATCTGCACGTGGACATTTGGAGCGATTTGAGGCCTATGTTGAAAAAGGAAATACGTTCACATGAAAGATACCGAAAAGCATTCTGTGAAATTTCTTTGTGATGTGTGCATTCTTCTCACACTGTTGAAGCTTTCTTTTGGTTGAGCAGACTTGAAGCTTTCCTTTGGGAGAATCTGCAATTGGATATTTGAGATCTTTACGTCCAATGGGGAACCGGATTTATCTTCACATAAAAACTAGACGGAAGCCTTCTGAGCAACTTCTTAGTGATGCGTGTATTCCACTCACAGAGTTGAACCATTCTTTTGATTGAGCAGTTTTGAAACACTTTTTGTCAAGAATCTGCAAGGTTACAATTGGAGAGCTTTGAGACCTATGCTCAAAAAGGAAATATCTTCACATTAATACTACACAGAACCATTTTGCAAAATTTTATTGTGTTGTGTGAGTTCATCTCCCAGAGGTGAAGCTATCTTTTTGTTGAGCATATATGAAAGAGGCTTTATGCAGAGTCTGCAAGTGAATACTTGTGATCTTTGCGTCCAATGTGAGAAAAGGAAATATCTTCACTTAAAAACTACACATAAGCATTCTGAGCAACTTCTTAGTGATATGTGCATTCAAGTCACAGAGTTGGACATTTCTTTTGATTCAGCTGTTTTGAAACACGGTGTTTGAATAATCTGCAAGGGGGCATTTGGAGTGCTTTGAGGGCTATGATGTAAAAGGAAATATCTTCACATAAAAACTACACAGAATAGTTCTGCGAATTTTCCTTGTGATGTGTGCATACATCTCACATAGTGGAAGCTTTCTTTTGGTTAAGCATATATGAAAGAGTCTTTTTCTAGATTCTGCCAGTGCAAATTTGAAATCTTTTTGACCAATGCGGGGAAAGGAATTATCTTCACATACAACCTAGAGAGAAGCATTCTGAACAACTTCTTAGTGATATGTGCCTTCAACTCACAGAGTTGAAACTTTCTTTCGAAGGAGCAGTTTTGAAACACTCTGAAGAATCTGCAAGTGAACATTTGGTATGCTTTGAGGCCTATGGTGAAAAAGGAATAATCTTCCCATGAAAATTACTCGGAAGCATTCTGCGAAATTACTTTGGGATGTTTGCATTCATCTCACAGAGTTCAAGTTTCTTTATGGTTGAGCAGATTTGAAACAGTCTTTTTGTAGAATCTGCAAATGGATATCTGCGTTATTTTCGTCCAATGCGCGAATAAGAAATATCATCTCATAAAAACTAGGCAGGAGCATCCTGAACAACTTCTTAGTGATGTATGCTTTCAAATAACAAGGTGAACTTTGCTTTTGATCCAGCAGTTTTGAAACACGGTGTTTGAAGAATCTGCAAGTGGGCATTTGGAGTGCTTTGAGGGCTATGATAAAAAGGGGAATATCTTCACATAAAAACTATACAGAATAATTCTGCGAAATTTATTTGTGATGTGTGCATTCGTCTCACAGAATTAAGGCTCTCTTTTGCTTGAGCAGATTTGAAAGTGTCTTTTTCTACAATCTGCAAGTGGATGTTTGAGATCTTTTCTTCCAATGCATGAAAAGGAATTATCCTCACTTAGAAACTAGACAGAAGCATTCTGAGCAACTCTTTTTGGATGTGTGCATTCATCTCATGGAGGTGAGCATTTCTTTTGCATGAATAGTTTTGAAACTCTCTGTTTAAAGTATCTGCAACTTGACATTTGGAGTGCTTTAAGGCCTACGGTGAAAAAGGAAATATATTCTTATGAAATCTAAAGTGAAGCATCCTGCGAAATTAGTTTATGATGTGTGCATTCATCTCAGAGAGTTGAAGCTTTCTTGTTTTTGAGCAGATTTGAAACAGTCTTTTTGTAGACTCTGTAACAGCATATTTGAGATCATTTCGTCCAATGAAGGAAAAGGAAATATCTTCACATAAAAACCGGACGGAAGCATTCTGAGCAACTTCTTAATGATATGTGCATTCAACTCAGAGAATTGAACCATTCTTTTGATTGATCAGTTTTGAAACACTCTTTGAAGAATGTGCAAGAGGACATTTTGAGGGCTTTGAAACCTATGGTGAAAAAGGAAATATCTTCACATAAAAACCATACAGTAGCACTCTGCAAAATTTCTCTGGGATGTGTGCATTCTTCTCTGAGTTGAAGCTTTTCTTTTTGGTTGAGCAGATTTGAAACCTTTTTTTGTAGAATCTGCAAGTGGTTATTTGAGATCTTTTCGTCCAATGTGGGAAAAGGAAATATCTTCACATAAAAACTAGACAGAAGCATCCTGAGCAACTTCTTGGTGATGTGGGCATTCAACTCTCAGAGTTGAAGCTTTCCTTTGGTTGAACAGATTTGAAATACTCCTTTTGTACCATCTGCAAGTGGATATTTGAGATCTTTACATCCAATGCTGAAAAGGAAATATCTTCACTTAAAAACTAAACTGAAGCATTCTGAGCAACTTCTTAGTGATGGGTGCATTCAACTCACAGAGTTGAGACTTTCTTTTGATTGGGCAGTTTTGAAACTCTCTGTTTGAAGCATCTGCAAATGGGCATTTGGAGTGCTTTGTGGCCTATGGTGGAAAATGATATATCTTCACCAAAATGATACACGGGAGCATCTTGTGAAATTTCCTTGTGATGTGTGCCTTCTTCTCACATAGTGGAAGCTTTCTTTTGGTTAAGCAGATATGAAACAGTCTTTTTCTAGATTCTGCCAGTGCAAATTTGAAATCTTTTCTTCCAATGCGCTGAAAGGAATTATCTTCACATAAAATCTAGAGAGAAGCATTCTGAACAACTTCTTAGTGATATGTGCATTCCACTCACAGAGTTGAAACTTTCTTTTGATGGAGCAGTTTTGAAACAATCTGAAGAATCCGGAAGTGGATACTTGGAATGCTTTGAGGCCTATGGTGAAAAATTAAATATCTTCATGTGAAAAGTACTCAGAAGCATTCTGCGAAATTACTTTGTGATGTATGCATTCATCTCACAGAGTTCAAGTTTCCTTTTGGTTGAGCAGATTTGGAACAGTCTTTTTGTAGAATCTGCAAGTGGATATATGAGATCTTTTGGTCCAGTGTGAGAAAAAGGAAATATCATCTCACAAAAACTAGGCAGAAGATCCTGAACAAATTCTTAGTGATGCATGCATTCAAGTAAAGAGGTGAACCATGCTTTTGATCCATCAGTTTTGAAACACTCTGTTTGAAGAATCTGCACGTGGACATTTGGAGCGATTTGAGGCCTATGTTGAAAAAGGAAATACGTTCACATGAAAGATACCGAAAAGCATTCTGTGAAATTTCTTTGTGATGTGTGCATTCTTCTCACACTGTTGAAGCTTTCTTTTGGTTGAGCAGACTTGAAGCTTTCCTTTTGGAGAATCTGCAATTGGATATTTGAGATCTTTACGTCCAATGGGGAACCGGATTTATCTTCACATGAAAACTAGACGGAAGCCTTCTGAGCAACTTCTTAGTGATGCGTGTATTCCACTCACAGAATTGAACCTTTCTTTTGATTGAGCAGTTTTGAAACACTTTTTGTCAAGAATCTGCAAGGTTACAATTGGAGAGCTTTGAGACCTATGCTCCAAAAGGAAATATCTTCACATTAATACTACACAGAACCATTTTGCAAAATTTCATTGTGTTGTGTGCGTTCATCTCCCAGAGGTGAAGCTATCTTTTTGTTGAGCATATATGAAAGAGGCTTTATGGAGAGTCTGCAAGTGAATATTTGTGATCTTTGCGTCCAATGTGGGAAAAGGAAATATCTTCACTTAAAAACTACACATAAGCATTCTGAGCAACTTCTTAGTGATATGTGCATTCAAGTCACAGAGTCGGACATTTCTTTTGATTCAGCTGTTTTGAAACACGGTGTTTGAAGAATCTGCAAGGGGGCATTTGGAGTGCTTTGAGGGCTATGATGTAAAAGGAAATATCTTCACATAAAAACTACACAGAATAGTTCTGCGAAATTTCCTTGTGATGTGTGCAAACATCTCACATAGTGGAAGCTTTCTTTTGGTTACGCATATATGAAACAGTCGTTTTCTAGATTCTGCCAGTGCAAATTTGAAATCTTTTTGACCAATGCGTGGAAAGGAATTATCTTCACATACAACCTAGAGAGAAGCATTCTGAACAACTTCTTAGTGATATGTGCCTTCAACTCACAGAGTTGAAACTTTCTTTCGAAGGAGCAGTTTTGAAACACTCTGAAGAATCTGCAAGTGAACATTTGGTATGCTTTGAGGCCTATGGTGAAAAAGGAATAATTTTCCCATGAAAAGTACTTGGAAGCATTCTGCGAAATTACTTTGTGATGTATGCATTCATCTCACAGAGTTCAAGTTTCTTTATGGTTGAGCAGATTTGAAACAGTCTTTTTGTAGAATCTGCAAATGGATATCTGCGTTATTTTCGTCCAATGCGAGAATAAGAAAAATCATCTCATAAAAACTAGGCAGGAGCATCCTGAACAACTTCTTAGTGATGTATGCTTTCAAATAACAAGGTGAACTTTGCTTTTGATCCAGCAGTTTTGAAACACGGTGTTTGAAGAATCTGCAAGTGGGCATTTGGAGTGCTTGAGGGCTATGATAAAAAGGGAAATATCTTCACATAAAAACTTTACAGAATAATTCTGCGAAATTTATTTGTGATGTGTGCATTCGTCTCACAGAATTAAGGCTCTCTTTTGGTTGAGCAGATTTGAAAGTGTCTTTTTCTGCAATCTGCAAGTGGATGTTTGAGATCTTTTCTTCCAATGCATGAAAAGGAATTATCCTCACTTAGAAACTAGACAGAAGCATTCTGAGCAACTCTTTTTCGATGTGTGCATTCATCTCATGGAGGTGAGCATTTCTTTTGCTTGAACAGTTTTGAAACTCTCTGTTTAAAGTATCTGCAACTTGACATTTGGAGTGCTTTAAGGCCTACGGTGAAATAGGAAATATATTCTTATGAAATCTAAAGTGAAGCATCCTGCGAAATTAGTTTATGATGTGTGCATTAATCTCAGAGAGTTGAAGCTTTCTTGTTTTTGAGCAGATTTGAGACAGTCTTTTTGTAGACTCTGTAACAGCATATTTGAGATCATTTCGTCCAATGCAGGAAAAGGAAATATCTTCACATAAAAACCGGACGGAAGCATTCTGAGCAACTTCTTAATGATATGTGCATTCAACTCAGAGAACTGAACCATTCTTTTGATTGATCAGTTTTGAAACACTCTTTGAAGAATGTGCAAGAGGACATTTGGAGGGCTTTGAGACCTATGGTGAAAAAGGAAATATCTTCACATAAAAACCATACAGTAGCACTCTGCAAAATTTCTCTGGGATGTGTGCATTCTTCTCTGAGTTGAAGCTTTTCTTTTTGGTTGAGCAGATTTGAAACCTTTTTTTGTAGAATCTGCAAGTGGTTATTTGAGATCTTTTCGTCCAATGTGGGAAAAGGAAATATCTTCACATAAAAACTAGACAGAAGCATCCTGAGCAACTTCTTGGTGATGTGGGCATTCAACTCTCAGAGTTGAAGCTTTCCTTTGGTTGAACAGATTTGAAATACTCCTTTTGTACCATCTGCAAGTGGATATTTGAGATCTTTTCATCCAATGCTGAAAAGGAAATATCTTCACTTAAAAACTAAACTGAAGCATTCTGAGCAACTTCTTAGTGATGTGTGCATTCAACTCACAGAGTTGAGCCTTTCTTTTGATAGAGCAGTTTTGAAACTCTCTGTTTGAAGCATCTGCAAATGGGCATTTGGAGTGCTTTGTGGCCTATGGTGGAAAATGATATATCTTCACCAAAATGATACACGGGAGCATCTTGTGAAATTTCCTTGTGATGTGTGCCTTCATCTCACATAGTGGAAGCTTTCTTTTGGTTAAGCAGATATGAAACAGTCTTTTTCTAGATTCTGCCAGTGCAAATTTGAAATCTTTTCTTCCAATGCGCTGAAAGGAATTATCTTCACATAAAACCTAGAGAGAAGCATTCTGAACAACTTCTTAGTGATATGTGCATTCCACTCACAGAGTTGAAAATTTCTTTTGATGGAGCAGTTTTGAAACAATCTGAAGAATCCGGAAGTGGATACTTGGAATGCTTTGAGGCCTATGGTGAAAAATTAAATATCTTCATGTGAAAAGTACTCAGAAGCATTCTGCGAAATTACTTTGTGATGTATGCATTCATCTCACAGAGTTCAAGTTTCCTTTTGGTTGAGCAGATTTGGAACAGTCTTTTTGTAGAATCTGCAAGTGGATATATGAGATCTTTTGGTCCAGTGTGAGAAAAAGGAAATATCATCTCATAAAAACTAGGCAGAAGATCCTGAACAAATTCTTAGTGATGCATGCATTCAAGTAAAGAGGTGAAGCATGCTTTTGATCCATCAGTTTTGAAACACTCTGTTTGAAGAATCTGCACGTGGACATTTGGAGCGATTTGAGGCCTATGTTGAAAAAGGAAATACGTTCACATGAAAGTTACCGAAAAGCATTCTGTGAAATTTCTTTGTGATGTGTGCATTCTTCTCACACTGTTGAAGCTTTCTTTTGGTTGAGCAGACTTGAAGCTTTCCTTTTGGAGAATCTGCAATTGGATATTTGAGATCTTTACTTCCAATGGGGAACCGGATTTAACTTCACATGAAAACTTGACGGAAGCCTTCTGAGCAACTTCTTAGTGATGCGTGTATTCCACTCACAGAGTTGAACCTTTCTTTTGATTGAGCAGTTTTGAAACACTTTTTGTCAAGAATCTGCAAGGTTACAATTGGAGAGCTTTGAGACCTATGCTCCAAAAGGAAATATCTTCACATTAATACTACACAGAACCATTTTGCAAAATTTTATTGTGTTGTGTGCGTTCATCTCCCAAAGGTGAAGCTATCTTTTTGTTGAGCATATATGAAAGAGACTTTATGGAGAGTCTGCAAGTGAATATTTGTGATCTTTGCGTCCAATGTGGGAAAAGGAAATATCTTCACTTAAAAACTACACATAAGCATTCTGAGCAACTTCTTAGTGATAGGTGCATTCAAGTCACAGAGTCGGACATTTCTTTTGATTCAGCTGTTTTGAAACACGGTGTTTGAAGAATCTGCAAGGGGGCATTTGGAGTGCTTTGAGGGCTATGATGTAAAAGGAAATATCTTCACATAAAAACTACACAGAATAGTTCTGCGAAATTTCCTTGTGATGTGTGCAAACATCTCACATAGTGGAAGCTTTCTTTTGGTTAAGCATATATGAAACAGTCGTTTTCTAGATTCTGCCAGTGCAAATTTGAAATCTTTTTGACCAATGCGGGGAAAGGAATTATCTTCACATACAACCTAGAGAGAAGCATTCTGAACAACTTCTTAGTGATATGTGCCTTCAACTCACAGAGTTGAAACTTTCTTTCGAAGGAGCAGTTTTGAAACACTCTGAAGAATCTGCAAGTGAACATTTGGTATGCTTTGAGGCCTATGGTGAAAAAGGAATAATTTTCCCATGAAAAGTACTCGGAAGCATTCTGCGAAATTACTTTGGGATGTATGCATTCATCTCACAGAGTTCAAGTTTCTTTATGGTTGAGCAGATTTGAAACAGTCTTTTTGTAGAATCTGCAAATGGATATCTGCGTTATTTTCGTCCAATGCGAGAATAAGAAAAATCATCTCATAAAAACTAGGCAGGAGCATCCTGAACAATTTCTTAGTGATGTATGCTTTCAAATAACAAGGTGAACTTTCCTTTTGATCCAGCAGTTTTGAAACACGGTGTTTGAAGAATCTGCAAGTGGGCATTTGGAGTGCTTTGAGGGCTATGATAAAAAGGGAAATATCTTCACATAAAAACTTTACAGAATAATTCTGCGAAATTTCTTTGTGATGTGTGCATTCGTCTCACAGAATTAAGGCTCTCTTTTGGTTGAGCAGATTTGAAAGTGTCTTTTTCTACAATCTGCAAGTGGATGTTTGAGATCTTTTCTTCCAATGCATGAAAAGGAATTATCCTCACTTAGAAACTAGACAGAAGCATTCTGAGCAACTCTTTTTGGATGTGTGCATTCATCTCATGGAGGTGAGCATTTCTTTTGCTTGAACAGTTTTGAAACTCTCTGTTTAAAGTATCTGCAACTTGACATTTGGAGTGCTTTAAGGCCTATGGTGAAAAAGGAAATATATTCTTATGAAATCTAAAGTGAACCATCCGGCGAAATTAGTTTATGATGTGTGCATTAATCTCAGAGAGTTGAAGCTTTCTTGTTTTTGAGCAGATTTGAGACAGTCTTTTTGTAGACTCTGTAACAGCATATTTGAGATCATTTCGTCCAATGCAGGAAAAGGAAATATCTTCACATAAAAACCGGACGGAAGCATTCTGAGCAACTTCTTAATGATATGTGCATTCAACTCAGAGAACTGAACCATTCTTTTGATTGATCAGTTTCGAAAGACTCTTTGAAGAATGTGCAAGAGGACATTTGGAGGGCTTTGAGACCTATGGTTAAAAAGGAAACATCTTCACATAAAAACCATACAGTAGCACTCTGCAAAATTTCTCTGGGATGTGTGCATTCTTCTCTGAGTTGAAGCTTTTCTTTTTGGTTGAGCAGATTTGAAACCTTTTTTTGTAGAATCTGCAAGTGGTTATTTGAGATCTTTTCGTCCAATGTGGGAAAAGGAAATATCTTCACATAAAAACTAGACAGAAGCATCCTGAGCAACTTCTTGGTTATGTGGGCATTCAACTCTCAGAGTTGAAGCTTTCCTTTGGTTGAACAGATATGAAATACTCCTTTTGTACCATCTGCAAGTGGATATTTGAGATCTTTTCATCCAATGCTGAAAAGGAAATATCTTCACTTAAAAACTAAACTGAAGCATTCTGAGCAACTTCTTAGTGATGGGTGCATTCAACTCACAGAGTTGAGCCTTTCTTTTGATTGGGCAGTTTTGAAACTCTCTGTTTGAAGCATCTGCAAATGGGCATTTGGAGTGCTTTGTGGCCTATGGTGGAAAATGATATATCTCCACCAAAATGATACACGGGAGCATCTTGTGAAATTTCCTTGTGATGTGTGCCTTCATCTCACATAGTGGAAGCTTTCTTTCGGTTAAGCAGATATGAAACAGTCTTTTTCTAGATTCTGCCAGTGCAAATTTGAAATCTTTTCTTCCAATGCGGTGAAAGGAATTATCTTCACATAAAACCTAGAGAGAAGCATTCTGAACAACTTCTTAGTGATATGTGCATTCCACTCACAGAGTTGAAACTTTCTTTTGATTTAGCAGTTTTGAAACAATCTGAAGAATCCGGAAGTGGATACTTGGAATGCTTTGAGGCCTATGGTGAAAAATTAAATATCTTCATGTGAAAAGTACTCAGAAGCATTCTGCGAAATTACTTTGTGATGTATGCATTCATCTCACAGAGTTCAAGTTTCCTTTTGGTTGAGCAGATTTGGAACAGTCTTTTTGTAGAATCTGCAAGTGGATATATGAGATCTTTTGGTCCAGTGTGAGAAAAAGGAAATATCATCTCATAAAAACTAGGCAGAAGATCCTGAACAAATTCTTAGTGATGCATGCATTCAAGTAAAGAGGTGAACCATGCTTTTGATCCATCAGTTTTGAAACACTCTGTTTGAAGAATCTGCAAGTGGACATTTGGAGCGATTTGAGGCCTATGTTGAAAAAGGAAATACGTTCACATGAAAGATACCGAAAAGCATTCTGTGAAATTTCTTTGTGATGTGTGCATTCTTCTCACACTGTTGAAGCTTTCTTTTGGTTGAGCAGACTTGAAGCTTTCCTTTTTGAGAATCTGCAATTGGATATTTGAGATCTTTACGTCCAATGGGGAACCGGATTTATCTTCACATAAAAACTAGACGGAAGCCTTCTGGGCAACTTCTTAGTGATGCGTGTATTCCACTCACAGAGTTGAACCTTTCTTTTTATTGAGCAGTTTTGAAACACTTTTTGTCAAGAATCTGCAAGGTTACAATTGGAGAGCTTTGAGACCTATGCTCAAAAAGGAAATATCTTCACATTAATACTACACAGAACCATTTTGCAAAATTGTATTGTGTTGTGTGCGTTCATCTCCCAGAGGTGAAGCTATCTTTTTGTTGAGCATATATGAAAGAGGCTTTATGGAGAGTCTGCAAGTGAATACTTGTGATCTTTGCGTCCAATGTGGGAAAAGGAAATAACTTCACTTAAAAACTACACATAAGCATTCTGAGCAACTTCTCAGTGATATGTGCATTCAAGTCACAGAGTCGGACATTTCTTTTGATTCAGCTGTTTTGAAACACGGTGTTTGAAGAATCTGCAAGGGGGCATTTGGAGTGCTTTGAGGGCTATGTTGTAAAAGGAAATATCTTCACATAAAAACTACACAGAATAGTTCTGCGAAATTTCCTTGTGATGTGTGCAAACATCTCACATAGTGGAAGCTTTCTTTTGGTTAAGCATATATGAAACAGTCGTTTTCTAGATTCTGCCAGTGCAAATTTGAAATCTTTTTGACCAATGCGGGGAAAGGAATTATCTTCACATACAACCTAGAGAGAAGCATTCTGAACAACTTCTTAGTGATATGTGCCTTCAACTCACAGAGTTGAAACTTTCTTTCGAAGGAGCAGTTTTGAAACACTCTGAAGAATCTGCAAGTGAACATTTGGTATGCTTTGAGGCCTATGGTGAAAAAGGAATAATCTTCCTATGAAAAGTACTCGGAAGCATTCTGCGAAATTACTTTGGGATGTATGCATTCATCTCACAGAGTTCAAGTTTCTTTATGGTTGAGCAGATTTGAAACAGTCTTTTTGTAGAATCTGCAAATGGATATCTGCGTTATTTTCGTCCAATGCGAGAATAAGAAAAATCATCTCATAAAAACTAGGCAGGAGCATCCTGAACAACTTCTTAGTGATGTATGCTTTCAAATAACAAGGTGAACTTTGCTTTTGATCCAGCAGTTTTGAAACACGGTGTTTGAAGAATCTGCAAGTGGGCATTTGGAGTGCTTTGAGGGCTATGATAAAAAGGGAAATATCTTCACATAAAAACTTTACAGAATAATTCTGCGAAATTTATTTGTGATGTGTGCATTCGTCTCACAGAATTAAGGCTCTCTTTTGGTTGAGCAGATTTGAAAGTGTCTTTTTCTACAATCTGCAAGTGGATGTTTGAGATCTTTTCTTCCAATGCATGAAAAGGAATTATCCTCACTTAGAAACTAGACAGAAGCATTCTGAGCAACTCTTTTTGGATGTGTGCATTCATCTCATGGAGGTGAGCATTTCTTTTGCTTGAACAGTTTTGAAACTCTCTGTTTAAAGTATCTGCAACTTGACATTTGGAGTGCTTTAAGGCTTATGGTGAAAAAGGAAATATATTCTTATGAAATCTAAAGTGAAGCATCCTGCGAAATTAGTTTATGGTGTGTGTATTCATCTCAGAGAGTTGAAGCTTTCTTGTTTTTGAGCAGATTTGAGACAGTCTTTTTGTAGACTCTGTAACAGCATATTTGAGATCATTTCGTCCAATGCAGGAAAAGGAAATATCTTCACATAAAAACCGGACGGAAGCATTCTGAGCAACTTCTTAATGATATGTGCATTCAACTCAGAGAACTGAACCATTCTTTTGATTGATCAGTTTTGAAACACTCTTTGAAGAATGTGCAAGAGGACATTTGGAGGGCTTTGAGACCTATGGTGAAAAAGGAAACATCTTCACATAAAAACCATACAGTAGCACTCTGCAAAATTTCTCTGGGATGTGTGCATTCTTCTCTGAGTTGAAGCTTTTCTTTTTGGTTGAGCAGATTTGAAAACTTTTTTTGTAGAATCTGCAAGTGGTTATTTGAGATCTTTTCGTCCAATGTGGGAAAAGGAAATATCTTCACATAAAAACTAGACAGAAGCATCCTGAGCAACTTCTTGGTGATGTGGGCATTCAACTCTCAGAGTTGAAGCTTTCCTTTGGTTGAACAGATTTGAAATACTCCTTTTGTACCATCTGCAAGTGGATATTTGAGATCTTTTCATCCAATGCTGAAAAGGAAATATCTTCACTTAAAAACTAAACTGAAGCATTCTGAGCAACTTCTTAGTGATGGGTGCATTCAACTCACAGAGTTGAGCCTTTCTTTTGATTGGGCAGTTTTGAAACTCTCTGTTTGAAGCATCTGCAAATGGGCATTTGGAGTGCTTTGTGGCCTATGGTGGAAAATGATATATCTCCACCAAAATGATACACGGGAGCATCTTGTGAAATTTCCTTGTGATGTGTGCCTTCATCTCACATAGTGGAAGCTTTCTTTCGGTTAAGCAGATATGAAACAGTCTTTTTCTAGATTCTGCCAGTGCAAATTTGAAATCTTTTCTTCCAATGCGGTGAAAGGAATTATCTTCACATAAAACCTAGAGAGAAGCATTCTGAACAACTTCTTAGTGATATGTGCATTCCAATCACAGAGTTGAAACTTTCTTTTGATTTAGCAGTTTTGAAACAATCTGAAGAATCCGGAAGTGGATACTTGGAATGCTTTGAGGCCTATGGTGAAAAATTAAATATCTTCATGTGAAAAGTACTCAGAAGCATTCTGCGAAATTACTTTGTGATGTATGCATTCATCTCACAGAGTTCAAGTTTCCTTTAGGTTGAGCAGATTTGGAACAGTCTTTTTGTAGAATCTGCAAGTGGATATATGAGATCTTTTGGTCCAGTGTGAGAAAAAGGAAATATCATCTCATAAAAACTAGGCAGAAGATCCTGAACAAATTCTTAGTGATGCATGCATTCAAGTAAAGAGGTGAACCATGCTTTTGATCCATCAGTTTTGAAACACTCTGTTTGAAGAATCTGCAAGTGGACATTTGGAGCGATTTGAGGCCTATGTTGAAAAAGGAAATACGTTCACATGAAAGATACCGAAAAGCATTCTGTGAAATTTCTTTGTGATGTGTGCATTCTTCTCACACTGTTGAAGCTTTCTTTTGGTTGAGCAGACTTGAAGCTTTCCTTTTGGTGAATCTGCAATTGGATATTTGAGATCTTTACGTCCAATGGGGAACCGGATTTATCTTCACATAAAAACTAGACGGAAGCCTTCTGGGCAACTTCTTAGTGATGCGTGTATTCCACTCACAGAGTTGAACCTTTCTTTTGATTGAGCAGTTTTGAAACACTTTTTGTCAAGAATCTGCAAGGTTACAATTGGAGAGCTTTGAGACCTATGCTCAAAAAGGAAATATCTTCACATTAATACTACACAGAACCATTTTGCAAAATTGTATTATGTTGTGTGCGTTCATCTCCCAGAGGTGAAGCTATCTTTTTGTTGAGCATATATGAAAGAGGCTTTATGGAGAGTCTCCAAGTGAATACTTGTGATCTTTGCGTCCAATGTGGGAAAAGGAAATAACTTCACTTAAAAACTACACATAAGCATTCTGAGCAACTTCTCAGTGATATGTGCATTCAAGTCACAGAGTCGGACATTTCTTTTGATTCAGCTGTTTTGAAACACGGTGTTTGAAGAATCTGCAAGTGGGCATTTGGAGTGCTTTGAGGGCTATGGTGTAAAAGGAAATATCTTCACATAAAAACTACACAGAATAGTTCTGCGAAATTTCCTTGTGATGTGTGCAAACATCTCACATAGTGGAAGCTTTCTTTTGGTTAAGCATATATGAAACAGTCGTTTTCTAGATTCTGCCAGTGCAAATTTGAAATCTTTTTGACCAATGCGGGGAAAGGAATTATCTTCACATACAACCTAGAGAGAAGCATTCTGAACAACTTCTTAGTGATATGTGCCTTCAACTCACAGAGTTGAAACTTTCTTTCGAAGGAGCAGTTTTGAAACACTCTGAAGAATCTGCAAGTGAACATTTGGTATGCTTTGAGGCCTATGGTGAAAAAGGAATAATCTTCCCATGAAAAGTACTCGGAAGCATTCTGCGAAATTACTTTGTGATGTATGCATTCATCTCACAGAGTTCAAGTTTCTTTATGGTTGAGCAGATTTGAAACAGTCTTTTTGTAGAATCTGCAAATGGATATCTGCGTTATTTTCGTCCAATGCGAGAATAAGAAAAATCATCTCATAAAAACTAGGCAGGAGCATCCTGAACAACTTCTTAGTGATGTATGCTTTCAAATAACAAGGTGAACTTTGCTTTTGATCCAGCAGTTTTGAAACACGGTGTTTGAAGAATCTGCAAGTGGGCATTTGGAGTGCTTTGAGGGCTATGATAAAAAGGGAAATATCTTCACATAAAAACTTTACAGAATAATTCTGCGAAATTTATTTGTGATGTGTGCATTCGTCTCACAGAATTAAGGCTCTCTTTTGGTTGAGCAGATTTGAAAGTGTCTTTTGCTACAATCTGCAAGTGGATGTTTGAGATCTTTTCTTCCAATGCATGAAAAGGAATTATCCTCACTTAGAAACTAGACAGAAGCATTCTGAGCAACTCTTTTTGGATGTGTGCATTCATCTCATGGAGTTGAGCATTTCTTTTGCTTGAAAAGTTTTGAAACTCTCTGTTTAAAGTATCTGCAACTTGACATTTGGAGTGCTTTAAGGCTTATGGTGAAAAAGGAAATATATTCTTATGAAATCTAAAGTGAAGCATCCTGCGAAATTAGTTTATGATGTGTGCATTCATCTCAGAGAGTTGAAGCTTTCTTGTTTTTGAGCAGATTTGAGACAGTCTTTTTGTAGACTCTGTAACAGCATATTTGAGATCATTTCGTCCAATGCAGGAAAAGGAAATATCTTCACATAAAAACCGGACGGAAGCATTCTGAGCAACTTCTTAATGATATGTGCATTCAACTCAGAGAACTGAAACATTCTTTTGATTGATCAGTTTTGAAACACTCTTTGAAGAATGTGCAAGAGGACATTTGGAGGGCTTTGAGACCTATGGTGAAAAAGGAAATATCTTCACATAAAAACCATACAGTAGCACTCTGCAAAATTTCTCTGGGATGTGTGCATTCTTCTCTGAGTTGAAGCTTTTCTTTTTGGTTGAGCAGATTTGAAACCTTTTTTTGTAGAATCTGCAAGTGGTTATTTGAGATCTTTTCATCCAATGAGGGAAAAGGAAATATCTTCACATAAATACTAGACAGAAGCATCCTGAGCAACTTCTTGGTGATGTGGGCATTCAAATCTCAGAGTTGAAGCTTTCCTTTGGTTGAACAGATTTGAAATACTCCTTTTGTACCATCTGCAAGTGGATATTTGAGATCTTTTCATCCAATGCTGAAAAGGAAATATCTTCACTTATAAACTAAACTGAAGCATTCTGAGCAACTCCTTAGTGATGGGTGCATTCAACTCACAGAGTTGAGCCTTTCTTTTGATTGTGCAGTTTTGAAACTCTCTGTTTGAAGCATCTGCAAATGGGCATTTGGAGTGCTTTGTGGCCTATGGTGGAAAATGATATATCTTCACCAAAATGATACACGGGAGCATCTTGTGAAATTTCCTTGTGATGTGTGCTTTCATCTCACATAGTGGAAGCTTTCTTTCGGTTAAGCAGATATGAAACAGTCTTTTTCTAGATTCTGCCAGTGTAAATTTGAAATCTTTTCTTCCAATGCGGTGAAAGGAATTATCTTCACATAAAACCTAAAGAGAAGTATTCTGAACAACTTCTTAGTGATATGTGCATTCCACTCAGAGAGTTGAAACTTTCTTTTGATGGAGCAGTTTTGAAAAAATCTGAAGAATCCGGAAGTGGATACTTGGAATGCTTTGAGGCCTATGGTGAAAAATTAAATATCTTCATGTGAAAAGTACTCAGAAGCATTCTGCGAAATTACTTTGTGATGTATGCATTCATCTCACAGAGTTCAAGTTTCCTTTTGGTTGAGCAGATTTGGAACAGTCTTTTTGTAGAATCTGTAAGTGGATATATGAGATCTTTTGGTCCAGTGTGAGAAAAAGGAAATATCATCTCATAAAAACTAGGCAGAAGATCTTGAACAAATTCTTAGTGATGCATGCATTCAAGTAAAGAGGTGAACCATGCTTTTGATCCATCAGTTTTGAAACACTCTGTTTGAAGAATCTGCAAGTGGACATTTGGAGCGATTTGAGGCCTATGTTGAAAAAGGAAATACGTTCACATGAAAGATACCGAATTGCATTCTGTGAAATTCCTTTGTGATGTGTGCATTCTTCTCACACTGTTGAAGCTTTCTTTTGGTTGAGCAGACATGAAGCTTTCCTTTTGGAGAATCTGCAATTGGATATTTGAGATCTTTACGTCCAATGGGGAACCGGATTTATCTTCACATAAAAACTAGACGGAAGCCTTCTGGGCAACTTCTTAGTGATGCGTGTATTCCACTCATAGAGTTGAACCTTTCTTTTGATTGAGCAGTTTTGAAACACTTTTTGTCAAGAATCTGCAAGTTTACAATTGGAGAGCTTTGAGACCTATGCTCAAAAAGGAAATATCTTCACATTAATACTACACAGAACCATTTTGCAAAATTGTATTGTGTTGTGTGCGTTCATCTCCCAGAGGTGAAGCTATCTTTTTGTTCAGCATATATGAAAGAGGCTTTATGGAGAGTCTGCAAGTGCATATTTGTGATCTTTGCGTCCAATGTGGGAAAAGGAAATATCTTCACTTAAAAACTACACATAAGCATTCTGAGCAACTTCTCAGTGATATGTGCATTCAAGTCACAGAGTCGGACATTTCTTTTGATTCAGCTGTTTTGAAACACGGTGTTTGAATAATCTGCAAGGGGGCATTTGGAGTGCTTTGAGGACTATGGTGTAAAAGGGAATATCTTCACATAAAAACTACACAGAATAGTTCTGCGAAATTTCCTTGTGATGTGTGCAAACATCTCACATAGTGGAAGCTTTCTTTTGGTTAAGCATATATGAAACAGTCGTTTTCTAGATTCTGCCAGTGCAAATTTGAAATCTTTTTGACCAATGCGGGGAAAGGAATTATCTTCACATACAACCTAGAGAGAAGCATTCTGAACAACTTCTTAGTGATATGTGCCTTCAACTCACAGAGTTGAAACTTTCTTTCGAAGGAGCAGTTTTGAAACACTCTGAAGAATCTGCAAGTGAACATTTGGTATGCTTTGAGGCCTATGGTGAAAAAGGAATAATCTTCCCATGAAAAGTACTCGGAAGCATTCTGCGAAATTACTTTGTGATGTATGCATTCATCTCACAGAGTTCAAGTTTCTTTATGGTTGAGCAGATTTGAAACAGTCTTTTTGTAGAATCTGCAAATGGATATCTGCGTTATTTTCGTCCAATGCGAGAATAAGAAAAATCATCTCATAAAAACTAGGCAGGAGCATCCTGAACAACTTCTTAGTGATGTATGCTTTCAAATAACAAGGTGAACTTTGCTTTTGATCCAGCAGTTTTGAAACACGGTGTTTGAAGAATCTGCAAGTGGGCATTTGGAGTGCTTTGAGGGCTATGATAAAAAGGGAAATATCTTCACATAAAAACTTTACAGAATAATTCTGCGAAATTTATTTGTGATGTGTGCATTCGTCTCACAGAATTAAGGCTCTCTTTTGGTTGAGCAGATTTGAAAGTGTCTTTTTCTACAATCTGCAAGTGGAAGTTTGAGATCTTTACTTCCAATGCATGAAAAGTAATTATCCTCACTTAGAAACTAGACAGAAGCATTCTGAGCAACTCTTTTTGGATGTGTGCATTCATCTCATGGAGGTGAGCATTTCTTCTGCTTCAACAGTTTTGAAACTCTCTGTTTAAAGTATCTGCAACTTGACATTTGGAGTGCTTTAAGGCCTATGGTGAAAAAGGAAATATATTCTTATGAAATCTAAAGTGAAGCATCCTACGAAATTAGTTTATGATGTGTGCATTCATCTCAGAGAGTTGAAGCTTTCTTGTTTTTGAGCAGATTTGAGACAGTCTTTTTGTAGACTCTGTAACAGCATATTTGAGATCATTTCGTCCAATGCAGGAAAAGGAAATATCTTCACATAAAAACCGGACGGAAGCATTCTGAGCAACTTCTTAATGATATGTGCATTCAACTCAGAGAACTGAACCATTCTTTTGATTGATCAGTTTTGAAAGACTCTTTGAAGAATCTGCAAGTGGACATTTGGAGGGCTTTGAGACCTATGGTGAAAAAGGAAATATCTTCACATAAAAACCATACAGTAGCACTCTGCAAAATTTCTCTGGGATGTGTGCATTCTTCTCTGAGTTGAAGCTTTTCTTTTTGGTTGAGCAGATTTGAAACCTTTTTTTGTAGAATCTGCAAGTGGTTATTTGAGATCTTTTCGTCCAATGTGGGAAAAGGAAATATCTTCACATAAAAACTAGACAGAAGCATCCTGAGCAACTTCTTGGTGATGTGGGCATTCAACTCTCAGAGTTGAAGCTTTCCTTTGGTTGAACAGATTTGAAATACTCCTTTTGTACCATCTGCAAGTGGATATTTGAGATCTTTTCATCCAATGCTGAAAAGGAAATATCTTCACTTAAAAACTAAGCTGAAGCATTCTGAGCAACTTCTTAGTGATGGGTGCATTCAACTCACAGAGTTGAGCCTTTCTTTTGATTGGGCAGTTTTGAAACTCTCTGTTTGAAGCATCTGCAAATGGGCATTTGGAGTGCTTTGTGGCCTATGGTGGAAAATGATATATCTTCACCAAAATGATACACGGGAGCATCTTGTGAAATTTCCATGTGATGTGTGCCTTCATCACACATAGTGGAAGCTTTCTTTCGGTTAAGCAGATATGAAACAGTCTTTTTCTAGATTCTGCCAGTGCAAATTTGAAATCTTTTCTTCCAATGCGCTGAAAGGATTTATCTTCACATAAAACCTAGAGAGAAGCATTCTGAACAACTTCTTAGTGATATGTGCATTCCACTCACAGAGTTGAAACTTTCTTTTGATGGAGCAGTTATGAAACAATCTGAAGAATCCGGAAGTGGATACTTGGAATGCTTTGAGGCCTATGGTGAAAAATTAAATATCTTCATGTGAAAAGTACTCAGAAGCATTCTGCGAAATTACTTTGTGATGTATGCATTCAACTCACAGAGTTCAAGTTTCCTTTTGGATGAGCAGATTTGGAACAGTCTTTTTGTAGAATCTGCAAGTGGATATATGAGATCTTTTGGTCCAGTGTGAGAAAAAGGAAATATCATCTCATAAAATCTAGGCAGAAGATCCTGAACAAATTCTTAGTGATGCATGCATTCAAGTAAATAGGTGAACCATGCTTTTGATCCATCAGTTTTGAAACACTCTGTTTGAAGAATCTGCAAGTGGATATTTGGAGCGATTTGAGGCCTATGTTGAAAAAGGAAATACGTTCACATGAAAGATACCGAAAAGCATTCTGTGAAATTTCTTTGTGATGTGTGCATTCTTCTCACACTGTTGAAGCTTTCTTTTGGTTGAGCAGACTTGAAGCTTTCCTTTTGGAGAATCTGCAATTGGATATTTGAGATCTTTACGTCCAATGGGGAACCGGATTTATCTTCACATAAAAACTAGACGGAAGCCTTCTGAGCAACTTCTTAGTGATGCGTGTATTCCACTCACAGAGTTGAACCTTTCTTTTGATTGAGCAGTTTTGAAACACTTTTTGTCAAGAATCTGCAAGGTTACAATTGGAGAGCTTTGAGACCTATGCTCAAAAAGGAAATATCTTCACATTAATACTACACAGAACCAGTTTGCAAAATTGTATTGTGTTGTGTGCGTTCATCTCCCAGAGGTGAAGCTATCTTTTTGTTGAGCATATATGAAAGAGGCTTTATGGAGAGTCTGCAAGTGAATATTTGTGATCTTTGCGTCCAATGTGGGAAAAGGAATTATCTTCACTTAAAAACTACACATAAGCATTCTGAGCAACTTCTTAGTGATATGTGCATTCAAGTCACAGAGTCGGACATTTCTTTTGATTCAGCTGTTTTGAAACATGGTGTTTGAATAATCTGCAAGGGGGCATTTGGAGTGCTTTGAGGGCTATGGTGTAAAAGGAAATATCTTCACATAAAAACTACACAGAATAGTTCTGCGAAATTTCCTTGTGATGTGTGCAAACATCTCACATAGTGGAAGCTTTCTTTTGGTTAAGCATATATGAAACAGTCGTTTTCTAGATTCTGCCAGTGCAAATTTGAAATCTTTTTGACCAATGCGGGGAAAGGAATTATCTTCACATACAACCTAGAGAGAAGCATTCTGAACAACTTCTTAGTGATATGTGCCTTCAACTCACAGAGTTGAAACTTTCTTTCGAAGGAGCAGTTTTGAAACACTCTGAAGAATCTGCAAGTGAACATTTGGTATGCTTTGAGGCCTATGGTGAAAAAGGAATAATCTTCCCATGAAAAGTACTCGGAAGCATTCTGCGAAATTACTTTGTGATGTATGCATTCATCTCACAGAGTTCAAGTTTCTTTATGGTTGAGCAGATTTGAAACAGTCTTTTTGTAGAATCTGCAAATGGATATCTGCGTTATTTTCGTCCAATGCGAGAATAAGAAAAATCATCTCATAAAAACTAGGCAGGAGCATCCTGAACAACTTCTTAGTGATGTATGCTTTCAAATAACAAGGTGAACTTTGCTTTTGATCCAGCAGTTTTGAAACACGGTGTTTGAAGAATCTTCAAGTGGGCATTTGGAGTGCTTTGAGGGTTATGATAGAAAGGGAAATATCTTCACATAAAAACTTTACAGAATAATTCTGCGAAATTTATTTGTGATGTGTGCATTCGTCTCACAGAATTAAGGCTCTCTTTTGGTTGAGCAGATTTGAAAGTGTCTTTTTCTACAATCTGCAAGTGGATGTTTGAGATCTTTTCTTGCAATGCATGAAAAGGAATTATCCTCACTTAGAAACTAGACAGAAGCATTCTGAGCAACTCTTTTTGGATGTGTGCATTCATCTCATGGAGGTGAGCATTACTTTTGCTTGAACAGTTTTGAAACTCTCTGTTTAAAGTATCTGCAACTTGACATTTGGAGTGCTTTAAGGCCTATGGTGAAAAAGGAAATATATCCTTATGAAATCTAAAGTGAAGCATCCTGCGAAATTAGTTTATGATGTGTGCATTCATCTCAGAGAGTTGAAGCTTTCTTGTTTTTGAGCAGATTTGAGACAGTCTTTTTGTAGACTCTGTAACAGCATATTTGAGATCATTTCGTCCAATGCAGGAAAAGGAAATATCTTCACATAAAAACCGGACGGAAGCATTCTGAGCAACTTCTTAATGATATGTGCATTCAACTCAGAGAACTGAACCATTCTTTTGATTGATCAGTTTTGAAAGTCTCTTTGAAGAATCTGCAAGAGGACATTTGGAGGGCTTTGAGACCTATGGTGAAAAAGGAAATATCTTCACATAAAAACCATACAGTAGCACTCTGCAAAATTTCTCTGGGATGTGTGCATTCTTCTCTAAGTTGAAGCTTTTCTTTTTGGTTGAGCAGATTTGAAACCTTTTTTTGTAGAATCTGCAAGTGGTTATTTGAGATCTTTTCGTCCAATGTGGGAAAAGGAAATATCTTCACATAAAAACTAGACAGAAGCATCCTGAGCAACTTCTTGGTGATGTGGGCATTCAACTCTCAGAGTTGAAGCTTTCCTTTGGTTGAACAGATTTGAAATACTCCTTTTGTACCATCTGCAAGTGGATATTTGAGATCTTTTCATCCAATGCTGAAAAGGAAATATCTTCACTTAAAAACTAAACTGAAGCATTCTGAGCAACTTCTTAGTGATGGGTGCATTCAACTCACAGAGTTGAGCCTTTCTTTTGATTGGGCAGTTTTGAAACTCTCTGTTTGAAGCATCTGCAAATGGGCATTTGGAGTGCTTTGTAGCCTATGGTGGAAAATGATATATCTTCACCAAAATGATACACGGGAGCATCTTGTGAAATTTCCATGTGATGTGTGCCTTCATCACACATAGTGGAAGCTTTCTTTCGGTTAAGCAGATATGAAACAGTCTTTTTCTAGATTCTGCCAGTGCAAATTTGAAATCTTTTCTTCCAATGCGCTGAAAGGATTTATCTTCACATAAAACCTAGAGAGAAGCATTCTGAACAACTTCTTAGTGATATGTGCATTCCACTCACAGAGTTGAAACTTTCTTTTGATGGAGCAGTTATGAAACAATCTGAAGAATCCGGAAGTGGATACTTGGAATGCTTTGAGGCCTATGGTGAAAAATTAAATATCTTCATGTGAAAAGTACTCAGAAGCATTCTGCGAAATTACTTTGTGATGTATGCATTCATCTCACAGAGTTCAAGTTTCCTTTTGGTTGAGCAGATTTGGAACAGTCTTTTTGTAGAATCTGCAAGTGGATATATGAGATCTTTTGGTCCAGTGTGAGAAAAAGGAAATATCATCTCATAAAAACTAGGCAGAATATCCTGAACAAATTCTTAGTGATGCATGCATTCAAGTAAAGAGGTGAACCATGCTTTTGATCCATCAGTTTTGAAACACTCTGTTTGAAGAATCTGCAAGTGGACATTTGGAGCGATTTGAGGCCTATGTTGAAAAAGGAAATACGTTCACATGAAAGATACCGAAAAGCATTCTGTGAAATTTCTTTGTGATGTGTGCATTCTTCTCACAATGTTGAAGCTTTCTTTTGGTTGAGCAGACTTGAAGCTTTCCTTTTGGTGAATCTGCAATTGGATATTTGAGATCTTTACGTCCAATGGGGAACCGGATTTATCTTCACATAAAAACTAGACGGAAGCCTTCTGGGCAACTTCTTAGTGATGCGTGTATTCCACTCACAGAGTTGAACCTTTCTTTTGATTGAGCAGTTTTGAAACACTTTTTGTCAAGAATCTGCAAGGTTACAATTGGAGAGCTTTGAGACCTATGCTCAAAAAGGAAATATCTTCACATTAATACTACACAGAACCATTTTGCAAAATTGTATTGTGTTGTGTGCGTTCATCTCCCAGAGGTGAAGCTATCTTTTTGTTGAGCATATATGAAAGAGGCTTTATGGAGAGTCTGCAAGTGAATACTTGTGATCTTTGCGTCCAATGTGGGAAAAGGAAATAACTTCACTTAAAAATTACACATAAGCATTCTGAGCAACTTCTCAGTGATATGTGCATTCAAGTCACAGAGTCGGACATTTCTTTTGATTCAGCTGTTTTGAAACACGGTGTTTGAAGAATCTGCAAGGGGGCATTTGGAGTGCTTTGAGGGCTATGGTGTAAAAGGAAATATCTTCACATAAAAACTACACAGAATAGTTCTGCGAAATTTCCTTGTGATGTGTGCAAACATCTCACATAGTGGAAGCTTTCTTTTGGTTAAGCATATATGAAACAGTCGTTTTCTAGATTCTGCCAGTGCAAATTTGAAATCTTTTTGACCAATGCGGGGAAAGGAATTATCTTCACATACAACCTAGAGAGAAGCATTCTGAACAACTTCTTAGTGATATGTGCCTTCAACTCACAGAGTTGAAACTTTCTTTCGAAGGAGCAGTTTTGAAACACTCTGAAGAATCTGCAAGTGAACATTTGGTATGCTTTGAGGCCTATGGTGAAAAAGGAATAATCTTCCCATGAAAAGTACTCGGAAGCATTCTGCGAAATTACTTTGTGATGTATGCATTCATCTCACAGAGTTCAAGTTTCTTTATGGTTGAGCAGATTTGAAACAGTCTTTTTGTAGAATCTGCAAATGGATATCTGCGTTATTTTCGTCCAATGCGAGAATAAGAAAAATCATCTCAGAAAAACTAGGCAGGAGCATCCAGAACAACTTCTTAGTGATGTATGCTTTCAAATAACAAGGTGAACTTTGCTTTTGATCCAGCAGTTTTGAAACACGGTGTTTGAAGAATCTGCAAGTGGGCATTTGGAGTGCTTTGAGGGCTATGATAAAAAGGGAAATATCTTCACATAAAAACTTTACAGAATAATTCTGCGAAATTTATTTGTGATGTGTGCATTCGTCTCACAGAATTAAGGCTCTCTTTTGGTTGAGCAGATTTGAAAGTGTCTTTTTCTACAATCTGCAAGTGGATGTTTGAGATCTTTTCTTCCAATGCATGAAAAGGAATTATCCTCACTTAGAAACTAGACAGAAGCATTCTGAGCAACTCTTTTTGGATGTGTGCATTCATCTCATGGAGGTGAGCATTTCTTTTGCTTGAAAAGTTTTGAAACTCTCTGTTTAAAGTATCTGCAACTTGACATTTGGAGTGCTTTAAGGCTTATGGTGAAAAAGGAAATATATTCTTATGAAATCTAAAGTGAAGCATCCTGCGAAATTAGTTTATGATGTGTGCATTCATCTCAGAGAGTTGAAGCTTTCTTGTTTTTGAGCAGATTTGAGACAGTCTTTTTGTAGACTCTGTAACAGCATATTTGAGATCATTTCGTCCAATGCAGGAAAAGGAAATATCTTCACATAAAAACCGGACGGAAGCATTCTGAGCAACTTCTTAATGATATGTACATTCAACTCAGAGAACTGAAACATTCTTTTGATTGATCAGTTTTGAAACACTCTTTGAAGAATGTGCAAGAGGACATTTGGAGGGCTTTGAGACCTATGGTGAAAAAGGAAATATCTTCACATAAAAACCATACAGTAGCACTCTGCAAAATTTCTCTGGGATGTGTGCATTCTTCTCTGAGTTGAAGCTTTTCTTTTTGGTTGAGCAGATTTGAAACCTTTTTTTGTAGAATCTGCAAGTGGTTATTTGAGATCTTTTCATCCAATGTGGGAAAAGGAAATATCTTCACATAAATACTAGACAGAAGCATCCTGAGCAACTTCTTGGTGATGTGGGCATTCAACTCTCAGAGTTGAAGCTTTCCTTTGGTTGAACAGATTTGAAATACTCCTTTTGTACCATCTGCAAGTGGATATTTGAGATCTTTTCATCCCATGCTGAAAAGGAAATATCTTCACTTATAAACTAAACTGAAGCATTCTGAGCAAATCCTTAGTGATGGGTGCATTCAACTCACAGAGTTGAGCCTTTCTTTTGATTGGGCAGTTTTGAAACTCTCTGTTTGAAGCATCTGCAAATGGGCATTTGGAGTGCTTTGTGGCCTATGGTGGAAAATGATATATCTTCACCAAAATGATACACGGGAGCATCTTGTGAAATTTCCTTGTGATGTGTGCTTTCATCTCACATAGTGGAAGCTTTCTTTCGGTTAAGCAGATATGAAACAGTCTTTTTCTAGATTCTGCCAGTGCAAATTTGAAATCTTTTCTTCCAATGCGGTGAAAGGAATTATCTTCACATAAAACCTAAAGAGAAGCATTCTGAACAACTTCTTAGTGATATGTGCATTCCACTCACAGAGTTGAAACTTTCTTTTGATGGAGCAGTTATGAAACAATCTGAAGAATCCGGAAGTGGATACTTGGAATGCTTTGAGGCCTATGGTGAAAAATTAAATATCTTCATGTGAAAAGTACTCAGAAGCATTCTGCGAAATTACTTTGTGATGTATGCATTCAACTCACAGAGTTCAAGTTTCCTTTTGGATGAGCAGATTTGGAACAGTCTTTTTGTAGAATCTGCAAGTGGATATATGAGATCTTTTGGTCCAGTGTGAGAAAAAGGAAATATCATCTCATAAAATCTAGGCAGAAGATCCTGAACAAATTCTTAGTGATGCATGCATTCAAGTAAAGAGGTGAACCATGCTTTTGATCCATCAGTTTTGAAACACTCTGTTTGAAGAATCTGCAAGTGGATATTTGGAGCGATTTGAGGCCTATGTTGAAAAAGGAAATACGTTCACATGAAAGATACCGAAAAGCATTCTGTGAAATTTCTTTGTGATGTGTGCATTCTTCTCACACTGTTGAAGCTTTCTTTTGGTTGAGCAGACTTGAAGCTTTCCTTTTGGAGAATCTGCAATTGGATATTTGAGATCTTTACGTCCAATGGGGAACCGGATTTATCTTCACATAAAAACTAGACGGAAGCCTTCTGAGCAACTTCTTAGTGATGCGTGTATTCCACTCACAGAGTTGAACCTTTCTTTTGATTGAGCAGTTTTGAAACACTTTTTGTCAAGAATCTGCAAGGTTACAATTGGAGAGCTTTGAGACCTATGCTCAAAAAGGAAATATCTTCACATTAATACTACACAGAACCAGTTTGCAAAATTGTATTGTGTTGTGTGCGTTCATCTCCCAGAGGTGAAGCTATCTTTTTGTTGAGCATATATGAAAGAGGCTTTATGGAGAGTCTACAAGTGAATATTTGTGATCTTTGCGTCCAATGTGGGAAAAGGAATTATCTTCACTTAAAAACTACACATAAGCATTCTGAGCAACTTCTTAGTGATATGTGCATTCAAGTCACAGAGTCGGACATTTCTTTTGATTCAGCTGTTTTGAAACATGGTGTTTGAATAATCTGCAAGGGGGCATTTGGAGTGCTTTGAGGGCTATGGTGTAAAAGGAAATATCTTCACATAAAAACTACACAGAATAGTTCTGCGAAATTTCCTTGTGATGTGTGCAAACATCTCACATAGTGGAAGCTTTCTTTTGGTTAAGCATATATGAAACAGTCGTTTTCTAGATTCTGCCAGTGCAAATTTGAAATCTTTTTGACCAATGCGGGGAAAGGAATTATCTTCACATACAACCTAGAGAGAAGCATTCTGAACAACTTCTTAGTGATATGTGCCTTCAACTCACAGAGTTGAAACTTTCTTTCGAAGGAGCAATTTTGAAACACTCTGAAGAATCTGCAAGTGAACATTTGGTATGCTTTGAGGCCTATGGTGAAAAAGGAATAATCTTCCCATGAAAAGTACTCGGAAGCATTCTGCGAAATTACTTTGTGATGTATGCATTCATCTCACAGAGTTCAAGTTTCTTTATGGTTGAGCAGATTTGAAACAGTCTTTTTGTAGAATCTGCAAATGGATATCTGCGTTATTTTCGTCCAATGCGAGAATAAGAAAAATCATCTCATAAAAACTAGGCAGGAGCATCCTGAACAACTTCTTAGTGATGTATGCTTTCAAATAACAAGGTGAACTTTGCTTTTGATCCAGCAGTTTTGAAACACGGTGTTTGAAGAATCTTCAAGTGGGCATTTGGAGTGCTTTGAGGGTTATGATAGAAAGGGAAATATCTTCACATAAAAACTTTACAGAATAATTCTGCGAAATTTATTTGTGATGTGTGCATTCGTCTCACAGAATTAAGGCTCTCTTTTGGTTGAGCAGATTTGAAAGTGTCTTTTTCTACAATCTGCAAGTGGATGTTTGAGATCTTTTCTTGCAATGCATGAAAAGGAATTATCCTCACTTAGAAACTAGACAGAAGCATTCTGAGCAACTCTTTTTGGATGTGTGCATTCATCTCATGGAGGTGAGCATTACTTTTGCTTGAACAGTTTTGAAACTCTCTGTTTAAAGTATCTGCAACTTGACATTTGGAGTGCTTTAAGGCCTATGGTGAAAAAGGAAATATATCCTTATGAAATCTAAAGTGAAGCATCCTGCGAAATTAGTTTATGATGTGTGCATTCATCTCAGAGAGTTGAAGCTTTCTTGTTTTTGAGCAGATTTGAGACAGTCTTTTTGTAGACTCTGTAACAGCATATTTGAGATCATTTCGTCCAATGCAGGAAAAGGAAATATCTTCACATAAAAACCGGACGGAAGCATTCTGAGCAACTTCTTAATGATATGTGCATTCAACTCAGAGAACTGAACCATTCTTTTGATTGATCAGTTTTGAAAGTCTCTTTGAAGAATCTGCAAGAGGACATTTGGAGGGCTTTGAGACCTATGGTGAAAAAGGAAATATCTTCACATAAAAACCATACAGTAGCACTCTGCAAAATTTCTCTGGGATGTGTGCATTCTTCTCTAAGTTGAAGCTTTTCTTTTTGGTTGAGCAGATTTGAAACCTTTTTTTGTAGAATCTGCAAGTGGTTATTTGAGATCTTTTCGTCCAATGTGGGAAAAGGAAATATCTTCACATAAAAACTAGACAGAAGCATCCTGAGCAACTTCTTGGTGATGTGGGCATTCAACTCTCAGAGTTGAAGCTTTCCTTTGGTTGAACAGATTTGAAATACTCCTTTTGTACCATCTGCAAGTGGATATTTGAGATCTTTTCATCCAATGCTGAAAAGGAAATATCTTCACTTAAAAACTAAACTGAAGCATTCTGAGCAACTTCTTAGTGATGGGTGCATTCAACTCACAGAGTTGAGCCTTTCTTTTGATTGGGCAGTTTTGAAACTCTCTGTTTGAAGCATCTGCAAATGGGCATTTGGAGTGCTTTGTAGCCTATGGTGGAAAATGATATATCTTCACCAAAATGATACACGGGAGCATCTTGTGAAATTTCCATGTGATGTGTGCCTTCATCACACATAGTGGAAGCTTTCTTTCGGTTAAGCAGATATGAAACAGTCTTTTTCTAGATTCTGCCAGTGCAAATTTGAAATCTTTTCTTCCAATGCGCTGAAAGGATTTATCTTCACATAAAACCTAGAGAGAAGCATTCTGAACAACTTCTTAGTGATATGTGCATTCCACTCACAGAGTTGAAACTTTCTTTTGATGGAGCAGTTATGAAACAATCTGAAGAATCCGGAAGTGGATACTTGGAATGCTTTGAGGCCTATGGTGAAAAATTAAATATCTTCATGTGAAAAGTACTCAGAAGCATTCTGCGAAATTACTTTGTGATGTATGCATTCATCTCACAGAGTTCAAGTTTCCTTTTGGTTGAGCAGATTTGGAAGAGTCTTTTTGTAGAATCTGCAAGTGGATATATGAGATCTTTTGGTCCAGTGTGAGAAAAAGGAAATATCATCTCATAAAAACTAGGCAGAATATCCTGAACAAATTCTTAGTGATGCATGCATTCAAGTAAAGAGGTGAACCATGCTTTTGATCCATCAGTTTTGAAACACTCTGTTTGAAGAATCTGCAAGTGGACATTTGGAGCGATTTGAGGCCTATGTTGAAAAAGGAAATACGTTCACATGAAAGATACCGAAAAGCATTCTGTGAAATTTCTTTGTGATGTGTGCATTCTTCTCACAATGTTGAAGCTTTCTTTTGGTTGAGCAGACTTGAAGCTTTCCTTTTGGTGAATCTGCAATTGGATATTTGAGATCTTTACGTCCAATGGGGAACCGGATTTATCTTCACATAAAAACTAGACGGAAGCCTTCTGGGCAACTTCTTAGTGATGCGTGTATTCCACTCACAGAGTTGAACCTTTCTTTTGATTGAGCAGTTTTGAAACACTTTTTGTCAAGAATCTGCAAGGTTACAATTGGAGAGCTTTGAGACCTATGCTCAAAAAGGAAATATCTTCACATTAATACTACACAGAACCATTTTGCAAAATTGTATTGTGTTGTGTGCGTTCATCTCCCAGAGGTGAAGCTATCTTTTTGTTGAGCATATATGAAAGAGGCTTTATGGAGAGTCTGCAAGTGAATACTTGTGATCTTTGCGTCCAATGTGGGAAAAGGAAATAACTTCACTTAAAAATTACACATAAGCATTCTGAGCAACTTCTCAGTGATAAGTGCATTCAAGTCACAGAGTCGGACATTTCTTTTGATTCAGCTGTTTTGAAACACGGTGTTTGAAGAATCTGCAAGGGGGCATTTGGAGTGCTTTGAGGGCTATGGTGTAAAAGGAAATATCTTCACATAAAAACTACACAGAATAGTTCTGCGAAATTTCCTTGTGATGTGTGCAAACATCTCACATAGTGGAAGCTTTCTTTTGGTTAAGCATATATGAAACAGTCGTTTTCTAGATTCTGCCAGTGCAAATTTGAAATCTTTTTGACCAATGCGGGGAAAGGAATTATCTTCACATACAACCTAGAGAGAAGCATTCTGAACAACTTCTTAGTGATATGTGCCTTCAACTCACAGAGTTGAAACTTTCTTTCGAAGGAGCAGTTTTGAAACACTCTGAAGAATCTGCAAGTGAACATTTGGTATGCTTTGAGGCCTATGGTGAAAAAGGAATAATCTTCCCATGAAAAGTACTCGGAAGCATTCTGCGAAATTACTTTGTGATGTATGCATTCATCTCACAGAGTTCAAGTTTCTTTATGGTTGAGCAGATTTGAAACAGTCTTTTTGTAGAATCTGCAAATGGATATCTGCGTTATTTTCGTCCAATGCGAGAATAAGAAAAATCATCTCAGAAAAACTAGGCAGGAGCATCCAGAACAACTTCTTAGTGATGTATGCTTTCAAATAACAAGGTGAACTTTGCTTTTGATCCAGCAGTTTTGAAACACGGTGTTTGAAGAATCTGCAAGTGGGCATTTGGAGTGCTTTGAGGGCTATGATAAAAAGGGAAATATCTTCACATAAAAACTTTACAGAATAATTCTGCGAAATTTATTTGTGATGTGTGCATTCGTCTCACAGAATTAAGGCTCTCTTTTGGTTGAGCAGATTTGAAAGTGTCTTTTTCTACAATCTGCAAGTGGATGTTTGAGATCTTTTCTTCCAATGCATGAAAAGGAATTATCCTCACTTAGAAACTAGACAGAAGCATTCTGAGCAACTCTTTTTGGATGTGTGCATTCATCTCATGGAGGTGAGCATTTCTTTTGCTTGAAAAGTTTTGAAACTCTCTGTTTAAAGTATCTGCAACTTGACATTTGGAGTGCTTTAAGGCTTATGGTGAAAAAGGAAATATATTCTTATGAAATCTAAAGTGAAGCATCCTGCGAAATTAGTTTATGATGTGTGCATTCATCTCAGAGAGTTGAAGCTTTCTTGTTTTTGAGCAGATTTGAGACAGTCTTTTTGTAGACTCTGTAACAGCATATTTGAGATCATTTCGTCCAATGCAGGAAAAGGAAATATCTTCACATAAAAACCGGACGGAAGCATTCTGAGCAACTTCTTAATGATATGTGCATTCAACTCAGAGAACTGAAACATTCTTTTGATTGATCAGTTTTGAAACACTCTTTGAAGAATGTGCAAGAGGACATTTGGAGGGCTTTGAGACCTATGGTGAAAAAGGAAATATCTTCACATAAAAACCATACAGTAGCACTCTGCAAAATTTCTCTGGGATGTGTGCATTCTTCTCTGAGTTGAAGCTTTTCTTTTTGGTTGAGCAGATTTGAAACCTTTTTTTGTAGAATCTGCAAGTGGTTATTTGAGATCTTTTCATCCAATGTGGGAAAAGGAAATATCTTCACATAAATACTAGACAGAAGCATCCTGAGCAACTTCTTGGTGATGTGGGCATTCAACTCTCAGAGTTGAAGCTTTCCTTTGGTTGAACAGATTTGAAATACTCCTTTTGTACCATCTGCAAGTGGATATTTGAGATCTTTTCATCCCATGCTGAAAAGGAAATATCTTCACTTATAAACTAAACTGAAGCATTCTGAGCAACTCCTTAGTGATGGGTGCATTCAACTCACAGAGTTGAGCCTTTCTTTTGATTGGGCAGTTTTGAAACTCTCTGTTTGAAGCATCTGCAAATGGGCATTTGGAGTGCTTTGTGGCCTATGGTGGAAAATGATATATCTTCACCAAAATGATACACGGGAGCATCTTGTGAAATTTCCTTGTGATGTGTGCTTTCATCTCACATAGTGGAAGCTTTCTTTCGGTTAAGCAGATATGAAACAGTCTTTTTCTAGATTCTGCCAGTGCAAATTTGAAATCTTTTCTTCCAATGCGGTGAAAGGAATTATCTTCACATAAAACCTAAAGAGAAGCATTCTGAACAACTTCTTAGTGATATGTGCATTCCACTCACAGAGTTGAAACTTTCTTTTGATGGAGCAGTTTTGAAAAAATCTGAAGAATCCGGAAGTGGATACTTGGAATGCTTTGAGGCCTATGGTGAAAAATTAAATATCTTCATGTGAAAAGTACTCAGAAGCATTCTGCGAAATTACTTTGTGATGTATGCATTCATCTCACAGAGTTCAAGTTTCCTTTTGGTTGAGCAGATTTGGAACAGTCTTTTTGTAGAATCTGCAAGTGGATATATGAGATCTTTTGGTCCAGTGTGAGAAAAAGGAAATATCATCTCATAAAAACTAGGCAGAGGATCTTGAACAAATTCTTAGTGATGCATGCATTCAAGTAAAGAGGTGAACCATGCTTTTGATCCATCAGTTTTGAAACACTCTGTTTGAAGAATCTGCAAGTGGACATTTGGAGCGATTTGAGGCCTATGTTGAAAAAGGAAATACGTTCACATGAAAGATACCGAAAAGAATTCTGTGAAATTCCTTTGTGATGTGTGCATTCTTCTCACACTGTTGAAGCTTTCTTTTGGTTGAGCAGACATGAAGCTTTCCTTTTGGAGAATCTGCAATTGGATATTTGAGATCTTTACGTCCAATGGGGAACCGGATTTATCTTCACATAAAAACTAGACGGAAGCCTTCTGGGCAACTTCTTAGTGATGCGTGTATTCCACTCACAGAGTTGAACCTTTCTTTTGATTGAGCAGTTTTGAAACACTTTTTGTCAAGAATCTGCAAGTTTACAATTGGAGAGCTTTGAGACCTATGCTCAAAAAGGAAATATCTTCACATTAATACTACACAGAACCATTTTGCAAAATTGTATTGTGTTGTGTGCGTTCATCTCCCAGAGGTGAAGCTATCTTTTTGTTCAGCATATATGAAAGAGGCTTTATGGAGAGTCTGCAAGTGAATATTTGTGATCTTTGCGTCCAATGTGGGAAAAGGAAATATCTTCACTTAAAAACTACACATAAGCATTCTGAGCAACTTCTCAGTGATATGTGCATTCAAGTCACAGAGTCGGACATTTCTTTTGATTCAGCTGTTTTGAAACACGGTGTTTGAATAATCTGCAAGGGGGCATTTGGAGTGCTTTGAGGGCTATGGTGTAAAAGGGAGTATCTTCACATAAAAACTACACAGAATAGTTCTGCGAAATTTCCTTGTGATGTGTGCAAACATCTCACATAGTGGAAGCTTTCTTTTGGTTAAGCATATATGAAACAGTCGTTTTCTAGATTCTGCCAGTGCAAATTTGAAATCTTTTTGACCAATGCGGGGAAAGGAATTATCTTCACATACAACCTAGAGAGAAGCATTCTGAACAACTTCTTAGTGATATGTGCCTTCAACTCACAGAGTTGAAACTTTCTTTCGAAGGAGCAGTTTTGAAACACTCTGAAGAATCTGCAAGTGAACATTTGGTATGCTTTGAGGCCTATGGTGAAAAAGGATTAATCTTCCCATGAAAAGTACTCGGAAGCATTCTGCGAAATTACTTTGTGATGTATGCATTCATCTCACAGAGTTCAAGTTTCTTTATGGTTGAGCAGATTTGAAACAGTCTTTTTGTAGAATCTGCAAATGGATATCTGCGTTATTTTCGTCCAATGCGAGAATAAGAAAAATCATCTCATAAAAACTAGGCAGGAGCATCGTGAACAACTTCTTAGTGATGTATGCTTTCAAATAACAAGGTGAACTTTGCTTTTGATCCAGCAGTTTTGAAACACGGTGTTTGAAGAATCTGCAAGTGGGCATTTGGAGTGCTTTGAGGGCTATGATAAAAAGGGAAATATCTTCACATAAAAACTTTACAGAATAATTCTGCGAAATTTATTTGTGATGTGTGCATTCGTCTCACAGAATTAAGGCTCTCTTTTGGTTGAGCAGATTTGAAAGTGTCTTTTTCTACAATCTGCAAGTGGATGTTTGAGATCTTTTCTTCCAATGCATGAAAAGGAATTATCCTCACTTAGAAACTAGACAGAAGCATTCTGAGCAACTCTTTTTGGATGTGTGCATTCATCTCATGGAGGTGAGCATTTCTTTTGCTTGAACAATTTTGAAACTCTCTGTTTAAAGTATCTGCAACTTGACATTTGGAGTGCTTTAAGGCCTATGGAGAAAAAGGAAATATATTCTTATGAAATCTAAAGTGAAGCATCCTGCGAAATTAGTTTATGATGTGTGCATTCATCTCAGAGAGTTGAAGCTTTCTTGTTTTTGAGCAGATTTGAGACAGTCTTTTTGTAGACTCTGTAACAGCATATTTGAGATCATTTCGTCCAATGCAGGAAAAGGAAATATCTTCACATAAAAACCGGACGGAAGCATTCTGAGCAACTTCTTAATGATATGTGCATTCAACTCAGAGAACTGAACCATTCTTTTGATTGATCAGTTTTGAAAGACTCTTTGAAGAATCTGCAAGAGGACATTTGGAGGGCTTTGAGACCTATGGTGAAAAAGGAAATATCTTCACATAAAAACCATACAGTAGCACTCTGCAAAATTTCTCTGGGATGTGTGCATTCTTCTCTGAGTTGAAGCTTTTCTTTTTGGTTGAGCAGATTTGAAACCTTTTTTTGTAGAATCTGCAAGTGGTTATTTGAGATCTTTTCGTCCAATGTGGGAAAAGGAAATATCTTCACATAAAAACTAGACAGAAGCATCCTGAGCAACTTCTTGGTGATGTGGGCATTCAACTCTCAGAGTTGAAGCTTTCCTTTGGTTGAACAGATTTGAAATACTCCTTTTGTACCATCTGCAAGTGGATATTTGAGATCTTTTCATCCAATGCTGAAAAGGAAATATCTTCACTTAAAAACGAAACTGAAGCATTCTGAGCAACTTCTTAGTGATGGGTGCATTCACCTCACAGAGTTGAGCCTTTCTTTTGATTGGGCAGTTTTGAAACTCTCTGTTTGAAGCATCTGCAAATGGGCATTTGGAGTGCTTTGTGGCCTATGGTGGAAAATGATATATCTTCACCAAAATGATACACGGGAGCATCTTGTGAAATTTCCATGTGATGTGTGCCTTCATCACACATAGTGGAAGCTTTCTTTCGGTTAAGCAGATATGAAACAGTCTTTTTCTAGATTCTGCCAGTGCAAATTTGAAATCTTTTCTTCCAATGCGCTGAAAGGATTTATCTTCACATAAAACCTAGAGAGAAGCATTCTGAACAACTTCTTAGTGATATGTGCATTCCACTCACAGAGTTGAAACTTTCTTTTGATGGAGCAGTTATGAAACAATCTGAAGAATCCGGAAGTGGATACTTGGAATGCTTTGAGGCCTATGGTGAAAAATTAAATATCTTCATGTGAAAAGTACTCAGAAGCATTCTGCGAAATTACTTTGTGATGTATGCATTCAACTCACAGAGTTCAAGTTTCCTTTTGGATGAGCAGATTTGGAACAGTCTTTTTGTAGAATCTGCAAGTGGATATATGAGATCTTTTGGTCCAGTGTGAGAAAAAGGAAATATCATCTCATAAAAACTAGGCAGAAGATCCTGAACAAATTCTTAGTGATGCATGCATTCAAGTAAAGAGGTGAACCATGCTTTTGATCCATCAGTTTTGAAACACTCTGTTTGAAGAATCTGCAAGTGGACATTTGGAGCGATTTGAGGCCTATGTTGAAAAAGGAAATACGTTCACATGAAAGATACCGAAAAGCATTCTGTGAAATTTCTTTGTGATGTGTGCATTCTTCTCACACTGTTGAAGCTTTCTTTTGGTTGAGCAGACTTGAAGCTTTCCTTTTGGAGAATCTGCAATTGGATATTTGAGATCTTTACGTCCAATGGGGAACCGGATTTATCTTCACATAAAAACTAGACGGAAGCCTTCTGAGCAACTTCTTAGTGATGCGTGTATTCCACTCACAGAGTTGAACCTTTCTTTTGATTGAGCAGTTTTGAAACACTTTTTGTCAAGAATCTGCAAGGTTACAATTGGAGAGCTTTGAGACCTATGCTCAAAAAGAATATATCTTCACATTAATACTACACAGAACCAGTTTGCAAAATTGTATTGTGTTGTGTGCGTTCATCTCCCAGAGGTGAAGCTATCTTTTTGTTGAGCATATATGAAAGAGGCTTTATGGAGAGTCTGCAAGTGAATATTTGTGATCTTTGCGTCCAATGTGGGAAAAGGAATTATCTTCACTTAAAAACTACACATAAGCATTCTGAGCAACTTCTTAGTGATATGTGCATTCAAGTCACAGAGTCGGACGTTTCTTTTGATTCAGCTGTTTTGAAACATGGTGTTTGAATAATCTGCAAGGGGGCATTTGGAGTGCTTTGAGGGCTATGGTGTAAAAGGAAATATCTTCACATAAAAACTACACAAAATAGTTCTGCGAAATTTCCTTGTGATGTGTGCAAACATCTCACATAGTGGAAGCTTTCTTTTGGTTAAGCATATATGAAACAGTCGTTTTCTAGATTCTGCCAGTGCAAATTTGAAATCTTTTTGACCAATGCGGGGAAAGGAATTATCTTCACATACAACCTAGAGAGAAGCATTCTGAACAACTTCTTAGTGATATGTGCCTTCAACTCACAGAGTTGAAACTTTCTTTCGAAGGAGCAGTTTTGAAACACTCTGAAGAATCTGCAAGTGAACATTTGGTATGCTTTGAGGCCTATGGTGAAAAAGGAATAATCTTCCCATGAAAAGTACTCGGAAGCATTCTGCGAAATTACTTTGTGATGTATGCATTCATCTCACAGAGTTCAAGTTTCTTTATGGTTGAGCAGATTTGAAACAGTCTTTTTGTAGAATCTGCAAATGGATATCTGCGTTATTTTCGTCCAATGCGAGAATAAGAAAAATCATCTCATAAAAACTAGGCAGGAGCATCCTGAACAACTTCTTAGTGATGTATGCTTTCAAATAACAAGGTGAACTTTGCTTTTGATCCAGCAGTTTTGAAACACGGTGTTTGAAGAATCTTCAAGTGGGCATTTGGAGTGCTTTGAGGGCTATGATAGAAAGGGAAATATCTTCACATAAAAACTTTACAGAATAATTCTGCGAAATTTATTTGTGATGTGTGCATTCGTCTCACAGAATTAAGGCTCTCTTTTGGTTGAGCAGATTTGAAAGTGTCTTTTTCTACAATCTGCAAGTGGATGTTTGAGATCTTTTCTTCCAATGCATGAAAAGGAATTATCCTCACTTAGAAACTAGACAGAAGCATTCTGAGCAACTCTTTTTGGATGTGTGCATTCATCTCATGGAGGTGAGCATTTCTTTTGCTTGAACAGTTTTGAAACACTCTGTTTAAAGTATCTGCAACTTGACATTTGGAGTGCTTTAAGGCCTATGGTGAAAAAGGAAATATATCCTTATGAAATCTAAAGTGAAGCATCCTGCGAAATTAGTTTATGATGTGTGCATTCATCTCAGAGAGTTGAAGCTTTCTTGTTTTTGAGCAGATTTGAGACAGTCTTTTTGTAGACTCTGTAACAGCATATTTGAGATCATTTCTTCCAATGCAGGAAAAGGAAATATCTTCACATAAAAACCGGACGGAAGCATTCTGAGCAACTTCTTAATGATATGTGCATTCAACTCAGAGAACTGAACCATTCTTTTGATTGATCAGTTTTGAAAGACTCTTTGAAGAATCTGCAAGAGGACATTTGGAGGGCTTTGAGACCTATGGTGAAAAAGGAAATATCTTCACATAAAAACCATACAGTAGCACTCTGCAAAATTTCTTTGGGATGTGTGCATTCTTCTCTAAGTTGAAGCTTTTCTTTTTGGTTGAGCAGATTTGAAACCTTTTTTTGTAGAATCTGCAAGTGGTTATTTGAGATCTTTTCGTCCAATGTGGGAAAAGGAAATATCTTCACATAAAAACTAGACAGAAGCATCCTGAGCAACTTCTTGGTGATGTGGGCATTCAACTCTCAGAGTTGAAGCTTTCCTTTGGTTGAACAGATTTGAAATACTCCTTTTGTACCATCTGCAAGTGGATATTTGAGATCTTTTCATCCAATGCTGAAAAGGAAATATCTTCACTTAAAAACTAAACTGAAGCATTCTGAGCAACTTCTTAGTGATGGGTGCATTCAACTCACAGAGTTGAGCCTTTCTTTTGATTGGGCAGTTTTGAAACTCTCTGTTTGAAGCATCTGCAAATGGGCATTTGGAGTGCTTTGTGGCCTATGGTGGAAAATGATATATCTTCACCAAAATGATACACGGGAGCATCTTGTGAAATTTCCATGTGATGTGTGCCTTCATCACACATAGTGGAAGCTTTCTTTCGGTTAAGCAGATATGAAACAGTCTTTTTCTAGATTCTGCCAGTGCAAATTTGAAATCTTTTCTTCCAATGCGCTGAAAGGATTTATCTTCACATAAAACCTAGAGAGTAGCATTCTGAACAACTTCTTAGTGATATGTGCATTCCACTCACAGAGTTGAAACTTTCTTTTGATGGAGCAGTTATGAAACAATCTGAAGAATCCGGAAGTGGATACTTGGAATGCTTTGAGGCCTATGGTGAAAAATTAAATATCTTCATGTGAAAAGTACTCAGAAGCATTCTGCGAAATTACTTTGTGATGTATGCATTCAACTCACAGAGTTCAAGTTTCCTTTTGGATGAGCAGATTAGGAACAGTCTTTTTGTAGAATCTGCAAGTGGATATATGAGATCTTTTGGTCCAGTGTGAGAAAAAGGAAATATCATCTCATAAAAACTAGGCAGAAGATCCTGAACAAATTCTTAGTGATGCATGCATTCAAGTAAAGAGGTGAACCATGCTTTTGATCCATCAGTTTTGAAACACTCTGTTTGAAGAATCTGCAAGTGGACATTTGGAGCGATTTGAGGCCTATGTTGAAAAAGGAAATACGTTCACATGAAAGATACCGAAAAGCATTCTGTGAAATTTCTTTGTGATGTGTGCATTCTTCTCACACTGTTGAAGCTTTCTTTTGGTTGAGCAGACTTGAAGCTTTCCTTTTGGAGAATCTGCAATTGGATATTTGAGATCTTTACGTCCAATGGGGAACCGGATTTATCTTCACATAAAAACTAGACGGAAGCCTTCTGAGCAACTTCTTAGTGATGCGTGTATTCCACTCACAGAGTTGAACCTTTCTTTTGATTGAGCAGTTTTGAAACACTTTTTGTCAAGAATCTGCAAGGTTACAATTGGAGAGCTTTGAGACCTATGCTCAAAAAGGAAATATCTTCACATTAATACTACACAGAACCAGTTTGCAAAATTGTATTGTGTTGTGTGCGTTCATTTCCCAGAGGTGAAGCTATCTTTTTGTTGAGCATATATGAAAGAGGCTTTATGGAGAGTCTGCAAGTGAATATTTGTGATCTTTGCGTCCAATGTGGGAGAAGGAATTATCTTCACTTAAAAACTACACATAAGCATTCTGAGCAACTTCTTAGTGATATGTGCATTCAAGTCACAGAGTCGGACATTTCTTTTGATTCAGCTGTTTTGAAACATGGTGTTTGAATAATCTGCAAGGGGGCATTTGGAGTGCTTTGAGGGCTATGGTGTAAAAGGAAATATCTTCACATAAAAACTACACAGAATAGTTCTGCGAAATTTCCTTGTGATGTGTGCAAACATCTCACATAGTGGAAGCTTTCTTTTGGTTAAGCATATATGAAACAGTCGTTTTCTAGATTCTGCCAGTGCAAATTTGAAATCTTTTTGACCAATGCGGGGAAAGGAATTATCTTCACATACAACCTAGAGAGAAGCATTCTGAACAACTTCTTAGTGATATGTGCCTTCAACTCACAGAGTTGAAACTTTCTTTCGAAGGAGCAGTTTTGAAACACTCTGAAGAATCTGCAAGTGAACATTTGGTATGCTTTGAGGCCTATGGTGAAAAAGGAATAATCTTCCCATGAAAAGTACTCGGAAGCATTCTGCGAAATTACTTTGTGATGTATGCATTCATCTCACAGAGTTCAAGTTTCTTTATGGTTGAGCAGATTTGAAACAGTCTTTTTGTAGAATCTGCAAATGGATATCTGCGTTATTTTCGTCCAATGCGAGAATAAGAAAAATCATCTCATAAAAACTAGGCAGGAGCATCCTGAACAACTTCTTAGTGATGTATGCTTTCAAATAACAAGGTGAACTTTGCTTTTGATCCAGCAGTTTTGAAACACGGTGTTTGAAGAATCTGCAAGTGGGCATTTGGAGTGCTTTGAGGGCTATGATAAAAAGGGAAATATCTTCACATAAAAACTTTACAGAATAATTCTGCGAAATTTATTTGTGATGTGTGCATTCGTCTCACAGAATTAAGGCTCTCTTTTGGTTGAGCAGATTTGAAAGTGTCTTTTTCTACAATCTGCAAGTGGATGTTTGAGATCTTTTCTTCCAATGCATGAAAAGGAATTATCCTCACTTAGAAACTAGACAGAAGCATTCTGAGCAACTCTTTTTGGATGTGTGCATTCATCTCATGGAGGTGAGCATTTCTTTTGCTTGAACAGTTTTGAAACTCTCTGTTTAAAGTATCTGCAACTTGACATTTGGAGTGCTTTAAGGCCTATGGTGAAAAAGGAAATATATTCTTATGAAATCTAAAGTGAAGCATCCTGCGAAATTAGTTTATGATGTGTGCATTCATCTCAGAGAGTTGAAGCTTTCTTGTTTTTGAGCAGATTTGAGACAGTCTTTTTGTAGACTCTGTAACAGCATATTTGAGATCATTTCGTCCAATGCAGGAAAAGGAAATATCTTCACATAAAAACCGGACGGAAGCATTCTGAGCAACTTCTTAATGATATGTGCATTCAACTCAGAGAATTGAACCATTCTTTTGATTGATCAGTTTTGAAACACTCTTTGAAGAATCTGCAAGAGGACATTTGGAGGGCTTTGAGACCTATGGTGAAAAAGGAAATATCTTCACATAAAAACCATACAGTAGCACTCTGCAAAATTTCTCTGGGATGTGTGCATTCTTCTCTGAGTTGAAGCTTTTCTTTTTGGTTGAGCAGATTTGAAACCTTTTTTTGTAGAATCTGCAAGTGGTTATTTGAGATCTTTTCGTCCAATGTGGGAAAAGGAAATATCTTCACATAAAAACTAGACAGAAGCATCCTGAGCAACTTCTTGGTGATGTGGGCATTCAACTCTCAGAGTTGAAGCTTTCCTTTGGTTGAACAGATTTGAAATACTCCTTTTGTACCATCTGCAAGTGGATATTTGAGATCTTTTCATCCAATGCTGAAAAGGAAATATCTTCACTTAAAAACGAAACTGAAGCATTCTGAGCAACTTCTTAGTGATGGGTGCATTCAACTCACAGAGTTGAGCCTTTCTTTTGATTGGGCAGTTTTGAAACTCTCTGTTTGAAGCATCTGCAAATGGGCATTTGGAGTGCTTTGTGGCCTATGGTGGAAAATGATATATCTTCACCAAAATGATACACGGGAGCATCTTGTGAAATTTCCATGTGATGTGTGCCTTCATCACACATAGTGGAAGCTTTCTTTCGGTTAAGCAGATATGAAACAGTCTTTTTCTAGATTCTGCCAGTGCAAATTTGAAATCTTTTCTTCCAATGCGCTGAAAGGATTTATCTTCACATAAAACCTAGAGAGAAGCATTCTGAACAACTTCTTAGTGATATGTGCATTCCACTCACAGAGTTGAAACTTTCTTTTGATGGAGCAGTTATGAAACAATCTGAAGAATCCGGAAGTGGATACTTGGAATGCTTTGAGGCCTATGGTGAAAAATTAAATATCTTCATGTGAAAAGTACTCAGAAGCATTCTGCGAAATTACTTTGTGATGTATGCATTCAACTCACAGAGTTCAAGTTTCCTTTTGGATGAGCAGATTTGGAACAGTCTTTTTGTAGAATCTGCAAGTGGATATATGAGATCTTTTGGTCCAGTGTGAGAAAAAGGAAATATCATCTCATAAAAACTAGGCAGAAGATCCTGAACAAATTCTTAGTGATGCATGCATTCAAGTAAAGAGGTGAACCATGCTTTTGATCCATCAGTTTTGAAACACTCTGTTTGAAGAATCTGCAAGTGGACATTTGGAGCGATTTGAGGCCTATGTTGAAAAAGGAAATACGTTCACATGAAAGATACCGAAAAGCATTCTGTGAAATTTCTTTGTGATGTGTGCATTCTTCTCACACTGTTGAAGCTTTCTTTTGGTTGAGCAGACTTGAAGCTTTCCTTTTGGAGAATCTGCAATTGGATATTTGAGATCTTTACGTCCAATGGGGAACCGGATTTATCTTCACATAAAAACTAGACGGAAGCCTTCTGAGCAACTTCTTAGTGATGCGTGTATTCCACTCACAGAGTTGAACCTTTCTTTTGATTGAGCAGTTTTGAAACACTTTTTGTCAAGAATCTGCAAGGTTACAATTGGAGAGCTTTGAGACCTATGCTCAAAAAGAATATATCTTCACATTAATACTACACAGAACCAGTTTGCAAAATTGTATTGTGTTGTGTGCGTTCATCTCCCAGAGGTGAAGCTATCTTTTTGTTGAGCATATATGAAAGAGGCTTTATGGAGAGTCTGCAAGTGAATATTTGTGATCTTTGCGTCCAATGTGGGAAAAGGAATTATCTTCACTTAAAAACTACACATAAGCATTCTGAGCAACTTCTTAGTGATATGTGCATTCAAGTCACAGAGTCGGACATTTCTTTTGATTCAGCTGTTTTGAAACATGGTGTTTGAATAATCTGCAAGGGGGCATTTGGAGTGCTTTGAGGGCTATGGTGTAAAAGGAAATATCTTCACATAAAAACTACACAGAATAGTTCTGCGAAATTTCCTTGTGATGTGTGCAAACATCTCACATAGTGGAAGCTTTCTTTTGGTTAAGCATATATGAAACAGTCGTTTTCTAGATTCTGCCAGTGCAAATTTGAAATCTTTTTGACCAATGCGGGGAAAGGAATTATCTTCACATACAACCTAGAGAGAAGCATTCTGAACAACTTCTTAGTGATATGTGCCTTCAACTCACAGAGTTGAAACTTTCTTTCGAAGGAGCAGTTTTGAAACACTCTGAAGAATCTGCAAGTGAACATTTGGTATGCTTTGAGGCCTATGGTGAAAAAGGAATAATCTTCCCATGAAAAGTACTCGGAAGCATTCTGCGAAATTACTTTGTGATGTATGCATTCATCTCACAGAGTTCAAGTTTCTTTATGGTTGAGCAGATTTGAAACAGTCTTTTTGTAGAATCTGCAAATGGATATCTGCGTTATTTTCGTCCAATGCGAGAATAAGAAAAATCATCTCATAAAAACTAGGCAGGAGCATCCTGAACAACTTCTTAGTGATGTATGCTTTCAAATAACAAGGTGAACTTTGCTTTTGATCCAGCAGTTTTGAAACACGGTGTTTGAAGAATCTGCAAGTGGGCATTTGGAGTGCTTTGAGGGCTATGATAAAAAGGGAAATATCTTCACATAAAAACTTTACAGAATAATTCTGCGAAATTTATTTGTGATGTGTGCATTCGTCTCACAGAATTAAGGCTCTCTTTTGGTTGAGCAGATTTGAAAGTGTCTTTTTCTACAATCTGCAAGTGGATGTTTGAGATCTTTTCTTCCAATGCATGAAAAGGAATTATCCTCACTTAGAAACTAGACAGAAGCATTCTGAGCAACTCTTTTTGGATGTGTGCATTCATCTCATGGAGGTGAGCATTTCTTTTGCTTGAACAGTTTTGAAACTCTCTGTTTAAAGTATCTGCAACTTGACATTTGGAGTGCTTTAAGGCCTATGGTGAAAAAGGAAATATATTCTTATGAAATCTAAAGTGAAGCATCCTGCGAAATTAGTTTATGATGTGTGCATTCATCTCAGAGAGTTGAAGCTTTCTTGTTTTTGAGCAGATTTGAGACAGTCTTTTTGTAGACTCTGTAACAGCATATTTGAGATCATTTCGTCCAATGCAGGAAAAGGAAATATCTTCACATAAAAACCGGACGGAAGCATTCTGAGCAACTTCTTAATGATATGTGCATTCAACTCAGAGAATTGAACCATTCTTTTGATTGATCAGTTTTGAAACACTCTTTGAAGAATCTGCAAGAGGACATTTGGAGGGCTTTGAGACCTATGGTGAAAAAGGAAATATCTTCACATAAAAACCATACAGTAGCACTCTGCAAAATTTCTCTGGGATGTGTGCATTCTTCTCTGAGTTGAAGCTTTTCTTTTTGGTTGAGCAGATTTGAAACCTTTTTTTGTAGAATCTGCAAGTGGTTATTTGAGATCTTTTCGTCCAATGTGGGAAAAGGAAATATCTTCACATAAAAACTAGACAGAAGCATCCTGAGCAACTTCTTGGTGATGTGGGCATTCAACTCTCAGAGTTGAAGCTTTCCTTTGGTTGAACAGATTTGAAATACTCCTTTTGTACCATCTGCAAGTGGATATTTGAGATCTTTTCATCCAATGCTGAAAAGGAAATATCTTCACTTAAAAACGAAACTGAAGCATTCTGAGCAACTTCTTAGTGATGGGTGCATTCAACTCACAGAGTTGAGCCTTTCTTTTGATTGGGCAGTTTTGAAACTCTCTGTTTGAAGCATCTGCAAATGGGCATTTGGAGTGCTTTGTGGCCTATGGTGGAAAATGATATATCTTCACCAAAATGATACACGGGAGCATCTTGTGAAATTTCCATGTGATGTGTGCCTTCATCACACATAGTGGAAGCTTTCTTTCGGTTAAGCAGATATGAAACAGTCTTTTTCTAGATTCTGCCAGTGCAAATTTGAAATCTTTTCTTCCAATGCGCTGAAAGGATTTATCTTCACATAAAACCTAGAGAGAAGCATTCTGAACAACTTCTTAGTGATATGTGCATTCCACTCACAGAGTTGAAACTTTCTTTTGATGGAGCAGTTATGAAACAATCTGAAGAATCCGGAAGTGGATACTTGGAATGCTTTGAGGCCTATGGTGAAAAATTAAATATCTTCATGTGAAAAGTACTCAGAAGCATTCTGCGAAATTACTTTGTGATGTATGCATTCAACTCACAGAGTTCAAGTTTCCTTTTGGATGAGCAGATTTGGAACAGTCTTTTTGTAGAATCTGCAAGTGGATATATGAGATCTTTTGGTCCAGTGTGAGAAAAAGGAAATATCATCTCATAAAAACTAGGCAGAAGATCCTGAACAAATTCTTAGTGATGCATGCATTCAAGTAAAGAGGTGAACCATGCTTTTGATCCATCAGTTTTGAAACACTCTGTTTGAAGAATCTGCAAGTGGACATTTGGAGCGATTTGAGGCCTATGTTGAAAAAGGAAATACGTTCACATGAAAGATACCGAAAAGCATTCTGTGAAATTTCTTTGTGATGTGTGCATTCTTCTCACACTGTTGAAGCTTTCTTTTGGTTGAGCAGACTTGAAGCTTTCCTTTTGGAGAATCTGCAATTGGATATTTGAGATCTTTACGTCCAATGGGGAACCGGATTTATCTTCACATAAAAACTAGACGGAAGCCTTCTGAGCAACTTCTTAGTGATGCGTGTATTCCACTCACAGAGTTGAACCTTTCTTTTGATTGAGCAGTTTTGAAACACTTTTTGTCAAGAATCTGCAAGGTTACAATTGGAGAGCTTTGAGACCTATGCTCAAAAAGAATATATCTTCACATTAATACTACACAGAACCAGTTTGCAAAATTGTATTGTGTTGTGTGCGTTCATCTCCCAGAGGTGAAGCTATCTTTTTGTTGAGCATATATGAAAGAGGCTTTATGGAGAGTCTGCAAGTGAATATTTGTGATCTTTGCGTCCAATGTGGGAAAAGGAATTATCTTCACTTAAAAACTACACATAAGCATTCTGAGCAACTTCTTAGTGATATGTGCATTCAAGTCACAGAGTCGGACGTTTCTTTTGATTCAGCTGTTTTGAAACATGGTGTTTGAATAATCTGCAAGGGGGCATTTGGAGTGCTTTGAGGGCTATGGTGTAAAAGGAAATATCTTCACATAAAAACTACACAAAATAGTTCTGCGAAATTTCCTTGTGATGTGTGCAAACATCTCACATAGTGGAAGCTTTCTTTTGGTTAAGCATATATGAAACAGTCGTTTTCTAGATTCTGCCAGTGCAAATTTGAAATCTTTTTGACCAATGCGGGGAAAGGAATTATCTTCACATACAACCTAGAGAGAAGCATTCTGAACAACTTCTTAGTGATATGTGCCTTCAACTCACAGAGTTGAAACTTTCTTTCGAAGGAGCAGTTTTGAAACACTCTGAAGAATCTGCAAGTGAACATTTGGTATGCTTTGAGGCCTATGGTGAAAAAGGAATAATCTTCCCATGAAAAGTACTCGGAAGCATTCTGCGAAATTACTTTGTGATGTATGCATTCATCTCACAGAGTTCAAGTTTCTTTATGGTTGAGCAGATTTGAAACAGTCTTTTTGTAGAATCTGCAAATGGATATCTGCGTTATTTTCGTCCAATGCGAGAATAAGAAAAATCATCTCATAAAAACTAGGCAGGAGCATCCTGAACAACTTCTTAGTGATGTATGCTTTCAAATAACAAGGTGAACTTTGCTTTTGATCCAGCAGTTTTGAAACACGGTGTTTGAAGAATCTGCAAGTGGGCATTTGGAGTGCTTTGAGGGCTATGATAAAAAGGGAAATATCTTCACATAAAAACTTTACAGAATAATTCTGCGAAATTTATTTGTGATGTGTGCATTCGTCTCACAGAATTAAGGCTCTCTTTTGGTTGAGCAGATTTGAAAGTGTCTTTTTCTACAATCTGCAAGTGGATGTTTGAGATCTTTTCTTCCAATGCATGAAAAGGAATTATCCTCACTTAGAAACTAGACAGAAGCATTCTGAGCAACTCTTTTTGGATGTGTGCATTCATCTCATGGAGGTGAGCATTTCTTTTGCTTGAACAGTTTTGAAACTCTCTGTTTAAAGTATCTGCAACTTGACATTTGGAGTGCTTTAAGGCCTATGGTGAAAAAGGAAATATATTCTTATGAAATCTAAAGTGAAGCATCCTGCGAAATTAGTTTATGATGTGTGCATTCATCTCAGAGAGTTGAAGCTTTCTTGTTTTTGAGCAGATTTGAGACAGTCTTTTTGTAGACTCTGTAACAGCATATTTGAGATCATTTCGTCCAATGCAGGAAAAGGAAATATCTTCACATAAAAACCGGACGGAAGCATTCTGAGCAACTTCTTAATGATATGTGCATTCAACTCAGAGAATTGAACCATTCTTTTGATTGATCAGTTTTGAAACACTCTTTGAAGAATCTGCAAGAGGACATTTGGAGGGCTTTGAGACCTATGGTGAAAAAGGAAATATCTTCACATAAAAACCATACAGTAGCACTCTGCAAAATTTCTCTGGGATGTGTGCATTCTTCTCTGAGTTGAAGCTTTTCTTTTTGGTTGAGCAGATTTGAAACCTTTTTTTGTAGAATCTGCAAGTGGTTATTTGAGATCTTTTCGTCCAATGTGGGAAAAGGAAATATCTTCACATAAAAACTAGACAGAAGCATCCTGAGCAACTTCTTGGTGATGTGGGCATTCAACTCTCAGAGTTGAAGCTTTCCTTTGGTTGAACAGATTTGAAATACTCCTTTTGTACCATCTGCAAGTGGATATTTGAGATCTTTTCATCCAATGCTGAAAAGGAAATATCTTCACTTAAAAACGAAACTGAAGCATTCTGAGCAACTTCTTAGTGATGGGTGCATTCAACTCACAGAGTTGAGCCTTTCTTTTGATTGGGCAGTTTTGAAACTCTCTGTTTGAAGCATCTGCAAATGGGCATTTGGAGTGCTTTGTGGCCTATGGTGGAAAATGATATATCTTCACCAAAATGATACACGGGAGCATCTTGTGAAATTTCCATGTGATGTGTGCCTTCATCACACATAGTGGAAGCTTTCTTTCGGTTAAGCAGATATGAAACAGTCTTTTTCTAGATTCTGCCAGTGCAAATTTGAAATCTTTTCTTCCAATGCGCTGAAAGGATTTATCTTCACATAAAACCTAGAGAGAAGCATTCTGAACAACTTCTTAGTGATATGTGCATTCCACTCACAGAGTTGAAACTTTCTTTTGATGGAGCAGTTATGAAACAATCTGAAGAATCCGGAAGTGGATACTTGGAATGCTTTGAGGCCTATGGTGAAAAATTAAATATCTTCATGTGAAAAGTACTCAGAAGCATTCTGCGAAATTACTTTGTGATGTATGCATTCAACTCACAGAGTTCAAGTTTCCTTTTGGATGAGCAGATTTGGAACAGTCTTTTTGTAGAATCTGCAAGTGGATATATGAGATCTTTTGGTCCAGTGTGAGAAAAAGGAAATATCATCTCATAAAAACTAGGCAGAAGATCCTGAACAAATTCTTAGTGATGCATGCATTCAAGTAAAGAGGTGAACCATGCTTTTGATCCATCAGTTTTGAAACACTCTGTTTGAAGAATCTGCAAGTGGACATTTGGAGCGATTTGAGGCCTATGTTGAAAAAGGAAATACGTTCACATGAAAGATACCGAAAAGCATTCTGTGAAATTTCTTTGTGATGTGTGCATTCTTCTCACACTGTTGAAGCTTTCTTTTGGTTGAGCAGACTTGAAGCTTTCCTTTTGGAGAATCTGCAATTGGATATTTGAGATCTTTACGTCCAATGGGGAACCGGATTTATCTTCACATAAAAACTAGACGGAAGCCTTCTGAGCAACTTCTTAGTGATGCGTGTATTCCACTCACAGAGTTGAACCTTTCTTTTGATTGAGCAGTTTTGAAACACTTTTTGTCAAGAATCTGCAAGGTTACAATTGGAGAGCTTTGAGACCTATGCTCAAAAAGAATATATCTTCACATTAATACTACACAGAACCAGTTTGCAAAATTGTATTGTGTTGTGTGCGTTCATCTCCCAGAGGTGAAGCTATCTTTTTGTTGAGCATATATGAAAGAGGCTTTATGGAGAGTCTGCAAGTGAATATTTGTGATCTTTGCGTCCAATGTGGGAAAAGGAATTATCTTCACTTAAAAACTACACATAAGCATTCTGAGCAACTTCTTAGTGATATGTGCATTCAAGTCACAGAGTCGGACGTTTCTTTTGATTCAGCTGTTTTGAAACATGGTGTTTGAATAATCTGCAAGGGGGCATTTGGAGTGCTTTGAGGGCTATGGTGTAAAAGGAAATATCTTCACATAAAAACTACACAAAATAGTTCTGCGAAATTTCCTTGTGATGTGTGCAAACATCTCACATAGTGGAAGCTTTCTTTTGGTTAAGCATATATGAAACAGTCGTTTTCTAGATTCTGCCAGTGCAAATTTGAAATCTTTTTGACCAATGCGGGGAAAGGAATTATCTTCACATACAACCTAGAGAGAAGCATTCTGAACAACTTCTTAGTGATATGTGCCTTCAACTCACAGAGTTGAAACTTTCTTTCGAAGGAGCAGTTTTGAAACACTCTGAAGAATCTGCAAGTGAACATTTGGTATGCTTTGAGGCCTATGGTGAAAAAGGAATAATCTTCCCATGAAAAGTACTCGGAAGCATTCTGCGAAATTACTTTGTGATGTATGCATTCATCTCACAGAGTTCAAGTTTCTTTATGGTTGAGCAGATTTGAAACAGTCTTTTTGTAGAATCTGCAAATGGATATCTGCGTTATTTTCGTCCAATGCGAGAATAAGAAAAATCATCTCATAAAAACTAGGCAGGAGCATCCTGAACAACTTCTTAGTGATGTATGCTTTCAAATAACAAGGTGAACTTTGCTTTTGATCCAGCAGTTTTGAAACACGGTGTTTGAAGAATCTTCAAGTGGGCATTTGGAGTGCTTTGAGGGCTATGATAGAAAGGGAAATATCTTCACATAAAAACTTTACAGAATAATTCTGCGAAATTTATTTGTGATGTGTGCATTCGTCTCACAGAATTAAGGCTCTCTTTTGGTTGAGCAGATTTGAAAGTGTCTTTTTCTACAATCTGCAAGTGGATGTTTGAGATCTTTTCTTCCAATGCATGAAAAGGAATTATCCTCACTTAGAAACTAGACAGAAGCATTCTGAGCAACTCTTTTTGGATGTGTGCATTCATCTCATGGAGGTGAGCATTTCTTTTGCTTGAACAGTTTTGAAACACTCTGTTTAAAGTATCTGCAACTTGACATTTGGAGTGCTTTAAGGCCTATGGTGAAAAAGGAAATATATCCTTATGAAATCTAAAGTGAAGCATCCTGCGAAATTAGTTTATGATGTGTGCATTCATCTCAGAGAGTTGAAGCTTTCTTGTTTTTGAGCAGATTTGAGACAGTCTTTTTGTAGACTCTGTAACAGCATATTTGAGATCATTTCTTCCAATGCAGGAAAAGGAAATATCTTCACATAAAAACCGGACGGAAGCATTCTGAGCAACTTCTTAATGATATGTGCATTCAACTCAGAGAACTGAACCATTCTTTTGATTGATCAGTTTTGAAAGACTCTTTGAAGAATCTGCAAGAGGACATTTGGAGGGCTTTGAGACCTATGGTGAAAAAGGAAATATCTTCACATAAAAACCATACAGTAGCACTCTGCAAAATTTCTTTGGGATGTGTGCATTCTTCTCTAAGTTGAAGCTTTTCTTTTTGGTTGAGCAGATTTGAAACCTTTTTTTGTAGAATCTGCAAGTGGTTATTTGAGATCTTTTCGTCCAATGTGGGAAAAGGAAATATCTTCACATAAAAACTAGACAGAAGCATCCTGAGCAACTTCTTGGTGATGTGGGCATTCAACTCTCAGAGTTGAAGCTTTCCTTTGGTTGAACAGATTTGAAATACTCCTTTTGTACCATCTGCAAGTGGATATTTGAGATCTTTTCATCCAATGCTGAAAAGGAAATATCTTCACTTAAAAACGAAACTGAAGCATTCTGAGCAACTTCTTAGTGATGGGTGCATTCAACTGACAGAGTTGAGCCTTTCTTTTGATTGGGCAGTTTTGAAACTCTCTGTTTGAAGCATCTGCAAATGGGCATTTGGAGTGCTTTGTGGCCTATGGTGGAAAATGATATATCTTCACCAAAATGATACACGGGAGCATCTTGTGAAATTTCCATGTGATGTGTGCCTTCATCACACATAGTGGAAGCTTTCTTTCGGTTAAGCAGATATGAAACAGTCTTTTTCTAGATTCTGCCAGTGCAAATTTGAAATCTTTTCTTCCAATGCGCTGAAAGGATTTATCTTCACATAAAACCTAGAGAGAAGCATTCTGAACAACTTCTTAGTGATATGTGCATTCCACTCACAGAGTTGAAACTTTCTTTTGATGGAGCAGTTATGAAACAATCTGAAGAATCCGGAAGTGGATACTTGGAATGCTTTGAGGCCTATGGTGAAAAATTAAATATCTTCATGTGAAAAGTACTCAGAAGCATTCTGCGAAATTACTTTGTGATGTATGCATTCAACTCACAGAGTTCAAGTTTCCTTTTGGATGAGCAGATTAGGAACAGTCTTTTTGTAGAATCTGCAAGTGGATATATGAGATCTTTTGGTCCAGTGTGAGAAAAAGGAAATATCATCTCATAAAAACTAGGCAGAAGATCCTGAACAAATTCTTAGTGATGCATGCATTCAAGTAAAGAGGTGAACCATGCTTTTGATCCATCAGTTTTGAAACACTCTGTTTGAAGAATCTGCAAGTGGACATTTGGAGCGATTTGAGGCCTATGTTGAAAAAGGAAATACGTTCACATGAAAGATACCGAAAAGCATTCTGTGAAATTTCTTTGTGATGTGTGCATTCTTCTCACACTGTTGAAGCTTTCTTTTGGTTGAGCAGACTTGAAGCTTTCCTTTTGGAGAATCTGCAATTGGATATTTGAGATCTTTACGTCCAATGGGGAACCGGATTTATCTTCACATAAAAACTAGACGGAAGCCTTCTGAGCAACTTCTTAGTGATGCGTGTATTCCACTCACAGAGTTGAACCTTTCTTTTGATTGAGCAGTTTTGAAACACTTTTTGTCAAGAATCTGCAAGGTTACAATTGGAGAGCTTTGAGACCTATGCTCAAAAAGGAAATATCTTCACATTAATACTACACAGAACCAGTTTGCAAAATTGTATTGTGTTGTGTGCGTTCATTTCCCAGAGGTGAAGCTATCTTTTTGTTGAGCATATATGAAAGAGGCTTTATGGAGAGTCTGCAAGTGAATATTTGTGATCTTTGCGTCCAATGTGGGAAAAGGAATTATCTTCACTTAAAAACTACACATAAGCATTCTGAGCAACTTCTTAGTGATATGTGCATTCAAGTCACAGAGTCGGACATTTCTTTTGATTCAGCTGTTTTGAAACATGGTGTTTGAATAATCTGCAAGGGGGCATTTGGAGTGCTTTGAGGGCTATGGTGTAAAAGGAAATATCTTCACATAAAAACTACACAGAATAGTTCTGCGAAATTTCCTTGTGATGTGTGCAAACATCTCACATAGTGGAAGCTTTCTTTTGGTTAAGCATATATGAAACAGTCGTTTTCTAGATTCTGCCAGTGCAAATTTGAAATCTTTTTGACCAATGCGGGGAAAGGAATTATCTTCACATACAACCTAGAGAGAAGCATTCTGAACAACTTCTTAGTGATATGTGCCTTCAACTCACAGAGTTGAAACTTTCTTTCGAAGGAGCAGTTTTGAAACACTCTGAAGAATCTGCAAGTGAACATTTGGTATGCTTTGAGGCCTATGGTGAAAAAGGAATAATCTTCCCATGAAAAGTACTCGGAAGCATTCTGCGAAATTACTTTGTGATGTATGCATTCATCTCACAGAGTTCAAGTTTCTTTATGGTTGAGCAGATTTGAAACAGTCTTTTTGTAGAATCTGCAAACGGATATCTGCGTTATTTTCGTCCAATGCGAGAATAAGAAAAATCATCTCATAAAAACTAGGCAGGAGCATCCTGAACAACTTCTTAGTGATGTATGCTTTCAAATAACAAGGTGAACTTTGCTTTTGATCCAGCAGTTTTGAAACACGGTGTTTGAAGAATCTGCAAGTGGGCATTTGGAGTGCTTTGAGGGCTATGATAAAAAGGGAAATATCTTCACATAAAAACTTTACAGAATAATTCTGCGAAATTTATTTGTGATGTGTGCATTCGTCTCACAGAATTAAGGCTCTCTTTTGGTTGAGCAGATTTGAAAGTGTCTTTTTCTACAATCTGCAAGTGGATGTTTGAGATCTTTTCTTCCAATGCATGAAAAGGAATTATCCTCACTTAGAAACTAGACAGAAGCATTCTGAGCAACTCTTTTTGGATGTGTGCATTCATCTCATGGAGGTGAGCATTTCTTTTGCTTGAACAGTTTTGAAACTCTCTGTTTAAAGTATCTGCAACTTGACATTTGGAGTGCTTTAAGGCCTATGGTGAAAAAGGAAATATATTCTTATGAAATCTAAAGTGAAGCATCCTGCGAAATTAGTTTATGATGTGTGCATTCATCTCAGAGAGTTGAAGCTTTCTTGTTTTTGAGCAGATTTGAGACAGTCTTTTTGTAGACTCTGTAACAGCATATTTGAGATCATTTCGTCCAATGCAGGAAAAGGAAATATCTTCACATAAAAACCGGACGGAAGCATTCTGAGCAACTTCTTAATGATATGTGCATTCAACTCAGAGAATTGAACCATTCTTTTGATTGATCAGTTTTGAAACACTCTTTGAAGAATCTGCAAGAGGACATTTGGAGGGCTTTGAGACCTATGGTGAAAAAGGAAATATCTTAACATAAAAACCATACAGTAGCACTCTGCAAAATTTCTCTGGGATGTGTGCATTCTTCTCTGAGTTGAAGCTTTTCTTTTTGGTTGAGCAGATTTGAAACCTTTTTTTGTAGAATCTGCAAGTGGTTATTTGAGATCTTTTCGTCCAATGTGGGAAAAGGAAATATCTTCACATAAAAACTAGACAGAAGCATCCTGAGCAACTTCTTGGTGATGTGGGCATTCAACTCTCAGAGTTGAAGCTTTCCTTTGGTTGAACAGATTTGAAATACTCCTTTTGTACCATCTGCAAGTGGATATTTGAGATCTTTTCATCCAATGCTGAAAAGGAAATATCTTCACTTAAAAACTAAACTGAAGCATTCTGAGCAACTTCTTAGTGATGGGTGCATTCAACTCACAGAGTTGAGCCTTTCTTTTGATTGGGCAGTTTTGAAACTCTCTGTTTGAAGCATCTGCAAATGGGCATTTGGAGTGCTTTGTGGCCTATGGTGGAAAATGATATATCTTCACCAAAATGATACACGGGAGCATCTTGTGAAATTTCCTTGTGATGTGTGCCTTCATCTCACATAGTGGAAGCTTTCTTTTGGTTAAGCAGATATGAAACAGTCTTTTTCTAGATTCTGCCAGTGCAAATTTGAAATCTTTTCTTCCAATGCGGTGAAAGGAATTATCTTCACATAAAACTTAGAGAGAAGCATTCTGAACAACTTCTTAGTGATATGTGCATTCCACTCACAGAGTTGAAACTTACTTTTGATGGAGCAGTTTTGAAACAATCTGAAGAATCCGGAAGTGGATACTTGGAATGCTTTGAGGCCTATGGTGAAAAATTAAATATCTTCATGTGAAAAGTACTCAGAAGCATTCTGCGAAATTACTTTGTGATGTATGCTTTCAACTCACAGAGTTCAAGTTTCCTTTTGGATGAGCAGATTTGGAACAGTCTTTTTGTAGAATCTGCAAGTGGATATATGAGATCTTTTGGTCCAGTGTGAGAAAAAGGAAATATCATCTCATAAAAACTAGGCAGAAGATCCTGAACAAATTCTTAGTGATGCATGCATTCAAGTAAAGAGGTGAACAATGCTTTTGATCCATCAGTTTTGAAACACTCTGTTTGAAGAATCTGCAAGTGGACATTTGGAGCGATTTGAGGCCTATGTTGAAAAAGGAAATACGTTCACATGAAAGATACCGAAAAGCATTCTGTGAAATTTCTTTGTGATGTGTGCATTCTTCTCACACTGTTGAAGCTTTCTTTTGGTTGAGCAGACTTGAAGCTTTCCTTTTGGAGAATCTGCAATTGGATATTTGAGATCTTTACGTCCAATGGGGAACCGGATTTATCTTCACATAAAAACTAGACGGAAGCCTTCTGAGCAACTTCTTAGTGATGCGTGTATTCCACTCACAGAGTTGAACCTTTCTTTTGATTGAGCAGTTTTGAAACACTTTTTGTCAAGAATCTGCAAGGTTACAATTGGAGAGCTTTGAGACCTATGCTCAAAAAGAAAATATCTTCACATTAATACTACACAGAACCAGTTTGCAAAATTTTATTGTGTTGTGTGCGTTCATCTCCCAGAGGTGAAGCTATCTTTTTGTTGAGCATATATGAAAGAGGCTTTATGGAGAGTCTGCAAGTGAATATTTGTGATCTTTGCGTCCAATGTGGGAAAAGGAAATATCTTCACTTAAAAACTACACATAAGCATTCTGAGCAACTTCTTAGTGATATGTGCATTCAAGTCACAGAGTCGGACATTTCCTTTGATTCAGCTGTTTTGAAACACGGTGTTGAATAATCTGCAAGGGGGCATTTGGAGTGCTTTGAGGGCTATGGTGTAAAAGGAAATATCTTCACATAAAAACTACACAGAATAGTTCTGCGAAATTTCCTTGTGATGTGTGCAAACATCTCACATAGTGGAAGCTTTCTTTTGGTTAAGCATATATGAAACAGTCGTTTTCTAGATTCTGCCAGTGCAAATTTGAAATCTTTTTGACCAATGCGGGGAAAGGAATTATCTTCACATACAACCTAGAGAGAAGCATTCTGAACAACTTCTTAGTGATATGTGCCTTCAACTCACAGAGTTGAAACTTTCTTTCGAAGGAGCAGTTTTGAAACACTCTGAAGAATCTGCAAGTGAACATTTGGTATGCTTTGAGGCCTATGGTGAAAAAGGAATAATCTTCCCATGAAAAGTACTCGGAAGCATTCTGCGAAATTACTTTGTGATGTATGCATTCATCTCACAGAGTTCAAGTTTCTTTATGGTTGAGCAGATTTGAAACAGTCTTTTTGTAGAATCTGCAAATGGATATCTGCGTTATTTTCGTCCAATGCGAGAATAAGAAAAATCATCTCATAAAAACTAGGCAGGAGCATCCTGAACAACTTCTTAGTGATGTATGCTTTCAAATAACAAGGTGAACTTTGCTTTTGATCCAGCAGTTTTGAAACACGGTGTTTGAAGAATCTGCAAGTGGGCATTTGGAGTGCTTTGAGGGCTATGATAGAAAGGGAAATATCTTCACATAAAAACTTTACAGAATAATTCTGCGAAATTTATTTGTGATGTGTGCATTCGTCTCACAAAATTAAGGCTCTCTTTTGGTTGAGCAGATTTGAAAGTGTCTTTTTCTACAATCTGCAAGTGGATGTTTGAGATCTTTTCCTCCAATGCATGAAAAGGAATTATCCTCACTTAGAAACTAGACAGAAGCATTCTGAGCAACTCTTTTTGGATGTGTGCATTCATCTCATGGAGGTGAGCATTTCTTTTGCTTGAACAGTTTTGAAACTCTCTGTTTAAAGTATCTGCAACTTGACATTTGGAGTGCTTTAAGGCCTATGGTGAAAAAGGAAATATATTCTTATGAAATCTAAAGTGAAGCATCCTGCGAAATTAGTTTATGATGTGTGCATTCATCTCAGAGAGTTGAAGCTTTCTTGTTTTTGAGCAGATTTGAGACAGTCTTTTTTTAGACTCTGTAACAGCATATTTGAGATCATTTCGTCCAATGCAGGAAAAGGAGATATCTTCACATAAAAACCGGACGGAAGCATTCTGAGCAACTTCTTAATGATATGTGCATTCAACTCAGAGAATTGAACCATTCTTTTGATTGATCAGTTTTGAAACACTCTTTGAAGAATCTGCAAGAGGACATTTGGAGGGCTTTGAGACCTATGGTGAAAAAGGAAATATCTTTACATAAAAACCATACAGTAGCAGTCTGCAAAATTTCTCTGGGATGTGTGCATTCTTCTCTGAGTTGAAGCTTTTCTTTTTGGTTGAGCAGATTTGAAACCTTTTTTTGTAGAATCTGCAAGTGGTTATTTGAGATCTTTTCGTCCAATGTGGGAAAAGGAAATATCTTCACATAAAAACTAGACAGAAGCATCCTGAGCAACTTCTTGGTGATGTGGGCATTCAACTCTCAGAGTTGAAGCTTTCCTTTGGTTGAACAGATTTGAAATACTCCTTTTGTACCATCTGCAAGTGGATATTTGAGATCTTTTCATCCAATGCTGAAAAGGAAATATCTTCACTTAAAAACTAAACTGAAGCATTCTGAGCAACAGAGTTGAGCCTTTCTTTTGATTGGGCAGTTTTGAAACTCTCTGTTTGAAGCATCTGCAAATGGGCATTTGGAGTGCTTTGTGGCCTATGGTGGAAAATGATATATCTTCACCAAAATGATACACGGGAGCATCTTCTGAAATTTCCTTGTGATGTGTGCCTTCATCTCACATAGTGGAAGCTTTCTTTTGTTTAAGCAGATATGAAACAGTCTTTTTCTAGATTCTGCCAGTGCAAATTTGAAATCTTTTCTTCCAATGCGGTGAAAGGAATTATCTTCACATAAAACCTAGAGAGAAGCATTCTGAACAACTTCTTAGTGATATGTGCATTCCACTCACAGAGTTGAAACTTACTTTTGATGGAGCAGTTTTGAAACAATCTGAAGAATCCGGAAGTGGATACTTGGAATGCTTTGAGGCCTATGGTGAAAAATTAAATATCTTCATGTGAAAAGTACTCAGAAGCATTCTGCGAAATTACTTTGTGATGTATGCATTCATCTCACGGAGTTCAAGTTTCCTTCTGGTTGAGCAGATTTGGAACAGTCTTTTTGTAGAATCTGCAAGGGGATATATGAGATCTTTTCGTCCAGTGTGAGAAAAAGGAAATATCATCTCATAAAAACTAGGCAGAAGATCCTGAACAAATTCTTAGTGATGCATGCATTCAAGTAAAGAGGTGAACCATGCTTTTGATCCATCAGTTTTGAAACACTCTGTTTGAAGAATCTGCAAGTGGACATTTGGAGCGATTTGAGGCCTATGTTGAAAAAGGAAATACGTTCACATGAAAGATACCGAAAAGCATTCTGTGAAATTTCTTTGTGATGTGTGCATTCTTCTCACACTGTTGAAGCTTTCTTTTGGTTGAGCAGACTTGAAGCTTTCCTTTTGGAGAATCTGCAATTGGATATTTGAGATCTTTACGTCCAATGGGGAACCGGATTTATCTTCACATAAAAACTAGACATAAGCCTTCTGAGCAACTTCTTAGTGATGCGTGTATTCCACTCACAGAGTTGAACCTTTCTTTTGATTGAGCAGTTTTGAAACACTTTTTGTCAAGCATCTGCAAGTTTACAATTGGAGAGCTTTGAGACCTATGCTCAAAAAGGAAATATCTTCACATTAATACTACACAGAACCAGTTTGCAAAATTGTATTGTGTTGTGTGCGTTCATATCCCAGAGGTGAACCTATCTTTTTGTTGAGCATATATGAAAGAGGCTTTATGGAGAGTCTGCAAGTGAATATTTGTGATCTTTGCGTCCAATGTGGGAAAAGGAAATATCTTCACTTAAAAACTACACATAAGCATTCTGAGCAACTTCTTACTGATATGTGCATTCAAGTCACAGAGTCGGACATTTCTTTTGATTCAGCTGTTTTGAAACACGGTGTTTGAATAATCTGCAAGGGGGCATTTGGAGTTCTTTGAGGGCTATGGTGTAAAAGGAAATATCTTCACATAAAAACTACACAGAATAGTTCTGCGAAATTTCCTTGTGATGTGTGCAAACATCTCACATAGTGGAAGCTTTCTTTTGGTTAAGCATATATGAAACAGTCGTTTTCTAGATTCTGCCAGTGCAAATTTGAAATATTTTTGACCAATGCGGGGAAAGGAATTATCTTCACATACAACCTAGAGAGAAGCATTCTGAATAACTTCTTAGTGATATGTGCCTTCAACTCACAGAGTTGAAACTTTCTTTCGAAGGAGCAGTTTTGAAACACTCTGAAGAATCTGCAAGTGAACATTTGGTATGCTTTGAGGCCTATGGTGAAAAAGGAATAATCTTCCCATGAAAAGTACTCGGAAGCATTCTGCGAAATTACTTTGTGATGTATGCATTCATCTCACAGAGTTCAAGTTTCTTTATGGTTGAGCAGATTTGAAACAGTCTTTTTGTAGAATCTGCAAATGGATATCTGCGTTATTTTCGTCCAATGCGAGAATAAGAAAAATCATCTCAGAAAAACTAGGCAGGAGCATCCTGAACAACTTCTTAGTGATGTATGCTTTCAAATAACAAGGTGAACTTTGCTTTTGATCCAGCAGTTTTGAAACACGGTGTTTGAAGAATCTGCAAGTGGGCATTTGGAGTGCTTTGAGGGCTATGATAAAAAGGGAAATATCTTCACATAAAAACTTTACAGAATAATTCTGCGAAATTTATTTGTGATGTGTGCATTCGTCTCACAGAATTAAGGCTCTCTTTTGGTTGAGCAGAGTTGAAAGTGTCCTTTTCTACAATCTGCAAGTGGATGTTTGAGATCTTTTCTTCCAATGCATGAAAAGGAATTATCCTCACTTAGAAACTAGACAGAAGCATTCTGAGCAACTCTTTTTGGATGTGTGCATTCATCTCATGGAGGTGAGCATTTCTTTTGCTTGAACAGTTTTGAAACTCTCTGTTTAAAGTATCTGCAACTTGACATTTGGAGTGCTTTAAGGCCTATGGTGAAAAAGGAAATATATTCTTATGAAATCTAAAGTGAAGCATCCTGCGAAATTAGTTTATGATGTGTGCATTCATCTCAGAGAGTTGAAGCTTTCTTGTTTTTGAGCAGATTTGAGACAGTCTTTTTGTAGACTCTGTAACAGCATATTTGAGATCACTTGGTCCAATGGAGGAAAAGGAAATATCTTCACATAAAAACCGGACGGAAGCATTCTGAGCAACTTCTTAATGATATGTGCATTCAACTCAGAGAATTGAACCATTCTTTTGATTGATCAGTTTTGAAACACTCTTTGAAGAATCTGCAAGAGGACATTTGGAGGGCTTTGAGACCTATGGTGAAAAAGGAAATATCTTCACATAAAAACCATACAGTAGCACTCTGCAAAATTTCTCTGGGATGTGTGCATTCTTCTCTGAGTTGAAGCTTTTCTTTTTGGTTGAGCAGATTTGAAACCTTTTTTTGTAGAATCTGCAAGTGGTTATTTGAGATCTTTTCGTCCAATGTGGGAAAAGGAAATATCTTCACATAAAAACTAGACAGAAGCATCCTGAGCAACTTCTTGGTGATGTGGGCATTCAACTCTCAGAGTTGAAGCTTTCCTTTGGTTGAACAGATTTGAAATACTCCTTTTGTACCATCTGCAAGTGGATATTTGAGATCTTTTCATCCAATGCTGAAAAGGAAATATCTTCACTTAAAAACTAAACTGAAGCATTCTGAGCAACTTCTTAGTGATGGGTGCACTCAACTCAGAGAGTTGAGCCTTTCTTTTGATTGGGCGGTTTGGAAACTCTCTGTTTGAAGCATCTGCAAATGGGCATTTGGAGTGCTTTTTGGCCTATGGTGGAAAATGATATATCTTCACCAAAATGATACACGGGAGCATCTTGTGAAATTTCCTTGTGATGTGTGATTTCATCTCACATAGTGGAAGCTTTCTTTTGGTTAAGCAGATATGAAACAGTCTTTTTCTAGATTCTGCCAGTGCAAATTTGAAATATTTTCTTCCAATGTGGTGAAAGGAATTATCTTCACATAAAACCTAGAGAGAAGCATTCTGAACAACTTCTTAGTGATATGGGCATTCCACTCACAGAGTTGAAACTTTCTTTTGATGGAGCAGTTTTGAAACAATCTGAAGAATCCGGAAGTGGATACTTGGAATGCTTTGAGGCCTATGGTGAAAAATTAAATATCTTCATGTGAAAAGTACTCAGAAGCATTCTGCGAAATTACTTTGTGATGTATACATTCATCTCACCGAGTTCAAGTTTCCTTTTGGTTGAGCAGATTTGGAACAGTCTTTTTGAAGAATCTGCAAGTGGATATATGAGATCTTTTCGTCCAGTGTGAGAAAAAGGAAATATCATCTCATAAAAACAAGGCAGAAGATCCTGAACAAATTCTTAGTGATGCATGCATTCAAGTAAAGAGGTGAACCATGCTTTTGATCCAGCAGTTTTGAAACACTCTGTTTGTAGAATCTGCAAGTGGACATTTGGAGCTATTTGAGGCCTATGTTGAAAAAGGAAATACGTTCACATGAAAGATACCGAAAAGCATTCTGTGAAATTTCTTTGTGATGTGTGCATTCTTCTCACACTGTTGAAGCTTTCTTTTGGTTGAGCAGACTTGAAGCTTTCCTTTTGGAGAATCTGCAATTGGATATTTGAGATCTTTACGTCCAATGGGGAACCGGATTTATCTTCACATAAAAACTAGACGGAAGCCTTCTGAGCAACTTCTTAGTGATGCGTGTATTCCACTCACAGAGTTGAACCTTTCTTTTGATTGAGCAGTTTTGAAACCCTTTTTGTCAAGAATCTGCAAGGTTACAATTTGAGAGCTTTGAGACCTATGCTCAAAAAGGAAATATCTTCACATTAATACTACACAGAACCATTTGGCAAAATTTTATTGTGTTGTGTGCGTTCATCTCCCAGAGGTGAAGCTATCTTTTTGTTGAGCATATATGAAAGAGGCTTTATGGAGAGTCTGCAAGTGAATATTTGTGATCTTTGCGTCCAATGTGGGAAAAGGAAATATCTTCACTTAAAAACTACACATAAGCATTCTGAGCAACTTCTTAGTGATATGTGCATTCAAGTCACAGAGTCGGACATTTCTTTTGATTCAGCTGTTTTGAAACACGGTGTTTGAATAATCTGCAAGGGGGCATTTGGAGTGCTTTGAGGGCTATGGTGTAAAAGGAAATATCTTCACATAAAAACTACACAGAATAGTTCTGCGAAATTTCCTTGTGATGTGTGCAAACATCTCACATAGTGGAAGCTTTCTTTTGGTTAAGCATATATGAAACAGTCGTTTTCTAGATTCTGCCAGTGCAAATTTGAAATCTTTTTGACCAATGCGGGGAAAGGAATTATCTTGACATACAACCTAGAGAGAAGCATTCTGAACAACTTCTTAGTGATATGTGCCTTCAACTCACAGAGTTGAAACTTTCTTTCGAAGGAGCAGTTTTGAAACACTCTGAAGAATCTGCAAGTGAACATTTGGTATGCTTTGAGGCCTATGGTGAAAAAGGAATAATCTTCCCATGAAAAGTACTCGGAAGCATTCTGCGAAATTACTTTGTGATGTATGCATTCATCTCACAGAGTTCAAGTTTCTTTATGGTTGAGCAGATTTGAAACAGTCTTTTTGTAGAATCTGCAAATGGATATCTGCGTTATTTTCGTCCAATGCGAGAATAAGAAAAATCATCTCAGAAAAACTAGGCAGGAGCATCCTGAACAACTTCTTAGTGATGTATGCTTTCAAATAACACGGTGAACTTTGCTTTTGATCCAGCAGTTTTGAAACACGGTGTTTGAAGAATCTGCAAGTGGGCATTTGGAGTGCTTTGAGGGCTATGATAAAAAGGGAAATATCTTCACATAAAAACTTTACAGAATAATTCTGCGAAATTTATTTGTGATGTGTGCATTCGTCTCACAGAATTAAGGCTCTCTTTTGGTTGAGCAGAGTTGAAAGTGTCCTTTTCTACAATCTGCAAGTGGATGTTTGAGATCTTTTCTTCCAATGCATGAAAAGGAATTATCCTCACTTAGAAACTAGACAGAAGCATTCTGAGCAGCTCTTTTTGGATGTGTGCATTCATCTCATGGAGGTGAGCATTTCTTTTGCTTGAACAGTTTTGAAACTCTCTGTTTAAAGTATCTGCAACTTGACATTTGGAGTGCTTTAAGGCCTATGGTGAAAAAGGAAATATATTCTTATGAAATCTAAAGTGAAGCATCCTGCGAAATTAGTTTATGATGTGTGCATTCATCTCAGAGAGTTGAAGCTTTCTTGTTTTTGAGCAGATTTGAGACAGTCTTTTTGTAGACTCTGTAACAGCATATTTGAGCTCATTTGGTCCAATGCAGGAAAAGGAAATATCTTCACATAAAAACCGGACGGAAGCATTCTGAGCAACTTCTTAATGATATGTGCATTCAACTCAGAGAATTGAACCATTCTTTTGATTGATCAGTTTTGAAACACTCTTTGAAGAATATGCAAGAGGACATTTGGAGGGCTTTGAGACCTATGGTGAAAAAGGAAATATCTTCACATAAAAACCATACAGTAGCACTCTGCAAAATTTCTCTGGGATGTGTGCATTCTTCTCTGAGTTGAAGCTTTTCTTTTTGGTTGAGCAGATTTGAAACCTTTTTTTGTAGAATCTGCAAGTGGTTATTTGAGATCATTTCGTCCAATGTGGGAAAAGGAAATATCTTCAGATAAAAACTAGACAGAAGCATCCTGAGCAACTTCTTGGTGATGTGGGCATTCAACTCTCAGAGTTGAAGCTTTCCTTTGGTTGAACAGATTTGAAATACTCCTTTTGTACCATCTGCAAGTGGATATTTGAGATCTTTTCATCCAATGCTGAAAAGGAAATATCTTCACTTAAAAACTAAACTGAAGCATTCTGAGCAACTTCTTAGTGATGGGTGCACTCAACTCACAGAGTTGAGCCTTTCTTTTGATTGGGCAGTTTTGAAACTCTCTGTTTGAAGCATCTGCAAATGGGCATTTGGAGTGCTTTTTGGCCTATGGTGGAAAATGATATATCTTCAACAAAATGATACACGGGAGCATCTTGTGAAATTTCCTTGTGATGTGTGCCTTCATCTCACATAGTGGAGGATTTCTTTTGGTTAAGCAGATATGAAACAGTCTTTTTCTAGATTCTGCCTGTGCAAATTTGAAATCTTTTCTTCCAATGCGGTGAAAGGAATTATCTTCACATAAAACCTAGAGAGAAGCATTCTGAACAACTTCTTAGTGATATGTGCATTCCACTCACAGAGTTGAAACTTTCTTTTGATGGAGCAGTTTTGAAACAATCTGAAGAATCCGGAAGTGGATACTTGGAATGCTTTGAGGCCTATAGTGAAAAATTAAATATCTTCATGTGAAAAGTACTCAGAAGCATTCTGCGAAATTACATTGTGATGTATGCATTCATCTCACCGAGTTCAAGTTTCCTTTTGGTTGAGCAGATTTGGAACAGTCTTTTTGAAGAATCTGCAAGTGGATATATGAGATCTTTTCGTCCAGTGTGAGAAAAAGGAAATATCATCTCATAAAAACAAGGCAGAAGATCCTGAACAAATTCTTAGTGATGCATGCATTCAAGTAAAGAGGTGAACCATGCTTTTGAAAGAGCAGTTTTGAAACACTCTGTTTGTAGAATCTGCAAGTGGCCATTTGGAGCTATTTGAGGCCTATGTTGAAAAAGGAAATACGTTCACATGAAAGATACCGAAAAGCATTCTGTGAAATTTCTTTGTGATGTGTGCATTCTTCTCACACTGTTGAAGCTTTCTTTTGGTTGAGCAGACTTGAAGCTTTCCTTTTGGAGAATCTGCAATTGGATATTTGAGATCTTTACGTCCAATTGGGAACCGGATTTATCTTCACATAAAAACTAGACGGAAGCCTTCTGAGCAACTTCTTAGTGATGCGTGTATTCCACTCACAGAGTTGAACCTTTCTTTTGATTGAGCAGTTTTGAAACACTTTTTGTCAAGAATCTGCAAGGTTACAATTTGAGAGCTTTGAGACCTATGCTCAAAAAGGAAATATCTTCACATTAATACTACACAGAACCATTTTGCAAAATTTTATTGTGTTGCGTGCGTTCATCTCCTAGAGGTGAAGCTATCTTTTTGTTGAGCATATATGAAAGAGGCTTTATGGAGAGTCTGCAAGTGAATATTTGTGATCTTTGCGTCCAATGTGGGAAAAGGAAATATCTTCACTTAAAAACTACACATAAGCATTCTGAGCAACTTCTTAGTGATATGTGCATTCAAGTCACAGAGTCGGACATTTCTTTTGATTCAGCTGTTTTGAAACATGGTGTTTGAATAATCTGCAAGGGGGCATTTGGAGTGCTTTGATGGCTATGGTGTAAAAGGAAATGTCTTCACATAAAAACTGCACAGAATAGTTCTGCGAAATTTCCTTGTGATGTGTGCAAACATCTCACATAGTGGAAGCTTTCTTTTGGTTAAGCATATATGAAACAGTCGTTTTCTAGATTCTGCCAGTGCAAATTTGAAATCTTTTTGACCAATGCGGGGAAAGGAATTATCTTCACATACAAACTAGAGAGTAGCATTCTGAACAACTTCTTAGTGATATGTGCCTTCAACTCACAGAGTTGAAACTTTCTTTCGAAGGAGCAGTTTTGAAACACTCTGAAGAATCTGCAAGTGAACATTTGGTATGCTTTGAGGCCTATGGTGAAAAAGGAATAATCTTCCCATGAAAAGTACTCGGAAGCATTCTGCGAAATTACTTTGTGATGTATGCATTCATCTCACAGAGTTCAAGTTTCTTTATGGTTGAGCAGATTTGAAACAGTCTTTTTGTAGAATCTGCAAATGGATATCTGCGTTATTTTCGTCCAATGCGAGAATAAGAAAAATCATCTCAGAAAAACTAGGCAGGAGCATCCTGAACAACTTCTTAGTGATGTATGCTTTCAAATAACAAGGTGAACTTTGCTTTTGATCCAGCAGTTTTGAAACACGGTGTTTGAAGAATCTGCAAGTGGGCATTTGGAGTGCTTTGAGGGCTATGATAAAAAGGGAAATATCTTCACATAAAAACTTTACAGAATAATTCTGCGAAATTTATTTGTGATGTGTGCATTCGTCTCACAGAATTAAGGCTCTCTTTTGGTTGAGCAGAGTTGAAAGTGTCCTTTTCTACAATCTGCAAGTGGATGTTTGAGATCTTTTCTTCCAATGCATGAAAAGGATTTATCCTCACTTAGAAACTAGACAGAAGCATTCTGAGCAACTCTTTTTGGATGTGTGCATTCATCTCATGGAGGTGAGCATTTCTTTTGCTTGAACAGTTTTGAAACTCTCTGTTTAAAGTATCTGCAACTTGACATTTGGAGTGCTTTAAGGCCTATGGTGAAAAAGGAAATATATTCTTATGAAATCTAAAGTGAAGCATCCTGCGAAATTAGTTTATGATGTGTGCATTCATCTCAGAGAGTTGAAGCTTTCTTGTTTTTGAGCAGATTTGAGACAGTCTTTTTGTAGACTCTGTAACAGCATATTTGAGCTCATTTGGTCCAATGCAGGAAAAGGAAATATCTTCACATAAAAACCGGACGGAAGCATTCTGAGCAACTTCTTAATGATATGTGCATTCAACTCAGAGAATTGAACCATTCTTTTGATTGATCAGTTTTGAAACACTCTTTGAAGAATATGCAAGAGGACATTTGGAGGGCTTTGAGACCTATGGTGAAAAAGGAAATATCTTCACATAAAAACCATACAGTAGCACTCTGCAAAATTTCTCTGGGATGTGTGCATTCTTCTCTGAGTTGAAGCTTTTCTTTTTGGTTGAGCAGATTTGAAACCTTTTTTTGTAGAATCTGCAAGTGGTTATTTGAGATCATTTCGTCCAATGTGGGAAAAGGAAATATCTTCAGATAAAAACTAGACAGAAGCATCCTGAGCAACTTCTTGGTGATGTGGGCATTCAACTCTCAGAGTTGAAGCTTTCCTTTGGTTGAACAGATTTGAAATACTCCTTTTGTACCATCTGCAAGTGGATATTTGAGATCTTTTCATCCAATGCTGAAAAGGAAATATCTTCACTTAAAAACTAAACTGAAGCATTCTGAGCAACTTCTTAGTGATGGGTGCACTCAACTCACAGAGTTGAGCCTTTCTTTTGATTGGGCAGTTTTGAAACTCTCTGTTTGAAGCATCTGCAAATGGGCATTTGGAGTGCTTTTTGGCCTATGGTGGAAAATGATATATCTTCAACAAAATGATACACGGGAGCATCTTGTGAAATTTCCTTGTGATGTGTGCCTTCATCTCACATAGTGGAAGCTTTCTTTTGGTTAAGCAGATATGAAACAGTCTTTTTCTAGATTCTGCCAGTGCAAATTGGAAATATTTTCTTCCAATGCGGTGAAAGGAATTATCTTCACATAAAACCTAGAGAGAAGCATTCTGAACAACTTCTTAGTGATATGTGCATTCCACTCACAGGGTTGAAACTTTCTTTTGATGGAGCAGTTTTGAAACAATCTGAAGAATCCGGAAGTGGATACTTGGAATGCTTTGAGGCCTATGGTGAAAAATTAAATATCTTCATGTGAAAAGTACTCAGAAGCATTCTGCGAAATTACTTTGTGATGTATGCATTCATCTCACCGAGTTCAAATTTCCTTTTGGTTGAGCAGATTTGGAACAGTCTTTTTGAAGAATCTGCAAGTGGATATATGAGATCTTTTCGTCCAGTGTGAGAAAAAGGAAATATCATCTCATAAAAACAAGGCAGAAGATCCTGAACAAATTCTTAGTGATGCATGCATTCAAGTAAAGAGGTGAACCATGCTTTTGATCCAGCAGTTTTGAAACACTCTGTTTGTAGAATCTGCAAGTGGACATTTGGAGCTATTTGAGGCCTATGTTGAAAAAGGAAATACGTTCACATGAAAGATACCGAAAAGCATTCTGTGAAATTTCTTTGTGATGTGTGCATTATTCTCACACTGTTGAAGCTTTCTTTTGGTTGAGCAGACTTGAAGCTTTCCTTTTGGAGAATCTGCAATTGTATATTTGAGATCTTTACGTCCAATGGGGAACCGGATTTATCTTCACATAAAAACTAGACGGAAGCCTTCTGAGCAACTTCTTAGTGATGCGTGTATTCCACTCACAGAGTTGAACCTTTCTTTTGATTGAGCAGTTTTGAAACACTTTTTGTCAAGAATCTGCAAGGTTACAATTTGAGAGCTTTGAGACCTATGCTCAAAAAGGAAATATCTTCACATTAATACTACACAGAACCATTTGGCAAAATTTTATTGTGTTGTGTGCGTTCATCTCCCAGAGGTGAAGCTATCTTTTTGTTGAGCATATATGAAAGAGGCTTTATGGAGAGTCTGCAAGTGAATATTTGTGATCTTTGCGTCCAATGTGGGAAAAGGAAATATCTTCACTTAAAAACTACACATAAGCATTCTGAGCAACTTCTTAGTGATATGTGCATTCAAGTCACAGAGTCGGACATTTCTTTTGATTCAGCTGTTTTGAAACATGGTGTTTGAATAATCTGCAAGGGGGCATTTGGAGTGCTTTGATGGCTATGGTGTAAAAGGAAATATCTTCATATAAAAACTACACAGAATAGTTCTGCGAAATTTCCTTGTGATGTGTGCAAACATCTCACATAGTGGAAGCTTTCTTTTGGTTAAGCATATATGAAACAGTCGTTTTCTAGATTCTGCCAGTGCAAATTTGAAATCTTTTTGACCAATGCGGGGAAAGGAATTATCTTCACATACAACCTAGAGAGAAGCATTCTGAACAACTTCTTAGTGATATGTGCCTTCAACTCACAGAGTTGAAACTTTCTTTCGAAGGAGCAGTTTTGAAACACTCTGAAGAATCTGCAAGTGAACATTTGGTATGCTTTGAGGCCTATGGTGAAAAAGGAATAATCTTCCCATGAAAAGTACTCGGAAGGATTCTGCGAAATTACTTTGTGATGTATGCATTCATCTCACAGAGTTCAAGTTTCTTTATGGTTGAGCAGATTTAAAAAAGTCTTTTTGTAGATTCTGCAAATGGATATCTGCGTTATTTTCGTCCAATGCGAGAATAAGAAAAATCATCTCATAAAAACTAGGCAGGAGCATCCAGAACAACTTCTTAGTGATGTATGCTTTCAAATAACAAGGTGAACTTTGCTTTTCATCCAGCAGTTTTGAAACACGGTGTTTGAAGAATCTGCAAGTGGGCATTTGGAGTGCTTTGAGGGCTATGATAAAAAGGGAAATATCTTCACATAAAAACTTTACAGAATAATTCTGCGAAATTTATTTGTGATGTGTGCATTCGTCTCACAGAATTAAGGCTCTCTTTTGGTTGAGCAGATTTGAAAGTGTCCTTTTCTACAATCTGCAATTGGATGTTTGAGATCTTTTCTTCCAATGCATGAAAAGGAATTATCCTCACTTAGAAACTAGACAGAAGCATTCTGAGCAACTCTTTTTGGATGTGTGCATTCATCTCATGGAGGTGAGCTTTTCTTTTGCTTGAACAGTTTTGAAAGTCTCTGTTTAAAGTATCTGCAACTTGATATTTGGAGTGCTTTAAGGCCTATGGTGAAAAAGGAAATATATTCTTATGAAATCTAAAGTGAAGCATCCTGCGAAATTAGTTTATGATATGTGCATTCATCTCAGAGAGTTGAAGCTTTCTTGTTTTTGAGCAGATTTGAGACAGTCTTTTTGTAGACTCTGTAACAGCATATTTGAGATCATTTGGTCCAATGCAGGAAAAGGAAATATCTTCACATAAAAACCGGACGGAAGCATTCTGAGCAACTTCTTAATGATATGTGCATTCAACTCAGAGAATTGAACCATTCTTTTGATTGATCAGTTTTGAAACACTCTTTGAAGAATATGCAAGAGGACATTTGGAGGGCTTTGAGACCTATGGTGAAAAAGGAAATATCTTCACATAAAAACCATACAGTAGCACTCTGCAAAATTTCTCTGGGATGTGTGCATTCTTCTCTGAGTTGAAGCTTTTCTTTTTGGTTGAGCAGTTTTGAAACCTTTTTTTGTAGAATCTGCAAGTGGTTATTTGAGATCTTTTCGTCCAATGTGGGAAAAGGAAATATCTTCACATAAAAACTAGACAGAAGAATCCTGAGCAACTTCTTGTTGATGTGGGCATTCAACTCTCAGAGTTGAAGCTTTCCTTTGGTTGAACAGATTTGAAATACTCCTTTTGTACCATCTGCAAGTGGATATTTGAGATCTTTTCATCCAATGCTGAAAAGGAAATATCTTCACTTAAAAACTAAACTGAAGCATTCTGAGCAACTTCTTAGTGATGGGTGCAATCAACTCACAGAGTTGAGCCTTTCTTTTGATTGGGCAGTTTGGAAACTCTCTGTTTGAAGCATCTGCAAATGGGCATTTGGAGTGCATTTTGGCCTATGGTGGAAAATGATATATCTTCACCAAAATGACACGGGAGCATCTTGTGAAATTTCCTTGTGATGTGTGCCTTCATCTCACATAGTGGAAGCTTTCTTTTGGTTAAGCAGATATGAAACAGTCTTTTTCTAGATTCTGCCAGTGCAAATTTGAAATCTTTTCTTCCAATGCGGTCAAAGGAATTATCTTCACATAAAACCTAGAGAGAAGCATTCTGAACAACTTCTTAGTGATATGTGCATTCCACTCACAGAGTTGAAACTTTCTTTTGATGGAGCAGTTTTGAAACAATCTGAAGAATCCGGAAGAGGATACTTGGAATGCTTTGAGGCCTATGGTGAAAAATTAAATATCTTCATGTGAAAAGTACTCAGAAGCATTCTGCAAAATTACTTTGTGATGTATGCATTCATCTCACAGAGTTCAAGTTTCCTTTTGGTTGAGCAGATTTGGAACAGTCTTTTTGAAGAATCTGCAAGTGGATATATGAGATCTTTTCGTCCAGTGTGAGAAAAAGGAAATATCATCTCATAAAAACTAGGCAGAATATCCTGAACAAATTCTTAGTGATGCATGCATTCAAGTAAAGAGGTGAACCATGCTTTTGATCCATCAGTTTTGAAACACTCTGTTTGTAGAATCTGCAAGTGGACATTTGGAGCGATTTGAGGCCTATGTTGAAAAAGGAAATACGTTCACATGAAAGATACCGAAAAGCATTCTGTGAAATTTCTTTGTGATGTGTGCATTCTTCTCACAGTGTTGAAGCTTTCTTTTGGTTGAGCAGACTTGAAGCTTTCCTTTTGGAGAATCTGCAATTGGATATTTGAGATCTTTACGTCCAATGGGGAACCGGATTTATCTTCACATAAAAACTAGATGGAAGCCTTCTGAGCAACTTCTTAGTGATGCGTGTATTCCACTCACAGAGTTGAACCTTTCTTTTGATTGAGCAGTTTTGAAACACTTTTTGTCAAGAATCTGCAAGGTTACAATTGGAGAGCTTTGAGACCTATGCTCAAAAAGGAAATATCTTCACATTAATACTACACAGAACCATTTTGCAAAATTTTATTGTGTTGTGTGCGTTCATCTCCCAGAGGTGAAGCTATCTTTTTGTTGAGCATATATGAAAGAGGCTTTATGGAGAGTCTGCAAGTGAATATTTGTGATCTTTGCGTCCAATGTGGGAAAAGGAAATATCTTCACTTAAAAACTACACATAAGCATTCTGAGCAACTTCTTAGTGATATGTGCATTCAAGTCACAGAGTCGGACATTTCTTTTGATTCAGCTGTTTTGAAACACGGTGTTTGAATTATCTGCAAGGGGGCATTTGGAGTGCTTTGAGGGCTATGGTGTAAAAGGAAATATCTTCACATAAAAACTACACAGAATAGTTCTGCGAAATTTCCTTGTGATGTGTGCAAACATCTCACATAGTGGAAGCTTTCTTTTGGTTAAGCATATATGAAACAGTCGTTTTCTAGATTCTGCCAGTGCAAATTTGAAATCTTTTTGACCAATGCGGGGAATGGTATTATCTTCACATACAACCTAGAGAGAAGCATTCTGAACAACTTCTTAGTGATATGTGCCTTCAACTCACAGAGTTGAAACTTTCTTTCGAAGGAGCAGTTTTGAAACACTCTGAAGAATCTGCAAGTGAACATTTGGTATGCTTTGAGGCCTATGGTGAAAAAGGAATAATCTTCCCATGAAAAGTACTCGGAAGCATTCTGCGAAATTACTTTGTGATGTATGCATTCATCTCACAGACTTCAAGTTTCTTTATGGTTGAGCAGATTTTAAACAATCTTTTTGTAGAATTTGCAAATGGATATCTGCGTTATTTTCGTCCAATGCGAGAATAAGAAAAATCATCTCATAAAAACTAGGCAGGAGCATCCTGAACAACTTCTTAGTGATGTATGCTTTCAAATAACAAGGGGAACTTTGCTTTTGATCCAGCAGTTTTGAAACACGGTGTTTGAAGAATCTGCAAGTGGGCATTTGGAGTGCTTTGAGGGCTATGATAAAAAGGGAAATATCTACACATAAAAACTTTACAGAATAATTCTGCGAAATTTATTTGTGATGTGTACATTCGTCTCACAGAATTAAGGCTCTCTTTTGGTTGAACAGATTTGAAAGTGTCCTTTTCTACAATCTGCAAGTGGATGTTTGAGATCTTTTCTTCCAATGCATGAAAAGGAATTATCCCCACTTAGAAACTAGACAGAAGCATTCTGAGCAACTCTTTTTGGATGTGTGCATTCATCTCATGGAGGTGAGCATTTCTTTTGCCTGAACAGTTTTGAAACTCTCTGTTTAAAGTATCTGCAACTTGACATTTGGAGTGCTTTAAGGCCTATGGTGAAAAAGGATATATATTCTTATGAAATCTAAAGTGAAGCATCCTGCGAAATTAGTTTATGATGTGTGCATTCATCTCAGAGAGTTGAAGCTTTCTTGTTTTTGAGCAGATTTGAGACAGTCTTTTTGTAGACTCTGTAACAGCATATTTGAGATCATTTGCTCCAATGCAGGAAAAGGAAATATCTTCACATAAAAACCGGACGGAAGCATTCTGAGCAACTTCTTAATGATATGTGCATTCAACTCAGAGAATTGAACCATTCTTTTGATTGATCAGTTTTGAAACACTCTTTGAAGAATCTGCAAGAGTACATTTGGAGGGCTTTGAGACCTATGGTGAAAAAGGAAATATCTTCACATAAAAACCATACAGTAGCACTCTGCAAAATTTCTCTGGGATGTGTGCATTCTTCTCTGAGTTGAAGCTTTTCTTTTTGGTTGAGCAGATTTGAAACCTTTTTTTGTAGAATCTGCAAGTGGTTATTTGAGATCTTTTCGTCCAATGTGGGAAAAGGAAATATCTTCACATAAAAACTAGACAGAAGCATCCTGAGCAACTTCTTTTTGATGTGGGCATTCAACTCTCAGAGTTGAAGCTTTCCTTTGGTTGAACAGATTTGAAATACTCCTTTTGTACCATCTGCAAGTGGATATTTGAGATCTTTTCATCCAATGCTGAAAAGGAAATATCTTCACTTCAAAACTAAACTGAAGCATTCTGAACAACTTCTTAGTGATGGGTGCACTCAACTCACAGAGTTGAGCCTTTCTTTTGATTGGGCAGTTTTGAAACTCTCTGTTTGAAGCATCTGCAAATGGGCATTTGGAGTGCTTTGTGGCCTATGGTGGAAAATGATATATCTTCACCAAAATGATACACGGGAGCATATTGTGAAATTTCCTTGTGATGTGTGCCTTCATCTCACATAGTGGAAGCTTTCTTTTGGTTAAGCAGATATGAAACAGTCTTTTTCTAGATTCTGCCAGTGCAAATTTGAAATCTTTTCTTCCAATGCGGTGAAAGGAATTATCTTCACATAAAACCTAGAGAGAAGCATTCTGAACAACTTCTTAGTGATATGTGCATTCCACTCACAGAGTTGAAACTTTCTTTTGATGGTGCAGTTTTGAAACAATCTGAAGAATCCGGAAGTGGTTACTTGGAATGCTATGAGGCCTATGGTGAAAAATTAAATATCTTCATGTGAAAAGTACTCAGAAGCATTCTGCGAAATTGCTTTGTGATGTATGCATTCATCTCACAGAGTTCAAGTTTCCTTTTGGTTGAGCAGATTTGGAACCGTCTTTTTGTAGAATCTGCAAGTGGATATATGAGATCTTTTCGTCCAGTGTGAGAAAAAGGAAATATCATCTCATAAAAACTAGGCAGAGGATCCTGAACAAATTCTTAGTGATGCATGCATTCAAGTAAAGAGGTGAACCATGCTTTTGATCCATCAGTTTTGAAACACTCTGTTTGTACAATCTGCAAGTGGACATTTGGAGCGATTTGAGGCCTATGTTGAAAAAGGAAATACGTTCACATGAAAGATACCGAAAAGCATTCTGTGAAATTTCTTTGTGGTGTGTGCATTCTTCTCACACTGTTGAAGCTTTCTTTTGGTTGAGCAGACTTGAAGCTTTCCTTTTGGAGAATCTGCAATTGGATATTTGAGATCTTTACGTCCAATGGGGAACCGGATTTATCTTCACATAAAAACTTGACGGAAGCTTTCTGAGCAACTTCTTAGTGATGCGTGTATTCCACTCACAGAGTTGAACCTTTCTTTTGATTGAGCAGTTTTGAAACACTTTTTGTCAAGAATCTGCAAGGTTACAATTGGAGAGCTTTGAGACCTATGCTCAAAAAGGAAATATCTTCACATTAATACTACACAGAACCATTTTGCAAAATTGTATTGTGTTGTGTGCGTTCATCTCCCAGAGGTGAAGCTATCTTTTTGTTGAGCATATATGAAAGAGGCTTTATGGAGTGTCTGCAAGTGAATATTTGTGATCTTTGCGTCCAATGCGGGAAAAGGAAATATCTTCACTTAAAAACTACACATAAGCATTCTGAGCAACTTCTTAGTGATATGTGCATTCAAGTCACAGAGTCGGACATTTCTTTTGATTCAGCTGTTTTGAAACACGGTGTTTGAAGAATCTGCAAGGGGGCATTTGGAGTGCTCTGAGGGCTATGGTGTAAAAGGAAATATCTTCACATAAAAACTACACAGAATAGTTCTGCGAAATTTCCTTGTGATGTGTGCAAACATCTCACATAGTGGAAGCTTTCTTTTGGTTAAGCATATATGAAACAGTCGTTTTCTAGATTCTGCCAGTGCAAATTTGAAATCTTTTTGACCAATGCGGGGAAAGGAATTATCTTCACATACAACCTAGAGAGAAGCATTCTGAACAACTTCTTAGTGATATGTGCCTTCAACTCACAGAGTTGAAACTTTCTTTTGAAGGAGCAGTTTTGAAACACTCTGAAGAATCTGCAAGTGAACATTTGGTATGCTTTGAGGCCTATGGTGAAAAAGGAATAATCTTCCAATGAAAAGTACTCGGAAGCATTCTGCGAAATTACTTTGGGATGTATGCATTCATCTCACAGAGTTCAAGTTTCTTTATGGTTGAGCAGATTTGAAACAGTCTTTTTGTAGAATCTGCAAATGGATATCTGCGTTATTTTCGTCCAATGCGAGAATAAGAAAAATCATCTCATAAAAACTAGGCAGGAGCATCCAGAACAACTTCTTAGTGATGTATGCTTTCAAATAACAAGGTGAACTTTGCTTTTGATCCAGCAGTTTTGAAACACGGTGTTTGAAGAATCTGCAAGTGGGCATTTGGAGTGCTTTGAGGGCTATGATAAAAAGGGAAATATCTTCACATAAAAACTTTACAGAATAATTCTGCGAAATTTATTTGTGATGTGTGCATTCGTCTCACAGAATTAAGGCTCTCTTTTGGTTGAGCAGATTTGAAAGTGTCTTTTTCTACAATCTGGAAGTGGATGTTTGAGATCTTTTCTTCCAATGCATGAAAAGGAATTATCCTCACTTAGAAACTAGACAGAAGCATTCTGAGCAACTCTTTTTGGATGTGTGCATTCATCTCATGGAGGTGAGCATTTCTTTTGCTTGAACAGTTTTGAAAATCTCTGTTTAAAATATCTGCAACTTGACATTTGGAGTGCTTTGAGGCCTATGGTGAAAAAGGAAATATATTCTTATGAAATCTAAAGTGAAGCATCCTGCGAAATTAGTTTATGATGTGAGCATTCATCTCAGAGAGTTGAAGCTTTCTTGTTTTTGAGCAGATTTGAAACAGTCTTTTTGTAGACTCTGTAACAGCATATTTGAGATCATTTCGTCCAATGCAGGAAAAGGAAATATCTTCACATAAAAACCGGACGGAAGCATTCTGAGCAACTTCTTAATGATATGTGCATTCAACTCAGAGAATTGAAGCATTCTTTTGATTGATCAGTTTTGAAACACTCTTTGAAGAATCTGCAAGAGGACATTTGGAGGGCTTTGAGACCTATGGTGAAAAAGGAAATATCTTCACATAAAAACCAAACAGTAGCACTCTGCAAAATTTCTCTGGGATGTGTGCATTCTTCTCTGAGTTGAAGCTTTTCTTTTTGGTTGAGCAGATTTGAAACCTTTTCTTGAACAATCTGCAAGTGGTTATTTGAGATCTTTTCGTCCAATGTGGGAAAAGGAAATATCTTCACATAAAAACTAGACAGAAGCATTCTGAGCAACTTCTTGGTGATGTGGGCATTCAACTCTCAGAGTTGAAGCTTTCCTTTGGTTGAACAGATTTGAAATACTCCTTTTGTACCATCTGCAATTGGATATTTGAGATCTTTTCATCCAATGCTGAAAAGGAAATATCTTCACTTAAAAACTAAACTGAAGCATTCTGAGCAACTTCTTAGTGATAGGTGCATTCAACTCACAGAGTTGAGCCTTTCTTTTGATTGGGCAGTTTTGAAACTCTCTGTTTGAAACATCTGCAAATGGGCATTTGGAGTGCTTTGTGGCCTACGGTGGAAAATGATATATCTTCACCAAAATGATACACGGGAGAATCTTGTGAAATTTCCTTGTGATGTGTGCCTTCATCTCACATAGTGGAAGCTTTCTTTTGGTTAAGCAGATATGAAACAGTCTTTTTCTAGATTCTGCCAGTGCAAATTTGAAACCTTTTCTTCCAATGCGGTGAAAGGAATTATCTTCACATAAAACCTAGAGAGAAGCATTCTGAACAACTTCTTAGTGATATGTGCATTCCACTCACAGAGTTGAAACTTTCTTTTGATGGAGCAGTTTTGAAACAATCTGAAGAATCCGGAAGTGGATATTTGGAATGCTTTGAGGCCTATGGTGAAAAATTAAATATCTTCATGTGAAAAGTACTCAGAAGCATTCTGCGAAATTACTTTGTGATGTATGCATTCATCTCACAGAGTTCAAGTTTCCTTTTGGTTGAGCAGATTTGGAACAGTCATTTTGTAGAATCTGCAAGTGGATATATGAGATCTTTTCATCCAGAGTGAGAAAAAGGAAATATCATCTCATAAAAACTAGGCAGAAGATCCTGAACAAATTCTTAGTGATACATGCATTCAAGTAAAGAGGTGAACCATGCTTTTGATCCAGCAGTTTTGAAACACTCTGTTTGAAGAATCTGCAAGTGGACATTTGGAGCGATTTGACGCCTATGTTGAAAAAGGAAATACGTTCACATAAAAGATACCGAAAAGCATTCTGTGAAATTTCTTTGTGATGTGTGCATTCTTCTCACACTGTTGAAGCTTTCTTTTGTTTGAGCAGACTTGAAGCTTTCCTTTTGGAGAAACTGCAATTGGATATTTGAGATCTTTACGTCCAATGGGGAACCGGATTTATCTTCACATAAAAATTAGACGGAAGCCTTCTGAGCAACTTCTTAGTGATGCGTGTATTCCACTCACAGATTTGAACCATTCTTTTGATTGAGCAGTTTTGAAACCCTTTTTGTCAAGAATCTGCAAGGTTACAATTGGAGAGCTTTGAGACCTACGCTCAAAAAGGAAATATCTTCACATTAATACTACACAGAACCATTTTGCAAAATTTTATTGTGTTGTGTGCGTTCATCTCCCAGAGGTGAAGCTATCTTTTTGTTGAGCATATATGAAAGAGGCTTTATGGAGAGTCTGCAAGTGAATGTTTGTGATCTTTGCGTCCAATGTGGGAAAAGGAAATATCTTCACTTAAATACTACACATAAGCATTCTGAGCAACTGCTTAGTGATATGTGCATTCAAGTCACAGTGTCGGACATTTCTTTTGATTCAGCTGTTTTGAAACACGGTGTTTGAAGAATCTGCAAGGGGGCATTTGGAGTGCTTTGAGGGCTATGATGTAAAAGGAAATATCTTCATATAAAAACTACACAGAATAGTTCTGCGAAATTTCCTTGTGATGTGTACATATATCTCACATAGTGAAAGCTTTCTTTTGGTTAAGCATATATGAAAGAGTCTTTTTCTAGATTCTGCCAGTGCAAATTTGAAATCTTTTTGACCAATGCGGGGAAAGGAATTATCTTCACATACAACCTAGAGAGACGCATTCTGAACAACTTCTTAGTGATATGTGCCTTCAACTCACAGAGTTGAAACTTTCTTTCCAAGGAGCAGTTTTGAAACACTCTGAAGAATCTGCAAGTGAACATTTGGTATGCTTTGAGGCCTATGGTGAAAAAGGAATAATCTTCCCATGAAAAGTACTCGGAAGCATTCTGCGAAATTACTTTGTGATATATGCATTCATCTCCCAGAGTTCAAGTTTCTTTATGGTTGAGCAGATTTGAAACAGTCTTTTTGTAGAATCTGCAAATGGATATCTGCGTTATTTTCGTCCAATGCGAGAATAAGAAATTTCATCCCTTAAAAACTAGGCAGGAGCATCCTGAACAACTTCTTAGTGATGTATGCTTTCAAATAACAAGGTGAACTTTGCTTTTGATCCAGCAGTTTTGAAACACGGTGTTTGAAGAATCTGCAAGTGGGCATTTGGAGTGCTTTGAGGGCTATGATAAAAAGGGAAATATCTTCACATAAAAACTTTACAGAATAATTCTGCGAAATTTATTTGTGATGTGTGCATTCGTCTCACAGAATTAAGGCTCTCTTTTGGTTGAGCAGATTTGAAAGTGTCTTTTTCTACAATCTGGAAGTGGATGTTTGAGATCTTTTCTTCCAATGCATGAAAAGGAATTATCCTCACTTAGAAACTAGACAGAAGCATTCTGAGCAACTCTTTTTGGATGTGTGCATTCATCTCATGGAGGTGAGCATTTCTTTTGCTTGAACAGTTTTGAAAATCTCTGTTTAAAATATCTGCAACTTGACATTTGGAGTGCTTTGAGGCCTATGGTGAAAAAGGAAATATATTCTTATGAAATCTAAAGTGAAGCATCCTGCGAAATTAGTTTATGATGTGTGCATTCATCTCAGAGAGTTGAAGCTTTCTTGTTTTTGAGCAGATTTGAAACAGTCTTTTTGTAGACTCTGTAACAGCATATTTGAGATCATTTCGTCCAATGCAGGAAAAGGAAATATCTTCACATAAAAACCGGACGGAAGCATTCTGAGCAACTTCTTAATGATATGTGCATTCAACTCAGAGAATTGAAGCATTCTTTTGATTGATCAGTTTTGAAACACTCTTTGAAGAATCTGCAAGAGGACATTTGGAGGGCTTTGAGACCTATGGTGAAAAAGGAAATATCTTCACATAAAAACCAAACAGTAGCACTCTGCAAAATTTCTCTGGGATGTGTGCATTCTTCTCTGAGTTGAAGCTTTTCTTTTTGGTTGAGCAGATTTGAAACCTTTTCTTGAACAATCTGCAAGTGGTTATTTGAGATCTTTTCGTCCAATGTGGGAAAAGGAAATATCTTCACATAAAAACTAGACAGAAGCATTCTGAGCAACTTCTTGGTGATGTGGGCATTCAACTCCCAGAGTTGAAGCTTTCCTTTGGTTGAACAGATTTGAAATACTCCTTTTGTACCATCTGCAATTGGATATTTGAGATCTTTTCATCCAATGCTGAAAAGGAAATATCTTCACTTAAAAACTAAACTGAAGCATTCTGAGCAACTTCTTAGTGATGGGTGCATTCAACTCACAGAGTTGAGCCTTTCTTTTGATTGGGCAGTTTTGAAACTCTCTGTTTGAAACATCTGCAAATGGGCATTTGGAGTGCTTTGTGGCCTACGGTGGAAAATGATATATCTTCACCAAAATGATACACGGGAGAATCTTGTGAAATTTCCTTGTGATGTGTGCCTTCATCTCACATAGTGGAAGCTTTCTTTTGGTTAAGCAGATATGAAACAGTCTTTTTCTAGATTCTGCCAGTGCAAATTTGAAACCTTTTCTTCCAATGCGGTGAAAGGAATTATCTTCACATAAAACCTAGAGAGAAGCATTCTGAACAACTTCTTAGTGATATGTGCATTCCACTCACAGAGTTGAAACTTTCTTTTGATGAAGCAGTTTTGAAACAATATGAAGAGTCCGGAAGTGGATATTTGGAATGCTTTGAGGCCTATGGTGAAAAATTATATATCTTCATGTGAAAAGTACTCAGAAGCATTCTGCGAAATTACTTTGTGATGTATGCATTCATCTCACAGAGTTCAAGTTTCCTTTTGGTTGAGCAGATTTGGAACAGTCTTTTTGTAGAATCTGCAAGTGGATATATGAGATCTTTTCGTCCAGTGTGAGAAAAAGGAAATATCATCTCATAAAAACTAGGCAGAAGATCCTGAACAAAATCTTAGTGATACCTGCATTCAAGTAAAGAGGTGAACCATGCTTTTGATCCAGCAGTTTTGAAACACTCTGTTTGAAGAATCTGCAAGTGGACATTTGGAGCGATTTGTCGCCTATGTTGAAAAAGGAAATACGTTCACATAAAAGATACCGAAAAGCATTCTGTGAAATTTCTTTGTGATGTGTGCATTCTTCTCACAGTGTTGAAGCTTTCTTTTGTTTGAGCAGACTTGAAGCTTTCCTTTTGGAGAATCTGCAATTGGATATTTGAGATCTTTACTTCTAATGGGGAACCGGATTTATCTTCACATAAAAACTAGACGGAAGCTTTCTGAGCAACTTCTCAGTGATGCGTGTATTCCACTCACAGAGTTGAACCTTTCTTTTGATTGAGCAGTTTTGAAACACTTTTTGTCAAGAATCCGCAAGGTTACAATTGGAGAGCTTTGAGACCTATGCTCAAAAAGGAAATATCTTCACATTAATACTACACAGAACCATTTTGCAAAATTTTACTGTGTTGTGTGCGTTCATCTCCCAGAGGTGAAGCTATCTTTTTGTTGAGCATATATGAAAGAGGCTTCATGGAGAGTCTGCAAGTGAATATTTGTGATCCTTGCGTCCAATGTGGGAAAAGGAAATATCTTCACTTGAAAACTACACATAAGCATTCTGAGCAACTTCTTAGTGATATGTGCATTCAAGTCACAGTGTCGGACATTTCTTTTGATTCAGCTGTTTTGAAACACAGTGTTTGAATAATCTGCAAGTGGGCATTTGGAGTGCTTTGAGGGCTATGATGTAAAAGGAAATATCTTCACATAAAAACTACACAGAATAGTTCTGCGAAATTTCCTTGTGATGTGTACATACATCTCACATAGTGAAAGCTTTCTTTTGGTTAAGCATATATGAAACAGTCTTTTTCTAGATTCTGCCAGTGCAAATTTGAAATCTTTTTGACCAATGCGGGGAAAGGAATTATCTTCACATACAACCTAGAGAGAAGCATTCTGAACAACTTCTTAGTGATATGTGCCTTCAACTCACAGAGTTGAAACTTTCGTTCGAAGGAGCAATTTTGAAACACTCTGAAGAATCTGCAAGTGAACATTTGGTATGCTTTGAGGCCTACGGTGAAAAAGGAATAATCTTCCCATGAAAAGTACTCGGAAGCATTCTGCGAAATTACTTTGTGATGTATGCATTCATCTCACAGAGTTCAAGTTTCTTTATGGTTGAGCAGATTTGAAACAGTCTGTTTGTAGAATCTGCAAATGGATATCTGCGTTATTTTCGTCCACTGCGAGAATAAGAAATTTCATCTCTTAAAAACTAGGCAGGAGCATCATGAACAACTTCTTAGTGATGTATGCTTTCAAATAACAAGGTGAACTTTGCTTTTGATCCAGCAGTTTTGAAACACGGTGTTTGAAGAATCTGCAGGTGGGCATTTGCAGTGCTTTGAGGGCTTTGATAAAAAGGGAAATATCTTCACATAAAAACTATACAGAATAATTCTGCGAAATTTATTTGTGATGTGTGCATTCGTCTCACAGAATTAAGGCTCTCTTTTGGTTGAGCAGATTTGAAAATGTCTTTTTCTACAATCTGCAAGTGGATGTTTGAGATCTTTTCTTCCAATGCATGAAAAGGAATTATCCTCACTTAGAAACTAGACAGAAGCATTCTGAGCAACTCTTTTTGGATGTGTGCATTCATCTCATGGAGGTGAGCATTTCTTTTGCTTGAACAGTTTTGAAACTCTCTGTTTAAAATATCTGCAACTTGACATTTGGAGTGCTTTGAGGCCTATGGTGAAAAAGGAAATATATTTTTATGAAATCTAAAGTGAAGCATCCTGCGAAATTAGTTTATGATGTGTGCATTCATCTCAGAGGGTTGAAGCTTTCTTGTTTTAGGGCAGATTTGAAACAGTCTTTTTGTAGACTCTGTAACAGCATATTTGAGATCATTTCGTCCAATGCAGGAAAAGGAAATATCTTCACATAAAAACCGGACGGAAGCATTCTGAGCAACTTCTTAATGATATGTGCATTCAACTCAGAGAATTGAAGCATTCTTTTGATTGATCAGTTTGAAACACTCTTTGAAGAATCTGCAAGAGGACATTTGGAGGGCTTTGAGACCTATGGTGAAAAAGGAAATATCTTCACATAAAAACCAAACAGTAGCACTCTGCAAAATTTCTCTGGGATGTGTGCATTCTTCTCTGAGTTGAAGTTTTCTTTTTGGTTGAGCAGATCTGAAACCTTTTTTTGTAGAATCTTCAAGTGGTTATTTGAGATCTTTTCGTCCAATGTGGGAAAAGGAAATATCTTCACATAAAAACTAGACAGAAGCATTCTGAGCAACTTCTTGGTGATGTGGGCATTCAACTCTCAGAGTTGAAGCTTTCCTTTGGTTGAACAGATTTGAAATACTCCTTTGGTACCATCTGCAAATGATATTTGAGATCTTTTCATCCAATGCTGAAAAGGAAATATCTTCACTTAAAAACTAAACTGAAGCATTCTGAGCAACTTCTTAGTGATGGGTGCATTCAACTCACAGAGTTGAGCCTTTCTTTTGATTGGGCAGTTTTGAAACTCTCTGTTTGAAGCATCTGCAAATGGGCATTTGGAGTGCTTTGTGGCCTATGGTGGAAAATGATATATCTTCACCAAAATGATACACGGGAGCATCTTGTGAAATTCCCTTGTGATGTGTGCCTTCATCTCACATAGTGGAAGCTTTCTTTTGGTTAAGCAGATATGAAACAGTCTTTTTCTAGATTCTGCCAGTGCAAATTTGAAACCTTTTCTTCCAATGCGGTGAAAGGAATTATCTTCACAGAAAACCTAGAGAGAAGCATTCTGAACAACTTCTTAGTGATATGTGCATTCCACTCACAGAGTTGAAACTTTCTTTTGATGGAGCAGTTTTGAAACAATCTGAAGAATCCGGAAGTGGATATTTGGAATGCTTTGAGGCCTATGGTGAAAAATTAAATATCTTCATGTGAAAAGTACTCAGAAGAATTCTGCGAAATTACTTTGTGATGTATGCATTCATCTCACAGAGTTCAAGTTTCCTTTTGGTTGAGCAGATTCGGAACAGTCTTTTTGTAGAATCTGCAATTGGATATATGAGATCTTTTCGTCCAGTGTGAGAAAAAGGAAATATCATCTCATAAAAACTAGGCAGAAGATCCTGAACAAAATCTTAGTGATACATGCATTCAAGTAAAGAGGTGAACCATGCTTTTGATCCAGCAGTTTTGAAACACTCTGTTTGAAGAATCTGCAAGTGGACATTTGGAGCGATTTGACGCCTATGTTGAAAAAGGAAATACGTTCACATGAAAGATACCGAAAAGCATTCTGTGAAATTTCTTTGTGATGTGTGCATTCTTCTCACACTGTTGAAGCTTTCTTTTGTTTGAGCAGACTTGAAGCTTTCCTTTTGGAGAATCTGCAATTGGATATTTGAGATCTTTACTTCTAATGGGGAACCGGATTTAACTTCACATAAAAACTAGACGGAAGCTTTCTGAGCAACTTCTCAGTGATGCGTGTATTCCACTCACAGAGTTGAACGTTTCTTTTGATTGAGCAGTTTTGAAACACTTTTTGTCAAGAATCTGCAAGGTTACAATTGGAGAGCTTTGAGACCTATGCTCAAAAAGGAAATATCTTCACATTAATACTACACAGAACCATTTGGCAAAATTTTACTGTGTTGTGTGCGTTCATCTCCCAGAGGTGAAGCTATCTTTTTGTTGAGCATATATGAAAGAGGCTTCATGGAGAGTCTGCAAGTGAATATTTGTGATCTTTGCGTCCAATGTGGGAAAAGGAAATATCTTCACTTGAAAACTACACATAAGCATTCTGAGCAACTTCTTAGTGATATGTGCATTCAAGTCACATTGTCGGACATTTCTTTTGATTCAGCTGTTTTGAAACACGGTGTTTGAATAATCTGCAAGGGGGCATTTGGAGTGCTTTGAGGGCTATGATGTAAAAGGAAATATCTTCACATAAAAACTACACAGAATAGTTCTGCGAAATTTCCTTGTGATGTGTACATACATCTCACATAGTGAAAGCTTTCTTTTGGTTAAGCATATATGAAACAGTCTTTTTCTAGATTCTGCCAGTGCAAATTTGAAATCTTTTTGACCAATGCGGGGAAAGGAATTATCTTCACATACAACCTAGAGAGAAGCATTCTGAACAACTTCTTAGTGATATGTGCCTTCAACTCACAGAGTTGAAACTTTCGTTCGAAGGAGCAATTTTGAAACACTCTGAAGAATCTGCAAGTGAACATTTGGTATGCTTTGAGGCCTATGGTGAAAAAGGAATAATCTTCCCATGAAAAGTACTCGGAAGCATTCTGCGAAATTACTTTGTGATGTATGCATTCATCTCACAGAGTTCAAGTTTCTTTATGGTTGAGCAGATTTGAAACAGTCTGTTTGTAGAATCTGCAAATGGATATCTGCGTTATTTTCGTCCACTGCGAGAATAAGAAATTTCATCTCTTAAAAACTAGGCAGGAGCATCATGAACAACTTCTTAGTGATGTATGCTTTCAAATAACAAGGTGAACTTTGCTTTTGATCCAGCAGTTTTGAAACACGGTGTTTGAAGAATCTGCAAGTGGGCATTTGCAGTGCTTTGAGGGCTTTGATAAAAAGGGAAATATCTTCACATAAAAACTATACAGAATAATTCTGCGAAATTTATTTGTGATGTGTGCATTCGTCTCACAGAATTAAGGCTCTCTTTTGGTTGAGCAGATTTGAAAATGTCTTTTTCTACAATCTGCAAGTGGATGTTTGAGATCTTTTCTTCCAATGCATGAAAAGGAATTATCATCAATAAGAAACTAGACAGAAGCATTCTGAGCAACTCTTTTTGGATGTGTGCATTCATCTCATGGAGGTGAGCATTTCTTTTGCTTGAATAGTTTTGAAACTCTCTGTTTAAAGTATCTGCAACTTGACATTTGGAGTGCTTTGAGGCCTATGCTGAAAAAGGAAATATATTCTTATGAAATCTAAAGTGAAGCATCCTGCGAAATTAGTTTATGATGTGTGCATTCATCTCAGAGAGTTGAAGCTTTCTTGTTTTTGAGCAGATTTGAAACAGTCTTTTTGTAGACTCTGTAACAGCATATTTGAGATAATTTCGTCCAATGCAGGAAAAGGAAATATCTTCACATAAAAACCGGACGGAAGCATTCTGAGCAACTTCTTAATCATATGTGCATTCAACTCAGAGAATTGAACCATTCTTTTGATTGATCAGTTTTGAAACACTCTTTGAAGAATCTGCAAGAGGACATTTGGAGGGCTTTGAGACCTGTGGTGAAAAAGGAAATATTTTCACATAAATACCAAACAGTAGCACTCTGCAAAATTTCTCGGGATGTGTGCATTCTTCTCTGAGTTGAAGCTTTTCTTTTTGGTTTAGCAGATTTGAAACCTTTTTTTGTAGAATCTGCAAGTGGTTATATGAGATCTTTTCGTCCAATGTGGGAAAAGGAAATATCTTCACATAAAAACTAGACAGAAGCATCCTGAGCAACTTCTTGGTGATGTGGGCATTCAACTCTCAGAGTTGAAGCTTTCCTTTGGTTGAACAGATTTGAAATACTCCTTTTGTACCATCTGCAAGTGGATATTTGAGATCTTTTCATCCAATGCTGAAAAGGAAATATCTTCACTTCAAAACTAAACTGAAGCATTCTGAGCAACTTCTTAGTGATGGGTGCATTCAACTCACAGAGTTGAGCCTTTCTTTTGATTGGGCAGTTTTGAAACTCTCTGTTTGAAGCATCTGCAAATGGGCATTTGGAGTGCTTTGTGGCCTATGGTGGAAAATGATATATCTTCACCAAAATGATACAAGGGAGCATCTTTTGAAATTTCCTTGTTATGTGTGCCTTCATCTCACTTAGTGGAAGCTTTCTTTTGGTTAAGCAGATATGAAACAGTCTTTTTCTAGATTCTGCCAGTGCAAATTTGAAATCTTTTCTTCCAATGCGGAGAAAGGAATTATCTTCACATAAAAGCTAGAGAGAAGCATTCTGAAAAACTTCTTAGTGATATGTGCATTCCACTCACAGAGTTGAAACTTTCTTTTGATGGAGCAGTTTTGAAACAATCTGAAGAATCCCGAAGTGGATATTTGGAATGCTTTGAGGCCTATGGTGAAAAATTAAATATCTTCATGTGAAAAGTACTCAGAAGCATTCTGCGAAATTACTTTGTGATGTATGCATTAATCTCACAGGGTTCAAGTTTCCTTTTGGTTGAGCAGATTTGGAACAGTCTTTTTGTAGAATCTGCAAGTGGATATATGAGATCTTTTCGTCCATTGTGAGAAAAACGAAATATCATCTCATAAAAACTAGGCAGAAGATTCTGAACAAATTCTTAGTGATACATGCATTCAAGTAAATAGGTGAACCATGCTTTTGATCCAGCAGTTTTGAAACACTCTGTTTGAAGAATCTGCAAGTGGACATTTGGAGCGATTTGAGGCCTATGTTGAAAAAGGAAATACGTTCACATGAAAGATACCGAAAAGCATTCTGTGAAATTCCTTTGTGATGTGTGCATTCTTCTCACACTGTTGAAGCTTTCTTTTGGTTGAGCAGACTTGAAGCTTTCCTTTTGGAGAATCTGCAATTGGATATTTGAGATCTTTACGTCCAATGGGGAACTGGATTTATCTTCACATAAAAACTAGACGGAAGCCTTCTGAGCAACTTCTTAGTGATGCGTGTATTCCACTCACAGAGTTGAACCTTTCTTTTGATTGAGCAGTTTTGAAACACTTTTTGTCAAGAATCTTCAAGGTTACAATTGGAGAGCTTTGAGACCTATGCTCAAAAAGGAAATATCTTCACATTAATACTACACAGAACCATTTTGCAAAATTGTATTGTGTTGTGTGCGTTCATCTCCCAGAGGTGAAGCTATCTTTTTGTTGAGCACATATGAAAGAGGCTTTATGGAGAGTCTGCAAGTGAGTATTTGTGATCTTTGCGTCCAATGCGGGAAAAGGAAATATCTTCACTTAAAAACTACACATAAGCATTCTGAGCAACTTCTTAGTGATATGTGCATTCAAGTCACAGAGTCGGACATTTCTTTTGATTCAGCTGTTTTGAAACACGGTGTTTGAAGAATCTGCAAGGGGGCATTTGGAGTGCCTTGAGGGCTATGATGTAAAAGGAAATATCTTCACATAAAAACTACACAGAATAGTTCTGCGAAATTTCCTTGTGATGTGTGCAAACATCTCACATAGTGGAAGCTTTCTTTTGGTTAAGCATATATGAAACAGTCTTTTTCTAGATTCTGCCAGTGCAAATTTGAAATCTTTTTGAAAAATGCGGGGAAAGGAATTATCTTCACATACAACCTAGAGAGAAGCATTCTGAACAACTTCTTAGAGATATGTGCCTTCAACTCACAGAGTTGAAACTTTCTTTCGAAGGAGCAGTTTTGAAACACTCTGAAGAATCTGCAAGTGAACATTTGGTATGCTTTGAGGCCTATGGTGAAAAAGGAATAAACTTCCCATGAAAAACACTCGGAAGCATTCTGCGAAATTACTTTGTGATGTATGCATTCATCTCACAGAGTTCAAGTTTCTTTATGGTTGAGCAGATTTGAAACAGTCTTTTTGTAGAATCTGCGAATGGATATCTGCGTTATTTTCGTCCAATGCGCGAATAAGAAATATCGTCTCATAAAAACTAGGCTGGATCATCCTGAACAACTTCTTAGTGATGTATGCTTTCAAATAACAAGGTGAACTTTGCTTTTGATCCAGCAGTTTTGAAACACGGTCTTTGAAGAATCTGCAAGTGGGCATTTGGAGTGCTTTTAGGGCTATGATAAAAAGGGAAATATCTTCACATAAAAACTTTACAGAATAATTCTGCGAAATTTATTTGTGATGTGTGCATTCGTCTCACAGAATTAAGGCTCTCTTTTGGTTGAGCAGATTTGAAAGTGTCTTTTTCTACAATCTGCAAGTGGATGTTTGAGATCATTTCTTCCAATGCATGAAAAGGAATTATCCTCACTTAGAAACTAGACAGAAGCATTCTGAGCAACTCTTTTTGGATGTGTGCATTCATCTCCTGGAGGTGAGCATTTCTTTTGCTTGAATAGTTTTGAAACTCTCTGTTTAAAGTATCTGCAACTTGACATTTGGATTGCTTTGAGGCCTATGGTGAAAAAGGAAATATATTCTTATGAAATCTAAAGTGAAGCATCCTGCGAAATTAGTTTATGATGTGTGCATTCATCTCAGAGAGTTGAAGCTTTCTTGTTTTTGAGCAGATTTGAAACAGTCTTTTTGTAGACTCTGTAACAGCATATTTGAGATAATTTCGTCCAATGCAGGAAAAGGAAATATCTTCACATAAAAACCGGACGGAAGCATTCTGAGCAACTTCTTAATCATATGTGCATTCAACTCAGAGAATTGACCCATTCTTTTGATTGATCAGTTTTGAAACACTTTTTGAAGAATCTGCAAGAGGACATTTGGAGGGCTTTGAGACCTATGGTGAAAAAGGAAATATCTTCACATAAATACCAAACAGTAGCACTCTGCAAAATTTCTCGGGATGTGTGCATTCTTCTCTGAGTTGAAGCTTTTCTTTTTGGTTGAGCAGATTTGAAACCTTTTTTTGTAGAATCTGCAAGTGGTTATTTGAGATCTTTTCGTCCAATGTGGGAAAAGGAAATATCTTCACATAAAAACTAGACAGAAGCATCCTGAGCAACTTCTTGGTGATGTGGGCATTCAACTCTCAGAGTTGAAGCTTTCCTTTGGTTGAACAGATTTGAAATACTCCTTTTGTACCATCTGCAAGTGGATATTTGAGATCTTTTCATCCAATGCTGAAAAGGAAATATCTTCACTTCAAAACTAAACTGAAGCATTCTGAGCAACTTCTTAGTGATGGGTGCATTCAACTCACAGAGTTGAGCCTTTCTTTTGATTGGGCAGTTTTGAAACTCTCTGTTTGAAGCATCTGCAAATGGGCATTTGGAGTGCTTTGTGGCCTATGGTGGAAAATGATATATCTTCACCAAAATGATACAAGGGAGCATCTTGTGAAATTTCCTTGTTATGTGTGCCTTCATCTCACTTAGTGGAAGCTTTCTTTTGGTTAAGCAGATATGAAACAGTCTTTTTCTAGATTCTGCCAGTGCAAATTTGAAATCTTTTCTTCCAATGCGGAGAAAGGAATTATCTTCACATAAAAGCTAGAGAGAAGCATTCTGAAAAACTTCTTAGTGATATGTGCATTCCACTCACAGAGTTGAAACTTTCTTTTGATGGAGCAGTTTTGAAACAATCTGAAGAATCCCGAAGTGGATATTTGGAATGCTTTGAGGCCTATGGTGAAAAATTAAATATCTTCATGTGAAAAGTACTCAGAAGCATTCTGCGAAATTACTTTGTGATGTATGCATTAATCTCACAGAGTTCAAGTTTCCTTTTGGTTGAGCAGATTTGGAACAGTCTTTTTGTAGAATCTGCAAGTGGATATATGAGATCTTTTCGTCCATTGTGAGAAAAACGAAATATCATCTCATAAAAACTAGGCAGAAGATTCTGAACAAATTCTTAGTGATACATGCATTCAAGTAAATAGGTGAACCATGATTTTGATCCAGCAGTTTTGAAACACTCTGTTTGAAGAATCTGCAAGTGGACATTTGGAGCGATTTGAGGCCTATGTTGAAAAAGGAAATACGTTCACATGAAAGATACCGAAAAGCATTCTGTGAAATTCCTTTGTGATGTGTGCATTCTTCTCACACTGTTGAAGCTTTCTTTTGGTTGAGCAGACTTGAAGCTTTCCTTTTGGAGAATCTGCAATTGGATATTTGAGATCTTTACATCCAATGGGGAACTGGATTTATCTTCACATAAAAACTAGACGGAAGCCTTCTGAGCAACTTCTTAGTGAGGCGTGTATTCCACTCACAGAGTTGAACCTTTCTTTTGATTGAGCAGTTTTGAAACACTTTTTGTCAAGAATCTTCAAGGTTACAATTGGAGAGCTTTGAGACCTATGCTCAAAAAGGAAATATCTTCACATTAATACTACACAGAACCATTTTGCAAAATTGTATTGTGTTGTGTGCGTTCATCTCCCAGAGGTGAAGCTATCTTTTTGTTGAGCATATATGAAAGAGGCTTTATGGAGAGTCTGCAAGTGAGTATTTGTGATCTTTGCGTCCAATGCGGGAAAAGGAAATATCTTCACTTAAAAACTACACATAAGCATTCTGAGCAACTTCTTAGTGATATGTGCATTCAAGTCACAGAGTCGGACATTTCTTTTGATTCAGCTGTTTTGAAACACGGTGTTTGAAGAATCTGCAAGGGGGCATTTGGAGTGCCTTGAGGGCTATGATGTAAAAGGAAATATCTTCACATAAAAACTACACAGAATAGTTCTGCGAAATTTCCTTGTGATGTGTGCAAACCTCTCACATAGTGGAAGCTTTCTTTTGGTTAAGCATATATGAAACAGTCTTTTTCTAGATTCTGCCAGTGCAAATTTGAAATCTTTTTGAAAAATGCGGGGAAAGGAATTATCTTCACATACAACCTAGAGAGAAGCATTCTGAACAACTTCTTAGAGATATGTGCCTTCAACTCACAGAGTTGAAACTTTCTTTCGAAGGAGCAGTTTTGAAACACTCTGAAGAATCTGCAAGTGAACATTTGGTATGCTTTGAGGCCTATGGTGAAAAAGGAATAAACTTCCCATGAAAAACACTCGGAAGCATTCTGCGAAATTACTTTGTGATGTATGCATTCATCTCACAGAGTTCAAGTTTCTTTATGGTTGAGCAGATTTGAAACAGTCTTTTTGTAGAATCTGCGATTGGATATCTGCGTTATTTTCGTCCAATGCGCGAATAAGAAATATCGTCTCATAAAAACTAGGCTGGATCATCCTGAACAACTTCTTAGTGATGTATGCTTTCAAATAACAAGGTGAACTTTGCTTTTGATCCAGCAGTTTTGAAACACGGTCTTTGAAGAATCTGCAAGTGGGCATTTGGAGTGCTTTTAGGGCTATGATAAAAAGGGAAATATCTTCACATAAAAACTTTACAGAATAATTCTGCGAAATTTATTTGTGATGTGTGCATTCGTCTCACAGAATTAAGGCTCTCTTTTGGTTGAGCAGATTTGAAAGTGTCTTTTTCTACAATCTGCAAGTGGATGTTTGAGATCATTTCTTCCAATGCATGAAAAGGAATTATCCTCACTTAGAAACTAGACAGAAGCATTCTGAGCAACTCTTTTTGGATGTGTGCATTCATCTCCTGGAGGTGAGCATTTCTTTTGCTTGAATAGTTTTGAAACTCTCTGTTTAAAGTATCTGCAACTTGACATTTGGAGTGCTTTGAGGCCTATGGTGAAAAAAGATATATATTCTTATGAAATCTAAAGTGAAGCATCCTGCGAAATTAGTTTATGATGTGTGCATTCATCTCAGAGAGTTGAAGCTTTCTTGTTTTTGAGCAGATTTGAAACAGTCTTTTTGTAGACTCTGTAACAGCATATTTGAGATAATTTCGTCCAATGCAGGAAAAGGAAATATCTTCACATAAAAACCGGACGGAAGCATTCTGAGCAACTTCTTAATCATATGTGCATTCAACTCAGAGAATTGAACCATTCTTTTGATTGATCAGTTTTGAAACACTCTTTGAAGAATCTGCAAGAGGACATTTGGAGGGCTTTGAGACCTATGGTGAAAAAGGAAATATCTTCACATAAATACCAAACAGTAGCACTCTGGAAAATTTCTCGGGATGTGTGCATTCTTCTCTGAGTTGAAGCTTTTCTTTTTGGTTGAGCAGATTTGAAACCTTTTTTTGTAGAATCTGCAAGTGGTTATTTGAGATCTTTTCGTCCAATGTGGGAAAAGGAAATATCTTCACATAAAAACTAGACAGAAGCATCCTGAGCAACTTCTTGGTGATGTGGGCATTCAACTCTCAGAGTTGAAGCTTTCCTTTGGTTGAACAGATTTGAAATACTCCTTTTGTACCATCTGCAAGTGGATATTTGAGATCTTTTCATCCAATGCTGAAAAGGAAATATCTTCACTTCAAAACTAAACTGAAGCATTCTGAGCAACTTCTTAGTGATGGGTGCATTCAACTCACAGAGTTGAGCCTTTCTTTTGATTGGGCAGTTTTGAAACTCTCTGTTTGAAGCATCTGCAAATGGGCATTTGGAGTGCTTTGTGGCCTATGGTGGAAAATGATATATCTTCACCAAAATGATACAAGGGAGCATCTTGTGAAATTTCCTTGTTATGTGTGCCTTCATCTCACTTAGTGGAAGCTTTCTTTTGGTTAAGCAGATATGAAACAGTCTTTTTCTAGATTCTGCCAGTGCAAATTTGAAATCTTTTCTTCCAATGCGGAGAAAGGAATTATCTTCACATAAAACCTAGAGAGAAGCACTCTGAAAAACTTCTTAGTGATATGTGCATTCCACTCACAGAGTTGAAACTTTCTTTTGATGGAGCAGTTTTGAAACAATCTGAAGAATCCCGAAGTGGATATTTGGAATGCTTTGAGGCCTATGGTGAAAAATTAAATATCTTCATGTGAAAAGTACTCAGAAGCATTCTGCGAAATTACTTTGTGATGTATGCATTAATCTCACAGAGTTCAAGTTTCCTTTTGGTTGAGCAGATTTGGAACAGTCTTTTTGTAGAATCTGCAAGTGGATATATGAGATCTTTTCGTCCATTGTGAGAAAAACGAAATATCATCTCATAAAAACTAGGCAGAAGATTCTGAACAAATTCTTAGTGATACATGCATTCAAGTAAATAGGTGAACCATGCTTTTGATCCAGCAGTTTTGAAACACTCTGTTTGAAGAATCTGCAAGTGGACATTTGGAGCGATTTGAGGCCTATGTTGAAAAAGGAAATACGTTCACATGAAAGATACCGAAAAGCATTCTGTGAAATTCCTTTGTGATGTGTGCATTCTTCTCACACTGTTGAAGCTTTCTTTTGGTTGAGCAGACTTGAAGCTTTCCTTTTGGAGAATCTGCAATTGAATATTTGAGATCTTTACGTCCAATGGGGAAACGGATTTATCTTCACATAAAAACTAGACGGAAGCCTTCTGAGCAACTTCTTAGTGATGCGTGTATTCCACTCACAGAGTTGAACCTTTCTTTTGATTGAGCAGTTTTGAAACACTTTTTGTCAAGAATCTTCAAGGTTACAATTGGAGAGCTTTGAGACCTATGCTCAAAAAGGAAATATCTTCACATTAATACTACACAGAACCATTTTGCAAAATTGCATTGTGTTGTGTGCGTTCATCTCCCAGAGGTGAAGCTATCTTTTTGTTGAGCATATATGAAAGAGGCTTTATGGAGAGTCTGCAAGTGAGTATTTGTGATCTTTGCGTCCAATGCGGGAAAAGGAAATATCTTCACTTAAAAACTACACATAAGCATTCTGAGCAACTTCTTAGTGATATGTGCATTCAAGTCACAGAGTCGGACATTTCTTTTGATTCAGCTGTTTTGAAACACGGTGTTTGAAGAATCTGCAAGGGGGCATTTGGAGTGCCTTGAGGGCTATGATGTAAAAGGAAATATCTTCACATAAAAACTACACAGAATAGTTCTGCGAAATTTCCTTGTGATGTGTGCAAACATCTCACATAGTGGAAGCTTTCTTTTGGTTAAGCATATATGAAACAGTCTTTTTCTAGATTCTGCCAGTGCAAATTTGAAATCTTTTTGAAAAATGCGGGGAAAGGAATTATCTTCACATACAACCTAGAGAGAAGCATTCTGAACAACTTCTTAGAGATATGTGCCTTCAACTCACAGAGTTGAAACTTTCTTTCGAAGGAGCAGTTTTGAAACACTCTGAAGAATCTGCAAGTGAACATTTGGTATGCCTTGAGGCCTATGGTGAAAAAGGAATAAACTTCCCATGAAAAACACTCGGAAGCATTCTGCGAAATTACTTTGTGATGTATGCATTCATCTCACAGAGTTCAAGTTTCTTTATGGTTGAGCAGATTTGAAACAGTCTTTTTGTAGAATCTGCGAATGGATATCTGCGTTATTTACGTCCAATGCGCGAATAAGAAATATCGTCTCATAAAATCTAGGCTGGATCATCCTGAACAACTTCTTAGTGATGTATGCTTTCAAATAACAAGGTGAACTTTGCTTTTGATCCAGCAGTTTTGAAACACGGTCTTTGAAGAATCTGCAAGTGGGCATTTGGAGTGCTTTTAGGGCTATGATAAAAAGGGAAATATCTTCACATAAAAACTTTACAGAATAATTCTGCGAAATTTATTTGTGATGTGTGCATTCGTCTCACAGAATTAAGGCTCTCTTTTGGTTGAGCAGATTTGAAAGTGTCTTTTTCTACAATCTGCAAGTGGATGTTTGAGATCATTTCTTCCAATGCATGAAAAGGAATTATCCTCACTTAGAAACTAGACAGAAGCATTCTGAGCAACTCTTTTTGGATGTGTGCATTCATCTCCTGGAGGTGAGCATTTCTTTTGCTTGAATAGTTTTGAAACTCTCTGTTTAAAGTATCTGCAACTTGACATTTGGAGTGCTTTGAGGCCTATGGTGAAAAAGGAAATATATTCTTATGAAATCTAAAGTGAAGCATCCTGCGAAATTAGTTTATGATGTGTGCATTCATCTCAGAGAGTTGAAGCTTTCTTGTTTTTGAGCAGATTTGAAACAGTCTTTTTGTAGACTCTGTAACAGCATATTTGAGATAATTTCGTCCAATGCAGGAAAAGGAAATATCTTCACATAAAAACCGGACGGAAGCATTCTGAGCAACTTCTTAATCATATGTGCATTCAACTCAGAGAATTGAACCATTCTTTTGATTGATCAGTTTTGAAACACTTTTTGAAGAATCTGCAAGAGGACATTTGGAGGGCTTTGAGACCTATGGTGAAAAAGGAAATATCTTCACATAAATACCAAACAGTAGCACTCTGCAAAATTTCTCGGGATGTGTGCATTCTTCTCTGAGTTGAAGCTTTTCTTTTTGGTTGAGCAGATTTGAAACCTTTTTTTGTAGAATCTGCAAGTGGTTATTTGAGATCTTTTCGTCCAATGTGGGAAAAGGAAATATCTTCACATAAAAACTAGACAGAAGCATCCTGAGCAACTTCTTGGTGATGTGGGCATTCAACTCTCAGAGTTGAAGCTTTCCTTTGGTTGAACAGATTTGAAATACTCCTTTTGTACCATCTGCAAGTGGATATTTGAGATCTTTTCATCCAATGCTGAAAAGGAAATATCTTCACTTCAAAACTAAACTGAAGCATTCTGAGCAACTTCTTAGTGATGGGTGCATTCAACTCACAGAGTTGAGCCTTTCTTTTGATTGGGCAGTTTTGAAACTCTCTGTTTGAAGCATCTGCAAATGGGCATTTGGAGTGCTTTGTGGCCTATGGTGGAAAATGATATATCTTCACCAAAATGATACAAGGGAGCATCTTGTGAAATTTCCTTGTTATGTGTGCCTTCATCTCACTTAGTGGAAGCTTTCTTTTGGTTAAGCAGATATGAAACAGTCTTTTTCTAGATTCTGCCAGTGCAAATTTGAAATCTTTTCTTCCAATGCGGAGAAAGGAATTATCTTCACATAAAAGCTAGAGAGAAGCATTCTGAAAAACTTCTTAGTGATATGTGCATTCCACTCACAGAGTTGAAACTTTCTTTTGATGGAGCAGTTTTGAAACAATCTGAAGAATCCCGAAGTGGATATTTGGAATGCTTTGAGGCCTATGGTGAAAAATTAAATATCTTCATGTGAAAAGTACTCAGAAGCATTCTGCGAAATTACTTTGTGATGTATGCATTAATCTCACAGAGTTCAAGTTTCCTTTTGGTTGAGCAGATTTGGAACAGTCTTTTTGTAGAATCTGCAAGTGGATATATGAGATCTTTTCGTCCATTGTGAGAAAAACGAAATATCATCTCATAAAAACTAGGCAGAAGATTCTGAACAAATTCTTAGTGATACATGCATTCAAGTAAATAGGTGAACCATGATTTTGATCCAGCAGTTTTGAAACACTCTGTTTGAAGAATCTGCAAGTGGACATTTGGAGCGATTTGAGGCCTATGTTGAAAAAGGAAATACGTTCACATGAAAGATACCGAAAAGCATTCTGTGAAATTCCTTTGTGATGTGTGCATTCTTCTCACACTGTTGAAGCTTTCTTTTGGTTGAGCAGACTTGAAGCTTTCCTTTTGGAGAATCTGCAATTGGATATTTGAGATCTTTACATCCAATGGGGAACTGGATTTATCTTCACATAAAAACTAGACGGAAGCCTTCTGAGCAACTTCTTAGTGAGGCGTGTATTCCACACACAGAGTTGAACCTTTCTTTTGATTGAGCAGTTTTGAAACACTTTTTGTCAAGAATCTTCAAGGTTACAATTGGAGAGCTTTGAGACCTATGCTCAAAAAGGAAATATCTTCACATTAATACTACACAGAACCATTTTGCAAAATTGTATTGTGTTGTGTGCGTTCATCTCCCAGAGGTGAAGCTATCTTTTTGTTGAGCATATATGAAAGAGGCTTTATGGAGAGTCTGCAAGTGAGTATTTGTGATCTTTGCGTCCAATGCGGGAAAAGGAAATATCTTCACTTAAAAACTACACATAAGCATTCTGAGCAACTTCTTAGTGATATGTGCATTCAAGTCACAGAGTCGGACATTTCTTTTGATTCAGCTGTTTTGAAACACGGTGTTTGAAGAATCTGCAAGGGGGCATTTGGAGTGCCTTGAGGGCTATGATGTAAAAGGAAATATCTTCACATAAAAACTACACAGAATAGTTCTGCGAAATTTCCTTGTGATGTGTGCAAACCTCTCACATAGTGGAAGCTTTCTTTTGGTTAAGCATATATGAAACAGTCTTTTTCTAGATTCTGCCAGTGCAAATTTGAAATCTTTTTGAAAAATGCGGGGAAAGGAATTATCTTCACATACAACCTAGAGAGAAGCATTCTGAACCACTTCTTAGAGATATGTGCCTTCAACTCACAGAGTTGAAACTTTCTTTCGAAGGAGCAGTTTTGAAACACTCTGAAGAATCTGCAAGTGAACATTTGGTATGCTTTGAGGCCTATGGTGAAAAAGGAATAAACTTCCCATGAAAAACACTCGGAAGCATTCTGCGAAATTACTTTGTGATGTATGCATTCATCTCACAGAGTTCAAGTTTCTTTATGGTTGAGCAGATTTGAAACAGTCTTTTTGTAGAATCTGCGATTGGATATCTGCGTTATTTTCGTCCAATGCGCGAATAAGAAATATCGTCTCATAAAAACTAGGCTGGATCATCCTGAACAACTTCTTAGTGATGTATGCTTTCAAATAACAAGGTGAACTTTGCTTTTGATCCAGCAGTTTTGAAACACGGTCTTTGAAGAATCTGCAAGTGGGCATTTGGAGTGCTTTTAGGGCTATGATAAAAAGGGAAATATCTTCACATAAAAACTTTACAGAATAATTCTGCGAAATTTATTTGTGATGTGTGCATTCGTCTCACAGAATTAAGGCTCTCTTTTGGTTGAGCAGATTTGAAAGTGTCTTTTTCTACAATCTGCAAGTGGATGTTTGAGATCATTTCTTCCAATGCATGAAAAGGAATTATCCTCACTTAGAAACTAGACAGAAGCATTCTGAGCAACTCTTTTTGGATGTGTGCATTCATCTCCTGGAGGTGAGCATTTCTTTTGCTTGAATAGTTTTGAAACTCTCTGTTTAAAGTATCTGCAACTTGACATTTGGAGTGCTTTGAGGCCTATGGTGAAAAAAGAAATATATTCTTATGAAATCTAAAGTGAAGCATCCTGCGAAATTAGTTTATGATGTGTGCATTCATCTCAGAGAGTTGAAGCTTTCTTGTTTTTGAGCAGATTTGAAACAGTCTTTTTGTAGACTCTGTAACAGCATATTTGAGATAATTTCGTCCAATGCAGGAAAAGGAAATATCTTCACATAAAAACCGGACGGAAGCATTCTGAGCAACTTCTTAATCATATGTGCATTCAACTCAGAGAATTGAACCATTCTTTTGATTGATCAGTTTTGAAACACTCTTTGAAGAATCTGCAAGAGGACATTTGGAGGGCTTTGAGACCTATGGTGAAAAAGGAAATATCTTCACATAAATACCAAACAGTAGCACTCTGCAAAATTTCTCGGGATGTGTGCATTCTTCTCTGAGTTGAAGCTTTTCTTTTTGGTTGAGCAGATTTGAAACCTTTTTTTGTAGAATCTGCAAGTGGTTATTTGAGATCTTTTCGGCCAATGTGGGAAAAGGAAATATCTTCACATAAAAACTAGACAGAAGCATCCTGAGCAACTTCTTGGTGATGTGGGCATTCAACTCTCAGAGTTGAAGCTTTCCTTTGGTTGAACAGATTTGAAATACTCCTTTTGTACCATCTGCAAGTGGATATTTGAGATCTTTTCATCCAATGCTGAAAAGGAAATACCTTCACTTCAAAACTAAACTGAAGCATTCTGAGCAACTTCTTAGTGATGGGTGCATTCAACTCACAGAGTTGAGCCTTTCATTTGATTGGGCAGTTTTGAAACTCTCTGTTTGAAGCATCTGCAAATGGGCATTTGGAGTGCTTTGTGGCCTATGGTGGAAAATGATATATCTTCACCAAAATGATACAAGGGAGCATCTTGTGAAATTTCCTTGTGATGTGTGCCTTCATCTAACATAGTGGAAGCTTTCTTTTGGTTAAGCAGATATGAAACAGTCTTTTTCTAGATTCTGCCAGTGCAAATTTGAAATCTTTTCTTCCAATGCGGAGAAAGGAATTATCTTCACATAAAACCTAGAGAGAAGCATTCTGAAAAACTTCTTAGTGATATGTGCATTCCACTCACAGAGTTGAAACTTTCTTTTGATGGAGCAGTTTTGAAACAATCTGAAGAATCCCGAAGTGGATATTTGGAATGCTTTGAGGCCTATGGTGAAAAATTAAATATCTTCATGTGAAAAGTACTCAGAAGCATTCTGCGAAATTACTTTGTGATGTATGCATTAATCTCACAGAGTTCAAGTTTCCTTTTGGTTGAGCAGATTTGGAACAGTCTTTTTGTAGAATCTGCAAGTGGATATATGAGATCTTTTCGTCCATTGTGAGAAAAACGAAATATCATCTCATAAAAACTAGGCAGAAGATTCTGAACAAATTCTTAGTGATACATGCATTCAAGTAAATAGGTGAACCATGCTTTTGATCCAGCAGTTTTGAAACACTCTGTTTGAAGAATCTGCAAGTGGACATTTGGAGCGATTTGAGGCCTATGTTGAAAAAGGAAATACGTTCACATGAAAGATACCGAAAAGCATTCTGTGAAATTCCTTTGTGATGTGTGCATTCTTCTCACACTGTTGAAGCTTTCTTTTGGTTGAGCAGACTTGAAGCTTTCCTTTTGGAGAATCTGCAATTGAATATTTGAGATCTTTACGTCCAATGGGGAACCGGATTTATCTTCACATAAAAACTAGACGGAAGCCTTCTGAGCAACTTCTTAGTGATGCGTGTATTCCACTCACAGAGTTGAACCTTTCTTTTGATTGAGCAGTTTTGAAACACTTTTTGTCAAGAATCTTCAAGGTTACAATTGGAGAGCTTTGAGACCTATGCTCAAAAAGGAAATATCTTCACATTAATACTACACAGAACCATTTTGCAAAATTGTATTGTGTTGTGTGCGTTCATCTCCCAGAGGTGAAGCTATCTTTTTGTTGAGCATATATGAAAGAGGCTTTATGGAGAGTCTGCAAGTGAGTATTTGTGATCTTTGCGTCCAATGCGGGAAAAGGAAATATCTTCACTTAAAAACTACACATAAGCATTCTGAGCAACTTCTTAGTGATATGTGCATTCAAGTCACAGAGTCGGACATTTCTTTTGATTCAGCTGTTTTGAAACACGGTGTTTGAAGAATCTGCAAGGGGGCATTTGGAGTGCCTTGAGGGCTATGATGTAAAAGGAAATATCTTCACATAAAAACTACACAGAATAGTTCTGCGAAATTTCCTTGTGATGTGTGCAAACATCTCACATAGTGGAAGCTTTCTTTTGGTTAAGCATATATGAAACAGTCTTTTTCTAGATTCTGCCAGTGCAAATTTGAAATCTTTTTGAAAAATGCGGGGAAAGGAATTATCTTCACATACAACCTAGAGAGAAGCATTCTGAACAACTTCTTAGAGATATGTGCCTTCAACTCACAGAGTTGAAACTTTCTTTCGAAGGAGCAGTTTTGAAACACTCTGAAGAATCTGCAAGTGAACATTTGGTATGCCTTGAGGCCTATGGTGAAAAAGGAATAAACTTCCCATGAAAAACACTCGGAAGCATTCTGCGAAATTACTTTGTGATGTATGCATTCATCTCACAGAGTTCAAGTTTCTTTATGGTTGAGCAGATTTGAAACAGTCTTTTTGTAGAATCTGCGAATGGATATCTGCGTTATTTACGTCCAATGCGCGAATAAGAAATATCGTCCCATAAAAACTAGGCTGGATCATCCTGAACAACTTCTTAGTGATGTATGCTTTCAAATAACAAGGTGAAGTTTGCTTTTGATCCAGCAGTTTTGAAACACGGTCTTTGAAGAATCCGCAAGTGGGCATTTGGGGTGCTTTTAGGGCTATGATAAAAAGGGAAATATCTTCACATAAAAACTTTACAGAATAATTCTGCGAAATTTATTTGTGATGTGTGCATTCGTCTCACAGAATTAAGGCTCTCTTTTGGTTGAGCAGATTTGAAAGTGTCTTTTTCTACAATCTGCAAGTGGATGTTTGAGATCATTTCTTCCAATGCATGAAAAGGAATTATCCTCACTTAGAAACTAGACAGAAGCATTCTGAGCAACTCTTTTTGGATGTGTGCATTCATCTCCTGGAGGTGAGCATTTCTTTTGCTTGAATAGTTTTGAAACTCTCTGTTTAAAGTATCTGCAACTTGACATTTGGAGTGCTTTGAGGCCTATGCTGAAAAAGGAAATATATTCTTATGAAATCTAAAGTGAAGCATCCTGCGAAATTAGTTTATGATGTGTGCATTCATCTCAGAGAGTTGAAGCTTTCTTGTTTTTGAGCAGATTTGAAACAGTCTTTTTGTAGACTCTGTAACAGCATATTTGAGATAATTTCGTCCAATGCAGGAAAAGGAAATATCTTCACATAAAAACCGGACGGAAGCATTCTGAGCAACTTCTTAATCATATGTGCATTCAACTCAGAGAATTGAACCATTCTTTTGATTGATCAGTTTTGAAACACTCTTTGAAGAATCTGCAAGAGGACATTTGGAGGGCTTTGAGACCTATGGTGAAAAAGGAAATATCTTCACATAAATACCAAACAGTAGCACTCTGCAAAATTTCTCGGGATGTGTGCATTCTTCTCTGAGTTGAAGCTTTTCTTTTTGGTTGAGCAGATTTGAAACCTTTTTTTGTAGAATCTGCAAGTGGTTATTTGAGATCTTTTCGTCCAATGTGGGAAAAGGAAATATCTTCACATAAAAACTAGACAGAAGCATCCTGAGCAACTTCTTGGTGATGTGGGCATTCAACTCTCAGAGTTGAAGCTTTCCTTTGGTTGAACAGATTTGAAATACTCCTTTTGTACCATCTGCAAGTGGATATTTGAGATCTTTTCATCCAATGCTGAAAAGGAAATATCTTCACTTCCAAACTAAACTGAAGCATTCTGAGCAACTTCTTAGTGATGGGTGCATTCAACTCACAGAGTTGAGCCTTTCTTTTGATTGGGCAGTTTTGAAACTCTCTGTTTGAAGCATCTGCAAATGGGCATTTGGAGTGCTTTGTGGCCTATGGTGGAAAATGATATATCTTCACCAAAATGATACAAGGGAGCATCTTATGAAATTTCCTTGTGATGTGTGCCTTCATCTAACATAGTGGAAGCTTTCTTTTGGTTAAGCAGATATGAAACAGTCTTTTTCTAGATTCTGCCAGTGCAAATTTGAAATCTTTTCTTCCAATGCGGAGAAAGGAATTATCTTCACATAAAACCTAGAGAGAAGCATTCTGAAAAACTTCTTAGTGATATGTGCATTCCACTCACAGAGTTGAAACTTTCTTTTGATGGAGCAGTTTTGAAACAATCTGAAGAATCCCGAAGTGGATATTTGGAATGCTTTGAGGCCTATGGTGAAAAATTAAATATCTTCATGTGAAAAGTACTCAGAAGCATTCTGCGAAATTACTTTGTGATGTATGCATTAATCTCACAGAGTTCAAGTTTCCTTTTGGTTGAGCAGATTTGGAACAGTCTTTTTTAGAATCTGCAAGTGGATATATGAGATCTTTTCGTCCATTGTGAGAAAAACGAAATATCATCTCATAAAAACTAGGCAGAAGATTCTGAACAAATTCTTAGTGATACATGCATTCAAGGAAATAGGTGAACCATGCTTTTGATCCAGCAGTTTTGAAACACTCTGTTTGAAGAATCTGCAAGTGGACATTTGGAGCGATTTGAGGCCTATGTTGAAAAAGGAAATACGTTCACATGAAAGATACCGAAAAGCATTCTGTGAAATTCCTTTGTGATGTGTGCATTCTTCTCACACTGTTGAAGCTTTCTTTTGGTTGAGCAGACTTGAAGCTTTCCTTTTGGAAAATCTGCAATTGGATATTTGAGATCTTTACGTCCAATGGGGAACCGGATTTATCTTCACATAAAAACTAGACGGAAGCCTTCTGAGCAACTTCTTAGTGATGCGTGTATTCCACTCACAGAGTTGAACCTTTCTTTTGATTGAGCAGTTTTGAAACGCTTTTTGTCAAGTATCTTCAAGGTTACAATTGGAGAGCTTTGAGACCTATGCTCAAAAAGGAAATATCTTCACATTAATACTACACAGAACCATTTTGCAAAATTGTATTGTGTTGTGTGCGTTCATCTCCCAGAGGTGAAGATATCTTTTTGTTGAGCATATATGAAAGAGGCTTTATGGAGAGTCTGCAAGTGAGTATTTGTGATCTTTGCGTCCAATGCGGGAAAAGGAAATATCTTCACTTAAAAAGTACACATAAGCATTCTGAGCAACTTCTTAGAGATATGTGCATTCAAGTCACAGAGTCGGACATTTCTTTTGATTCAGCTGTTTTGAAACACGGTGTTTGAAGAATCTGCAAGGGGGCATTTGGAGTGCCTTGAGGGCTATGATGTAAAAGGAAATATCTTCACATAAAAACTACACAGAATAGTTCTGCGAAATTTCCTTGTGATGTGTGCAAACATCTCACATAGTGGAAGCTTTCTTTTGGTTAAGCATATATGAAACAGTCTTTTTCTAGATTCTGCCAGTGCAAATTTGAAATCTTTTTGAAAAATGCGGGGAAAGGAATTATCTTCACATACAACCTAGAGAGAAGCATTCTGAACAACTTCTTAGAGATATGTGCCTTCAACTCACAGAGTTGAAACTTTCTTTCGAAGGAGCAGTTTTGAAACACTCTGAAGAATCTGCAAGTGAACATTTGGTATGCTTTGAGGCCTATGGTGAAAAAGGAATAATCTTCCCATGAAAAACACTCGGAAGCATTCTGCGAAATTACTTTGTGATGTATGCATTCATCTCACAGAGTTCAAGTTTCTTTATGGTTGAGCAGATTTGAAACAGTCTTTTAGTAGAATCTGCGAATGGATATCTGCGTTATTTTCGTCCAATGCTCGAATAAGAAATATCGTCTCATAAAACCTAGGCTGGATCATCCTGAACAACCTCTTAGTGTTGTATGCTTTCAAATAACAAGGTGAACTTTGCTTTTGATCCAGCAGTTTTGAAACACGGTCTTTGAAGAATCTGCAAGTGGGCATTTGGAGTGCTTTTAGGGCTATGATAAAAAGGGAAATATCTTCACATAAAAACTTTACAGAATAATTCTGCGAAATTTATTTGTGATGTGTGCATTCGTCTCACAGAATTAAGGCTCTCTTTTGGTTGAGCAGATTTGAAAGTGTCTTTTTCTACAATCATAAGTGGATGTTTGAGATCATTTCTTCCAATGCATGAAAAGGAATTATCCTCACTTAGAAACTAGACAGAAGCATTCTGAGCAACTCTTTTTGGATGTGTGCATTCATCTCCTGGAGGTGAGCATTTCTTTTGCTTGAATAGTTTTGAAACTCTCTGTTTAAAGTATCTGCAATTTGACATTTGGAGTGCTTTGAGGCCTATGGTGAAAAAGGAAATATATTCTTATGAAATCTAAAGTGAAGCATCCTGCGAAATTAGTTTATGATGTGTGCATTCATCTCAGAGAGTTGAAGCTTTCTTGTTTTTGAGCAGATTTGAAACAGTCTTTTTGTAGACTCTGTAACAGCATATTTGAGATAATTTCGTCCAATGCAGGAAAAGGAAATATCTTCACATAAAAACCGGACGGAAGCATTCTGAGCAACTTCTTAATCATATGTGCATTCAACTCAGAGAATTGAACCATTCTTTTGATTGATCAGTTTTGAAACACTCTTTGAAGAATCTGCAAGAGGACATTTGGAGGGCTTTGAGACCTATGGTGAAAAAGGAAATATCTTCACATAAATACCAAACAGTAGCACTCTGCAAAATTTCTCGGGATGTGTGCATTCTTCTCTGAGTTGAAGCTTTTCTTTTTGGTTGAGCAGATTTGAAACCTTTTTTTGTAGAATCTGCAAGTGGTTATTTGAGATCTTTTCGTCCAATGTGGGAAAAGGAAATATCTTCACATAAAAACTAGACAGAAGCATCCTGAGCAACTTCTTGGTGATGTGGGCATTCAACTCTCAGAGTTGAAGCTTTCCTTTGGTTGAACAGATTTGAAATACTCCTTTTGTACCATCTGCAAGTGGATATTTGAGATCTTTTCATCCAATGCTGAAAAGGAAATACCTTCACTTCAAAACTAAACTGAAGCATTCTGAGCAACTTCTTAGTGATGGGTGCATTCAACTCACAGAGTTGAGCCTTTCTTTTGATTGGGCAGTTTTGAAACTCTCTGTTTGAAGCATCTGCAAATGGGCATTTGGAGTGCTTTGTGGCCTATGGTGGAAAATGATATATCTTCACCAAAATGATACAAGGGAGCATCTTGTGAAATTTCCTTGTGATGTGTGCCTTCATCTAACATAGTGGAAGCTTTCTTTTGGTTAAGCAGATATGAAACAGTCTTTTTCTAGATTCTGCCAGTGCAAATTTGAAATCTTTTCTTCCAATGCGGAGAAAGGAATTATCTTCACATAAAACCTAGAGAGAAGCATTCTGAAAAACTTCTTAGTGATATGTGCATTCCACTCACAGAGTTGAAACTTTCTTTTGATGGAGCAGTTTTGAAACAATCTGAAGAATCCCGAAGTGGATATTTGGAATGCTTTGAGGCCTATGGTGAAAAATTAAATATCTTCATGTGAAAAGTACTCAGAAGCATTCTGCGAAATTACTTTGTGATGTATGCATTAATCTCACAGAGTTCAAGTTTCCTTTTGGTTGAGCAGATTTGGAACAGTCTTTTTGTAGAATCTGCAAGTGGATATATGAGATCTTTTCGTCCATTGTGAGAAAAACGAAATATCATCTCATAAAAACTAGGCAGAAGATTCTGAACAAATTCTTAGTGATACATGCATTCAAGTAAATAGGTGAACCATGCTTTTGATCCAGCAGTTTTGAAACACTCTGTTTGAAGAATCTGCAAGTGGACATTTGGAGCGATTTGAGGCCTATGTTGAAAAAGGAAATACGTTCACATGAAAGATACCGAAAAGCATTCTGTGAAATTCCTTTGTGATGTGTGCATTCTTCTCACACTGTTGAAGCTTTCTTTTGGTTGAGCAGACTTGAAGCTTTCCTTTTGGAGAATCTGCAATTGAATATTTGAGATCTTTACGTCCAATGGGGAACCGGATTTATCTTCACATAAAAACTAGACGGAAGCCTTCTGAGCAACTTCTTAGTGATGCGTGTATTCCACTCACAGAGTTGAACCTTTCTTTTGATTGAGCAGTTTTGAAACACTTTTTGTCAAGAATCTTCAAGGTTACAATTGGAGAGCTTTGAGACCTATGCTCAAAAAGGAAATATCTTCACATTAATACTACACAGAACCATTTTGCAAAATTGTATTGTGTTGTGTGCGTTCATCTCCCAGAGGTGAAGCTATCTTTTTGTTGAGCATATATGAAAGAGGCTTTATGGAGAGTCTGCAAGTGAGTATTTGTGATCTTTGCGTCCAATGCGGGAAAAGGAAATATCTTCACTTGAAAACTACACATAAGCATTCTGAGCAACTTCTTAGTGATATGTGCATTCAAGTCACAGAGTCGGACATTTCTTTTGATTCAGCTGTTTTGAAACACGGTGTTTGAAGAATCTGCAAGGGGGCATTTGGAGTGCCTTGAGGGCTATGATGTAAAAGGAAATATCTTCACATAAAAACTACACAGAATAGTTCTGCGAAATTTCCTTGTGATGTGTGCAAACATCTCACATAGTGGAAGCTTTCTTTTGGTTAAGCATATATGAAACAGTCTTTTTCTAGATTCTGCCAGTGCAAATTTGAAATCTTTTTGAAAAATGCGGGGAAAGGAATTATCTTCACATACAACCTAGAGAGAAGCATTCTGAACAACTTCTTAGAGATATGTGCCTTCAACTCACAGAGTTGAAACTTTCTTTCGAAGGAGCAGTTTTGAAACACTCTGAAGAATCTGCAAGTGAACATTTGGTATGCCTTGAGGCCTATGGTGAAAAAGGAATAAACTTCCCATGAAAAACACTCGGAAGCATTCTGCGAAATTACTTTGTGATGTATGCATTCATCTCACAGAGTTCAAGTTTCTTTATGGTTGAGCAGATTTGAAACAGTCTTTTTGTAGAATCTGCAAATGGATATCTGCGTTATTTTCGTCCAATGCGCGAATAAGAAATATCGTCTCATAAAAACTAGGCAGGAGCATCCTGAACAACTTCTTAGTGATGTATGCTTTCAAATAACAAGGTGAACATTGCTTTTGATCCAGCAGTTTTGAAACACGGTGTTTGAAGAATCTGCAAGTGGGCATTTGGAGTGCTTTGAGGGCTATGATAAAAAGGGAAATATCTTCACATAAAAACTTTACAGAATAATTCTGCGAAATTTATTTGTGATGTGTGCATTCGTCTCACAGAATTAAGGCTCTCTTTTGGTTGAGCAGATTTGAAAGTGTCTTTTTCTACAATCTGCAAGTGGATGTTTGAGATCTTTTCTTCCAATGCATGAAAAGGAATTATCCTCACTTAGAAACTAGACAGAAGCATTCTGAGCAACTCTTTTTGGATGTGTGCATTCATCTCCTGGAGGTGAGCATTTCTTTTGCTTGAACAATTTTGAAACTCTCTCTTTAAAGTATCTGCAACTTGACATTTGGAGTGCTTTGAGGCCTATGATGAAAAGGAAATATATTCTTATGAAATGTAAAGTGAAGCATCCTGCGAAATTAGTTTATGATGTGTGCTTTCATCTCAGAGAGTTGAAGCTTTTTGTTTTTGAGCAGATTTGAAACAGTCTTTTTGTAGACTCTGTAACAGCATATTTGAGATCATTTCGTCCAATGCAGGAAAAGGAAATATCTTCACATAAAAACCGGACGGAAGCATTCTGAGCAACTTCTTAATGATATGTGCATTCAACTCAGAGAATTGAAGCATTCTTTTGATTGATCAGTTTTGAAACACTCTTTGAAGAATCTGCAAGAGGACATTTGGAGGGCTTTGAGACCTATGGTGAAAAAGGAAATATCTTCACATAAAAACCAAACAGTAGCACTCTGCAAAATTTCTCTGGGATGTGTGCATTCTTCTCTGAGTTGAAGCTTTTCTTTTTGGTTGAGCAGATTTGAAACCTTTTTTTGTAGAATCTGCAAGTGGTTATTTGAGATCTTTTCGTCCAATGTGGGAAAAGGAAATATCTTCACATAAAAACTACAAAGAAGCATTCTGAGCAACTTCTTGGTGATGTGGGCATTCAACTCTCAGAGTTGAAGCTTTCCTTTGGTTGAACAGATTTGAAATAGTCCTTTTGTACAATCTGCAAGTGGATATTTGAGATCTTTTCATCCAATGCTGAAAAGGAAATATCTTCACTTAAAAAATTAACTGAAGCATTCTGAGCAACTTCTTAGTGATGGGTGCATTCAACTCACAGAGTTGAGCCTTTCTTTTGATTCGGCAGTTTTGAAACTCTCTGTTTGAAGCATCTGCAAATGGGCATTTAGAGTGCTTTGTGGCCTATGGTGGAAAATGTTATATCTTCACCAAAATGATACACGGGAGCATCTTGCGAAATTTCCTTGTGATGTGTGCCTTCTTCTCACATAATGGAAGCTTTCTTTTGGTTAAGCAGATATGAAACTGTCTTTTTCTAGATTCTGCCAGTGCAAATTTGAAATCTTTTCTTCCAATGCGGTGAAAGGAATTATCTTCTCATAAAACCTAGAGAGAAGCATTCTGAACAACTTCTTAGTGATATGTGCATTCCACTAACAGAGTTGAAACTTTCTTTTGATGGAGCAGTTTTGAAACAATCTGAAGAATCCGGAAGTGGATATTTGGAATGCTTTGAGGCCTATGGTGAAAAATTAAATATCTTCATGTGAAAAGTACTCAGAAGCATTCTGCGAAATTACTTTGTGATGTATGCATTCATCTCACACAGTTCAAGTTTCCTTTTGGTTGAGCAGATTTGGAACAGTCTTTTTGTAGAATCTGCAAGTGGATATATGAGATCTTTTCGTCCAGTGTGAGAAAAAGGAAATATCATCTCATAAAAACTAGGCAGAAGATCCTGAACAAATTCTTAGTGATACATGCATTCAAGTAAAGAGGTGAACCATGCTTTTGATCCAGCAGTTTTGAAACACTCTGTTTGAAGAATCTGCAAGTGGACATTTGGAGCGATTTGACGCCTATGTTGAAAAAGGAAATACGTTCACATAAAAGATACCGAAAAGCATTCTGTGAAATTTCTTTGTGATGTGTGCATTCTTCTCACACTGTTGAAGCTTTCTTTTGTTTGAGCAGACTTGAAGCTTTCCTTTTGGAGAATCTGCAATTGGATATTTGAGATCTTTACGTCCAATGGGGAACCGGATTTATCTTCACATAAAAACTAGACGGAAGCGTTCTGAGCAACTTCTTAGTGATGCGTGTATTCCACTCACAGAGTTGAACCTTTCTTTTGATTGAGCAGTTTTGAAACACTTTTTGTCAAGAATCTGCAAGGTTACAGTTGGAGAGCTTTGAGACCTATGCTCAAAAAGGAAATATCTTCACATTAATACTACACAGAACCATTTTGCAAAATTTTATTGTGTTGTGTGCGTTCATCTCCCAGAGGTGAAGCTATCTTTTTGTTGAGCATATATGAAAGAGGTTTTATGGAGAGTCTGCAAGTGAATATTTGTGATCTTTGCGTCCAATGTGGGAAAAGGAAATATCTTCACTTAAAAAGTACACATAAGCATTCTGAGCAACTTGTTAGTGATATGTGCATTCAAGTCACAGTGTCGGACATTTCTTTTGATTCAGCTGTTTTGAAACACGGTGTTTGAAGAATCTGCAAGTGGGCGTTTGGAGTGCTCTGAGGGCTATGATAAAAAGGGAAATATCTTCACATAAAAACTTTACAGAATAATTCTGCGAAATTTATTTGTGATGTGTGCATTCGTCTCACAGAATTAAGGCTCTCTTTTGGTTGAGCAGATTTGAAAGTGTCTTTTTCTACAATCTGCAAGTGGATGTTTGAGATATTTTCTTCCAATGCATGAAAAGGGATTATCCTCACTTAGAAACTAGACAGAAGCATTCTGAGCAACTCTTTTTGGATGTGTGCATTCATCTCATGGAGGTGAGCATTTCTTTTTCTTGAACAGTTTTGAAACTCTCTGTTTAAAATATCTGCAACTTGACATTTGGAGTGCTTTGAGGCCTATGGTGAAAAAGGAAATATATTCTTATGAAATCTAAAGTGAAGCATCCTGCGAAATTAGTTTATGATGTGTGCATTCATCTCAGAGAGTTGAAGCTTTCTTGTTTTTGAGCAGATTTGAAACAGTCTTTTTGTAGACTCTGTAACAGCATATTTGAGATCATTTCATCCAATGAAGGAAAAGGAACTATCTTCACATAAAAACCGGATGGAAGCATTCTGAGCAACTTCTTAATGATATGTGCATTCAACTCAGAGAATTGAACCATTCTTTTGATTGATCAGTTTTGAAACACTCTTTGAAGAATCTGCAAGAGGACATTTGGAGGGCTTTGAGACCTATGGTGAAAAAGGAAATATCTTCACATAAAAACCAAACAGTAGCACTCTGCAAAATTTCTCTGGGATGTGTGCATTCTTCTCTGAGTTGAAGCTTTTCTTTTTGGTTGAGCAGATTTGAAACCTTTTTTTGTAGAATCTGCAAGTGGTTATTTGAGATCTTTTCGTCCAATGTGGGAAAAGGAAATATCTTCACATAAAAACTAGACAGAAGCATTCTGAGCAACTTCTTGGTGATGTGGGCATTCAACTCTCAGAGTTGAAGCTTTCCTTTGGTTGAACAGATTTGAAATACTCCTTTTGTACCATCTGCAAGTGGATATTTGAGATCTTTTCATCCAATGCTGAAAAGGAAATACCTTCACTTAAAAACTAAACTGAAGCATTCTGAGCAACTTCTTAGTGATGGGTGCATTCAACTCACAGAGTTGAGCCTTTCTTTTGATTGGGCAGTTTTGAAAATCTCTGTTTGAAGCATCTGCAAATGGGCATTTGGAGTGCTTTGTGGCATATGGTGGAAAATGATATATCTTCACCAAAATGATACACGGGAGCATCTTGTGAAATTTCCTTGTGATGTGTGCCTTCATCTCACATAGTGGAAGCTTTCTTTTGGTTAAGCAGATATGAAACAGTCTTTTTCTAGATTCTGCCAGTGCAAATTTGAAATCTTTTCTTCCAATGCGGAGAAAGGAATTATCTTCACATAAAACCTAGAGAGAAGCATTCTGAAAAACTTCTTAGTGATATGTGCATTCCACTCACAGAGTTGAAACTTTCTTTTGATGGAGCAGTTTTGAAACAATTTGAAGAATCCGGAAGTGGATATTTGGAATGCTTTGAGGCCTATGGTGAAAAATTAAATATCTTCATGTGAAAAGTACTCAGAGGCTTTCTGCGAAATTACTTTGTGATGTATGCATTCATCTCACAGAGTTCAAGTTTACTTTTGGTTGAGCAGAGTTGGAACAGTCTTTTTGTTGAATCTGCAAGTGGATATATGAGATCTTTTCGTCCAGTGTGAGAAAAAGGAAATATCATCTCATAAAAACTAGGCAGAAGATCCTGAACAAATTCTTAGTGATACATGCATTCAAGTAAATAGGTGAACCATGCTTTTGATCCAGGAGTTTTGAAACACTCTGTTTGAAGAATCTGCAAGTGGACATTTGGAGCGATTTGAGGACTATATTGAAAAAGGAAATATGTTCACATGAAAGATACCGAAAAGCATTCTGTGAAATTTCTTTGTGATGTGTGCATTCTTCTCACACTGTTGAAGCTTTCTTTTGGTTGAGCAGACTTGAAGCTTTCCTTTTGGAGAATCTGCAATTGGATATTTGAGATCTTTACGTCCAATGGGGAACCGGATTTATCTTCACATAAAAACTAGACGGAAGTGTTAAGAGCAACTTCTTAGTGATGCGTGTATTCCACTCATAGAGTTGAACATTTCTTTTGATTGAGCAGATTTGAAACAGTTTTTGTCAAGAATCTGCAAGGTTACAATTGGAGAGCTTTGAGACCTATGCTCAAAAAGGAAATATCTTCACATTAATACTACACAGAACCATTTTGCAAAATTTTATTGTGTTGTGTGCGTTCATCTCCCAGAGGTGAAGCTACCTTTTTGTTGAGCATATATGAAAGAGGCTTTATGGAGAGTCTGCAAGTGAATATTTGTGATCTTTGCGTCCAATGCGGGAAAAGGAAATATCTTCACTTAAAAACTACACATAAGCATTCTGAGCAACTTCTTAGTGATATGTGCATTCAAGTCACAGAGTCGGACATTTCTTTTGATTCAGCTGTTTTGAAACACGGTGTTTGAAGAATCTGCAAGGGGGCATTTGGAGTGCTTTGAGGGCTATGATGTAAAAGGAAATATCTTCACATAAAAACTACACAGAATAGTTCTGCGAAATTTCCTTGTGATGTGTGCATACATCTCACATAGTGGAAGCTTTCTTTTGGTTAAGCATATATGAAACAGTCTTTTTCTAGATTCTGCCAGTGCAAATTTGAAATCTTTTTGACCAATGCGGGGAAAGGAATTATCTTCACATACAACCTAGAGAGAAGCATTCTGAACAACTTCTTAGTGATATGTGCCTTCAACTCACAGAGTTGAAACGTTCTTTCGAAGGAGCAGTTTTGAAACACTCTGAAGAATCTGCAAGTGAACATTTGGTATGCTTTGAGGCCTATGGTGAAAAAGGAATAATCTTCCCATGAAAAGTACTCGGAAGCATTCTGCGAAATTACTTTGTGATGTATGCATTCATCTCACAGAGTTCAAGTTTCTTTATGGTTGAGCAGATTTGAAACAGTCTTTTTGTAGAATCTGCAAATGGATATCTGCGTTATTTTCGTCCAATGCGCGAATAAGAAATATCGTCTCATAAAAACTAGGCAGGAGCATCCTGAACAACTTCTTAGTGATGTATGCTTTCAAATAACAAGGTGAACATTTCTTTTGATCCAGCAGTTTTGAAACACGGTGTTTGAAGAATCTGCAAGTGGGCATTTGGAGTGCTTTGAGGGCTATGATAAAAAGGGAAATAAATTCACATAAAAACTTTACAGAATAATTCTGCGAAATTTATTTGTGATGTGTGCATTCGTCTCACAGAATTAAGGCTCTCTTTTGGTTGAGCAGATTTGAAAGTGTCTTTTTCTACAATCTGCAAGTGGATGTTTGAGATCTTTTCTTCCAATGCATGAAAAGGAATTATCCTCACTTAGAAACTAGACAGAAGCATTCTGAGCAACTCTTTTTGGATGTGTGCATTCATCTCCTGGAGGTGAGCATTTCTTTTGCTTGAACAATTTTGAAACTCTCTCTTTAAAGTATCTGCAACTTGACATTTGGAGTGCTTTGAGGCCTATGATGAAAAGGAAATATATTCTTATGAAATGTAAAGTGAAGCATCCTGCGAAATTAGTTTATGATGTGTGCATTCATCTCAGAGAGTTGAAGCTTTTTGTTTTTGAGCAGATTTGAAACAGTCTTTTTGTAGACTCTGTAACAGCATATTTGAGATCATTTCGTCCAATGCAGGAAAAGGAAATATCTTCACATAAAAACCGGACGGAAGCATTCTGAGCAACTTCTTAATGATATGTGCATTCAACTCAGAGAATTGAAGCATTCTTTTGATTGATCAGTTTTGAAACACTCTTTGAAGAATCTGCAAGAGGACATTTGGAGGGCTTTGAGACCTATGGTGAAAAAGGAAATATCTTCACATAAAAACCAAACAGTAGCACTCTGCAAAATTTCTCTGGGATGTGTGCATTCTTCTCTGAGTTGAAGCTTTTCTTTTTGGTTGAGCAGATTTGAAACCTTTTTTTGTAGAATCTGCAAGTGGTTATTTGAGATCTTTTCGTCCAATGTGGGAAAAGGAAATATCTTCACATAAAAACTACACAGAAGCATTCTGAGCAACTTCTTGGTGATGTGGGCATTCAACTCTCAGAGTTGAAGCTTTCCTTTGGTTGAACAGATTTGAAATACTCCTTTTGTACCATCTGCAAGTGGATATTTGAGATCTTTTCATCCAATGCTGAAAAGGAAATATCTTCACTTAAAAAATTAACTGAAGCATTCTGAGCAACTTCTTAGTGATGGGTGCATTCAACTCACAGAGTTGAGCCTTTCTTTTGATTCGGCAGTTTTGAAACTCTCTGTTTGAAGCATCTGCAAATGGGCATTTGGAGTGCTTTGTGGCCTATGGTGGAAAATGTTATATCTTCACCAAAATGATACACGGGAGCATCTTGCGAAATTTCCTTGTGATGTGTGCCTTCTTCTCACATAATGGAAGCTTTCTTTTGGTTAAGCAGATATGAAACTGTCTTTTTCTAGATTCTGCCAGTGCAAATTTGAAATCTTTTCTTCCAATGCGGTGAAAGGAATTATCTTCTCATAAAACCTAGAGAGAAGCATTCTGAACAACTTCTTAGTGATATGTGCATTCCACTAACAGAGTTGAAACTTTCTTTTGATGGAGCAGTTTTGAAACAATCTGAAGAATCCGGAAGTGGATATTTGGAATGCTTTGAGGCCTATGGTGAAAAATTAAATATCTTCATGTGAAAAGTACTCAGAAGCATTCTGCGAAATTACTTTGTGATGTATGCATTCATCTCAAACAGTTCAAGTTTCCTTTTGGTTGAGCAGATTTGGAACAGTCTTTTTGTAGAATCTGCAAGTGGATATATGAGATCTTTTCATCCAGTGTGAGAAAAAGGAAATATCATCTCATAAAAACTAGGCAGAAGATCCTGAACAAATTCTTAGTGATACATGCATTCAAGTAAAGAGGTGAACCATGCTTTTGATCCAGCAGTTTTGAAACACTCTGTTTGAAGAATCTGCAAGTGGACATTTGGAGCGATTTGAGGAATATGTTGAAAAAGGAAATACGTTCACATAAAAGATACCGAAAAGCATTCTGTGAAATTTCTTTGTGATGTGTGCATTCTTCTCACACTGTTGAAGCTTTCTTTTGTTTGAGCAGACTTGAAGCTTTCCTTTTGGAGAATCTGCAATTGGATATTTGAGATCTTTACGTCCAATGGGGAACCGGATTTATCTTCACATAAAAACTAGACGGAAGCGTTCTGAGCAACTTCTTAGTGATGCGTGTATTCCACTCACAGAGTTGAACCTTTCTTTTGATTGAGCAGTTTTGAAACACTTTTTGTCAAGAATCTGCAAGGTTACAGTTGGAGAGCTTTGAGACCTATGCTCAAAAAGGAAATATCTTCACATTAATACTACACAGAACCATTTTGCAAAATTTTATTGTGTTGTGTGCGTTCATCTCCCAGAGGTGAAGCTATCTTTTTGTTGAGCATATATGAAAGAGGTTTTATGGAGAGTCTGCAAGTGAATATTTGTGATCTTTGCGTCCAATGTGGGAAAAGGAAATATCTTCACTTAAAAAGTACACATAAGCATTCTGAGCAACTTGTTAGTGATATGTGCATTCAAGTCACAGTGTCGGACATTTCTTTTGATTCAGCTGTTTTGAAACACGGTGTTTGAAGAATCTGCAAGTGGGCGTTTGGAGTGCTCTGAGGGCTATGATAAAAAGGGAAATATCTTCACATAAAAACTTTACAGAATAATTCTGCGAAATTTATTTGTGATGTGTGCATTCGTCTCACAGAATTAAGGCTCTCTTTTGGTTGAGCAGATTTGAAAGTGTCTTTTTCTACAATCTGCAAGTGGATGTTTGAGATATTTTCTTCCAATGCATGAAAAGGGATTATCCTCACTTAGAAACTAGACAGAAGCATTCTGAGCAACTCTTTTTGGATGTGTGCATTCATCTCATGGAGGTGAGCATTTCTTTTTCTTGAACAGTTTTGAAACTCTCTGTTTAAAATATCTGCAACTTGACATTTGGAGTGCTTTGAGGCCTATGGTGAAAAAGGAAATATATTCTTATGAAATCTAAAGTGAAGCATCCTGCGAAATTAGTTTATGATGTGTGCATTCATCTCAGAGAGTTGAAGCTTTCTTGTTTTTGAGCAGATTTGAAACAGTCTTTTTGTAGACTCTGTAACAGCATATTTGAGATCATTTCATCCAATGAAGGAAAAGGAACTATCTTCACAAAAAAACCGGATGGAAGCATTCTGAGCAACTTCTTAATGATATGTGCATTCAACTCAGAGAATTGAACCATTCTTTTGATTGATCAGTTTTGAAACACTCTTTGAAGAATCTGCAAGAGGACATTTGGAGGGCTTTGAGACCTATGGTGAAAAAGGAAATATCTTCACATAAAAACCAAACAGTAGCACTCTGCAAAATTTCTCTGGGATGTGTGCATTCTTCTCTGAGTTGAAGCTTTTCTTTTTGGTTGAGCAGATTGGAAACCTTTTTTTGTAGAATCTGCAAGTGGTTATTTGAGATCTTTTCGTCCAATGTGGGAAAAGGAAATATCTTCACATAAAACTAGACAGAAGCATTCTGAGCAACTTCTTGGTGATGTGGGCATTCAACTCTCAGAGTTGAAGCTTTCCTTTGGTTGAACAGATTTGAAATACTCCTTTTGTACCATCTGCAAGTGGATATTTGAGATCTTTTCATCCAATGCTGAAAAGGAAATACCTTCACTTAAAAACTAAACTGAAGCATTCTGAGCAACTTCTTAGTGATGGGTGCATTCAACTCACAGAGTTGAGCCTTTCTTTTGATTGGGCAGTTTTGAAAATCTCTGTTTGAAGCATCTGCAAATGGGCATTTGGAGTGCTTTGTGGCATATGGTGGAAAATGATATATCTTCACCAAAATGATACACGGGAGCATCTTGTGAAATTTCCTTGTGATGTGTGCCTTCATCTCACATAGTGGAAGCTTTCTTTTGGTTAAGCAGATATGAAACAGTCTTTTTCTAGATTCTGCCAGTGCAAATTTGAAATCTTTTCTTCCAATGCGGAGAAAGGAATTATCATCACATAAAACCTAGAGAGAAGCATTCTGAAAAACTTCTTAGTGATATGTGCATTCCACTCACAGAGTTGAAACTTTCTTTTGATGGAGCAGTTTTGAAACAATCTGAAGAATCCGGAAGTGGATATTTGGAATGCTTTGAGGCCTATGGTGAAAAATTAAATATCTTCATGTGAAAAGTACTCAGAGGCTTTCTGCGAAATTACTTTGTGATGTATGCATTCATCTCACAGAGTTCAAGTTTACTTTTGGTTGAGCAGAGTTGGAACAGTCTTTTTGTTGAATCTGCAAGTGGATATATGAGATCTTTTCGTCCAGTGTGAGAAAAAGGAAATATCATCTCATAAAAACTAGGCAGAAGATCCTGAACAAATTCTTAGTGATACATGCATTCAAGTAAATAGGTGAACCATGCTTTTGATCCAGGAGTTTTGAAACACTCTGTTTGAAGAATCTGCAAGTGGACATTTGGAGCGATTTGAGGACTATATTGAAAAAGGAAATATGTTCACATGAAAGATACCGAAAAGCATTCTGTGAAATTTCTTTGTGATGTGTGCATTCTTCTCACACTGTTGAAGCTTTCTTTTGGTTGAGCAGACTTGAAGCTTTCCTTTTGGAGAATCTGCAATTGGATATTTGAGATCTTTACGTCCAATGGGGAACCGGATTTATCTTCACATAAAAACTAGACGAAAGTGTTAAGAGCAACTTCTTAGTGATGCGTGTATTCCACTCATAGAGTTGAACATTTCTTTTGATTGAGCAGATTTGAAACAGTTTTTGTCAAGAATCTGCAAGGTTACAATTGGAGAGCTTTGAGACCTATGCTCAAAAAGGAAATATCTTCACATTAATACTACACAGAACCATTTTGCAAAATTTTATTGTGTTGTGTGCGTTCATCTCCCAGAGGTGAAGCTACCTTTTTGTTGAGCATATATGAAAGAGGCTTTATGGAGAGTCTGCAAGTGAATATTTGTGATCTTTGCGTCCAATGCGGGAAAAGGAAATATCTTCACTTAAAAACTACACATAAGCATTCTGAGCAACTTCTTAGTGATATGTGCATTCAAGTCACAGAGTCGGACATTTCTTTTGATTCAGCTGTTTTGAAACACGGTGTTTGAAGAATCTGCAAGGGGGCATTTGGAGTGCTTTGAGGGCTATGATGTAAAAGGAAATATCTTCACATAAAAACTACACAGAATAGTTCTGCGAAATTTCCTTGTGATGTGTGCACACATCTCACATAGTGGAAGCTTTCTTTTGGTTAAGCATATATGAAACAGTCTTTTTCTAGATTCTGCCAGTGCAAATTTGAAATCTTTTTGACCAATGCGGGGAAAGGAATTATCTTCACATACAACCTAGAGAGAAGCATTCTGAACAACTTCTTAGTGATATGTGCCTTCAACTCACAGAGTTGAAACGTTCTTTCGAAGGAGCAGTTTTGAAACACTCTGAAGAATCTGCAAGTGAACATTTGGTATGCTTTGTGGCCTATGGTGAAAAAGGAATAATCTTCCCATGAAAAGTACTCGGAAGCATTCTGCGAAATTACTTTGTGATGTATGCATTCATCTCACAGAGTTCAAGTTTCTTTATGGTTGAGCAGATTTGAAACAGTCTTTTTGTAGAATCTGCAAATGGATATCTGCGTTATTTTCGTCCAATGCGCGAATAAGAAATATCGTCTCATAAAAACTAGGCAGGAGCATCCTGAACAACTTCTTAGTGATGTATGCTTTCAAATAACAAGGTGAACATTTCTTTTGATCCAGCAGTTTTGAAACACGGTGTTTGAAGAATCTGCAAGTGGGCATTTGGAGTGCTTTGAGGGCTATGATAAAAAGGGAAATAAATTCACATAAAAACTTTACAGAATAATTCTGCGAAATTTATTTGTGATGTGTGCATTCGTCTCACAGAATTAAGGCTCTCTTTTGGTTGAGCAGATTTGAAAGTGTCTTTTTCTACAATCTGCAAGTGGATGTTTGAGATCTTTTCTTCCAATGCATGAAAAGGAATTATCCTCACTTAGAAACTAGACAGAAGCATTCTGAGCAACTCTTTTTGGATGTGTGCATTCATCTCCTGGAGGTGAGCATTTCTTTTGCTTGAACAATTTTGAAACTCTCTCTTTAAAGTATCTGCAACTTGACATTTGGAGTGCTTTGAGGCCTATGATGAAAAGGAAATATATTCTTATGAAATGTAAAGTGAAGCATCCTGCGAAATTAGTTTATGATGTGTGCATTCATCTCAGAGAGTTGAAGCTTTTTGTTTTTGAGCAGATTTGAAACAGTCTTTTTGTAGACTCTGTAACAGCATATTTGAGATCATTTCGTCCAATGCAGGAAAAGGAAATATCTTCACATAAAAACCGGACGGAAGCATTCTGAGCAACTTCTTAATGATATGTGCATTCAACTCAGAGAATTGAAGCATTCTTTTGATTGATCAGTTTTGAAACACTCTTTGAAGAATCTGCAAGAGGACATTTGGAGGGCTTTGAGACCTATGGTGAAAAAGGAAATATCTTCACATAAAAACCAAACAGTAGCACTCTGCAAAATTTCTCTGGGATGTGTGCATTCTTCTCTGAGTTGAAGCTTTTCTTTTTGGTTGAGCAGATTTGAAACCTTTTTTTGTAGAATCTGCAAGTGGTTATTTGAGATCTTTTCGTCCAATGTGGGAAAAGGAAATATCTTCACATAAAAACTACACAGAAGCATTCTGAGCAACTTCTTGGTGATGTGGGCATTCAACTCTCAGAGTTGAAGCTTTCCTTTGGTTGAACAGATTTGAAATACTCCTTTTGTACCATCTGCAAGTGGATATTTGAGATCTTTTCATCCAATGCTGAAAAGGAAATATCTTCACTTAAAAAATTAACTGAAGCATTCTGAGCAACTTCTTAGTGATGGGTGCATTCAACTCACAGAGTTGAGCCTTTCTTTTGATTCGGCAGTTTTGAAACTCTCTGTTTGAAGCATCTGCAAATGGGCATTTGGAGTGCTTTGTGGCCTATGGTGGAAAATGTTATATCTTCACCAAAATGATACACGGGAGCATCTTGCGAAATTTCCTTGTGATGTGTGCCTTCTTCTCACATAATGGAAGCTTTCTTTTGGTTAAGCAGATATGAAACTGTCTTTTTCTAGATTCTGCCAGTGCAAATTTGAAATCTTTTCTTCCAATGCGGTGAAAGGAATTATCTTCTCATAAAACCTAGAGAGAAGCATTCTGAACAACTTCTTAGTGATATGTGCATTCCACTAACAGAGTTGAAACTTTCTTTTGATGGAGCAGTTTTGAAACAATCTGAAGAATCCGGAAGTGGATATTTGGAATGCTTTGAGGCCTATGGTGAAAAATTAAATATCTTCATGTGAAAAGTACTCAGAAGCATTCTGCGAAATTACTTTGTGATGTATGCATTCATCTCAAACAGTTCAAGTTTCCTTTTGGTTGAGCAGATTTGGAACAGTCTTTTTGTAGAATCTGCAAGTGGATATATGAGATCTTTTCATCCAGTGTGAGAAAAAGGAAATATCATCTCATAAAAACTAGGCAGAAGATCCTGAACAAATTCTTAGTGATACATGCATTCAAGTAAAGAGGTGAACCATGCTTTTGATCCAGCAGTTTTGAAACACTCTGTTTGAAGAATCTGCAAGTGGACATTTGGAGCGATTTGAGGAATATGTTGAAAAAGGAAATACGTTCACATAAAAGATACCGAAAAGCATTCTGTGAAATTTCTTTGTGATGTGTGCATTCTTCTCACACTGTTGAAGCTTTCTTTTGTTTGAGCAGACTTGAAGCTTTCCTTTTGGAGAATCTGCAATTGGATATTTGAGATCTTTACGTCCAATGGGGAACCGGATTTATCTTCACATAAAAACTAGACGGAAGCGTTCTGAGCAACTTCTTAGTGATGCGTGTATTCCACTCACAGAGTTGAACCTTTCTTTTGATTGAGCAGTTTTGAAACACTTTTTGTCAAGAATCTGCAAGGTTACAGTTGGAGAGCTTTGAGACCTATGCTCAAAAAGGAAATATCTTCACATTAATACTACACAGAACCATTTTGCAAAATTTTATTGTGTTGTGTGCGTTCATCTCCCAGAGGTGAAGCTATCTTTTTGTTGAGCATATATGAAAGAGGTTTTATGGAGAGTCTGCAAGTGAATATTTGTGATCTTTGCGTCCAATGTGGGAAAAGGAAATATCTTCACTTAAAAAGTACACATAAGCATTCTGAGCAACTTGTTAGTGATATGTGCATTCAAGTCACAGTGTCGGACATTTCTTTTGATTCAGCTGTTTTGAAACACGGTGTTTGAAGAATCTGCAAGTGGGCGTTTGGAGTGCTCTGAGGGCTATGATAAAAAGGGAAATATCTTCACATAAAAACTTTACAGAATAATTCTGCGAAATTTATTTGTGATGTGTGCATTCGTCTCACAGAATTAAGGCTCTCTTTTGGTTGAGCAGATTTGAAAGTGTCTTTTTCTACAATCTGCAAGTGGATGTTTGAGATATTTTCTTCCAATGCATGAAAAGGGATTATCCTCACTTAGAAACTAGACAGAAGCATTCTGAGCAACTCTTTTTGGATGTGTGCATTCATCTCATGGAGGTGAGCATTTCTTTTTCTTGAACAGTTTTGAAACTCTCTGTTTAAAATATCTGCAACTTGACATTTGGAGTGCTTTGAGGCCTATGGTGAAAAAGGAAATATATTCTTATGAAATCTAAAGTGAAGCATCCTGCGAAATTAGTTTATGATGTGTGCATTCATCTCAGAGAGTTGAAGCTTTCTTGTTTTTGAGCAGATTTGAAACAGTCTTTTTGTAGACTCTGTAACAGCATATTTGAGATCATTTCATCCAATGAAGGAAAAGGAACTATCTTCACATAAAAACCGGATGGAAGCATTCTGAGCAACTTCTTAATGATATGTGCATTCAACTCAGAGAATTGAACCATTCTTTTGATTGATCAGTTTTGAAACACTCTTTGAAGAATCTGCAAGAGGACATTTGGAGGGCTTTGAGACCTATGGTGAAAAAGGAAATATCTTCACATAAAAACCAAACAGTAGCACTCTGCAAAATTTCTCTGGGATGTGTGCATTCTTCTCTGAGTTGAAGCTTTTCTTTTTGGTTGAGCAGATTGGAAACCTTTTTTTGTAGAATCTGCAAGTGGTTATTTGAGATCTTTTCGTCCAATGTGGGAAAAGGAAATATCTTCACATAAAAACTAGACAGAAGCATTCTGAGCAACTTCTTGGTGATGTGGGCATTCAACTCTCAGAGTTGAAGCTTTCCTTTGGTTGAACAGATTTGAAATACTCCTTTTGTACCATCTGCAAGTGGATATTTGAGATCTTTTCATCCAATGCTGAAAAGGAAATACCTTCACTTAAAAACTAAACTGAAGCATTCTGAGCAACTTCTTAGTGATGGGTGCATTCAACTCACAGAGTTGAGCCTTTCTTTTGATTGGGCAGTTTTGAAAATCTCTGTTTGAAGCATCTGCAAATGGGCATTTGGAGTGCTTTGTGGCATATGGTGGAAAATGATATATCTTCACCAAAATGATACACGGGAGCATCTTGTGAAATTTCCTTGTGATGTGTGCCTTCATCTCACATAGTGGAAGCTTTCTTTTGGTTAAGCAGATATGAAACAGTCTTTTTCTAGATTCTGCCAGTGCAAATTTGAAATCTTTTCTTCCAATGCGGAGAAAGGAATTATCATCACATAAAACCTAGAGAGAAGCATTCTGAAAAACTTCTTAGTGATATGTGCATTCCACTCACAGAGTTGAAACTTTCTTTTGATGGAGCAGTTTTGAAACAATCTGAAGAATCCGGAAGTGGATATTTGGAATGCTTTGAGGCCTATGGTGAAAAATTAAATATCTTCATGTGAAAAGTACTCAGAGGCTTTCTGCGAAATTACTTTGTGATGTATGCATTCATCTCACAGAGTTCAAGTTTACTTTTGGTTGAGCAGAGTTGGAACAGTCTTTTTGTTGAATCTGCAAGTGGATATATGAGATCTTTTCGTCCAGTGTGAGAAAAAGGAAATATCATCTCATAAAAACTAGGCAGAAGATCCTGAACAAATTCTTAGTGATACATGCATTCAAGTAAATAGGTGAACCATGCTTTTGATCCAGGAGTTTTGAAACACTCTGTTTGAAGAATCTGCAAGTGGACATTTGGAGCGATTTGAGGACTATATTGAAAAAGGAAATATGTTCACATGAAAGATACCGAAAAGCATTCTGTGAAATTTCTTTGTGATGTGTGCATTCTTCTCACACTGTTGAAGCTTTCTTTTGGTTGAGCAGACTTGAAGCTTTCCTTTTGGAGAATCTGCAATTGGATATTTGAGATCTTTACGTCCAATGGGGAACTGGATTTATCTTCACATAAAAACTAGACGGAAGTGTTAAGAGCAACTTCTTAGTGATGCGTGTATTCCACTCATAGAGTTGAACATTTCTTTTGATTGAGCAGATTTGAAACAGTTTTTGTCAAGAATCTGCAAGGTTACAATTGGAGAGCTTTGAGACCTATGCTCAAAAAGGAAATATCTTCACATTAATACTACACAGAACCATTTTGCAAAATTTTATTGTGTTGTGTGCGTTCATCTCCCAGAGGTGAAGCTACCTTTTTGTTGAGCATATATGAAAGAGGCTTTATGGAGAGTCTGCAAGTGAATATTTGTGATCTTTGCGTCCAATGCGGGAAAAGGAAATATCTTCACTTAAAAACTACACATAAGCATTCTGAGCAACTTCTTAGTGATATGTGCATTCAAGTCACAGAGTCGGACATTTCTTTTGATTCAGCTGTTTTGAAACACGGTGTTTGAAGAATCTGCAAGGGGGCATTTGGAGTGCTTTGAGGGCTATGATGTAAAAGGAAATATCTTCACATAAAAACTACACAGAATAGTTCTGCGAAATTTCCTTGTGATGTGTGCACACATCTCACATAGTGGAAGCTTTCTTTTGGTTAAGCATATATGAAACAGTCTTTTTCTAGATTCTGCCAGTGCAAATTTGAAATCTTTTTGACCAATGCGGGGAAAGGAATTATCTTCACATACAACCTAGAGAGAAGCATTCTGAACAACTTCTTAGTGATATGTGCCTTCAACTCACAGAGTTGAAACGTTCTTTCGAAGGAGCAGTTTTGAAACACTCTGAAGAATCTGCAAGTGAACATTTGGTATGCTTTGTGGCCTATGGTGAAAAAGGAATAATCTTCCCATGAAAAGTACTCGGAAGCATTCTGCGAAATTACTTTGTGATGTATGCATTCATCTCACAGAGTTCAAGTTTCTTTATGGTTGAGCAGATTTGAAACAGTCTTTTTGTAGAATCTGCAAATGGATATCTGCGTTATTTTCGTCCAATGCGCGAATAAGAAATATCGTCTCATAAAAACTAGGCAGGAGCATCCTGAACAACTTCTTAGTGATGTATGCTTTCAAATAACAAGGTGAACATTTCTTTTGATCCAGCAGTTTTGAAACACGGTGTTTGAAGAATCTGCAAGTGGGCATTTGGAGTGCTTTGAGGGCTATGATAAAAAGGGAAATAAATTCACATAAAAACTTTACAGAATAATTCTGCGAAATTTATTTGTGATGTGTGCATTCGTCTCACAGAATTAAGGCTCTCTTTTGGTTGAGCAGATTTGAAAGTGTCTTTTTCTACAATCTGCAAGTGGATGTTTGAGATCTTTTCTTCCAATGCATGAAAAGGAATTATCCTCACTTAGAAACTAGACAGAAGCATTCTGAGCAACTCTTTTTGGATGTGTGCATTCATCTCCTGGAGGTGAGCATTTCTTTTGCTTGAACAATTTTGAAACTCTCTCTTTAAAGTATCTGCAACTTGACATTTGGAGTGCTTTGAGGCCTATGATGAAAAGGAAATATATTCTTATGAAATGTAAAGTGAAGCATCCTGCGAAATTAGTTTATGATGTGTGCATTCATCTCAGAGAGTTGAAGCTTTTTGTTTTTGAGCAGATTTGAAACAGTCTTTTTGTAGACTCTGTAACAGCATATTTGAGATCATTTCGTCCAATGCAGGAAAAGGAAATATCTTCACATAAAAACCGGACGGAAGCATTCTGAGCAACTTCATAATGATATGTGCATTCAACTCAGAGAATTGAAGCATTCTTTTGATTGATCAGTTTTGAAACACTCTTTGAAGAATCTGCAAGAGGACATTTGGAGGGCTTTGAGACCTATGGTGAAAAAGGAAATATCTTCACATAAAAACCAAACAGTAGCACTCTGCAAAATTTCTCTGGGATGTGTGCATTCTTCTCTGAGTTGAAGCTTTTCTTTTTGGTTGAGCAGATTTGAAACCTTTTTTTGTAGAATCTGCAAGTGGTTATTTGAGATCTTTTCGTCCAATGTGGGAAAAGGAAATATCTTCACATAAAAACTACACAGAAGCATTCTGAGCAACTTCTTGGTGATGTGGGCATTCAACTCTCAGAGTTGAAGCTTTCCTTTGGTTGAACAGATTTGAAATACTCCTTTTGTACCATCTGCAAGTGGATATTTGAGATCTTTTCATCCAATGCTGAAAAGGAAATATCTTCACTTAAAAAATTAACTGAAGCATTCTGAGCAACTTCTTAGTGATGGGTGCATTCAACTCACAGAGTTGAGCCTTTCTTTTGATTCGGCAGTTTTGAAACTCTCTGTTTGAAGCATCTGCAAATGGGCATTTGGAGTGCTTTGTGGCCTATGGTGGAAAATGTTATATCTTCACCAAAATGATACACGGGAGCATCTTGGGAAATTTCCTTGTGATGTGTGCCTTCTTCTCACATAATGGAAGCTTTCTTTTGGTTAAGCAGATATGAAACTGTCTTTTTCTAGATTCTGCCAGTGCAAATTTGAAATCTTTTCTTCCAATGCGGTGAAAGGAATTATCTTCTCATATAACCTAGAGAGAAGCATTCTGAACAACTTCTTAGTGATATGTGCATTCCACTAACAGAGTTGAAACTTTCTTTTGATGGAGCAGTTTTGAAACAATCTGAAGAATCCGGAAGTGGATATTTGGAATGCTTTGAGGCCTATGGTGAAAAATTAAATATCTTCATGTGAAAAGTACTCAGAAGCATTCTGCGAAATTACTTTGTGATGTATGCATTCATCTCAAACAGTTCAAGTTTCCTTTTGGTTGAGCAGATTTGGAACAGTCTTTTTGTAGAATCTGCAAGTGGATATATGAGATCTTTTCATCCAGTGTGAGAAAAAGGAAATATCATCTCATAAAAACTAGGCAGAAGATCCTGAACAAATTCTTAGTGATACATGCATTCAAGTAAAGAGGTGAACCATGCTTTTGATCCAGCAGTTTTGAAACACTCTGTTTGAAGAATCTGCAAGTGGACATTTGGAGCGATTTGAGGAATATGTTGAAAAAGGAAATACGTTCACATAAAAGATACCGAAAAGCATTCTGTGAAATTTCTTTGTGATGTGTGCATTCTTCTCACACTGTTGAAGCTTTCTTTTGTTTGAGCAGACTTGAAGCTTTCCTTTTGGAGAATCTGCAATTGGATATTTGAGATCTTTACGTCCAATGGGGAACCGGATTTATCTTCACATAAAAACTAGACGGAAGCGTTCTGAGCAACTACTTAGTGATGCGTGTATTCCACTCACAGAGTTGAACCTTTCTTTTGATTGAGCAGTTTTGAAACACTTTTTGTCAAGAATCTGCAAGGTTACAGTTGGAGAGCTTTGAGACCTATGCTCAAAAAGGAAATATCTTCACATTAATACTACACAGAACCATTTTGCAAAATTTTATTGTGTTGTGTGCGTTCATCTCCCAGAGGTGAAGCTATCTTTTTGTTGAGCATATATGAAAGAGGTTTTATGGAGAGTCTGCAAGTGAATATTTGTGATCTTTGCGTCCAATGTGGGAAAAGGAAATATCTTCACTTAAAAAGTACACATAAGCATTCTGAGCAACTTGTTAGTGATATGTGCATTCAAGTCACAGTGTTGGACATTTCTTTTGATTCAGCTGTTTTGAAACACGGTGTTTGAAGAATCTGCAAGTGGGCGTTTGGAGTGCTCTGAGGGCTATGATAAAAAGGGAAATATCTTCACATAAAAACTTTACAGAATAATTCTGCGAAATTTATTTGTGATGTGTGCATTCGTCTCACAGAATTAAGGCTCTCTTTTGGTTGAGCAGATTTGAAAGTGTCTTTTTCTACAATCTGCAAGTGGATGTTTGAGATATTTTCTTCCAATGCATGAAAAGGGATTATCCTCACTTAGAAACTAGACAGAAGCATTCTGAGCAACTCTTTTTGGATGTGTGCATTCATCTCATGGAGGTGAGCATTTCTTTTTCTTGAACAGTTTTGAAACTCTCGGTTTAAAATATCTGCAACTTGACATTTGGAGTGCTTTGAGGCCTATGGTGAAAAAGGAAATATATTCTTATGAAATCTAAAGTGAAGCATCCTGCGAAATTAGTTTATGATGTGTGCATTCATCTCAGAGAGTTGAAGCTTTCTTGTTTTTGAGCAGATTTGAAACAGTCTTTTTGTAGACTCTGTAACAGCATATTTGAGATCATTTCATCCAATGAAGGAAAAGGAACTATCTTCACATAAAAACCGGATGGAAGCATTCTGAGCAACTTCTTAATGATATGTGCATTCAACTCAGAGAATTGAACAATTCTTTTGATTGATCAGTTTTGAAACACTCTTTGAAGAATCTGCAAGAGGACATTTGGAGGGCTTTGAGACCTATGGTGAAAAAGGAAATATCTTCACATAAAAACCAAACAGTAGCACTCTGCAAAATTTCTCTGGGATGTGTGCATTCTTCTCTGAGTTGAAGCTTTTCTTTTTGGTTGAGCAGATTTGAAACCTTTTTTTGTAGAATCTGCAAGTGGTTATTTGAGATCTTTTCGTCCAATGTGGGAAAAGGAAATATCTTCACATAAATCTAGACAGAAGCATTCTGAGCAACTTCTTGGTGATGTGGGCATTCAACTCTCAGAGTTGAAGCTTTCCTTTGGTTGAACAGATTTGAAATACTCCTTTTGTACCATCTGCAAGTGGATATTTGAGATCTTTTCATCCAATGCTGAAAAGGAAATATCTTCAATTAAAAACTAAACTGAAGCATTCTGAGCAACTTCTTAGTGATGGGTGCATTGAACTCACAGAGTTGAGCCTTTCTTTTAATTGGGCAGTTTTGAAACTCTCTGTTTGAAGCATCTGCAAATGGGCATTTGGAGTGCTTTGTGGCCTATGGTGGAAAATGATATATCTTCACCAAAATGATACACGGGAGCATCTTGTGAAATTTCCTTGTGATGTGTGCCTTCATCTCACTTAGTGGAAGCTTTCTTTTGGTTAAGCAGATATGAAACAGTCTTTTTCTAGATTCTGCCAGTGCAAATTTGAAATCTTTTCTTCCAATGCGGTGAAAGGAATTATCTTCACATAAAACCTAGGGAGAAGCATTCTGAACAACTTCTTAGTGATATGTGCATTCCACTCACAGAGTTGAAACTTTCTTTTGATGGAGCAGTTTTGAAACAATCTGAAGAATCCGGAAGTGGATATTTGGAATGCTTTGAGGCCTATGGTGAAAAATTAAATATCTTCATGTGAAAAGTACTCAGAAGCATTCTGCGAAATTACTTTGTGATGTATGCATTCATCTCACAGAGTTCAAGTTTCCTTTTGGTTGAGCAGATTTGGAACAGTCTTTTTGTAGAATCTGCAAGTGGATATATGAGATCTTTTCGTCCATTGTGAGGAAAACGAAATATCATCTCATAAAAACTAGGCAGAAGATCCTTAACAAATTCTGAGTGATACATACATTCAAGTAAAGAGGTGAACCATGCTTTTGATCCAGCAGTTTTGAAACACTCTGTTTGAAGAATCTGCAAGTGGACATTTGGAGCGATTTGAAGCCTATGATGAAAAAGGAAATACGTTCACATAAAAGATACCGAAAAGCATTCTGTGAAATTTCTTTGTGATGTGTGCATTCTTCTCACACTGTTGAAGCTTTCTTTTGTTTGAGCAGACTTGAAGCTTTCCTTTTGGAGAATCTGCAATTGGATATTTGAGATCTTTAGGTCCAATGCGGAACCGGATTTATCTTCACATAAAAACTAGACGGAAGCCTTCTGAGCAACTTCTCAGTGATGCGTGTATTCCACTCACAGAGTTGAACCTTTCTTTTGATTGAGCAGTTTTGAAACACTTTTTGTCAAGAATCTGCAAGGTTACAATTGGAGAGCTTTGAGACCTATGCTCAAAAAGGAAATATCTTCACATTAATACTACACAGAACCATTTTGCAAAATTTTATTGTGTTGTGTGCGTTCATCTCCCAGAGGTGAAGCTATCTTTTTGTTGAGCATATATGAAAGAGGCTTTATGGAGAGTCTGCAAGTGAATATTTGTGATCTTTGCGTCCAATGTGGGAAAAGGAAATATCTTCACTTAAAAACTACACATAAGCATTCTGAGCAACTGCTTAGTTATATGTGCATTGAAGTCACAGTGTCGGACATTTCTTTTGATTCAGCTGTTTTGAAACACGGTGTTTGAATAATCTGCAAGGGGGCATTTGGAGTGCTTTGAGGGCTATGATGTAAAAGGAAATATCTTCACATAAAAACTACACAGAATAGTTCTGCGAAATTTCCTTGTGATGTGTGCATACATCTCACATAGTGGAAGCTTTCTTTTGGTTAAGCATATATGAAACAGTCTTTTTCTAGATTCTGCCAGTGCAAATTTGAAATCTTTTTGACCAATGCGGGGAAAGGAATTATCTTCCCATAGAACCTAGAGAGAAGCATTCTGAACAACTTCTTAGTGATATGTGCCTTCAACTCACAGAGTTGAAACTTTCTTTCGAAGGAGCAGTTTTGAAACACTCTGAAGAATCTGCAAGTGAACATTTGGTAAGCTTTGAGGCCTATGGTGAAAAAGGAATAATCTTCCCATGAAAAGTACTCGGAAGCATTCTGCGAAATTACTTTGTGATGTAAGCATTCATCTCACAGAGTTCAAGTTTCTTTATGGTTGAGCAGATTTGAAACAGTCTTTTTGTAGAATCTGCAAATGGATATCTGCGTTATTTTCGTCCAATGCGAGAATAAGAAATTTCATCTCTTAAAAACTAGGCAGGAGCATCCTGAACAACTTCTTAGTGATGTATGCTTTCAAATAACAAGGTGAACTTTGCTTTTGATCCAGCAGTTTTGAAACACGGTGTTTGAAGAATCTGCAAGTGGGCTTTTGGAGTGCTTTGAGGGCTATGATAAAAAGGGAAATATCTTCACATAAAAACTTTACAGAATAATTCTGCGAAATTTATTTGTGATGTGTGCATTCGTCTCACAGAATTAAGGCTCTCTTTTGGTTGAGCAGATTTGAAAGTGTCTTTTTCTACAATCTGCAAGTGGATGTTTGAGATCTTTTCTTCCAATGCATGAAAAGGAATTATCCTCACTTAGAAACTAGACAGAAGCATTCTGAGCAACTCTTTTTGGATGTGTGCATTCATCTCATGGAGGTGAGCATTTCTTTTGCTTGAACAGTTTTGAAACTCTCTGTTTAAAATATCTGCAACTTGACATTTTGAGTGCTTTGAGGCCTATGGTGAAAAAGGAAATATATTCTTATGAAATCTAAAGTGAAGCATCCTGCGAAATTAGTTTATGATGTGTGCATTCATCTCAGAGAGTTGAAGCTTTCTTGTTTTTGAGCAGATTTGAAACAGTCTTTTTGTAGACTCTGTAACAGCATATTTGAGATCATTTCGTCCAATGCAGGAAAAGGAAATATCTTCACATAAAAACCGGACGGAAGCATTCTGAGCAACTTCTTAATGATATGTGCATTCAAATCAGAGAATTGAAGCATTCTTTTGATTGATCAGTTTTGAAACACTCTTTGAAGAATCTGCAAGAGGACATTTGGAGGGCTTTGAGACCTATGGTGAAAAAGGAAATATCTTCACATAAAAACCAAACAGTAGCACTCTGCAAAATTTCTCTGGGATGTGTGCATTCTTCTCTGAGTTGAAGCTTTTCTTTTTGGTTGAGCAGATTTGAAACCTTTTTTTGTAGAATCTGCAAGTGGTTATTTGAGATCTTTTCGTCCAATGTGGGAAAAGGAAATATCTTCATATAAAAACTAGACAGAAGCATTCTGAGCAACTTCTTGGTGATGTGGGCATTCAAATCTCAGAGTTGAAGCTTTCCTTTGGTTGAACAGATTTGAAATAGTCCTTTTGTACCATCTGCAAGTGGATATTTGAGATCTTTTCATCCAATGCTGAAAAGGAAATATCTTCACTTAAAAACTAAACTGAAGCATTCTGAGCAACTTCTTAGTGATGGGTGCATTCAACTCTCAGAGTTGAGCCTTTCTGTTGATTGGGCAGTTTTGAAACTCTCTGTTTGAAGCATCTGCAAATGGGCATTTGGAGTGCTTTGTGGCCTACGGTGGAAAATGATATATCTTCACCAAAATGATACACGGGAGCATCTTGTGAAATTTCCTTGTGATGTGTGCCTTCATCTCACATAGTGGAAGTTTTCTTTTGGTTAAGCAGATATGAAACAGTCTTTTTCTAGATTCTGCCAGTGCAAATTTGAAATCTTTTCTTCCAATGCGGTGAAAGGAATTATCTTCACAGAAAACCTAGAGAGAAGCATTCTGAACAACTTCTTAGTGATATGTGCATTCCACTCACAGAGTTGAAACTTTCTTTTGATGGAGCACTTTTGAAACAATCTGAAGAATCCGGAAGTGGATATTTGGAATGCTTTGAGGCCTATGGTGAAAAATTAAATATCTTCATGTGAAAAGTACTCAGAAGCATTCTGCAAAATTACTTTGTGATGTATGCATTCATCTCACAGAGTTCAAGTTTCCTTTTGGTTGAGCAGATTTGGAACAGTCTTTTTGTAGAATCTGCAAGTGGATATATGAGATCTTTTCGTCCAGTGTGAGAAAAAGGAAATATCATCTCATAAAAACTAGGCAGAAGTTCCTAAACAAATTCTTAGTGATACATGCATTCAAGTAAAGTGGTGAACCATGCTTTTGATCCAGCAGTTTTGAAACACTCTGTTTGCAGAATCTGCAAGTGGACATTTGGCGCGATTTGACGCCTATGTTCAAAAAGGAAATACGTTCACATAAAAGATACCGAAAAGCATTCTGTGAAATTTCTTTGTGATGTGTGCATTCTTCTCACACTGTTGAAGCTTTCTTTTGTTTGAGCAGACTTGAAGCTTTCCTTTTGGAGAATCTGCAATTGGATATTTGAGATCTTTAGGTCCAATGGGGAACCGGATTTATCTTCACATAAAAACTAGACGGAAGCCTTCTGAGCAACTTCTTAGTGATGCGTGTATTCCACTCACAGAGTTGAACCTTTCTTTTGATTGAGCAGTTTTGAAACACTTTTTGTCAAGAATCTGCAAGGTTACAATTGGAGAGCTTTGAGACCTATGCTCAAAAAGGAAATATCTTCACATTAATACTACACAGAACAATTTTGCAAAATTTTATTGTGTTTTGTGCGTTCATCTCCCAGAGGTGAAGCTATCTTTTTGTTGAGCATATATGAAAGAGGCTTTATGGAGAGTCTGCAAGTGAATATTTGTGATCTTTGCGTCCAATGTGGGAAAAGGAAATAACTTCACTTAAAAACTACACATAAGCATTCTGAGCAACTGCTTAGTGATATGTGCATTCAAGTCACAGTGTCGGACATTTCTTTTGATTCAGCTGTTTTGAAACACGGTGTTTGAATAATCTGCAAGGGGGCATTTGGAGTGCTTTGAGGGCTATGATGTAAAAGGAAATATCTTCACATAAAAACTACACAGAATAGTTCTGCGAAATTTCCTTGTGATGTGTACATACATCTCACATAGTGGAAGCTTTCTTTTGGTTAAGCATATATGAAACAGTCTTTTTCTAGATTCTGCAAGTGCAAATTTGAAATCTTTTTGACCAATGCGGGGAAAGGAATTATCTTCACATACAACCTAGAGAGAAGCATTCTGAACAACTTCTTAGTGATATGTGCCTTCAACTCACAGAGTTGAAACTTTCTTTCGAAGGAGCAGTTTTGAAACACTCTGAAGAATCTGCAAGTGAACATTTGGTAAGCTTTGAGGCCTATGGTGAAAAAGGAATAATCTTCCCATGAAAAGTACTCGGAAGCATTCTGCGAAATTACTTTGTGATGTATGCATTCATCTCACAGAGTTCAAGTTTCTTTATGGTTGAGCAGATTTGAAACAGTCTTTTTGTAGAATCTGCAAATGGATATCTGCGTTATTTTCGTCCAATGCGAGAATAAGAAATTTCATCTCTTAAAAACTAGGCAGGAGCATCCTGAACAACTTCTTAGTGATGTATGCTTTCAAATAACAAGGTGAACTTTGCTTTTGATCCAGCAGTTTTGAAACACGGTGTTTGAAGAATCTGCAAGTGGGCTTTTGGAGTGCTTTGAGGGCTATGATAAAAAGGGAAATATCTTCACATAAAAACTTTACAGAATAATTCTGCGAATTTTATTTGTGATGTGTGCATTCGTCTCACAGAATTAAGGCTCTCTTTTGGTTGAGCAGATTTTAAAGTGTCTTTTTCTACATTCTGCAAGTGGATGTTTGAGATCTTTTCTTCCAATGCATGAAAAGGAATTATCCTCACTTAGAAACTAGACAGAAGCATTCTGAGCAACTCTTTTTGGATGTGTGCATTCATCTCATGGAGGTGAGCATTTCTTTTGCTTGAACAGTTTTGAAACTCTCTGTTTAAAATATCTGCAACTTGACATTTTGAGTGCTTTGAGTCCTGTGGTGAAAAAGGAAATATATTCTTATGAAATCTAAAGTGAAGCATCCTGCGAAATTAGTTTATGATGTGTGCATTCATCTCAGAGAGTTGAAGCTTTCTTGTTTTTGAGCAGATTTGAAACAGTCTTTTTGTAGACTCTGTAACAGCATATTTGAGATCATTTCGTCCAATGCAGGAAAAGGAAATATCTTCACATAAAAACCGGACGGAAGCATTCTGAGCAACTTCTTAATGATATGTGCATTCAACTCAGAGAATTGAAGCATTCTTTTGATTGATCAGTTTTGAAACACTCTTTGAAGAATCTGCAAGAGGACATTTGGAGGGCTTTGAGACCTATGGTGAAAAAGGAAATATCTTCACATAAAAACCAAACAGTAGCACTCTGCAAAATTTCTCTGGGATGTGTGCATTCTTCTCTGAGTTGAAGCTTTTCTTTTTGGTTGAGCAGATTTGAAACCTTTTTTTGTAGAATCTGCAAGTGGTTATTTGAGATCTTTTCGTCCAATGTGGGAAAAGGAAATATCTTCATATAAAAACTAGACAGAAGCATTCTGAGCAACTTCTTGGTGATGTGGGCATTCAAATCTCAGAGTTGAAGCTTTCCTTTGGTTGAACAGATTTGAAGTACTCCTTTTGTACCATCTGAAGTGGATATTTGAGATCTTTTCATCCAATGCTGAAAAGGAAATATCTTCACTTAAAAACTAAACTGAAGCATTCTGAGCAACTTCTTAGTGATGGGTGCATTCAACTCTCAGAGTTGAGCCTTTCTGTTGATTGGGCAGTTTTGAAACTCTCTGTTTGAAGCATCTGCAAATGGGCATTTGGAGTGCTTTGTGGCCTACGGTGGAAAATGATATATCTTCACCAAAATGATACACGGGAGCATCTTGTGAAATTTCCTTGTGATGTGTGCCTTCATCTCACATAGTGGAAGTTTTCTTTTGGTTAAGCAGATATGAAACAGTCTTTTTCTAGATTCTGCCAGTGCAAATTTGAAATCTTTTCTTCCAATGCGGTGAAAGGAATTATCTTCACAGAAAACCTAGAGAGAAGCATTCTGAACAACTTCTTAGTGATATGTGCATTCCACTCACAGAGTTGAAACTTTCTTTTGATGGAGCACTTTTGAAACAATCTGAAGAATCCGGAAGTGGATATTTGGAATGCTTTGAGGCCTATGGTGAAAAATTAAATATCTTCACGTGAAAAGTACTCAGAAGCATTCTGCGAAATTACTTTGTGATGTATGCATTCATCTCACAGAGTTCAAGTTTCCTTTTGGTTGAGCAGATTTGGAACAGTCTTTTTGTAGAATCTGCAAGTGGATATATGAGATCTTTTCGTCCAGTGTGAGAAAAAGGAAATATCATCTCATAAAAACTAGGCAGAAGTTCCTAAACAAATTCTTAGTGATACATGCATTCAAGTAAAGTGGTGAACCATGCTTTTGATCCAGCAGTTTTGAAACACTCTGTTTGCAGAATCTGCAAGTGGACATTTGGCACGATTTGACGCCTATGTTCAAAAAGGAAATACGTTCACATAAAAGATACCGAAAAGCATTCTGTGAAATTTCTTTGTGATGTGTGCATTCTTCTCACACTGTTGAAGCTTTCTTTTGTTTGAGCAGACTTGAAGCTTTCCTTTTGGAGAATCTGCAATTGGATATTTGAGATCTTTAGGTCCAATGGGGAACCGGATTTATCTTCACATAAAAACTAGACGGAAGCCTTCTGAGCAACTTCTTAGTGATGCGTGTATTCCACTCACAGAGTTGAACCTTTCTTTTGATTGAGCAGTTTTGAAACAGTTTTTGTCAAGAATCTGCAAGGTTACAATTGGAGAGCTTTGAGACCTATGCTCAAAAAGGAAATTTCTTCACATTAATACTACACAGAACCATTCTGCAAAATTTTATTGTGTTGTGTGCGTTCATCTCCCAGAGGTGAAGCTATCTTTTTGTTGAGCATATATGAAAGAGGCTTTATGGAGATTCTGCAAGTGAATATTTGCGATCTTTGCGTCCAATGTGGGAAAAGGAAATATCTTCACTTAACAACTACACATAAGCATTCTGAGCAACTGCTTAGTGATATGTGCATTCAAGTCACAGTGTCGGACATTTCTTTGGATTCAGCTGTTTTGAAACACGGTGTTTGAATAATCTGCAAGGGGGCATTTGGAGTGCTTTGAGGGCTATGATGTAAAAGGAAATATCTTCACATAAAAACTACACAGAATAGTTCTGCGAAGTTTCCTTTTGATGTGTACATACATCTCACATAGTGGAAGCTTTCTTTTGGTTAAGCATATATGAAACAGTCTTTTTCTAGATTCTGCCAGTGCAAACTTGAAATCTTTTTGACCAATGCGGGGAAAGGAATTATCTTCACATACAACCTAGAGAGAAGCATTCTGAACAACTTCTTAGTGATATGTGCCTTCAACTCACAGAGTTGAAACTTTCTTTCGAAGGAGCAGTTTTGAAACACTCTGAAGAATCTGCAAGTGAACATTTGGTATGCTTTGAGGCCTATGGTGAAAAAGGAATAATCTTCCCATGAAAAGTACTCAGAAGCATTCTGCGAAATTACTTTGTGATGTATGCATTCATCTCACAGAGTTCAAGTTTCTTTATGGTTGAGCAGATTTGAAACAGTCTTTTTGTAGAATCTGCAAATGGATATATGCGTTATTTTCGTCCAATGTGAGAATAAGAAATTTCATCTCTTAAAAACTAGGCAGGAGCAACCTGAACAACTTCTTAGTGATGTATGCTTTCAAATAACAAGGTGGACTTTGCTTTTGATCCAGCAGTTTTGAAACACGGTGTTTGAAGAATCTGCAAGTGGGCATTTGGAGTGCTTTGTGGGCTATGATAAAAAGGGAAATATCTTCACATAAAAACTTTACAGAATAATTCTGCGAAATTTATTTGTGATGTGTGCATTCGTCTCACAGAATTAAGGCTCTCTTTTGGTTGAGCAGATTTGAAAGTGTCTTTTTCTGCAATCTGCAAGTGGATGTTTGAGATCTTTTCTTCCAGTGCATGAAAAGGAATTATCCTCACTTAGAAACTAGAGAGAAGCATTCTGAGCAAATCTTTTTGGATGTGTGCATTCATCTCATGGAGGTGAGCATTTCTTTTGCTTGAACAGTTTTGAAACTCTCTGTTTAAAATATCTGCAACTTGACATTTGGGGTGCTTTGAGGCCTATGGTGAAAAAGGAAATATATTCTTATGAAATCTAAAGTGAAGCATCCTGCGAAATTAGTTTATGATGTGTGCATTCATCTCAGAGAGTTGAAGCTTTCTTGTTTTTGAGCAGATTTGACACAGTCTTTTTGTAGACTCTGTAACAGGATATTTGAGATCATTTCGTCCAATGCAGGAAAAGGAAATATCTTCACATAAAATCCGGACGGAAGCATTCTGAGCAACTTCTTAATGATATGTGCATTCAACTCAGAGAATTGAACCATTCTTTTGATTGATCAGTTTTGAAACACTCTTTGAAGAATCTGCAAGAGGACATTTGGAGGGCTTTGAGACCTATGGTGAAAAAGGAAATATCTTCACATAAAAACCAAACAGTAGCACTCTGCAAAATTTCTCTGGGATGTGTGCATTCTTCTCTGAGTTGAAGCTTTTCTTTTTGGTTGAGCAGATTTGAAACCTTTTTTTGTAGAATCTGCAAGTGGTTATTTGAGATCTTTTCGTCCAATGTGGGAAAAGGAAATATCTTCACATAAAAACTAGACAGAAGCATTCTGAGCAACTTCTTGGTGATGTGGGCATTCAACTCTCAGAGTTGAAGCTTTCCTTTGGTTGAACAGATTTGAAATACTCCTTTTGTACCATCTGCAAGTGGATATTTGAGATCTTTTCATCCAATGCTGAAAAGGAAATATCTTCACTTAAAAACTAAACTGAAGCATTCTGAGCAACTTCGTAGTGATGGGTGCATTCAACTCACAGAGTTGAGCCTTTCTTTTGATTGGGCAGTTTTGAAACTCTCTGTTTGAAGCATCTGCAAATGGGCATTTGGAGTGCTTTGTGGCCTATGGTGGAAAATGATATATCTTCACCAAAATGATACACGGGGGCATCTTGTGAAATTTCCTTGTGATGTGTGCCTTCCTCTCACTTAGTGGAAGCTTTCTTTTGGTTAAGCAGATATGAAACAGTCTTTTTCTAGATTCTGCCAGTGCAAATTTGAAATCTTTTCTTCCAATGCGCTGAAAGGAATTATCTTCACATAAAACCTAGAGAGAAGCATTCTGAACAACTTCTTAGTGATATGTGCATTCCACTCACAGAGTTGAAACTTTCTTTTGTTGGAGAAGTTTTGAAACAATCTGAAGAATCCGGAAGTGGATATTTGGAATGCTTTGAGGCCTATGGTGAAAAATTAAATATCTTCATGTGAAAAGTACTCAGAAGCATTCTGCGAAATTACTTTGTGATGCATGCATTCATCTCACAGAGTTCAAGTTTCCTTTTGGTTGAGCAGATTTGGAACAGTCTTTCTGTAGAATCTGCAAGTGGATATATGAGATCTTTTCGTCCAGTGTGAGAAAAAGGAAATATCATCTCATAAAAACTAGGCAGAAGATCCTGAACAAATTCTTAGTGATACATGCATTCAAGTAAAGAGGTGAACCATGCTTTTGATCCAGCAGTTTTGAAACACTCTGTTTGAAGAATCTGCAAGTGGACATTTGGAGCGATTTGACGCCTATGTTGAAAAAGGAAATACGTTCACATAAAAGATACCGAAAAGCATTCTGTGAAATTTCTTTGTGATGTGTGCATTCTTCTCACACTGTTGAAGCTTTCTTCTGTTTGAGCAGACTTGAAGCTTTCCTTTTGGTGAATCTGCAATTGGATATTTGAGATCTTTACGTCCAATGGGGAACCGGATTTATATTCACATAAAAACTAGACGGAAGCCTACTGAGCAACTTCTTAGTGATGCGTGTATTCCACTCACAGAGTTGAACCTTTCTTTTGATTGAGCAGTTTTGAAACACTTTTTGTCAAGAATCTGCAAGGTTACAATTGGAGAGCTTTGAGACCTATGCTCAAAAAGGAAATTTCTTCACATTAATACTACACAGAACCATTCTGCAAAATTTTATTGTGTTGTGTGCGTTCATCTCCCAGAGGTGAAGCTATCTTTTTGTTGAGCATATATGAAAGAGGCTTTATGGAGAGTCTGCAAGTGAATATTTGTGATCTTTGCGTCCAATGTGGGAAAAGGAAATATCTTCACTTAAAAACTACACATAAGCATTCTGAGCAACTGCTTAGTGATATGTGCATTCAAGTCACAGTGTCGGACATTTCTTTGGATTCAGCTGTTTTGAAACACGGTGTTTGAATAATCTGCAAGGGGGCATTTGGAGTGCTTTGAGGGCTATGATGTAAAAGGAAATATCTTCACATAAAAACTACACAGAATAGTTCTGCGAAATTTCCTTTTGATGTGTACATACATCTCACATAGTGGAAGCTTTCTTTTGGTGAAGCACATATGAAACAGTCTTTTTCTAGATTCTGCCAGTGCAAATTTGAAATCTTTTTGACCAATGCGGGGAAAGGAATTATCTTCACATACAACCTAGAGAGAAGCATTCTGAACAACTTCTTAGTGATATGTGCCTTCAACTCACAGAGTTGAAACTTTCTTTCGAAGGAGCAGTTTTGAAACACTCTGAAGAATCTGCAAGTGAACATTTGGTATGCTTTGAGGCCTATGGTGAAAAAGGAATAATCTTCCCATGAAAAGTACTCGGAAGCATTCTGCGAAATTACTTTGTGATGTATGCATTCATCTCACAGAGTTCAAGTTTCTTTATGGTTGAGCAGATTTGAAACAGTCTTTTTGTAGAATCTGCAAATGGATATATGCGTTATTTTCGTCCAATGCGAGAATAAGAAATTTCATCTCTTAAAAACTAGGCAGGAGCATCCTGAACAACTTCTTAGTGATGTATGCTTTCAAATAACAAGGTGGACTTTGCTTTTGATCCAGCAGTTTTGAAACACGGTGTTTGAAGAATCTGCAAGTGGGCTTTTGGAGTGCTTTGAGGGCTATGATAAAAAGGGAAATATCTTCACATAAAAACTTTACAGAATAATTCTGCGAAATTTATTTGTGATGTGTGCATTCGTCTCACAGAATTAAGGCTCTCTTTTGGTTGAGCAGATTTGAAAGTGTCTTTTCTACAATCTGCAAGTGGATGTTTGAGATCTTTTCTTCCAATGCATGAAAAGGAATTATCCTCACTTAGAAACTAGACAGAAGCATTCTGAGCAACTCTTTTTGGATGTGTGCATTCATCTCATGGAGGTGAGCATTTCTTTTGCTTGAACAGTTTTGAAACGCTCTGTTTAAAATATCTGCAACTTGACATTTGGAGTGCTTTGAGGCCTATGGTGAAAAAGGAAATATATTCTTATGAAATCTAAAGTGAAGCATCCTGCGAAATTAGTTTATGATGTGTGCATTCATCTCAGAGAGTTGAAGCTTTCTTGTTTTTGAGCAGATTTGAAACAGTCTTTTTGTAGACTCTGTAACAGCATATTTGAGATCATTTCGTCCAATGCAGGAAAAGGAAATATCTTCACATAAAAACCGGACGGAAGCATTCTGAGCAACTTCTTAATGATATGTGCATTCAACACAGAGAATTGAACCATTCTTTTGATTGATCAGTTTTGAAACACTCTTTGAAGAATCTGCAAGAGGACATTTGGAGGGCTTTGAGACCTATGGTGAAAAAGGAAATATCTTCACATAAAAATCAAACAGTAGCACTCTGCAAAATTTCTCTGGGATGTGTGCATTCTTCTCTGAGTTGAAGCTTTTCTTTTTGGTTGAGCAGATTTGAAACATTTTTTTGTATAATCTGCAAGTGGTTATTTGAGATCTTTTCGTCCAATGTGGGAAAAGGAAATATCTTCACATAAAAACTAGACAGAAGCATTCTGAGCAACTTCTTGGAGATGTGGGCATTCAACTTTCAGAGTTGAAGCTTTCCTTTGGTTGAACAGATTTGAAATACTCCTTTTGTACCATCTGCAAGTGGATATTTGAGATCTTTTCATCCAATGCTGAAAAGGAAATATCTTCACTTAAAAAGTAAACTGAAGCATTCTGTGCAACTTCTTAGTGATGGGTGCATTCAACTCACAGAGTTGAGCCTTTCTTTTGATTGGGCAGTTTTGAAACTCTCTGTTTGAAGCATCTGCAAATGGGCATTTGGAGTGCTTTGTGGCCTATGGTGGAAAATGATATATCTTCACCAAAATGATACACGGGAGCATCTTGTGAAATTTCCTTGTGATGTGTGCCTTCATCTCACATAGTGGAAGCTTTCTTTGGTTAAGCACATATGAAACAGTCTTTTTCTAGATTCTGCCAGTGCAAATTTGAAATCGTTTCTTCCAATGCGGTGAAAGGAATTATCTTCACATAAAACCTAGAGAGAAGCATTCTGAACAACTTCTTAGTGATATGTGGATTCCACTCACAGAGTTGAAACTTTCTTTTGATGGAGCAGTTTTGAAACAATCTGAAGAATCCGGAAGTGGATATTTGGAATGCTTTGAGGCCTATGGTGAAAAATTAAATATCTTCATGTGAAAAGTACTCAGAAGCATTCTGCGAAATTACTTTGTGATGCATGCATTCATCTCACAGAGTTCAAGTTTCCTTTTGGTTGAGCAGATTTGGAACAGTCTTTCTGTAGAATCTGCAAGTGGATATATGAGATCTTTTCGTCCAGTGTGAGAAAAAGGAAATATCATCTCATAAAAACTAGGCAGAAGATCCTGAACAAATTCTTAGTGATAAATGCATTCAAGTAAAGAGGTGAACCATGCTTTTGATCCAGCAGTTTTGAAACACTCTGTTTGAAGAATCTGCAAGTGGACATTTGGAGCAATTTGACGCCTATGTTGAAAAAGGAAATACGTTCACATAAAAGATACCGAAAAGCATTCTGTGAAATTTCTTTGTGATGTGTGCATTCTTCTCACACTGTTGAAGCTTTCTTTTGTTTGAGCAGACTTGAAGCTTTCCTTTTGGAGAATCTGCAATTGGATATTTGAGATCTTTACGTACAATGGGGAACCGGATTTATCTTCACATAAAAACTAGACGGAAGCCTTCTGAGCAACTTCTTAGTGATGCGTGTATTCCACTCACAGAGTTGAACCTTTCTTTTGATTGAGCAGTTTTGAAACACTTTTTGTCAAGAATCTGCAAGGTTACAATTGGAGAGCTTTGAGACCTATGCTCAAAAAGGAAATTTCTTCACATTAATACTACACAGAACCATTCTGCAAAATTTTATTGTGTTGTGTGCGTTCATCTCCCAGAGGTGAAGCTATCTTTTTGTTGAGCATATATGAAAGAGGCTTTATGGAGAGTCTGCAAGTGAATATTTGTGATCTTTGCGTCCAATGTGGGAAAAGGAAATATCTTCACTTAAAAACTACACATAAGCATTCTGAGAAACTGCTTAGAGATATGTGCATTCAAGTCACAGTGTCGGACATTTCTTTGGATTCAGCTGTTTTGAAACACGGTGTTTGAATAATCTGCAAGGGGGCATTTGGGGTGCTTTGAGGGCTATGATGTAAAAGGAAATATCTTCACATAAAAACTACACAGAATAGTTCTGCGAAATTTCCTTTTGATGTGTACATACATCTCACATAGTGGAAGCTTTCTTTTGGTTAAGCATATATGAAACAGTCTTTCTCTAGATTCTGCCAGTTCAAATTTGAAATCTTTTTGACCAATGCGGGGAAAGGAATTATCTTCACATACAACCTAGAGAGAAGCATTCTGAACAACTTCTTAGTGATATGTGCCTTCAACTCACAGAGTTGAAACTTTCTTTCGAAGGAGCAGTTTTGAAACACTCTGAAGAATCTGCAAGTGAACATTTGGTATGCTTTGAGGCCTATGGTGAAAAAGGAATAATCTTCCCATGAAAAGTACTCGGAAGCATTCTGCGAAATTACTTTGTGATGTATGCATTCATCTCACAGAGTTCAAGTTTCTTTATGGTTGAGCAGATTTGAAACTGTCTTTTTGTAGAATCTGCAAATGGATATATGCGTTATTTTCGTCCAATGCGAGAATAAGAAATTTCATCTCTTAAAAACTAGGCAGGAGCATCCTGAACAACTTCTTAGTGATGTATGCTTTCAAATAACAAGGTGGACTTTGCTTTTGATCCAGCAGTTTTGAAACACGGTGTTTGAAGAATCTGCAAGTGGGCATTTGGAGTGCTTTGAGGGCTATGATAAAAAGGGAAATATCTTCACATAAAAACTTTACAGAATAATTCTGCGAAATTTATTTGTGATGTGTGCATTCGTCTCACAGAATTAAGGCTCTCTTTTGGTTGAGCAGTTTTGAAAGTGTCTTTTTCTGCAATCTGCAAGTGGATGTTTGAGATCTTTTCTTCCAATGCATGAAAAGGAATTATCCTCACTTAGAAACTAGACAGAAGCATTCTGAGCAACTCTTTTTGGATGTGTGCATTCATCTCATGGAGGTGAGCATTCCTTTTGCTTGAACAGTTTTGAAACTCTCTGTTTAAAATATCTGCAACTTGACATTTGGAGTGCTTTGAGGCCTATGGTGAAAAAGGAAATATATTCTAATGAAATCTAAAGTGAAGCGTCCTGCGAAATTAGTTTATGATGTGTGCATTCATCTCAGAGAGTTGAAGCTTTCTTGTTTTTGAGCAGATTTGAAACAGTCTTTTTGTAGACTCTGTAACAGCATATTTGAGATCATTTCGTCCAATGCAGGAAAAGGAAATATCTTCACATAAAAACCGGACGGAAGCATTCTGAGCAACTTCTTAATGATATGTGCATTCAACTCAGAGAATTGAACCATTCTTTTGATTGATCAGTTTTGAAACACTCTTTGAAGAATCTGCAAGAGGACATTTGGAGGGCTTTTAGACCTATGGTGAAAAAGGAAATATCCTCACATAAAAATCAAACAGTAGCACTCTGCAAAATTTCTCTGGGATGTGTGCATTCTTCTCTGAGTTGAAGCTTTTCTTTTTGGTTGAGCAGATTTGAAACCTTTTTTTGTATAATCTGCAAGTGGTTATTTGAGATCTTTTCGTCCAATGTGGGAAAAGGAAATATCTTCACATAAAAACTAGACAGAAGCATTCTGAGCAACTTCTTAGTGATGTGGGCATTCAACTTTCAGAGTTGAAGCTTTCCTTTGGTTGAACAGATTTGAAATACTCCTTTTGTACCATCTGCAAGTGGATATTTGAGATCTTTTCATCCAATGCTGAAAAGGAAATATCTTCACTTAAAAAGTAAACTGAAGCATTCTGTGCAACTTCTTAGTGATGGGTGCATTCAACTCACAGAGTTGAGCCTTTCTTTTGATTGGGCAGTTTTGAAACTCTCTGTTTGAAGCATCTGCAAATGGGCATTTGGAGTGCTTTGTGGCCTATGGTGGAAAATGATATATCTTCACCAAAATGATACACGGGAGCATCTTGTGAAATTTCCTTGTGATGTGTGCCTTCATCTCACATAGTGGAAGCTTTCTTTTGGTTAAGCAGATATGAAACAGTCTTTTTCTAGATTCTGCCAGTGCAAATTTGAAATCGTTTCTTCCAATGCGGTGAAAGGAATTATCTTCACATAAAACCTAGAGAGAAGCATTCTGAACAACTTCTTAGTGATATGTGCATTCCACTCACAGAGTTGAAACTTTCTTTTGATGGAGCAGTTTTGAAACAATCTGAAGAATCCGGAAGAGGATATTTGGAATGCTTTGAGGCCTATGGTGAAAAATTAAATATCTTCATGTGAAAAGTACTCAGAAGCATTCTGCGAAATTACTTTGTGATGCATGCATTCATCTCACAGAGTTCAAGTTTCCTTTTGGTTGAGCAGATTTGGAACAGTCTTTCTGTAGAATCTGCAAGTGGATATATGAGATCTTTTCGTCCAGTGTGAGAAAAAGGAAATATCATCTCATAAAAACTAGGCAGAAGATCCTGAACAAATTCTTAGTGATACATGCATTCAAGTAAAGAGGTGAACCATGCTTTTGATCCAGCAGTTTTGAAACACTCTGTTTGAAGAATCTGCAAGTGGACATTTGGAGCGATTTGACGCCTATATTGAAAAAGGAAATACGTTCACATAAAAGATACCGAAAAGCATTCTGTGAAATTTCTTTGTGATGTGTGCATTCTTCTCACACTGTTGAAGCTTTCTTTTGTTTGAGCAGACTTGAAGCTTTCCTTTTGGAGAATCTGCAATTGGATATTTGAGATCTTTACGTACAATGGGGAACCGGATTTATCTTCACATAAAAACTAGACGGAAGCCTTCTGAGCAACTTCTTAGTGATGCGTGTATTCCACTCACTGAGTTGAACCTTTCTTTTGATTGAGCAGTTTTGAAACACTTTTTGTCAAGAATCTGCAAGGTTGCAATTGGAGAGCTTTGAGACCTATGCTCAAAAAGGAAATTTCTTCACATTAATACTACACAGAACCATTCTGCAAAATTTTATTGTGTTGTGTGCGTTCATCTCCCAGAGGTGAAGCTATCTTTTTGTTGAGCATATATGAAAGAGGCTTTATGGAGAGTCTGCAAGTGAATATTTGTGATCTTTGCGTCCAATGTGGGAAAAGGAAATATCTTCACTTAAAAACTACACATAAGCATTCTGAGCAACTGCTTAGAGATATGTGAATTCAAGTCACAATGTCGGACATTTCTTTGGATTCAGCTGTTTTGAAACACGGTGTTTGAATAATCTGCAAGGGGGCATTTGGAGTGATTTGAGGGCTATGATGTAAAAGGAAATATCTTCACATAAAAACTACATAGAATAGTTCTGCGAAATTTCCTTTTGATGTGTACATACATCTCACATAGTGGAAGCTTTCTTTTGGTTAAGCATATATGAAACAGTCTTTCTCTAGATTCTGCCAGTGCAAATTTGAAATCTTTTTGACCAATGCGGGGAAAGGAATTATCTTCACATACAACCTAGAGAGAAGCATTCTGAACAACTTCTTAGTGATATGTGCCTTCAACTCACAGAGTTGAAACTTTCTTTCGAAGGAGCAGTTTTGAAACACTCTGAAGAATCTGCAAGTGAACATTTGGTATGCTTTGAGGCCTATGGTGAAAAAGGAATAATCTTCCCATGAAAAGTACTCGGAAGCATTCTGCGAAATTACTTTGTGATGTATGCATTCATCTCACAGAGTTCAAGTTTCTTTATGGTTGAGCAGATTTGAAACTGTCTTTTTGTAGAATCTGCAAATGGATATATGCGGTATTTTCGTCCAATGCGAGAATAAGAAATTTCATCTCTTAAAAACTAGGCAGGAGCATCCTGAACAACTTCTTAGTGATGTATGCTTTCAAATAACAAGGTGGACTTTGCTTTTGATCCAGCAGTTTTGAAACACGGTGTTTGAAGAATCTGCAAGTGGGCATTTGGAGTGCTTTGAGGGCTATGATAAAAAGGGAAATATCTTCACATAAAAACTTTACAGAATAATTCTGCGAAATTTATTTGTGATGTGTGCATTCGTCTCACAGAATCAAGGCTCTCTTTTGGTTGAGCAGTTTTGAAAGTGTCTTTTTCTGCAATCTGCAAGTGGATGTTTGAGATCTTTTCTTCCAATGCATGAAAAGGAATTATCCTCACTTAGAAACTAGACAGAAGCATTCTGAGCAACTCTTTTTGGATGTGTGCATTCATCTCATGGAGGTGAGCATTCCTTTTGCTTGAACAGTTTTGAAACTCTCTGTTTAAAATATCTGCAACTTGACATTTGGAGTGCTTTGAGGCCTATGGTGAAAAAGGAAATATATTCTAATGAAATCTAAAGTGAAGCGTCCTGCGAAATTAGTTTATGATGTGTGCATTCATCTCAGAGAGTTGAAGCTTTCTTGTTTTTGAGCAGATTTGAAACAGTCTTTTTGTAGACTCTGTAACAGCATATTTGAGATCATTTCGTCCAATGCAGGAAAAGGAAATATCTTCACATAAAAACCGGACGGAAGCATTCTGAGCAACTTCTTAATGATATGTGCATTCAACTCAGAGAATTGAACCATTCTTTTGATTGATCAGTTTTGAAACACTCTTTGAAGAATCTGCAAGAGGACATTTGGAGGGCTTTTAGACCTATGGTGAAAAAGGAAATATCCTCACATAAAAATCAAACAGTAGCACTCTGCAAAATTTCTCTGGGATGTGTGCATTCTTCTCTGAGTTGAAGCTTTTCTTTTTGGTTGAGCAGATTTGAAACCTTTTTTTGTATAATCTGCAAGTGGTTATTTGAGATCTTTTCGTCCAATGTGGGAAAAGGAAATATCTTCACATAAAAACTAGACAGAAGCATTCTGAGCAACTTCTTAGTGATGTGGGCATTCAACTTTCAGAGTTGAAGCTTTCCTTTGGTTGAACAGATTTGAAATACTCCTTTTGTACCATCTGCAAGTGGATATTTGAGATCTTTTCATCCAATGCTGAAAAGGAAATATCTTCACTTAAAAAGTAAACTGAAGCATTCTGTGCAACTTCTTAGTGATGGGTGCATTCAACTCACAGAGTTGAGCCTTTCTTTTGATTGGGCAGTTTTGAAACTCTCTGTTTGAAGCATCTGCAAATGGGCATTTGGAGTGCTTTGTGGCCTATGGTGGAAAATGATATATCTTCACCAAAATGATACACGGGAGCATCTTGTGAAATTTCCTTGTGATGTGTGCCTTCATCTCACATAGTGGAAGCTTTCTTTTGGTTAAGCAGATATGAAACAGTCTTTTTCTAGATTCTGCCAGTGCAAATTTGAAATCGTTTCTTCCAATGCGGTGAAAGGAATTATCTTCACATAAAACCTAGAGAGAAGCATTCTGAACAACTTCTTAGTGATATGTGCATTCCACTCACAGAGTTGAAACTTTCTTTTGATGGAGCAGTTTTGAAACAATCTGAAGAATCCGGAAGAGGATATTTGGAATGCTTTGAGGCCTATGGTGAAAAATTAAATATCTTCATGTGAAAAGTACTCAGAAGCATTCTGCGAAATTACTTTGTGATGCATGCATTCATCTCACAGAGTTCAAGTTTCCTTTTGGTTGAGCAGATTTGGAACAGTCTTTCTGTAGAATCTGCAAGTGGATATATGAGATCTTTTCGTCCAGTGTGAGAAAAAGGAAATATCATCTCATAAAAACTAGGCAGAAGATCCTGAACAAATTCTTAGTGATACATGCATTCAAGTAAAGAGGTGAACCATGCTTTTGATCCAGCAGTTTTGAAACACTCTGTTTGAAGAATCTGCAAGTGGACATTTGGAGCGATTTGACGCCTATATTGAAAAAGGAAATACGTTCACATAAAAGATACCGAAAAGCATTCTGTGAAATTTCTTTGTGATGTGTGCATTCTTCTCACACTGTTGAAGCTTTCTTTTGTTTGAGCAGACTTGAAGCTTTCCTTTTGGAGAATCTGCAATTGGATATTTGAGATCTTTACGTACAATGGGGAACCGGATTTATCTTCACATAAAAACTAGACGGAAGCCTTCTGAGCAACTTCTTAGTGATGCGTGTATTCCACTCACTGAGTTGAACCTTTCTTTTGATTGAGCAGTTTTGAAACACTTTTTGTCAAGAATCTGCAAGGTTGCAATTGGAGAGCTTTGAGACCTATGCTCAAAAAGGAAATTTCTTCACATTAATACTACACAGAACCATTCTGCAAAATTTTATTGTGTTGTGTGCGTTCATCTCCCAGAGGTGAAGCTATCTTTTTGTTGAGCATATATGAAAGAGGCTTTATGGAGAGTCTGCAAGTGAATATTTGTGATCTTTGCGTCCAATGTGGGAAAAGGAAATATCTTCACTTAAAAACTACACATAAGCATTCTGAGCAACTGCTTAGAGATATGTGAATTCAAGTCACAATGTCGGACATTTCTTTGGATTCAGCTGTTTTGAAACACGGTGTTTGAATAATCTGCAAGGGGGCATTTGGAGTGCTTTGAGGGCTATGATGTAAAAGGAAATATCTTCACATAAAAACTACATAGAATAGTTCTGCGAAATTTCCTTTTGATGTGTACATACATCTCACATAGTGGAAGCTTTCTTTTGGTTAAGCATATATGAAACAGTCTTTCTCTAGATTCTGCCAGTGCAAATTTGAAATCTTTTTGACCAATGCGGGGAAAGGAATTATCTTCACATACAACCTAGAGAGAAGCATTCTGAACAACTTCTTAGTGATATGTGCCTTCAACTCACAGAGTTGAAACTTTCTTTCGAAGGAGCAGTTTTGAAACACTCTGAAGAATCTGCAAGTGAACATTTGGTATGCTTTGAGGCCTATGGTGAAAAAGGAATAATCTTCCCATGAAAAGTACTCGGAAGCATTCTGCGAAATTACTTTGTGATGTATGCATTCATCTCACAGAGTTCAAGTTTCTTTATGGTTGAGCAGATTTGAAACTGTCTTTTTGTAGAATCTGCAAATGGATATATGCGGTATTTTCGTCCAATGCGAGAATAAGAAATTTCATCTCTTAAAAACTAGGCAGGAGCATCCTGAACAACTTCTTAGTGATGTATGCTTTCAAATAACAAGGTGGACTTTGCTTTTGATCCAGCAGTTTTGAAACACGGTGTTTGAAGAATCTGCAAGTGGGCATTTGGAGTGCTTTGAGGGCTATGATAAAAAGGGAAATATCTTCACATAAAAACTTTACAGAATAATTCTGCGAAATTTATTTGTGATGTGTGCATTCGTCTCACAGAATCAAGGCTCTCTTTTGGTTGAGCAGTTTTGAAAGTGTCTTTTTCTGCAATCTGCAAGTGGATGTTTGAGATCTTTTCTTCCAATGCATGAAAAGGAAATATCCTCACTTAGAAACTAGACAGAAGCATTCTGAGCAACTCTTTTTGGATGTGTGCATTCATCTCATGGAGGTGAGCATTCCTTTTGCTTGAACAGTTTTGAAACTCTCTGTTTAAAATATCTGCAACTTGACATTTGGAGTGCTTTGAGGCCTATGGTGAAAAAGGAAATATATTCTAATGAAATCTAAAGTGAAGCGTCCTGCGAAATTATTTTATGATGTGTGCATTCATCTCAGAGAGTTGAAGCTTTCTTGTTTTTGAGCAGATTTGAAACAGTCTTTTTGTAGACTCTGTAACAGCATATTTGAGATCATATCGTCCAATGCAGGAAAAGGAAATATCTTCACATAAAAACCGGACGGAAGCATTCTGAGCAACTTCTTAATGATATGTGCATTCAACTCAGAGAATTGAACCATTCTTTTGATTGATCAGTTTTGAAACACTCTTTGAAGAATCTGCAAGAGGACATTTGGAGGGCTTTGAGACCTATGGTGAAAATGGAAATATCTTCACATAAAAATCAAACAGTAGCACTCTGCAAAATTTCTCTGGGATGTGTGCATTCTTCTCTGAGTTGAAGCTTTTCTTTTTGGTTGAGCAGATTTGAAACCTTTTTTTGTATAATCTGCAAGTGGTTATTTGAGATCTTTTCGTCCAATGTGGGAAAAGGAAATATCTTCACATAAAAACTAGACAGAAGCATTCTGAGCAACTTCTTGGTGATGTGGGCATTCAACTTTCAGAGTTGAAGCTTTCCTTTGGTTGAAGAGATTTGAAATACTCCTTTTGTACCATCTGCAAGTGGATATTTGAGATCTTTTCATCCAATGCTGAAAAGGAAATATCTTCACTTAAAAAGTAAACTGAAGCATTCTGAGCAACTTCTTAGTGATGGGTGCATTCAACTCACAGAGTTGAGCCTTTCTTTTGATTGGGCAGTTTTGAAACTCTCTGTTTGAAGCATCTGCAAATGGGCATTTGGAGTGCTTTGTGGCCTATGGTGGAAAATGATATATCTTCACCAAAATGATACACGGGAGCATCTTGTGAAATTTCCTTGTGATGTGTGCCTTCATCTCACATAGTGGAAGCTTTCTTTTGGTTAAGCAGATATGAAACAGTCTTTTTCTAGATTCTGCCAGTGCAAATTTGAAATCGTTTCTTCCAATGCGGTGAAAGGAATTATCTTCACATAAAACCTAGAGAGAAGCATTCTGAACAACTTCTTAGTGATATGTGCATTCCACTCACAGAGTTGAAACTTTCTTTTGATGGAGCAGTTTTGAAACAATCTGAAGAATCCGGAAGTGGATATTTGGAATGCTTTGAGGCCTATGGTGAAAAATTAAATATCTTCATGTGAAAAGTACTCAGAAGCATTCTGCGAAATTACTTTGTGATGCATGCATTCATCTCACAGAGTTCAAGTTTCCTTTTGGTTGAGCAGATTTGGAACAGTCTTTCTGTAGAATCTGCAAGTGGATATATGAGATCTTTTCGTCCAGTGTGAGAAAAAGGAAATATCATCTCATAAAAACTAGGCAGAAGATCCTGAACAAATTCTTAGTGATACATGCATTCAAGTAAAGAGGTGAACCATGCTTTTGATCCAGCAGTTTTGAAACACTCTGTTTGAAGAATCTGCAAGTGGACATTTGGAGCGATTTGACGCCTATGTTGAAAAAGGAAATACGTTCACATAAAAGATACCGAAAAGCATTCTGTGAAATTTCTTTGTGATGTGTGCATTCTTCTCACACTGTTGAAGCTTTCTTTTGTTTGAGCAGACTTGAAGCTTTCCTTTTGGAGAATCTGCAATTGGATATTTGAGATCTTTACGTACAATGGGTAACCGGATTTATATTCACATAAAAACTAGACGGAAGCCTTCTGAGCAACTTCTTAGTGATGCGTGTATTCCACTCACAGAGTTGAACCTTTCTTTTGATTGAGCAGTTTTGAAACACTTTTTGTCAAGAATCTGCAAGGTTACAATTGGAGAGCTTTGAGACCTATGCTCAAAAAGGAAATTTCTTCACATTAATACTACACAGAACCATTCTGCAAAATTTTATTGTGTTGTGTGCGTTCATCTCCCAGAGGTGAAGCTATCTTTTTGTTGAGCATATATGAAAGAGGTTTATGGAGAGTCTGCAAGTGAATATTTGTGATCTTTGCGTCCAATGTGGGAAAAGGAAATATCTTCACTTAAAAACTACACATAAGCATTCTGAGCAACTGCTTAGTGATATGTGCATTCAAGTCACAGTGTCGGACATTTCTTTGGATTCAGCTGTTTTGAAACACGGTGTTTGAATAATCTGCAAGGGGGCATTTGGAGTGCTTTGAGGGCTATGATGTAAAAGGAAATATCTTCACATAAAAACTACACAGAATAGTTCTGCGAAATTTCCTTTTGATGTGTACATACATCTCACATAGTGGAAGCTTTCTTTTGGTTAAGCATATATGAAACAGTCTTTCTCTAGATTCTGCCAGTGCAAATTTGAAATCTTTTTGACCAATGCGGGGAAAGTAATTATCTTCACATACAACCTAGAGAGAAGCATTCTGAACAACTTCTTAGTGATATGTGCCTTCAACTCACAGAGTTGAAACTTTCTTTCCAAGGAGCAGTTTTGAAACACTCTGAAGAATCTGCAAGTGAACATTTGGTATGCTTTGAGGCCTATGGTGAAAAAGGAATAATCTTCCCATGAAAAGTACTCGGAAGCATTCTGCGAAATTACTTTGTGATGTATGCATTCATCTCACAGAGTTCAAGTTTCTTTATGGTTGAGCAGATTTGAAAATGTCTTTTTGTAGAATCTGCAAATGGATATATGCGTTATTTTCGTCCAATGCGAGAATAAGAAATTTCATCTCTTTAAAACTAGGCAGGAGCATCCTGAACAACTTCTTAGTGATGTATGCTTTCAAATAACAAGGTGGACTTTGCTTTTGATCCAGCAGTTTTGAAACACGGTGTTTGAAGAATCTGCAAGTGGGCATTTGGAGTGCTTTGAGGGCTATGATAAAAAGGGAAATATCTTCACATAAAAACTTTACAGAATAATTCTGCGAAATTTATTTGTGATGTGTGCATTCGTCTCACAGAATTAAGGCTCTCTTTTGGTTGAGCAGATTTGAAAGTGTCTTTTTCTGCAATCTGCAAGTGGATGTTTGAGATCTTTTCTTCCAATGCATGAAAAGGAATTATCCTCACTTAGAAACTAGACAGAAGCATTCTGAGCAACTCTTTTTGGATGTGTGCATTCATCTCATGGAGGTGAGCATTCCTTTTGCTTGAACAGTTTTGAAACTCTCTGTTTAAAATATCTGCAACTTGACATTTGGAGTGCTTTGAGGCCTATGGTGAAAAAGGAAATATATTCTAATGAAATCTAAAGTGAAGCATCCTGCGAAATTAGTTTATGATGTGTGCATTCATCTCAGAGAGTTGAAGCTTTCTTGTTTTTGAGCAGATTTGAAACAGTCTTTTTGTAGACTCTGTAACAGCATATTTGAGATCATTTCGTCCAATGCAGGAAAAGGAAATATCTTCACATAAAAACCGGACGGAAGCATTCTGAGCAACTTCTTAATGATATGTGCATTCAACTCAGAGAATTGAACCATTCTTTTGATTGATCAGTTTTGAAACACTCTTTGAAGAATCTGCAAGAGGACATTTGGAGGGCTTTGAGACCTATGGTGAAAAAGGAAATATCTTCACATAAAAATCAAACAGTAGCACTCTGCAAAATTTCTCTGGGATGTGTGCATTCTTCTCTGAGTTGAAGCTTTTCTTTTTGGTTGAGCAGATTTGAAACCTTTTTTTGTATAATCTGCAAGTGGTTATTTGAGATCTTTTCGTCCAATGTGGGAAAAGGAAATATCTTCACATAAAAACTAGACAGAAGCATTCTGAGCAACTTCTTGGTGATGTGGGCATTCAACTTTCAGAGTTGAAGCTTTCCTTTGGTTGAAGAGATTTGAAATACTCCTTTTGTACCATCTGCAAGTGGATATTTGAGATCTTTTCATCCAATGCTGAAAAGGAAATATCTTCACTTAAAAAGTAAACTGAAGCATTCTGAGCAACTTCTTAGTGATGGGTGCATTCAACTCACAGAGTTGAGCCTTTCTTTTGATTGGGCAGTTTTGAAACTCTCTGATTGAAGCATCTGCAAATGGGCATTTGGAGTGCTTTGTGGCCTATGGTGGAAAATGATATATCTTCACCAAAATGATACACGGGAGCATCTTGTGAAATTTCCTTGTGATGTGTGCCTTCATCTCACATAGTGGAAGCTTTCTTTTGGTTAAGCAGATATGAAACAGTCTTTTTCTAGATTCTGCCAGTGCAAATTTGAAATCGTTTCTTCCAATGCGGTGAAAGGAATTATCTTCACATAAAACCTAGAGAGAAGCATTCTGAACAACTTCTTAGTGATATGTGCATTCCACTCACAGAGTTGAAACTTTCTTTTGATGGAGCAGTTTTGAAACAATCTGAAGAATCCGGAAGTGGATATTTGGAATGCTTTGAGGCCTATGGTGAAAAATTAAATATCTTCATGTGAAAAGTACTCAGAAGCATTCTGCGAAATTACTTTGTGATGCATGCATTCATCTCACAGAGTTCAAGTTTCCTTTTGGTTGAGCAGATTTGGAACAGTCTTTCTGTAGAATCTGCAAGTGGATATATGAGATCTTTTCGTCCAGTGTGAGAAAAAGGAAATATCATCTCATAAAAACTAGGCAGAAGATCCTGAACAAATTCTTAGTGATACATGCATTCAAGTAAAGAGGTGAACCATGCTTTTGATCCAGCAGTTTTGAAACACTCTGTTTGAAGAATCTGCAAGTGGACATTTGGAGCGATTTGACGCCTATGTTGAAAAAGGAAATACATTCACATAAAAGATACCGAAAAGCATTCTGTGAAATTTCTTTGTGATGTGTGCATTCTTCTCACACTGTTGAAGCTTTCTTTTGTTTGAGCAGACTTGAAGCTTTCCTTTTGGAGAATCTGCAATTGGATATTTGAGATCTTTACGTACAATGGGGAACCGGATTTATCTTCACATAAAAACTAGACGGAAGCCTTCTGAGCAACTTCTTAGTGATGCGTGTATTCCACTCACAGAGTTGAACCTTTCTTTTGATTGAGCAGTTTTGAAACACTTTTTGTCAAGAATCTGCAAGGTTACAATTGGAGAGCTTTGAGACCTATGCTCAAAAAGGAAATTTCTTCACATTAATACTACACAGAACCATTCTGCAAAATTTTATTGTGTTGTGTGCGTTCATCTCCCAGAGGTGAAGCTATCTTTTTGTTGAGCATATATGAAAGAGGCTTTATGGAGAGTCTGCAAGTGAATATTTGTGATCTTTGCGTCCAATGTGGGAAAAGGAAATATCTTCACTTAAAAACTACACATAAGCATTCTGAGCAACTGCTTAGTGATATGTGCATTCAAGTCACAGTGTCGGACATTTCTTTGGATTCAGCTGTTTTGAAACACGGTGTTTGAATAATCTGCAAGGGGGCATTTGGAGTGCTTTGAGGGCTATGATGTAAAAGGAAATATCTTCACATAAAAACTTCACAGAATAGTCCTGCGAAATTTCCTTTTGATGTGTACATACATCTCACATAGTGGAAGCTTTCTTTTGGTTAAGCATATATGAAACAGTCTTTCTCTAGATTCTGCCAGTGCAAATTTGAAATCTTTTTGACCAATGCGGGGAAAGGAATTATCTTCACATACAACCTAGAGAGAAGCATTCTGAACAACTTCTTAGTGATATGTGCCTTCAACTCACAGAGTTGAAACTTTCTTTCGAAGGAGCAGTTTTGAAACACTCTGAAGAATCTGCAAGTGAACATTTGCTATGCTTTGAGGCCTATGGTGAAAAAGGAATAATCTTCCCATGAAAAGTACTCGGAAGCATTCTGCGAAATTACTTTGTGATATATGCATTCATCTCACAGAGTTCAAGTTTCTTTATGGTTGAGCAGATTTGAAACAGTCTTTTTGTAGAATCTGCAAATGGATATCTGCGTTATTTTCGTCCAATGCGAGAATAAGAAATATCATCTCATAAAAACTAGGCAGGAGCATCCTGAACAATTTCTTAGTGATGTATGCTTTCAAATAACAAGGTGAACATTGCTTTTGATCCAGCAGTTTTGAAACACGGTGTTTGAAGAATCTGCAAGTGGGCTTTTGGAGTGCTTTGAGGGCTATGATAAAAAGGGAAATATGTTCACATTAAAACTTTACAGAATAATTCTGCGAAATTTATTTGTGATGTGTGCATTCGTCTCACAGAATTAAGGCTCTCTTTTGGTTGAGCAGATTTGAAAGTGTCTTTTTCTACAATCTGCAAGTGGATGTTTGAGATCTTTTCTTCCAATGCATGAAAACGAATTATCCTCACTTAGAAAATAGACAGAAGCATTCTGAGCAACTCTTTTTGGATGTGTGCATTCATCTCATGGAGGAGAGCATTTCTTTTGCTTGAACAGTTTTGAAACTCTCTGTTTAAAGTATCTGCAACTTGACATTTGGAGTGCTTTTAGGCCTATGGTGAAAAAGGGAATATATTCTTATGAAATCTAAAGTGAAGCATCCTGCGAAATTAGTTTATGATGTGTGCATTCATCTCAGAGAGTTGAAGCTTTCTTGTTTTTGAGCAGATTTGAAACAGTCTTTTTGTAGACTCTGTAACAGCATATTTGAGATCATTTCGTCCAATGCAGGAAAAGGAAATATCTTCACATAAAAACCGGACGGAAGCATTCTGAGCAACTTCTTAATGATATGTGCATTCAACTCAGAGAATTGAACCATTCTTTTGATTGATCAGTTTTGAAACACTCTTTGAAGAATCTGCAAGAGGACATTTGGAGGGCTTTGAGACATATGTTGAAAAAGGAAATATCTTCACATAAAAACCAAACAGTAGCACTCTGCAAAATTTCTCTGGGATGTGTGCATTCTTCTCTGAGTTGAAGCTTTTCTTTTTGGTTGAGCAGATTTGAAACCTTTTTTTGTAGAATCTGCAAGTGGTTATTTGATATCCTTTCGTCCAATGTGGGAAAAGGAAATATCTTCACATAAAAACTAGACAGAAGCATTCTGAGCAACTTCTTGATGATGTGGGCATTCAACTCTCAGAGTTGAAGCTTTCCTTTGGTTGAACAGATTTGAAATAGTCCTTTTGTACAATCTGCAAGTGGATATTTGAGATCTTTTCATCCAATGCTGAAAAGGAAATATCTTCACTTAAAAACTAAACTGAAGCATTCTGAGCAAATACTTAGTGATGGGTGCATTCAACTCACAGAGTTGAGCCTTTCTTTTGATTCAGCAGTTTTGAAACTCTCTGTTTGAAGCATCTGCAAATGGGCATTTGGAGTGCTTTGTGGCCTATGGTGGAAAATGATATATCTTCACCAAAATGATACACGGGAGCATCTTGCGAAATTTCCTTGTGATGTGTGCTTTCATCTCACATAGTGGAAGCTTTCTTTTGGTTAAGCAGGTATGAAACAGTCTTTTTCTAGATTCTGCCAGTGCAAATTTGAAATCTTTTCTTCCAATGCGGTGAAAGGAATTATCTTCACATAAAACCTAGAGAGAAGCATTCTGAACAACTTCTTAGTGATATGTGCATTCCACTAACAGAGTTGAAACTTTCTTTTGATGGAGCAGTCTTGAAACAATCTGAAGCATCCGGAAGTGGATATTTGGAATGCTTGGAGGCCTATGGTAAAAAATTAAATATCTTCAGTGAAAAGTACTCAGAAGCATTCTGTGAAATTACATTGTGATATATGCATTCATCTCACAGAGTTCAAGTTTCCTTTTGGTTGAGCAGATTTGAAACAGTCTTTTTGTAGAATCTGCAAGTGGGTATATGAGATCTTTTCGTCCAGTGCGAGAAAAAGGAAATATCATCTCATAAAAACTAGGCAGAAGATCCTGAACAAATTCTTAGTGATACATGCATTCAAGTAAATAGGTGAACCATGCTTTTGATCCAGCAGTTTTGAAACACTCTGTTTGAAGAATCTGCAAGTGGACATTTGGAGCGATTTGAGGCCTATGTTGAAAAAGGAAATACGTTCACATAAAGATACCGAAAAGCATTCTGTGAAATTTCTTGGTGATGTGTGCATTCTTCTCACACTGTTGAAGCTTTCTTTTGGTTGAGCAGACTTGAAGCTTTCCTTTTGGAGAATCTGCAATTGGATATTTGAGATCTTTACGTCCAATGGGGAACCGGATTTATCTTCACATAAAAACTAGACGGAAGCCTTCTGAGCAACTTCTTAGTGATGCGTGTATTCCACTCACAGAGTTGAAACTCTCTTTTGATTGAGCAGTTTTGAAACACTTTTTGTCAAAATCTGCAAGTTTACAATTGGAGAGCTTTGAGACCTATGCTCAAAAAGGAAATATCTTCACATTAATACTACACAGAACCATTTTGCAAAATTGTATTGTGTTGTGTGCGTTCATCTCCCAGAGGTGAAGCTATCTTTTTGTTGAGCATATAAGAAAGAGGCTTTATGGAGAGACTGCAAGTGAATATTTGTGAACTTTGCGTCCAATGTGGGAAAAGGAACTATCTTCACTTAAAAACTACACATAAGCATTCTGAGCAACTTCTTAGTGATATGTGCATTCAAGTCACAGAGTCGGACATTTCTTTTGATTCAGCTGTTTTGAAACACGGTGTTTGAATAATCTGCAAGGGGGCATTTGGAGTGCTTTGAGGGCTATGATGTAAAAGGAAATATCTTCACATAAAAACTACACAGAATAGTTCTGCGAAATTTCCTTGTGGTGTGTGCATACATCTCACATAGTGGAAGCTTTCTTTTGGTTAAGCATATATGAAACAGTCTTTTTCTAGATTCTGCCAGTGCAAATTTGAAATCTTTTTGACCAATGCGGGGAAAGGAATTATCTTCACATACAACCTAGAGAGAAGCATTCTGAACAACTTCTTAGTGATATGTGCCTTCAACTCACAGAGTTGAAACTTTCTTTCGAAGGAGCAGTTTTGAAACACTCTGAAGAATCTGCAAGTGAACATTTGCTATGCTTTGAGGCCTATGGTGAAAAAGGAATAATCTTCCCATGAAAAGTACTCGGAAGCATTCTGCGAAATTACTTTGTGATGTATGCATTCATCTCACAGAGTTCAAGTTTCTTTATGGTTGAGCAGATTTGAAACAGTCTTTTTGTAGAATCTGCAAATGGATATCTGCGTTATTTTCGTCCAATGCGAGAATAAGAAATATCATCTCATAAAAACTAGGCAGGAGCATCCTGAACAACTTCTTAGTGATGTATGCTTTCAAATAACAAGGTGAACTTTGCTTTTGATCCAGCAGTTTTGAAACACGGTGTTTGAAGAATCTGCAAGTGGGCATTTGGAGTGCTTTGAGGGCTATGATAAAAAGGGAAATATCTTCACATAAAAACTATACAGAATAATTCTGCGAAATTTATTTGTGATGTGTGCATTCGTCTCACAGAATTAAGGCTCTCTTTTGGTTGAGCAGATTTGAAAGTGTCTTTTTCTGCAATCTGCAAGTGGATGTTTGAGATCTTTTCTTCCAATGCATGAAAAGGAATTATCCTCACTTAGAAACTAGACAGAAGCATTCTGAGCAACTCTTTTTGGATGTGTGCATTCATCTCATGGAGGTGAGCATTTCTTTTGCTTGAACAGTTTTGAAACTCTCTGTTTAAAGTATCTGCAACTTGACATTTGGAGTGCTTTGAGGCCTATGGTGAAAAAGGTAATATATTCTTATGAAATCTAAAGTGAAGCATCCTGCGAAATTAGTTTATGATGTGTGCATTCATCTCAGAGAGTTGAAGCTTTCTTGTTTTTGAGCAGATTTGAAACAGTCTTTTTGTAGACTCTGTAACAGCATATTTGAGATCATTTCGTCCAATGCAGGAAAAGGAAATATCTTCACATAAAAACCGGACGGAAGCATTCTGAGCAACTTCTTAATGATATGTGCATTCAACTCAGAGAATTTAACCATTCTTATGATTGATCAGTTTTGAAATACTCTTTGAAGAATCTGCAAGAGGACATTTGGAGGACTTTGAGACCTATGGTGAAAAAGGAAATAACTTCACATAAAAACCATACAGTAGCACTCTGCAAAATTTCTCTGGTATGTGTGCATTCTTCTCTGAGTTGAAGCTTTTCTTTTTGGTTGAGCAGATTGGAAACCTTTTTTTGTAGAATCTGCAAGTGGTTATTTGAGATCTTTTCGTCCAATGTGGGAAAAGGAAATATCTTCACATAAAAACTAGACAGAAGCATTCTGAGCAACTTCTTGGTGATGTGGGCATTCAACTCTCAGAGTTGAAGCTTTCCTTTGGTTGAACAGATTTGAAATAGTCCTTTTGTACAATCTGCAAGTGGATATTTGAGATCTTTTCATCCAATGCTGAAAAGGAAATATATTTCACTTCAAAACTAAACTGAAGCATTCTGATCAACTTCTTAGTGATGGGTGCATTGAACTCACAGAGTTGAGCCTTTCTTTTGATTCAGCAGTTTTGAAACTCTCTGTTTGAAGAAGCTGCAAATGGGCATTTGGACTGCTTTGTGGCCTATGGTGGAAAATGATATATCTTCAACAAAATGATACACGGGAGCATCTTGCGAAATTCCCTTGTGATGTGTGCCTTCATCTCACATAGTGGAAGCTTTCTTTTGGTTAAGCAGATATGAAACAGTCTTTTTCTAGATTCTGCCAGTGCAAATTTGAAATCTTTTCTTCCAATGCGGTGAAAGGAATTATCTTCACATAAAACCTAGAGAGAAGCATTCTGAACAACTTCTTAGTGATATGTGCATTCCACTCACAGAGTTGAAACTTTCTTTTGATGGAGCAGTCTTGAAACAATCTGAAGAATCCGGAAGTGGATATTTGGAATGCTTGGAGGCCTATGGTGAAAAATTAAATATCTTCAGGTGAAAAGCACTCAGAAGCATTCTGCGAAATTACTTTGTGATGTATGCATTCATCTCACAGAGTTCAAGTTTCCTTTTGGTTGAGCAGATTTGAAACAGTCTTTTTGTAGAATCTGCAAGTGGGTATATGAGATCTTTTAGTCCAGTGCGAGAAAAAGGAAATATCATCTCATAAAAACTAGGCAGAAGATCCTGAACTAATTATTAGTGATACATGCATTCAAGAAAAGAAGTGAACCATGCTTTTGATCCAGCAGTTTTGAAACACTCTGTTTGAAGAATCTGCAAGTGGACATTTGGAGCGATTTGAGGCCTATGTTGAAAAAGGAAATACGTTCACATAAAGATACCGAAAAGCATTCTGTGAAATTTCTTTGTGATGTGTGCATTCTTCTCACACTGTTGAAGCTTTCTTTTGGTTGAGCAGACTTGAAGCTTTCCTTTTGGAGAATCTGCAATTGGATATTTGAGATCTTTAGGTCCAATGGGGAACCGGATTTATCTTCACATAAAAACTAGACGGAAGCCTTCTGAGCAACTTCTTAGTGATGCGTGTATTCCACTCACAGAGTTGAAACTCTCTTTTGATTGAGCAGTTTTGAAACACTTTTTGTCAAAATCTGCAAGTTTACAATTGGAGAGCTTTGAGACCTATGCTCAAAAAGGAAATATCTTCACATTAATACTACACAGAACCATTTTGCAAAATTGTATTGTGTTGTGTGCGTTCATCTCCCAGAGGTGAAGCTATCTTTTTGTTGAGCATATAAGAAAGAGGCTTTATGGAGAGTCTGCAAGTGAATATTTGTGATCTTTGCGTCCAATGTGGGAAAAGGAACTATCTTCACTTAAAAACTAGACAGAAGCATTCTGAGCAACTTCTTGGTGATGTGGGCATTCAACTTTCAGAGTTGAAGCTTTCCTTTGGTTGAAGAGATTTGAAATACTCCTTTTGTACCATCTGCAAGTGGATATTTGAGATCTTTTCATCCAATGCTGAAAAGGAAATATCTTCACTTAAAAAGTAAACTGAAGCATTCTGAGCAACTTCTTAGTGATGGGTGCATTCAACTCACAGAGTTGAGCCTTTCTTTTGATTGGGCAGTTTTGAAACTCTCTGTTTGAAGCATCTGCAAATGGGCATTTGGAGTGCTTTGTGCCCTATGGTGGAAAATGATATATCTTCACCAAAATGATACACGGGAGCATCTTGTGAAATTTCCTTGTGATGTGTGCCTTCATCTCACATAGTGGAAGCTTTCTTTTGGTTAAGCAGATATGAAACAGTCTTTTTCTAGATTCTGCCAGTGCAAATTTGAAATCGTTTCTTCCAATGCGGTGAAAGGAATTATCATCACATAAAACCTAGAGAGAAGCATTCTGAACAACTTCTTAGTGATATGTGCATTCCACTCACAGAGTTGAAACTTTCTTTTGATGGAGCAGTTTTGAAACAATCTGAAGAATCCGGAAGTGGATATTTGGAATGCTTTGAGGCCTATGGTGAAAAATTAAATATCTTCATGTGAAAAGTACTCAGAAGCATTCTGCGAAATTACTTTGTGATGCATGCATTCATCTCACAGAGTTCAAGTTTCCTTTTGGTTGAGCAGATTTGGAACAGTCTTTCTGTAGAATCTGCAAGTGGATATATGAGATCTTTTCGTCCAGTGTGAGAAAAAGGAAATATCATCTCATAAAAACTAGGCAGAAGATCCTGAACAAATTCTTAGTGATACATGCATTCAAGTAAAGAGGTGAACCATGCTTTTGATCCAGCAGTTTTGAAACACTCTGTTTGAAGAATCTGCAAGTGGACATTTGGAGCGATTTGACGCCTATGTTGAAAAAGGAAATACGTTCACATAAAAGATACCGAAAAGCATTCTGTGAAATTTCTTTGTGATGTGTGCATTCTTCTCACACTGTTGAAGCTTTCTTTTGTTTGAGCAGACTTGAAGCTTTCCTTTTGGAGAATCTGCAATTGGATATTTGAGATCTTTACGTACAATGGGGAACCGGATTTATCTTCACATAAAAACTAGACGGAAGCCTTCTGAGCAACTTCTTAGTGATGCGTGTATTCCACTCACAGAGTTGAACCTTTCTTTTGATTGAGCAGTTTTGAAACACTTTTTGTCAAGAATCTGCAAGGTTACAATTGGAGAGCTTTGAGACCTATGCTCAAAAAGGAAATTTCTTCACATTAATACTACACAGAACCATTCTGCAAAATTTTATTGTGTTGTGTGCGTTCATCTCCCAGAGGTGAAGCTATCTTTTTGTTGAGCATATATGAAAGAGGCTTTATGGAGAGTCTGCAAGTGAATATTTGTGATCTTTGCGTCCAATGTGGGAAAAGGAAATATCTTCACTTAAAAACTACACATAAGCATTCTGAGCAACTGCTTAGTGATATGTGCATTCAAGTCACAGTGTCGGACATTTCTTTGGATTCAGCTGTTTTGAAACACGGTGTTTGAATAATCTGCAAGGGGGCATTTGGAGTGCTTTGAGGGCTATGATGTAAAAGGAAATATCTTCACATAAAAACTTCACAGAATAGTCCTGCGAAATTTCCTTTTGATGTGTACATACATCTCACATAGTGGAAGCTTTCTTTTGGTTAAGCATATATGAAACAGTCTTTCTCTAGATTCTGCCAGTGCAAATTTGAAATCTTTTTGACCAATGCGGGGAAAGGAATTATCTTCACATACAACCTAGAGAGAAGCATTCTGAACAACTTCTTAGTGATATGTGCCTTCAACTCACAGAGTTGAAACTTTCTTTCGAAGGAGCAGTTTTGAAACACTCTGAAGAATCTGCAAGTGAACATTTGCTATGCTTTGAGGCCTATGGTGAAAAAGGAATAATCTTCCCATGAAAAGTACTCGGAAGCATTCTGCGAAATTACTTTGTGATATATGCATTCATCTCACAGAGTTCAAGTTTCTTTATGGTGGAGCAGATTTGAAACAGTCTTTTTGTAGAATCTGCAAATGGATATCTGCGTTATTTTCGTCCAATGCGAGAATAAGAAATATCATCTCATAAAAACTAGGCAGGAGCATCCTGAACAACTTCTTAGTGATGTATGCTTTCAAATAACAAGGTGAACATTGCTTTTGATCCAGCAGTTTTGAAACACGGTGTTTGAAGAATCTGCAAGTGGGCTTTTGGAGTGCTTTGAGGGCTATGATAAAAAGGGAAATATGTTCACATAAAAACATTACAGAATAATTCTGCGAAATTTATTTGTGATGTGTGCATTCGTCTCACAGAATTAAGGCTCTCTTTTGGTTGAGCAGATTTGAAAGTGTCTTTTTCTACAATCTGCAAGTGGATGTTTGAGATCTTTTCTTCCAATGCATGAAAACGAATTATCCTCACTTAGAAACTAGACAGAAGCATTCTGAGCAACTCTTTTTGGATGTGTGCATTCATCTCATGGAGGAGAGCATTTCTTTTGCTTGAACAGTTTTGAAACTCTCTGTTTAAAGTATCTGCAACTTGACATTTGGAGTGCTTTTAGGCCTATGGTGAAAAAGGGAATATATTCTTATGAAATCTAAAGTGAAGCATCCTGCGAAATTAGTTTATGATGTGTGCATTCATCTCAGAGAGTTGAAGCTTTCTTGTTTTTGAGCAGATTTGAAACAGTCTTTTTGTAGACTCTGTAACAGCATATTTGAGATCATTTCGTCCAATGCAGGAAAAGGAAATATCTTCACATAAAAACCGGACGGAAGCATTCTGAGCAACTTCTTAATGATATGTGCATTCAAATCAGAGAATTGAACCATTCTTTTGATTGATCAGTTTTGAAACACTCTTTGAAGAATCTGCAAGAGGACATTTGGAGGGCTTTGAGACATATGTTGAAAAAGGAAATATCTTCACATAAAAACCAAACAGTAGCACTCTGCAAAATTTCTCTGGGATGTGTGCATTCTTCTCTGAGTTGAAGCTTTTCTTTTTGGTTGAGCAGTTTTGAAACCTTTTTTTGTAGAATCTGCAAGTGGTTATTTGATATCCTTTCGTCCAATGTGGGAAAAGGAAATATCTTCACATAAAAACTAGACAGAAGCATTCTGAGCAACTTCTTGATGATGTGGGCATTCAACTCTCAGAGTTGAAGCTTTCCTTTGGTTGAACAGATTTGAAATAGTCCTTTTGTACAATCTGCAAGTGGATATTTGAGATCTTTTCATCCAATGCTGAAAAGGAAATATCTTCACTTAAAAACTAAACTGAAGCATTCTGAGCAAATACTTAGTGATGGGTGCATTCAACTCACAGAGTTGAGCCTTTCTTTTGATTCAGCAGTTTTGAAACTCTCTGTTTGAAGCATCTGCAAATGGGCATTTGGACTGCTTTGTGGCCTATGGTGGAAAATGATATATCTTCAACAAAATGATACACGGGAGCATCTTGCGAAATTCCCTTGTGATGTGTGCCTTCATCTCACATAGTGGAAGCTTTCTTTTGGTTAAGCAGATATGAAACAGTCTTTTTCTAGATTCTGCCAGTGCAAATTTGAAATCTTTTCTTCCAATGCGGTGAAAGGAATTATCTTCACATAAAACCTAGAGAGAAGCATTCTGAACAACTTCTTAGTGATATGTGCATTCCACTCACAGAGTTGAAACTTTCTTTTGATGGAGCAGTCTTGAAACAATCTGAAGAATCCGGAAGTGGATATTTGGAATGCTTGGAGGCCTATGGTGAAAAATTAAATATCTTCAGGTGAAAAGCACTCAGAAGCATTCTGCGAAATTACTTTGTGATGTATGCATTCATCTCACAGAGTTCAAGTTTCCTTTTGGTTGAGCAGATTTGAAACAGTCTTTTTGTAGAATCTGCAAGTGGGTTATGAGATCTTTTAGTCCAGTGCGAGAAAAAGGAAATATCATCTCATAAAAACTAGGCAGAAGATCCTGAACTAATTATTAGTGATACATGCATTCAAGAAAAGAAGTGAACCATGCTTTTGATCCAGCAGTTTTGAAACACTCTGTTTGAAGAATATGCAAGTGGACATTTGGAGCGATTTGAGGCCTATGTTGAAAAAGGAAATACGTTCACATAAAGATACCGAAAAGCATTCTGTGAAATTTCTTTCTGATGTGTGCATTCTTCTCACACTGTTGAAGCTTTCTTTTGGTTGAGCAGAATTGAAGCTTTCCTTTTGGAGAATCTGCAATTGGATATTTGAGATCTTTACGTCCAATGGGGAACCGGATTTATCTTCACATAAAAACTAGACGGAAGCCTTCTGAGCAACTTCTTAGTGATGCGTGTATTCCACTCACAGAGTTGAACCTCTCTTTTGATTGAGCAGTTTTGAAACACTTTTTGTCAAAATCTGCAAGTTTACAATTGGAGAGCTTTGAGACCTATGCTCAAAAAGGAAATATCTTCACATTAATACTACACAGAACCATTTTGCAAAATTGTATTGTGTTGTGTGCGTTCATCTCCCAGAGGTGAAGCTATCTTTTTGTTGAGCATATAAGAAAGAGGCTTTATGGAGAGTCTGCAAGTGAATATTTGTGATCTTTGCGTCCAATGTGGGAAAAGGAACTATCTTCACTTAAAAACTACACATAAGCATTCTGAGCAACTTCTTAGTGATATGTGCATTCAAGTCACAGAGTCGGACATTTCTTTTGATTCAGCTGTTTTGAAACACGGTGTTTGAATAATCTGCAATGGGGCATTTGGAGTGCTTTGAGGGCTATGATGTAAAAGGAAATATCTTCACATAAAAACTACACAGAATAGTTCTGCGAAATTTCCTTGTGATGTGTGCATACATCTCACATAGTGGAAGCTTTCTTTTATTTAAGCATATATGAAACAGTCTTTTTCTAGATTCTGCCAGTGCAAATTTGAAATCTTTTTGACCAATGCGGAGAAAGGAATTATCTTCACATACAACCTAGAGAGAAGCATTCTGAACAACTTCTTAGGGATATGTGCCTTCAACTCACAGATTTGAAACTTTCTTTCGAAGGAGCAGTTTTGAAACACTCTGAAGAATCTGCAAGTGAACATTTGGTATGCTTTGAGGCCTATGGTGAAAAAGGAATAATCTTCCCATGAAAAGTACTCGGAAGCATTCTGCGAAATTACTTTGGGATGTATGCATTCATCTCACAGAGTTCAAGTTTCTTTATGGTTGAGCAGATTTGAAACAGTCTTTTTGTAGAATCTGCAAATGGATATCTGCGTTATTTTCATCCAATGCGAGAATAAGAAATATCATCTCATAAAAACTAGGCAGGAGCATCCAGAACAACTTCTTAGTGATGTATGCTTTCAAATAACAAGGTGAACATTGCTTTTGATCCAGCAGTTTTGAAACACGGTGTTTGAAGAATCTGCAAGTGGGCATTTGGAGTGCTTTGAGGGCTATGATAAAAAGGGAAATATCTTCACATAAAAACTATACAGAATAATTCTGCGAAATTTATTTGTGATGTGTGCATTCGTCTCACAGAATTAAGGCTCTCTTTTGGTTGAGCAGATTTGAAGGTGTCTTTTTCTGCAATCTGCAAGTGGATGTTTGAGATCTTTTCTTCCAATGCATGAAAAGGAATTATCCTCACTTAGAAACTAGACAGAAGCATTCTGAGCAACTCTTTTTGGATGTGTGCATTCATCTCATGGAGGTGAGCATTTCTTTTGCTTGAACAGTTTTGAAACTCTCTGTTTAAAGTATCTGCAACTTGACATTTGGAGTGCTTTGAGGCCTATGGTGAAAAAGGAAATATATTCTTATGAAATCTAAAGTGAAGCATCCTGCGAAATTAGTTTATGATGTGTGCATTCATCTCAGAGAGTTGAAGCTTTCTTGTTTTTGAGCAGATTTGAAACAGTCTTTTTGTAGACTCTGTAACAGCATATTTGAGATCATTTCGTCCAATGCAGGAAAAGGAAATATCTTCACATAAAAACCGGACGGAAGCATTCTGAGCAACTTCTTAATGATATGTGCATTCAACTCAGAGAATTGAACCATTCTTTTGATTGATCAGTTTTGAAACACTCTTTGAAGAATCTGCAAGAGGACATTTGGAGGGCTTTGAGACCTATGGTGAAAAAGGAAATAACTTCACATAAAAACCAAACAGTAGCACTCTGCAAAATTTCTCTGGGATGTGTGCATTCTTCTCTGAGTTGAAGCTTTTCTTTTTGGTTGAGCAGATTGGAAACCTTTTTTTGTAGAATCTGCAAGTGGTTATTTGAGATCTTTTCGTCCAATGTGGGAAAAGGAAATATCTTCACATAAAAACTAGACAGAAGCATTCTGAGCAACTTCTTGGTGATGTGGGCATTCAACTCTCAGAGTTGAAGCTTTCCTTTGGTTGAACAGATTTGAAATAGTCCTTTTGTACAATCTGCAAGTGGATATTTGAGATCTTTTCATCCAATGCTGAAAAGGAGATATCTTCACTTAAAAACTAAACTGAAGCATTCTGAGCAACTTCTTAGTGATGTGTGCATTGAACTCACAGAGTTGAGCCTTTCTTTTGATTCAGCAGTTTTGAAACTCTCTGTTTGAAGAAGCTGCAAATGGGCATTTGGACTGCCTTGTGGCCTATTGTGGAAAATGATATATCTTCACCAAAATGATACACGGGAGCATCTTGCGAAATTCCCTTGTGATGTGTGCATTCATCTCACATAGTGGAAGCTTTCTTTTGGTTAAGCAGATATGAAACTGTCTTTTTCTAGATTCTGCCAGTGCAAATTTGAAATCTTTTCTTCCAATGCGGTGAAAGGAATTATCTTCACATAAAACCTAGAGAGAAGCATTCTGAACAACTTCTTAGTGATATGTGCATTCCACTCACAGAGTTGAAACTTTCTTTTGATGGAGCAGTCTTGAAACAATCTGAAGAATCCGGAAGTGGATATTTGGAATGCTTGGAGGCCTATGGTGAAAAATTAAATATCTTCAGGTGAAAAGCACTCAGAAGCATTCTGCGAAATTACTTTGTGATGTATGCATTCATCTCACAGAGTTCAAGTTTCCTTTTGGTTGAGCAGATTTGAAACAGTCTTTTTGTAGAATCTGCAAGTGGGTATATGAGATCTTTTAGTCCAGTGAGAGAAAAAGGAAATATCATCTCATAAAAACTAGGCAGAAGATCCTGAACTAATTCTTAGTGATACATGCATTCAAGAAAAGAAGTGAACCATGCTTTTGATCCAGCAGTTTTGAAACACTCTGTTTGAAGAATCTGCAAGTGGACATTTGGAGCGATTTGAGGCCTATGTTGAAAAAGGAAATACGTTCACATAAAGATACCGAAAAGCATTCTGTGAAATTTCTTTGTGATGTGTGCATTCTTCTCACACTGTTGAAGCTTTCTTTTGGTTGAGCAGACTTGAAGCTTTCCTTTTGGAGAATCTGCAATTGGATATTTGAGATCTTTACGTCCAATGGGGAACCGGATTTATCTTCACATAAAAACTATACGGAAGCCTTCTGAGCAACTTCTTAGTGATGCGAGTATTCCACTCACAGAGTTGAACCTTTCTTTTGATTGAGCAGCTTTGAAACACTTTTTGTCAAGAATCTGCAAGTTTACAATTGGAGAGCTTTGAGACCTATGCTCAAAAAGGAAATATCTTCACATTAATGCTACACAGAACCATTTTGCAAAATTGTATTGTGTTGTGTGCGTTCAACTCCCAGAGGTGAAGCTATCTTTTTGTTGAGCATATAAGAAAGAGGCTTTATGGAGAGTCTGCAAGTGAATATTTGTGATCTTTGCGTCCAATGTGGGAAAAGGAACTATCTTCACTTAAAAACTACACATAAGCATTCTGAGCAACTTCTTAGTGATATGTGCATTCAAGTCACAGAGTCGGACATTTCTTTTGATTCAGCTGTTTTTAAACTCGGTGTTTGAATAATCTGCAAGGGGGCATTTGGAGTGCTTTGAGGGCTATGATGTAAAAGGAAATATCTTCACATAAAAACTACACAGAATAGTTCTGCGAAATTTCCTTGTGATGTGTGCATACATCTCACATAGTGGAAGCTTTCTTTTGGTTAAGCACATATGAAACAGTCTTTTTCTAGATTCTGCCAGTGCAAATTTGAAATCTTTTTGACCAATGCGGGGAAAGGAATTATCTTCACATACAACCTAGAGAGAAGCATTCTGAACAACTTCTTAGTGATATGTGCCTTCAACTCACAGAGTTGAAACTTTCTTTCGAAGGAGCAGTTTTGAAACACTCTGAAGAATCTGCAAGTGAACATTTGGTATGCTTTGAGGCCTATGGTGAAAAAGGAATAATCTTCCCATGAAAAGTACTCGGAAGCATTCTGCGAAATTACTTTGTGATGTATGCATTCATCTCACAGAGTTCAAGTTTCTTTATGGTTGAGCAGATTTGAAACAGTCTTTTTGTAGAATCTGCAAATGGATATCTGCGTTATTTTCGTCCAATGCGAGAATAAGAAATATCATCTCATAAAAACTAGGCAGGAGCATCCTGAACAACTTCTTAGTGATGTATGCTTTCAAATAACAAGGTGAACTTTGCTTTTGATCCAGCAGTTTTGAAACACGGTGTTTGAAGTATCTGCAAGTGGGCATTTGGAGTGCTTTGAGGGCTATGATAAAAAGGGAAATATCTTCACATAAAAACTATACAGAATAATTCTGAGAAATTTATTTGTGATGTGTGCATTCGTCTCACAGAATTAAGGCTCTCTTTTGGTTGAGCAGATTTGAAAGTGTCTTTTTCTGCAATCTGCAAGTGGATGTTTGAGATCTTTTCTTCCAATGCATGAAAAGGAATTATCCTCACTTAGAAACTAGACAGAAGCATTCTGAGCAACTCTTTTTGGATGTGTGCATTCATCTCATGGAGGTGAGCATTTCTTTTGCTTGAACAGTTTTGAAACTCTCTGTTTAAAGTATCTGCAACTTGACATTTGGAGTGCTTTGAGGCCTATGGTGAAAAAGGAAATATATTCTTATGAAATCTAAAGTGAAGCATCCTGTGAAATTAGTTTATGATGTGTGCATTCATCTCAGAGAGTTGAAGCTTTCTTGTTTTTGAGCAGATTTGAAACAGTCTTTTTGTAGACTCTGTAACAGCATAATTGAGATCATTTCGTCCAATGCAGGAAAAGGAATTATCTTCCATAAAAACCGGACGGAAGCATTCTGAGCAACTTCTTAATGATATGTGCATTCAACTCAGAGAATTGAACCATTCTTTTGATTGATCAGTTTTGAAACACTCTTTGAAGAATCTGCAAGAGGACATTTGGAGTGCTTTGAGACCTATGGTGAAAAAGGAAATATCCTCACATGAAAACCAAACAGTAGCACTCTGCAAAATTTCTCTGGGATGTGTGCATTCTTCTCTGAGTTGAAGCTTTTCTTTTTGGTTGAGCAGATTGGAAACCTTTTTTTGTAGAATCTGCAAGTGGTTATTTGAGATCTTTTCGTCCAATGTGGGAAAAGGAAATATCTTCACATAAAAACTAGACAGAAGCATTCTGAGCAACTTCTTGGTGATGTGGGCATTCAACTCTCAGAGTTGAAGCTTTCCTTTGGTTGAACAGATTTGAAATAGTCCTTTTGTACAATCTGCAAGTGGATATTTGAGATCTTTTCATCCAATGCTGAAAAGGAAATATCTTCACTTAAAAACTAAACTGAAGCATTCTGAGCAACTTCTTAGTGATGGGTGCATTGAACTCACAGATTTGAGCCTTTCTTTTGATTCAGCAGTTTTGAAACTCTCTGTTTGAAGAAGCTGCAAATGGGCATTTGGACTGCTTTGTGGCCTAAGGTGGAAAATGATATATCTTCACCAAAATGATACACGGGAGCATCTTGCGAAATTCCCTTGTGATGTGTGCCTTCATCTCACATAGTGGAAGCTTTCTTTTGGTTAAGCAGATATGAAACAGTCTTTTTCTAGATTCTGCCAGTGCAAATTTGAAATCTTTTCTTCCAATGCGGTGAAAGGAATTATCTTCACATAAAACCTAGAGAGAAGCATTCTGAACAACTTCTTAGTGATATGTGCATTCCACTCACAGAGTTGAAACTTTCTTTTGATGGAGCAGTCTTGAAACAATCTGAAGAATCCGGAAGTGGATATTTGGAATGCTTGGAGGCCTATGGTGAAAAATTAAATATCTTCAGGTGAAAAGCACTCAGAAACATTCTGCGAAATTACTTTGAGATGTATGCATTCATCTCACAGAGTTCAAGTTTCCTTTTGGTTGAGCAGATTTGAAACAGTCTTTTTGTAGAATCTGCAAGTGGGTATATGAGATCTTTTAGTCCAGTGCGAGAAAAAGGAAATATCATCTCATAAAAACTAGGCAGAAGATCCTGAACTAATTATTAGTGATACATGCATTCAAGAAAAGAAGTGAACCATGCTTTTGATCCAGCAGTTTTGAAACACTCTGTTTGAAGAATCTGCAAGTGGACATTTGGAGCGATTTGAGGCCTATGTTGAAAAAGGAAATACGTTCACATAAAGATACCGAAAAGCATTCTGTGAAATTTCTTTGTGATGTGTGCATTCTTCTCACACTGTTGAAGCTTTCTTTTGGTTGAGCAGACTTGAAGCTTTCCTTTTGGAGAATCTGCAATTGGATATTTGAGATCTTTACGTCCAATGGGGAACCGGATTTATCTTCACATAAAAACTAGACGGAAGCCTTCTGAGCAACTTCTTAGTGATGCGTGTATTCCACTCACAGAGTTGAACCTTTCTTTTGATTGAGCAGTTTTGAAACACTTTTTGTCAAGAATCTGCAAGTTTACAATTGGAGAGCTTTGAGACCTATGCTCAAAAAGGAAATATCTTCACATTAATACTACACAGAACCATTTTGCAAAATTGTATTGTGTTGTGTGCGTTCAACTCCCAGAGGTGAAGCTATCTTTTTGTTGAGCATATAAGAAAGAGGCTTTATGGAGAGTCTGCAAGTGAATATTTGTGATCTTTGCGTCCAATGTGGGAAAAGGAACTATCTTCACTTAAAAACTACACATAAGCATTCTGAGCAACTTCTTAGTGATATGTGCATTCAAGTCACAGAGTCGGACATTTCTTTTGATTCAGCTGTTTTTAAACACGGTGTTTGAATAATCTGCAAGGGGGCATTTGGAGTGCTTTGAGGGCTATGATGTAAAAGGACATATCTTCACATAAAAACTACACAGAATAGTTCTGCGAAATTTCCTTGTGATGTGTGCATACATCTCACATAGTGGAAGCTTTCTTTTGGTTAAGCATATATGAAACAGTCTTTTTCTAGATTCTGCCAGTGCAAATTTGAAATCTTTTTGACCAATGCGGGGAAAGGAATTATCTTCACATACAACCTAGAGAGAAGCATTCTGAACAACTTCTTAGTGATATGTGCCTTCAACTCACAGAGTTGAAACTTTCTTTCGAAGGAGCAGTTTTGAAACACTCTGAAGAATCTGCAAGTGAACATTTGGTATGCTTTGAGGCCTATGGTGAAAAAGGAATAATCTTCCCATGAAAAGTACTCGGAAGCATTCTGCGAAATTACTTTGTGATGTATGCATTCATCTCACAGAGTTCAAGTTTCTTTATGGTTGAGCAGATTTGAAACAGTCTTTTTGTAGAATCTGCAAATGGATATCTGCGTTATTTTCGTCCAATGCGAGAATAAGAAATATCATCTCATAAAAACTAGGCAGGAGCATCCTGAACAACTTCTTAGTGATGTATGCTTTCAAATAACAAGGTGAACTTTGCTTTTGATCCAGCAGTTTTGAAACACGGTGTTTGAAGTATCTGCAACTGGGCATTTGGAGTGCTTTGAGGGCTATGATAAAAAGGGAAATATCTTCACATAAAAACTATACAGAATAATTCTGCGAAATTTATTTGTGATGTGTGCATTCGTCTCACAGAATTAAGGCTCTCTTTTGGTTGAGCAGATTTGAAAGTGTCTTTTTCTGCAATCTGCAAGTGGATGTTTGAGATCTTTTCTTCCAATGCATGAAAAGGAATTATCCTCACTTAGAAACTAGACAGAAGCATTCTGAGCAACTCTTTTTGGATGTGTGCATTCATCTCATGGAGGTGAGCATTTCTTTTGCTTGAACAGTTTTGAAACTCTCTGTTTAAAGTATCTGCAACTTGACATTTGGAGTGCTTTGAGGCCTATGGTGAAAAAGGAAATATATTCTTATGAAATCTAAAGTGAAGCATCCTGCGAAATTAGTTTATGATGTGTGCATTCATCTCAGAGAGTTGAAGCTTTCTTGTTTTTGAGCAGATTTGAAACAGTCTTTTTGTAGACTCTGTAACAGCATATTTGAGATCATTTCGTCCAATGCAGGAAAAGGAATTATCTTCCATAAAAACCGGACGGAAGCATTCTGAGCAACTTCTTAATGATATGTGCATTCAACTCAGAGAATTGAACCATTCTTTTGATTGATCAGTTTTGAAACACTCTTAGAAGAATCTGCAAGAGGACATTTGGAGGGCTTTGAGACCTATGGTGAAAAAGGAAATATCCTCACATGAAAACCAAACAGTAGCACGCTGCAAAATTTCTCTGGGATGTGTGCATTCTTCTCTGAGTTGAAGCTTTTCTTTTTGGTTGAGCAGATTGGAAACCTTTTTTTGTAGAATCTGCAAGTGGTTATTTGAGATCTTTTCGTCCAATGTGGGAAAAGGAAATATCTTCACATAAAAACTAGACAGAAGCATTCTGAGCAACTTCTTGGTGATGTGGGCATTCAACTCTCAGAGTTGAAGCTTTCCTTTGGTTGAACAGATTTGAAATAGTCCTTTTGTACAATCTGCAAGTGGATATTTGAGATCTTTTCATCCAATGCTGAAAAGGAAATATCTTCACTTAAAAACTAAACTGAAGCATTCTGAGCAACTTCTTAGTGATGGGTGCATTGAACTCACAGATTTGAGCCTTTCTTTTGATTCAGCAGTTTTGAAACTCTCTGTTTGAAGAAGCTGCAAATGGGCATTTGGACTGCTTTGTGGCCTAAGGTGGAAAATGATATATCTTCACCAAAATGATACACGGGAGCATCTTGCGAAATTCCCTTGTGATGTGTGCCTTCATCTCACATAGTGGAAGCTTTCTTTTGGTTAAGCAGATATGAAACAGTCTTTTTCTAGATTCTGCCAGTGCAAATTTGAAATCTTTTCTTCCAATGCGGTGAAAGGAATTATCTTCACATAAAACCTAGAGAGAAGCATTCTGAACAACTTCTTAGTGATATGTGCATTCCACTCACAGAGTTGAAACTTTCTTTTGATGGAGCAGTCTTGAAACAATCTGAAGAATCCGGAAGTGGATATTTGGAATGCTTGGAGGCCTATGGTGAAAAATTAAATATCTTCAGGTGAAAAGCACTCAGAAGCATTCTGCGAAATTACTTTGAGATGTATGCATTCATCTCACAGAGTTCAAGTTTCCTTTTGGTTGAGCAGATTTGAAACAGTCTTTTTGTAGAATCTGCAAGTGGGTATATGAGATCTTTTAGTCCAGTGCGAGAAAAAGGAAATATCATCTCATAAAAACTAGGCAGAAGATCCTGAACTAATTATTAGTGATACATGCATTCAAGAAAAGAAGTGAACCATGCTTTTGATCCAGCAGTTTTGAAACACTCTGTTTGAAGAATCTGCAAGTGGACATTTGGAGCGATTTGAGGCCTATGTTGAAAAAGGAAATACGTTCACATAAAGATACCGAAAAGCATTCTGTGAAATTTCTTTGTGATGTGTGCATTCTTCTCACACTGTTGAAGCTTTCTTTTGGTTGAGCAGACTTGAAGCTTTCCTTTTGGAGAATCTGCAATTGGATATTTGAGATCTTTACGTCCAATGGGGAACCGGATTTACCTTCACATAAAAACTAGACGGAAGCCTTCTGAGCAACTTCTTAGTGATGCGTGTATTCCACTCACAGAGTTGAACCTTTCTTTTGATTGAGCAGTTTTGAAACACTTTTTGTCAAGAATCTGCAAGTTTACAATTGGAGAGCTTTGAGACCTATGCTCAAAAAGGAAATATCTTCACATTAATACTACACAGAACCATTTTGCAAAATTGTATTGTGTTGTGTGCGTTCAACTCCCAGAGGTGAAGCTATCTTTTTGTTGAGCATATAAGAAAGAGGCTTTATGGAGAGTCTGCAAGTGAATATTTGTGATCTTTGCGTCCAATGTGGGAAAAGGAACTATCTTCACTTAAAAACTACACATAAGCATTCTGAGCAACTTCTTAGTGATATGTGCATTCAAGTCACAGTGTCGGACATTTCTTTTGATTCAGCTGTTTTTAAACACGGTGTTTGAATAATCTGCAAGGGGGCATTTGGAGTGCTTTGAGGGCTATGATGTAAAAGGACATATCTTCACATAAAAACTACACAGAATAGTTCTGCGAAATTTCCTTGTGATGTGTGCATACGTCTCACATAGTGGAAGCTTTCTTTTGGTTAAGCATATATGAAACAGTCTTTTTCTAGATTCTGCCAGTGCAAATTTGAAATCTTTTTGACCAATGCGGGGAAAGGAATTATCTTCACATACAACCTAGAGAGAAGCATTCTGAACAACTTCTTAGTGATATGTGCCTTCAACTCACAGAGTTGAAACTTTCTTTCGAAGGAGCAGTTTTGAAACACTCTGAAGAATCTGCAAGTGAACATTTGGTATGCTTTGAGGCCTATGGTGAAAAAGGAATAATCTTCCCATGAAAAGTACTCGGAAGCATTCTGCGAAATTACTTTGTGATGTATGCATTCATCTCACAGAGTTCAAGTTTCTTTATGGTTGAGCAGATTTGAAACAGTCTTTTTGTAGAATCTGCAAATGGATATCTGCGTTATTTTCGTCCAATGCGAGAATAAGAAATATCATCTCATAAAAACTAGGCAGGAGCATCCTGAACAACTTCTTAGTGATGTATGCTTTCAAATAACAAGGTGAACTTTGCTTTTGATCCAGCAGTTTTGAAACACGGTGTTTGAAGTATCTGCAACTGGGCATTTGGAGTGCTTTGAGGGCTATGATAAAAAGGGAAATATCTTCACATAAAAACTATACAGAATAATTCTGCGAAATTTATTTGTGATGTGTGCATTCGTCTCACAGAATTAAGGCTCTCTTTTGGTTGAGCAGATTTGAAAGTGTCTTTTTCTGCAATCTGCAAGTGGATGTTTGAGATCTTTTCTTCCAATGCATGAAAAGGAATTATCCTCACTTAGAAACTAGACAGAAGCATTCTGAGCAACTCTTTTTGGATGTGTGCATTCATCTCATGGAGGTGAGCATTTCTTTTGCTTGAACAGTTTTGAAACTCTCTGTTTAAAGTATCTGCAACTTGACATTTGGAGTGCTTTGAGGCCTATGGTGAAAAAGGAAATATATTCTTATGAAATCTAAAGTGAAGCATCCTGCGAAATTAGTTTATGATGTGTGCATTCATCTCAGAGAGTTGAAGCTTTCTTGTTTTTGAGCAGATTTGAAACAGTCTTTTTGTAGACTCTGTAACAGCATATTTGAGATCATTTCGTCCAATGCAGGAAAAGGAATTATCTTCCATAAAAACCGGACGGAAGCATTCTGAGCAACTTCTTAATGATATGTGCATTCAACTCAGAGAATTGAACCATTCTTTTGATTGATCAGTTTTGAAACACTCTTAGAAGAATCTGCAAGAGGACATTTGGAGGGCTTTGAGACCTATGGTGAAAAAGGAAATATCCTCACATGAAAACCAAACAGTAGCACGCTGCAAAATTTCTCTGGGATGTGTGCATTCTTCTCTGAGTTGAAGCTTTTCTTTTTGGTTGAGCAGATTGGAAACCTTTTTTTGTAGAATCTGCAAGTGGTTATTTGAGATCTTTTCGTCCAATGTGGGAAAAGGAAATATCTTCACATAAAAACTAGACAGAAGCATTCTGAGCAACTTCTTGGTGATGTGGGCATTCAACTCTCAGAGTTGAAGCTTTCCTTTGGTTGAACAGATTTGAAATAGTCCTTTTGTACAATCTGCAAGTGGATATTTGAGATCTTTTCATCCAATGCTGAAAAGGAAATATCTTCACTTAAAAACTAAACTGAAGCATTCTGAGCAACTTCTTAGTGATGGGTGCATTGAACTCACAGATTTGAGCCTTTCTTTTGATTCAGCAGTTTTGAAACTCTCTGTTTGAAGAAGCTGCAAATGGGCATTTGGACTGCTTTGTGGCCTAAGGTGGAAAATGATATATCTTCACCAAAATGATACACGGGAGCATCTTGCGAAATTCCCTTGTGATGTGTGCCTTCATCTCACATAGTGGAAGCTTTCTTTTGGTTAAGCAGATATGAAACAGTCTTTTTCTAGATTCTGCCAGTGCAAATTTGAAATCTTTTCTTCCAATGCGGTGAAAGGAATTATCTTCACATAAAACCTAGAGAGAAGCATTCTGAACAACTTCTTAGTGATATGTGCATTCCACTCACAGAGTTGAAACTTTCTTTTGATGGAGCAGTCTTGAAACAATCTGAAGAATCCGGAAGTGGATATTTGGAATGCTTGGAGGCCTATGGTGAAAAATTAAATATCTTCAGGTGAAAAGCACTCAGAAGCATTCTGCGAAATTACTTTGTGATGTATGCATTCATCTCACAGAGTTCAAGTTTCCTTTTGGTTGAGCAGATTTGAAACAGTCTTTTTGTAGAATCTGCAAGTGGGTATATGAGATCTTTTAGTCCAGTGCGAGAAAAAGGAAATATCATCTCATAAAAACTAGGCAGAAGATCCTGAACTAATTATTAGTGATACATGCATTCAAGAAAAGAAGTGAACCATGCTTTTGATCCAGCAGTTTTGAAACACTCTGTTTGAAGAATCTGCAAGTGGACATTTGGAGCGATTTGAGGCCTATGTTGAAAAAGGAAATACGTTCACATAAAGATACCGAAAAGCATTCTGTGAAATTTCTTTGTGATGTGTGCATTCTTCTCACACTGTTGAAGCTTTCTTTTGGTTGAGCAGACTTGAAGCTTTCCTTTTGGAGAATCTGCAATTGGATATTTGAGATCTTTACGTCCAATGGGGAACCGGATTTATCTTCACATAAAAACTAGACGGAAGCCTTCTGAGCAACTTCTTAGTGATGCGTGTATTCCACTCACAGAGTTGAACCTTTCTTTTGATTGAGCAGTTTTGAAACACTTTTTGTCAAGAATCTGCAAGTTTACAATTGGAGAGCTTTGAGACCTATGCTCAAAAAGGAAATATCTTCACATTAATACTACACAGAACCATTTTGCAAAATTGTATTGTGTTGTGTGCGTTCAACTCCCAGAGGTGAAGCTATCTTTTTGTTGAGCATATAAGAAAGAGGCTTTATGGAGAGTCTGCAAGTGAATATTTGTGATCTTTGCGTCCAATGTGGGAAAAGGAACTATCTTCACTTAAAAACTACACATAAGCATTCTGAGCAACTTCTTAGTGATATGTGCATTCAAGTCACAGAGTCGGACATTTCTTTTGATTCAGCTGTTTTTAAACACGGTGTTTGAATAATCTGCAAGGGGGCATTTGGAGTGCTTTGAGGGCTATGATGTAAAAGGACATATCTTCACATAAAAACTACACAGAATAGTTCTGCGAAATTTCCTTGTGATGTGTGCATACATCTCACATAGTGGAAGCTTTCTTTTGGTTAAGCATATATGAAACAGTCTTTTTCTAGATTCTGCCAGTGCAAATTTGAAATCTTTTTGACCAATGCGGGGAAAGGAATTATCTTCACATACAACCTAGAGAGAAGCATTCTGAACAACTTCTTAGTGATATGTGCCTTCAACTCACAGAGTTGAAACTTTCTTTCGAAGGAGCAGTTTTGAAACACTCTGAAGAATCTGCAAGTGAACATTTGGTATGCTTTGAGGCCTATGGTGAAAAAGGAATAATCTTCCCATGAAAAGTACTCGGAAGCATTCTGCGAAATTACTTTGTGATGTATGCATTCATCTCACAGAGTTCAAGTTTCTTTATAGTTGAGCAGATTTGAAACAGTCTTTTTGTAGAATCTGCAAATGGATATCTGCGTTATTTTCGTCCAATGCGAGAATAAGAAATATCATCTCATAAAAACTAGGCAGGAGCATCCTGAACAACTTCTTAGTGATGTATGCTTTCAAATAACAAGGTGAACTTTGCTTTTGATCCAGCAGTTTTGAAACACGGTGTTTGAAGTATCTGCAACTGGGCATTTGGAGTGCTTTGAGGGCTATGATAAAAAGGGAAATATCTTCACATAAAAACTATACAGAATAATTCTGCGAAATTTATTTGTGATGTGTGCATTCGTCTCACAGAATTAAGGCTCTCTTTTGGTTGAGCAGATTTGAAAGTGTCTTTTTCTGCAATCTGCAAGTGGATGTTTGAGATCTTTTCTTCCAATGCATGAAAAGGAATTATCCTCACTTAGAAACTAGACAGAAGCATTCTGAGCAACTCTTTTTGGATGTGTGCATTCATCTCATGGAGGTGAGCATTTCTTTTGCTTGAACAGTTTTGAAACTCTCTGTTTAAAGTATCTGCAACTTGACATTTGGAGTGCTTTGAGGCCTATGGTGAAAAAGGAAATATATTCTTATGAAATCTAAAGTGAAGCATCCTGCGAAATTAGTTTATGATGTGTGCATTCATCTCAGAGAGTTGAAGCTTTCTTGTTTTTGAGCAGATTTGAAACAGTCTTTTTGTAGACTCTGTAACAGCATATTTGAGATCATTTCGTCCAATGCAGGAAAAGGAATTATCTTCCATAAAAACCGGACGGAAGCATTCTGAGCAACTTCTTAATGATATGTGCATTCAACTCAGAGAATTGAACCATTCTTTTGATTGATCAGTTTTGAAACACTCTTTGAAGAATCTGCAAGAGGACATTTGGAGGGCTTTGAGACCTATGGTGAAAAAGGAAATATCCTCACATGAAAACCAAACAGTAGCACGCTGCAAAATTTCTCTGGGATGTGTGCATTCTTCTCTGAGTTGAAGCTTTTCTTTTTGGTTGAGCAGATTGGAAACCTTTTTTTGTAGAATCTGCAAGTGGTTATTTGAGATCTTTTCGTCCAATGTGGGAAAAGGAAATATCTTCACATAAAAACTAGACAGAAGCATTCTGAGCAACTTCTTGGTGATGTGGGCATTCAACTCTCAGAGTTGAAGCTTTCCTTTGGTTGAACAGATTTGAAATAGTCCTTTTGTACAATCTGCAAGTGGATATTTGAGATCTTTTCATCCAATGCTGAAAAGGAAATATCTTCACTTAAAAACTAAACTGAAGCATTCTGAGCAACTTCTTAGTGATGGGTGCATTGAACTCACAGATTTGAGCCTTTCTTTTGATTCAGCAGTTTTGAAACTCTCTGTTTGAAGAAGCTGCAAATGGGCATTTGGACTGCTTTGTGGCCTAAGGTGGAAAATGATATATCTTCACCAAAATGATACACGGGAGCATCTTGCGAAATTCCCTTGTGATGTGTGCCTTCATCTCACATAGTGGAAGCTTTCTTTTGGTTAAGCAGATATGAAACAGTCTTTTTCTAGATTCTGCCAGTGCAAATTTGAAATCTTTTCTTCCAATGCGGTGAAAGGAATTATCTTCACATAAAACCTAGAGAGAAGCATTCTGAACAACTTCTTAGTGATATGTGCATTCCACTCACAGAGTTGAAACTTTCTTTTGATGGAGCAGTCTTGAAACAATCTGAAGAATCCGGAAGTGGATATTTGGAATGCTTGGAGGCCTATGGTGAAAAATTAAATATCTTCAGGTGAAAAGCACTCAGAAGCATTCTGCGAAATTACTTTGAGATGTATGCATTCATCTCACAGAGTTCAAGTTTCCTTTTGGTTGAGCAGATTTGAAACAGTCTTTTTGTAGAATCTGCAAGTGGGTATATGAGATCTTTTAGTCCAGTGCGAGAAAAAGGAAATATCATCTCATAAAAACTAGGCAGAAGATCCTGAACTAATTATTAGTGATACATGCATTCAAGAAAAGAAGTGAACCATGCTTTTGATCCAGCAGTTTTGAAACACTCTGTTTGAAGAATCTGCAAGTGGACATTTGGAGCGATTTGAGGCCTATGTTGAAAAAGGAAATACGTTCACATAAAGATACCGAAAAGCATTCTGTGAAATTTCTTTGTGATGTGTGCATTCTTCTCACACTGTTGAAGCTTTCTTTTGGTTGAGCAGACTTGAAGCTTTCCTTTTGGAGAATCTGCAATTGGATATTTGAGATCTTTACGTCCAATGGGGAACCGGATTTATCTTCACATAAAAACTAGACGGAAGCCTTCTGAGCAACTTCTTAGTGATGCGTGTATTCCACTCACAGAGTTGAACCTTTCTTTTGATTGAGCAGTTTTGAAACACTTTTTGTCAAGAATCTGCAAGTTTACAATTGGAGAGCTTTGAGACCTATGCTCAAAAAGGAAATATCTTCACATTAATACTACACAGAACCATTTTGCAAAATTGTATTGTGTTGTGTGCGTTCAACTCCCAGAGGTGAAGCTATCTTTTTGTTGAGCATATAAGAAAGAGGCTTTATGGAGAGTCTGCAAGTGAATATTTGTGATCTTTGCGTCCAATGTGGGAAAAGGAACTATCTTCACTTAAAAACTACACATAAGCATTCTGAGCAACTTCTTAGTGATATGTGCATTCAAGTCACAGAGTCGGACATTTCTTTTGATTCAGCTGTTTTTAAACACGGTGTTTGAATAATCTGCAAGGGGGCATTTGGAGTGCTTTGAGGGCTATGATGTAAAAGGACATATCTTCACATAAAAACTACACAGAATAGTTCTGCGAAATTTCCTTGTGATGTGTGCATACATCTCACATAGTGGAAGCTTTCTTTTGGTTAAGCATATATGAAACAGTCTTTTTCTAGATTCTGCCAGTGCAAATTTGAAATCTTTTTGACCAATGCGGGGAAAGGAATTATCTTCACATACAACCTAGAGAGAAGCATTCTGAACAACTTCTTAGTGATATGTGCCTTCAACTCACAGAGTTGAAACTTTCTTTCGAAGGAGCAGTTTTGAAACACTCTGAAGAATCTGCAAGTGAACATTTGGTATGCTTTGAGGCCTATGGTGAAAAAGGAATAATCTTCCCATGAAAAGTACTCGGAAGCATTCTGCGAAATTACTTTGTGATGTATGCATTCATCTCACAGAGTTCAAGTTTCTTTATGGTTGAGCAGATTTGAAACAGTCTTTTTGTAGAATCTGCAAATGGATATCTGCGTTATTTTCGTCCAATGCGAGAATAAGAAATATCATCTCATAAAAACTAGGCAGGAGCATCCTGAACAACTTCTTAGTGATGTATGCTTTCAAATAACAAGGTGAACTTTGCTTTTGATCCAGCAGTTTTGAAACACGGTGTTTGAAGTATCTGCAACTGGGCATTTGGAGTGCTTTGAGGGCTATGATAAAAAGGGAAATATCTTCACATAAAAACTATACAGAATAATTCTGCGAAATTTATTTGTGATGTGTGCATTCGTCTCACAGAATTAAGGCTCTCTTTTGGTTGAGCAGATTTGAAAGTGTCTTTTTCTGCAATCTGCAAGTGGATGTTTGAGATCTTTTCTTCTAATGCATGAAAAGGAATTATCCTCACTTAGAAACTAGACAGAAGCATTCTGAGCAACTCTTTTTGGATGTGTGCATTCATCTCATGGAGGTGAGCATTTCTTTTGCTTGAACAGTTTTGAAACTCTCTGTTTAAAGTATCTGCAACTTGACATTTGGAGTGCTTTGAGGCCTATGGTGAAAAAGGAAATATATTCTTATGAAATCTAAAGTGAAGCATCCTGCGAAATTAGTTTATGATGTGTGCATTCATCTCAGAGAGTTGAAGCTTTCTTGTTTTTGAGCAGATTTGAAACAGTCTTTTTGTAGACTCTGTAACAGCATATTTGAGATCATTTCGTCCAATGCAGGAAAAGGAATTATCTTCCATAAAAACCGGACGGAAGCATTCTGAGCAACTTCTTAATGATATGTGCATTCAACTCAGAGAATTGAACCATTCTTTTGATTGATCAGTTTTGAAACACTCTTAGAAGAATCTGCAAGAGGACATTTGGAGGGCTTTGAGACCTATGGTGAAAAAGGAAATATCCTCTCATGAAAACCAAACAGTAGCACGCTGCAAAATTTCTCTGGGATGTGTGCATTCTTCTCTGAGTTGAAGCTTTTCTTTTTGGTTGAGCAGATTGGAAACCTTTTTTTGTAGAATCTGCAAGTGGTTATTTGAGATCTTTTCGTCCAATGTGGGAAAAGGAAATATCTTCACATAAAAACTAGACAGAAGCATTCTGAGCAACTTCTTGGTGATGTGGGCATTCAACTCTCAGAGTTGAAGCTTTCCTTTGGTTGAACAGATTTGAAATAGTCCTTTTGTACAATCTGCAAGTGGATATTTGAGATCTTTTCATCCAATGTTGAAAAGGAAATATCTTCACTTAAAAACTAAACTGAAGCATTCTGAGCAACTTCTTAGTGATGGGTGCATTGAACTCACAGATTTGAGCCTTTCTTTTGATTCAGCAGTTTTGAAACTCTCTGTTTGAAGAAGCTGCAAATGGGCATTTGGACTGCTTTGTGGCCTAAGGTGGAAAATGATATATCTTCACCAAAATGATACACGGGAGCATCTTGCGAAATTCCCTTGTGATGTGTGCCTTCATCTCACATAGTTGAAGCTTTCTTTTGGTTAAGCAGATATGAAACAGTCTTTTTCTAGATTCTGCCAGTGCAAATTTGAAATCTTTTCTTCCAATGCGGTGAAAGGAATTATCTTCACATAAAACCTAGAGAGAAGCATTCTGAACAACTTCTTAGTGATATGTGCATTCCACTCACAGAGTTGAAACTTTCTTTTGATGGAGCAGTCTTGAAACAATCTGAAGAATCCGGAAGTGGATATTTGGAATGCTTGGAGGCCTATGGTGAAAAATTAAATATCTTCAGGTGAAAAGCACTCAGAAGCATTCTGCGAAATTACTTTGAGATGTATGCATTCATCTCACAGAGTTCAAGTTTCCTTTTGGTTGAGCAGATTTGAAACAGTCTTTTTGTAGAATCTGCAAGTGGGTATATGAGATCTTTTAGTCCAGTGCGAGAAAAAGGAAATATCATCTCATAAAAACTAGGCAGAAGATCCTGAACTAATTCTTAGTGATACATGCATTCAAGAAAAGAAGTGAACCATGCTTTTGATCCAGCAGTTTTGAAACACTCTGTTTGAAGAATCTGCAAGTGGACATTTGGAGCGATTTGAGGCCTATGTTGAAAAAGGAAATACGTTCACATAAAGATACCGAAAAGCATTCTGTGAAATTTCTTTGTGATGTGTGCATTCTTCTCACACTGTTGAAGCTTTCTTTTGGTTGAGCAGACTTGAAGCTTTCCTTTTGGAGAATCTGCAATTTGATATTTGAGATCTTTACGTCCAATGGGGAACCGGATTTATCTTCACATAAAAACTAGACTGAAGCCTTCTGAGCAACTTCTTAGTGATGCGTGTATTCCACACACAGAGTTGAACCTCACTTTTGATTGAGCAGTTTTGAAACACTTTTTGTCAAAATCTGCAAGTTTACAATTGGAGAGCTTTGAGACCTATGCTCAAAAAGGAAATATCTTCACATTAATACTACACAGAACCATTTTGCAAAATTGTATTTTGTTGCGTGCGTTCATCTCCCAGAGGTGAAGCTATCTTTTTGTTGAGCATATAAGAAAGAGGCTTTATGGAGAGTCTGCAAGTGAATATTTGTGATCTTTGCGTCCAATGTGGGAAAAGGAACTATCTTCACTTAAAAACTACACATAAGCATTGTGAGCAACTTCTTTGTGATATGTGCATTCAAGTCACAGTGTCGGACATTTCTTTTGATTCAGCTGTTTTGAAACACGGTGTTTGAATAATTTGCAAGGGGGCATTTGGAGTGCTTTTAGGGCTATGATGTAAAAGGAAATATCTTCACATAAAAACTACACAGAATAGTTCTGCGAAATTTCCTTGTGATGTGTGCATACATCTCACATAGTGGAAGCTTTCTTTTATTTAAGCATATATGAAACAGTCTTTTTCTAGATTCTGCCAGTGCAAATTTGAAATCTTTTTGACCAATGCGGGGAAAGGAATTATCTTCACATACAACCTAGAGAGAAGCATTCTGAACAACTTCTTAGGGATATGTGCCTTCAACTCACAGATTTGAAACTTTCTTTCGAAGGAGCAGTTTTGAAACACTCTGAAGAATCTGCAAGTGAACATTTGGTATGCTTTGAGGCCTATGGTGAAAAAGGAATAATCTTCCCATGAAAAGTACTCGGAAGCATTCTGCGAAATTACTTTGGGATGTATGCATTCATCTCACAGAGTTCAAGTTTCTTTATGGTTGAGCAGATTTGAAACAGTCTTTTTGTAGAATCTGCAAATGGATATCTGCGTTATTTTCATCCAATGCGAGAATAAGAAATATCATCTCATAAAAACTAGGCAGGAGCATCCAGAACAACTTCTTAGTGTTGTATGCTTTCAAATAACAAGGTGAACATTGCTTTTGATCCAGCAGTTTTGAAACACGGTGTTTGAAGAATCTGCAAGTGGGCATTTGGAGTGCTTTGAGGGCTATGATAAAAAGGGAAATATCTTCACATAAAAACTATACAGAATAATTCTGCGAAATTTATTTGTGATGTGTGCATTCGTCTCACAGAATTAAGGCTCTCTTTTGGTTGAGCAGATTTGAAGGTGTCTTTTTCTGCAATCTGCAAGTGGATGTTTGAGATCTTTTCTTCCAATGCATGAAAAGGAATTATCCTCACTTAGAAACTAGACAGAAGCATTCTGAGCAACTCTTTTTGGATGTGTGCATTCATCTCATGGAGGTGAGCATTTCTTTTGCTTGAACAGTTTTGAAACTCTCTGTTTAAAGTATCTGCAACTTGACATTTGGAGTGCTTTGAGGCCTATGGTGAAAAAGGAAATATATTCTTATGAAATCTAAAGTGAAGCATCCTGCGAAATTAGTTTATGATGTGTGCATTCATCTCAGAGAGTTGAAGCTTTCTTGTTTTTGAGCAGATTTGAAACAGTCTTTTTGTAGACTCTGTAACAGCATATTTGAGATCATTTCGTCCAATGCAGGAAAAGGAAATATCTTCACATAAAAACCGGACGGAAGCATTCTGAGCAACTTCTTAATGATATGTGCATTCAACTCAGAGAATTGAACCATTCTTTTGATTGATCAGTTTTGAAACACTCTTTGAAGAATCTGCAAGAGGACATTTGGAGGGCTTTTAGACCTATGGTGAAAAAGGAAATAACTTCACATAAAAACCAAACAGTAGCACTCTGCAAAATTTCTCTGGGATGTGTGCATTCTTCTCTGAGTTGAAGCTTTTCTTTTTGGTTGAGCAGATTGGAAACCTTTTTTTGTAGAATCTGCAAGTGGTTATTTGAGATCTTTTCGTCCAATGTGGGAAAAGGAAATATCTTCACATAAAAACTAGACAGAAGCATTCTGAGCAAATTCTTGGTGATGTGGGCATTCAACTCTCAGAGTTGAAGCTTTCCTTTGGTTGAACAGATTTGAAATAATCCTTTTGTACAATCTGCAAGTGGATATTTGAGATCTTTTCATCCAATGCTGAAAAGGAAATATCTTCACTTAAAAACTAAACTGAAGCATTCTGAGCAACTTCTTAGTGATGTGTGCATTGAACTCACAGAGTTGAGCCTTTCTTTTGATTCAGCAGTTTTGAAACTCTCTGTTTGAAGAAGCTGCAAATGGGCATTTGGACTGCTTTGTGGCCTATGGTGGAAAATGATATATCTTCACCAAAATGATACACGGGAGCATCTTGCGAAATTCCCTTGTGATGTGTGCATTCATCTCACATACTGGAAGCTTTCTTTTGGTTAAGCAGATATGAAACTGTCTTTTTCTAGATTCTGCCAGTGCAAATTTGAAATCTTTTCTTCCAATGCGGTGAAAGGAATTATCTTCACATAAAACCTAGAGAGAAGCATTCTGAACAACTTCTTAGTGATATGTGCATTCCACTCACAGAGTTGAAACTTTCTTTTGATGGAGCAGTCTTGAAACAATCTGAAGAATCCGGAAGTGGATATTTGGAATGCTTGGAGGCCTATGGTGAAAAATTAAATATCTTCAGGTGAAAAGCACTCAGAAGCATTCTGCGAAATTACTTTGTGATGTATGCATTCATCTCACAGAGTTCAAGTTTCCTTTTGGTTGAGCAGATTTGAAACAGTCTTTTTGTAGAATCTGCAAGTGGGTATATGAGATCTTTTAGTCCAGTGCGAGAAAAAGGAAATATCATCTCATAAAAACTAGGCAGAAGATCCTGAACTAATTCTTAGTGATACATGCATTCAAGAAAAGAAGTGAACGATGCTTTTGATCCAGCAGTTTTGAAACACTCTGTTTGAAGAATCTGCAAGTGGACATTTGGAGCACTTTGAGGCCTATGTTGAAAAAGGAAATACGTTCACATAAAGATACCGAAAAGCATTCTGTGAAATTTCTTTGTGATGTGTGCATTCTTCTCACACTGTTGAAGCTTTCTTTTGGTTGAGCAGACTTGAAGCTTTCCTTTTGGAGAATCTGCAATTGGATATTTGAGATCTTTACGTCCAATGGGGAACCGGATTTATCTTCACATAAAAACTAGACGGAAGCCTTCTGAGCAACTTCTTAGTGATGCGTGTATTCCACTCACAGAGTTGAACCTTTCTTTTGATTGAGCAGTTTTGAAACACTTTTTGTCAAGAATCTGCAAGTTTACAATTGGAGAGCTTTGAGACCTATGCTCAAAAAGGAAATATCTTCACATTAATACTACACAGAACCATTTTGCAAAATTGTATTGTGTTGTGTGCGTTCAACTCCCAGAGGTGAAGCTATCTTTTTGTTGAGCATATAAGAAAGAGGCTTTATGGAGAGTCTGCAAGTGAATATTTGTGATCTTTGCGTCCAATGTGGGAAAAGGAACTATCTTCACTTAAAAACTACACATAAGCATTCTGAGCAACTTCTTAGTGATATGTGCATTCAAGTCACAGAGTCGGACATTTCTTTTGATTCAGCTGTTTTTAAACACGGTGTTTGAATAATCTGCAAGGGGGCATTTGGTGTGCTTTGAGGGCTATGATGTAAAAGGAAATATCTTCACATAAAAACTACACAGAATAGTTCTGCGAAATTTCCTTGTGATGTGTGCATACATCTCACATAGTGGAAGCTTTCTTTTGGTTAAGAATATATGGAACAGTCTTTTTCTAGATTCTGCCAGTGCAAATTTGAAATCTTTTTGACCAATGCGGGGAAAGGAATTATCTCCACATACAACCTAGAGAGAAGCATTCTGAACAACTTCTTAGTGATATGTGCCTTCAACTCACAGAGTTGAAACTTTCTTTCCAAGGAGCAGTTTTGAAACACTCTGAAGAATCTGCAAGTGAACATTTGGTATGCTTTGAGGCCTATGGTGAAAAAGGAATAATCTTCCCATGAAAAGTACTCGGAAGCATTCTGCGAAATTACTTTGTGATGTATGCATTCATCTCACAGAGTTCAAGTTTCTTTATGGTTGAGCAGATTTGAAACAGTCTTTTTGTAGAATCTGTAACTGCATATTTGAGATCATATCGTCCAATGCAGGAAAAGGAAATATCTTCACATAAAAACCGGACGGAAGCATTCTGAGCAACTTCTTAATGATATGTGCATTCAACTCAGAGAATTGAACCATTCTTTTGATTGATCAGTTTTGAAACACTCTTTGAAGAATCTGCAAGGGGACATTTGGAGGGCTTTGAAACCTATGGTGAAAAAGGAAATATCTTCTCATAAAAACCAAACAGTAGCACTCTGCAAAATTTCTCTGGGATGTGTGCATTCTTCTCTGAGTTGAAGCTTTTCTTTTTGGTTGAACAGATTTGAAAGGTTTTTTTGTAGAATCTGCAAGTGGTTATTTGAGATCTTTTCGTCCAATGAGGGAAAAGGAAATATCTTCACATAAAAACTAGACAGAAGCATTCTGAGCAACTTCTTGGTGATGTGGGCATTCAACTCTCAGAGTTGAAGCTTTCCTTTGGTTGAACAGATTTGAAATACTCCTTTTGTACAATCTGCAAGTGGATATTTGAGATCTTTTCATCCAATGCTGAAAAGGAAATATCTTCACTTCAAAACTAAACTGAAGCATTCTGAGCAACTTCTTAGTGATGGGTGCATTCAAATCACAGAGTTGAGCCTTTCTTTTGATTGAGCAGTTTTGAAACTCTCTGTTTGAAGCATCTGCAAATGGGCATTTGGAGTGCTTTGTGGCCTATGGTGGAAAATGATATATCTTCACCAAAATGATACACGGGAGCATCTTGCGAAATTTCCTTGTGATGTGTGCCTTCATCTCACATAGTGGAAGCTTTCTTTTGGTTAAGCAGATATGAAACAGTCTTTTTCTAGATTCTGCCAGTGCAAATTTGAAATCTTTTCTTCCAATGCGGTGAAAGGAATTATCTTCACATAAAAGCTAGAGAGAAGCATTCTGAACAACTTCTTAGTGATATGTGCATTCCACTCACAGAGTTGAAACTTTCTTTTGATGGAGCAGTTTTGAAACAATCTGAAGAATCCGGAAGTGGATATTTGGAATGCTTTGAGGCCTATGGTGAAAAATTAAATATCTTCACGTGAAAAGTACTCAGAAGCATTCTGCGAAATTACTTTGTGATGTATGCATTCATCTCACAGAGTTCAATTTCCTTTTGGTTGAGCAGATTTGAAACAGTCTTTTTGTAGAATCTGCAAGTGGATATATGAGATCTTTTCGTCCAGTGCGAGAAAAAGGAAATATCATCTCATAAAAACTAGGCAGAAGATCCTGAACAAATTCTTAGTGATACATGCATTCAAGTAAAAAGGTGAACCATGCTTTTGATCCAGCAGTTTTCAAACACTCTGTTTGAAGAATCTGCAAGTGGACATTTGGAGCACTTTGAGGCCTATGGTGAAAAAGGAAATATGTTCACATAAAAGATACAGAAAAGCATTCTGTGAAATTCCTTTGTGATGTGTGCATTCTTCTCACAGTGTTGAAGCTTTCTTTTGGTTGAGCAGACTTGAAGCTTTCCTTTTGGAGAATCTGCAAGTGGATATTTGAGATCTTTACGTCCAATGGGGAACCGGATTTATCTTCACATAAAAACTAGACGGAAGCCTTCTGAGCAACTTCTTAGTGATGCGTGTATTCCACTCAAGGAGTTGAACCTTTTTTTTGATTGAGCAGTTTTGAAACACTTTTTGTCAAGAATCTGCAAGGTTACAATTGGAGAGCTTTGAGACTTATGCTCAAAAAGGAAATATCTTCACATTAATACTACACAGAACCATTCTGCAAAATTTTATTGTGATGTGTGCGTTCATCTCCCAGAGGTGAAGCTATCTTTTTGTTGAGCATATATGAAAGAGGCTTTATGGAGAGTCTGGAAGTGAATATTTGTGATCTTTGCGTCCAATGTGGGAAAAGGAAATATCTTCACTTAAAAACTACACATAAGCATTCTGAGCAACTTCTTAGTGATATGTGCATTCAAGTCACACAGTCGGACATTTCTTTTGATTCAGCTGTTTTGAAACACGGTGTTTGAAGAATCTGCCAGTGGGCATTTGGAGTGCTTTGAGGGCGATGATGTAAAAGGCAATATCTTCACATAAAAACTACACAGAATAGTTCTGCGAAATTTCCTTGTGATGTGTGCATACATCTCACAGATTGGAAGCTTTCTTTTGGTTAAGCATATATGGAACAGTCTTTTTCTAGATTCTGCCAGTGCAAATTTGAAATCTTTTTGACCAATGCGGGGAAAGGGATTATCTCCACATACAACCTAGAGAGAAGCATTCTGAACAACTTCTTAGTGATATGTGCCTTCAACTCACAGAGTTGAAACTTTCTTTCCAAGGAGCAGTTTTGAAACACTCTGAAGAATCTACAAGTGAACATTTGGTATGCTTTGAGGCCTATGGTGAAAAAGGAATAATCTTCCCATGAAAAGTACTCGGAAGCATTCTGCGAAATTACTTTGTGATGTATGCATTCATCTCACAGAGTTCAAGTTTCTTTATGGTTGAGCAGATTTGAAACAGTCTTTTTGTAGAATCTGTAACTGCATATTTGAGATCATATCGTCCAATGCAGGAAAAGGAAATATCTTCACATAAAAATCGGACGGAAGCATTCTGAGCAACTTCTTAATGATATGTGCATTCAACTCAGAGAATTGAACCATTCTTTTGATTGATCAGTTTTGAAACACTTTTTGAAGAATCTGCAAGGGGACATTTGGAGGGCTTTGAGACCTATGGTGAAAAAGGAAATATCTTCTCATAAAAACCAAACAGTAGCACTCTGCAAAATTTCTCTGGGATGTGTGCATTCTTCTCTGAGTTGAAGCTTTTCTTTTTGGTTGAACAGATTTGAAAGGTTTTTTTGTAGAATCTGCAAGTGGTTATTTGAGATCTTTTCGTTCAATGAGGGAAAAGGAAATATCTTCACATAAATACTAGACAGAAGCATTCTGAGCAACTTCTTGGTGATGTGGGCATTCAACTCTCAGAGTTGAAGCTTTCCTTTGGTTGAACAGATTTGAAATACTCCTTTTGTACAATCTGCAAGTGGATATTTGAGATCTTTTCATCCAATGCTGAAAAGGAAATATCTTCACTTCAAAACTAAACTGAAGCATTCTGAGCAACTTCTTAGTGATGGGTGCATTCAAATCACAGAGTTGAGCCTTTCTTTTGATTGAGCAGTTTTGAAACTCTCTGTTTGAAGCATCTGCAAACGGGCATTTGGAGTGCTTTGTGGCCTATGGTGGAAAATGATATATCTTCACCAAAATGATACACGGGAGCATCTTGCGAAATTTCCTTGTGATGTGTGCCTTCATCTCACATAGTGGAAGCTTTCTTTTGGTTAAGCAGATATGAAACAGTCTTTTTCTAGATTCTGCCAGTGCAAATTTGAAATCTTTTCTTCCAATGCGGTGAAAGGAATTATCTTCACATAAAAGCTAGAGAGAAGCATTCTGAACAACTTCTTAGTGATATGTGCATTCCACTCACAGAGTTGAAACTTTCTTTTGATGGAGCAGTTTTGAAACAATCTGAAGAATCCGGAAGTGGATATTTGGAATGCTTTGAGGCCTATGGTGAAAAATCAAATATCTTCACGTGAAAAGTACTCAGAAGCATTCTGCGAAATTACTTTGTGATGTATGCATTCATCTCACAGAGTTCAAGTTTCCTTTTGGTTGAGCAGATTTGAAACAGTCTTTTTGTAGAATCTGCAAGTGGATATATGAGATCTTTTCGTCCAGTGCGAGAAAAAGGAAATATCATCTCATAAAAACTAGGCAGAAGATCCTGAACAAATTCTTAGTGATACATGCATTCAAGTAAAAAGTTGAACCATGCTTTTGATCCAGCAGTTTTCAAACACTCTGTTTGAAGAATCTGCAAGTGGACATTTGGAGCACTTTGAGGCCTATGTTGAAAAAGGAAATATGTTCACATAAAAGATACAGAAAAGCATTCTGTGAAATTTCTTTGTGATGTGTGCATTCTTCTCACAGTGTTGAAGCTTTCTTTTGGTTGAGCAGACTTGAAGCTTTCCTTTTGGAGAATCTGCAAGTGGATATTTGAGATCTTTACGTCCAATGGGGAACCGGATTTATCTTCACATAAAAACTAGACGGAAGCCTTCTGAGCAACTTCTTAGTGATGCGTGTATTCCACTCACGGAGTTGAACCTTTCTTTTGATTGAGCAGTTTTGAAACACTTTTTGTCAAGAATCTGCAAGGTTACAATTGGAGAGCTTTGAGACTTATGCTCAAAAAGGAAATATCTTCACATTAATACTACACAGAACCATTTTGCAAAATTTTATTGTGATGTGTGCGTTCATCTCCCAGAGGTGAAGCTATCTTTTTGTTGAGCATATATGAAAGAGGCTTTATGGAGAGTCTGGAAGTGAATATTTGTGATCTTTGCGTCCAATGTGGGAAAAGGAAATATCTTCACTTAAAAACTACACATAAGCATTCTGAGCAACTTCTTAGTGATATGTGCATTCAAGTCACACAGTCGGACATTTCTTTTGATTCAGCTGTTTTGAAACACGGTGTTTGAAGAATCTGCCAGTGGGCATTTGGAGTGCTTTGAGGGCGATGATGTAAAAGGCAATATCTTCACATAAAAACTACACAGAATAGTTCTGCGAAATTTCCTTGTGATGTGTGCATACATCTCACAGATTGGAAGCTTTCTTTTGGTTAAGCATATATGGAACAGTCTTTTTCTAGATTCTGCCAGTGCAAATTTGAAATCTTTTTGACCAATGCGGGGAAAGGGATTATCTCCACATACAACCTAGAGAGAAGCATTCTGAACAACTTCTTAGTGATATGTGCTTTCAACTCACAGAGTTGAAACTTTCTTTCCAAGGAGCACTTTTGAAACACTCTGAAGAATCTGCAAGTGAACATTTGGTATGCTTTGAGGCCTATGGTGAAAAAGGAATAATCTTCCCATGAAAAGTACTCGGAAGCATTCTGCGAAATTACTTTGTGATGTATGCATTCATCTCACAGAGTTCAAGTTTCTTTATGGTTGAGCAGATTTGAAACAGTCTTTTTGTAGAATCTGTAACTGCATATTTGAGATCATATAGTCCAATGCAGGAAAAGGAAATATCTTCACATAAAAACCGGACGGAAGCATTCTGAGCAACTTCTTAATGATATGTGCATTCAACTCAGAGAATTGAACCATTCTTTTGATTGATCAGTTTTGAAACACTCTTTGAAGAATCTGCAAGGGGACATTTGGAGGGCTTTGAGACCTATGGTGAAAAAGGAAATATCTTCTCATAAAAACCAAACAGTAGCACTCTGCAAAATTTCTCTGGGATTTGTGCATTCTTCTCTGAGTTGAAGCTTTACTTTTTGGTTGAACAGATTTGAAACGTTTTTTTGTAGAATCTGCAAGTGGTTATTTGAGATCTTTTCGTCCAATGAGGGAAAAGGAAATATCTTCACATAAATACTAGACAGAAGCATTCTGAGCAACTTCTTGGTGATGTGGGCATTCAACTCTCAGAGTTGAAGCTTTCCTTTGGTTGAACAGATTTGAAATACTCCTTTTGTACAATCTGCAAGTGGATATTTGAGATCTTTTCATCCAATGCTGAAAAGGAAATATCTTCACTTCAAAACTAAACTGAAGCATTCTGAGCAACTTCTTAGTGATGGGTGCATTCAAATCACAGAGTTGAGCCTTTCTTTTGATTGAGCAGTTTTGAAACTCTCTGTTTGAAGCATCTGCAAATGGGCATTTGGAGTGCTTTGTGGCCTATGGTGGAAAATGATATATCTTCACCAAAATGATACACGGGAGCATCTTGCGAAATTTCCTTGTGATGTGTGCCCTCATCTCACATAGTGGAAGCTTTCTTTTGGTTAAGCAGATATGAAACAGTCTTTTTCTAGATTCTGCCAGTGCAAATTTGAAATCTTTTCTTCCAATGCGGTGAAAGGAATTATCTTCACATAAAAGCTAGAGAGAAGCATTCTGAACAACTTCTTAGTGATATGTGCATTCCACTCACAGAGTTGAAACTTTCTTTTGATGGAGCAGTTTTGAAACAATCTGAAGAATCCGGAAGTGGATATTTGGAATGCTTTGAGGCCTATGGTGAAAAATTAAATATCTTCACGTGAAAAGTACTCAGAAGCATTCTGCGAAATTACTTTGTGATGTATGCATTCATCTCACAGAGTTCAAGTTTCCTTTTGGTTGAGCAGATTTGAAACAGTCTTTTTGTAGAATCTGCAAGTGGATATATGAGATCTTTTCGTCCAGTGCGAGAAAAAGGAAATATCATCTCATAAAAACTAGGCAGAAGATCCTGAACAAATTCTTAGTGATACATGCATTCAAGTAAAAAGTTGAACCATGCTTTTGATCCAGCAGTTTTCAAACACTCTGTTTGAAGAATCTGCAAGTGGACATTTGGAGCACTTTGAGGCCTATGTTGAAAAAGGAAATATGTTCACATAAAAGATACAGAAAAGCATTCTGTGAAATTTCTTTGTGATGTGTGCATTCTTCTCACAGTGTTGAAGCTTTCTTTTGGTTGAGCAGACTTGAAGCTTTCCTTTTGGAGAATCTGCAAGTGGATATTTGAGATCTTTACGTCCAATGGGGAACCGGATTTATCTTCACATAAAAACTAGACGGAAGCCTTCTGAGCAACTTCTTAGTGATGCGTGTATTCCACTCACGGAGTTGAACCTTTCTTTTGATTGAGCAGTTTTGAAACACTTTTTGTCAAGAATCTGCAAGGTTACAATTGGAGAGCTTTGAGACTTATGCTCAAAAAGGAAATATCTTCACATTAATACTACACAGAACCATTTTGCAAAATTTTATTGTGATGTGTGCATTCATCTCCCAGAGGTGAAGCTATCTTTTTGTTGAGCATATATGAAAGAGGCTTTATGGAGAGTCTGGAAGTGAATATTTGTGATCTTTGCGTCCAATGTGGGAAAAGGAAATATCTTCACTTAAAAACTACACATAAGCATTCTGAGCAACTTCTTAGTGATATGTGCATTCAAGTCACAGAGTCGGACATTTCTTTTGATTCAGCTGTTTTGAAACACGGTGTTTGAAGAATCTGCCAGTGGGCATTTGGAGTGCTTTGAGGGCTATGATGTAAAAGGCAATATCTTCACATAAAAACTACACAGAATTGTTCTGCGAAATTTCCTTGTGATGTGTGCATACATCTCACAGAGTGGAAGCTTTCTTTTGGTTAAGCATATATGGAACAGTCTTTTTCTAGATTCTGCCAGTGCAAATTTGAAATCTTTTTGACCAATGCGGGGAAAGGGATTATCTCCACATACAACCTAGAGAGAAGCATTCTGAACAACTTCTTAGTGATATGTGCCTTCAACTCACAGAGTTGAAACTTTCTTTCCAAGGAGCACTTTTGAAACACTCTGAAGAATCTGCAAGTGAACATTTGGTATGCTTTGAGGCCTATGGTGAAAAAGGAATAATCTTCCCATGAAAAGTACTCGGAAGCATTCTGCGAAATTACTTTGTGATGTATGCATTCATCTCACAGAGTTCAAGTTTCTTTATGGTTGAGCAGATTTGAAACAGTCTTTTTGTAGAATCTGTAACTGCATATTTGAGATCATATCGTCCAATGCAGGAAAAGGAAATATCTTCACATAAAAACCGGACGGAAGCATTCTGAGCAACTTCTTAATGATATGTGCATTCAACTCAGAGAATTGAACCATTCTTTTGATTGATCAGTTTTGAAACACTCTTTGAAGAATCTGCAAGGGGACATTTGGAGGGCTTTGAGACCTATGGTGAAAAAGGAAATATCTTCTCATAAAAACCAAACAGTAGCACTCTGCAAAATTTCTCTGGGATGTGTGCATTCTTCTCTGAGTTGAAGCTTTTCTTTTTGGTTGAACAGATTTGAAAGGTTTTTTTGTAGAATCTGCAAGTGGTTATTTGAGATCTTTTCGTCCAATGAGGGAAAAGGAAATATCTTCACAAAAAAACTAGACAGAAGCATTCTGAGCAACTTCTTGGTGATGTGGGCATTCAACTCTCAGAGTTGAAGCTTTCCTTTGGTTGAACAGATTTGAAATCGTCCTTTTGTACAATCTGCAAGTGGATATTTGAGATCTTTTCATCCAATGCTGAAAAGGAAAAATCTTCACTTCAAAACTAAACAGAAGCATTCTGAGCAACTTCTTAGTGATGGGTGCATTCAACTCACAGAGTTCAGCCTTTCTTTTGATTGAGCAGTTTTGAAACTCTCTGTTTGAAGCATCTGCAAATGGGCATTTGGAGTGCTTTGTGGCCTATGGTGGAAAATGATATATCTTCACCAAAATGATACACGGGAGCACCTTGCGAAATTTCCTTGTGATGTGTGCCTTCATCTCACATAGTGGAAGCTTTCTTTTGGTTAAGCAGATATGAAACAGTCTTTTTCTAGATTCTGCCAGTGCAAATTTGAAATATTTTCTTCCAATGCGGTGAAAGGAATTATCTTCACATAAAAGCTAGAGAGAAGCATTCTGAACAACTTCTTAGTGATATGTGCATTCCACTCACAGAGTTGAAACTTTCTTTTGATGGAGCAGTTTTGAAACAATCTGAAGAATCCGGAAGTGGATATTTGGAATGCTTTGAGGCCTATGGTGAAAAATTAAATATCTTCACGTGAAAAGTACTCAGAAGCATTCTGCGAAATTACTTTGTGATGTATGCATTCATCTCACAGAGTTCAAGTTTCCTTTCGGTTGAGCAGATTTGAAACAGTCTTTTTGTAGAATCTGCAAGTTGATATATGAGATCTTTTCGTCCAGTGCGAGAAAAAGGAAATATCATCTCATAAAAACTAGGCAGAAGATCCTGAACAAATTCTTAGTGATACATGCATTCAAGTAAAAAGGTGAACCATGCTTTTGATCCAGCAGTTTTCAAACACTCTGTTTGAAGAATCTGCAAGTGGACATTTGGAGCACTTTGAGGCCTATGTTGAAAAAGGAAATATGTTCACATAAAAGATACAGAAAAGCATCTGTGAAATTTCTTTGTGATGTGTGCATTCTTCTCACAGTGTTGAAGCTTTCTTTTGGTTGAGCAGACTTGAAGCTTTCCTTTTGGAGAATCTGCAAGTGGATATTTGAGATCTTTACGTCCAATGGGGAACCGGATTTATCTTCATATAAAAACTAGACGGAAGCCTTCTGAGCAACTTCTTAGTGATGCGTGTATTCCACTCACGGAGTTGAACTTTTTTTTTGATTGAGCAGTTTTGAAACACTTTTTGTCAAGAATCTGCAAGGTTACAATTGGAGAGCTTTGAGACTTTTGCTCAATAAGGAAATATCTTCACATTAATACTACACAGAACCATTTTGCAAAATTTTATTGTGATGTGTGCGTTCATCTCCCAGAGGTGAAGCTATCTTTTTGTTGAGCATATATGAAAGAGGCTTTATGGAGAGTCTGGAAGTGAATATTTGTGATCTTTGCGTCCAATGTGGGAAAAGGAAATATCTTCACTTAAAAACTACACATAAGCATTCTGAGCAACTTCTTAGTCATATGTGCATTCAAGTCACAGAGTCGGACATTTCTTTTGATTCAGCTGTTTTGAAACACGGTGTTTGAAGAATCTGCCAGTGGGCATTTGGAGTGCTTTGAGGGCTATGATGTAAAAGGCAATATCTTCACATAAAACTACACAGAATAGTTCTGCGAAATTTCCTTGTGATGTGTGCATACATCTCACAGAGTGGAAGCTTTCTTTTGGTTAAGCATATATGGAACAGTCTTTTTCTAGATTCTGCCAGTGCAAATTTGAAATCTTTTTGACCATTGCGGGGAAAGGGATTATCTCCACATACAACCTAGAGAGAAGCATTCTGAACAACTTCTTAGTGATATGTGCCTTCAACTCACAGAGTTGAAACTTTCTTTCCAAGGAGCACTTTTGAAACACTCTGAAGAATCTGCAAGTGAACATTTGGTATGCTTTGAGGCCTATGGTGAAAAAGGAATAATCTTCCCATGAAAAGTACTCGGAAGCATTCGGCGAAATTACTTTGTGATGTATGCATTCATCTCACAGAGTTCAAGTTTCTTTATGGTTGAGCAGATTTGAAACAGTCTTTTTGTAGAATCTGCAAATGGATATCTGAGTTATTTTCGTCCAATGCGAGAAAAAGAAATATGACCTCATAAAAACTAGGCAGGAGCATCCTGACCAATTTCTTAGTGATGTATGCTTTCAAGTAACAAGGTGAACTTTGCTTTTCATCCAGCAGTTTTGAAACACGGTGTTTGAAGAATCTGCAAGTGGGCATTTGGAGTGCTTTGAGGGCTATGATAAAAAGGGAAATATCTTCACATAAAAACTATACAGAATAATTCTACGAAATTTCTTTGTGATATGTGCATTCGTCTCACGGAGTTAAGGCTCTCTTTTGGTTGAGCAGATTTGAAAGTGTCTTTTTCTACAATCTGCAAGTGGATGTTTGAGATCTTTTCTTCCAATGCATGAAAAGGAATTATCCTCACTTAGAAACTAGACAGAAGCATTCTGAGCAACTCTTTTTGGATGTGTGCATTCATCTCATGGAGGTGAGCCTTTCTTTTGCTTGAAGAGTTTTGAAACTCTCTGTTTAAAGTATCTGCAACTGGACATTTGGAGTGCTTTGAGGTCTATGGTGAAAAAGGAAATATATTCTTATGAAATCTAAAGAGAAGCATCCTGCGAAATTAGTTTATGATGTGTGCATTCATCTCAGAGAGTTGAAGCTTTCTTGTTTTTGAGCAGATTTGAAACAGTCTTTTTGTCGACTCTGTAACTGCATATTTGAGATCATATCGTCCAATGCAGGAAAAGGAAATATCTTCACATAAAAACCGGACGGAAGCATTCTGAGCAACTTCTAAATGATATGTGCATTCAACTCAGAGAATTGAACCATTCTTTTGATTGATCAGTTTTGAAACACTCTTTGAAGAATCTGCAAGAGGACATTTGAAGGGCTTTGAGACCTATGGTGAAAAAGGAAATATCTTCTCATAAAAACCAAACAGTAGCACTCTGCAAAATTTCTCTGGGATGTGTGCATTCTTCACTGAGTTGAAGCTTTTCTTTTTGGTTGAACAGATTTGAAACGTTTTTTTGTAGAATCTGCAAGTGGTTATTTGAGATCTTTTCGTCCAATGTGGGAAAAGGAAATATCTTCACATAAAAACTAGACAGAAGCATTCTGAGCATCTTCTTGGTGATGTGGGCATTCAACACTCAGAGTTGAAGCTTTCCTTTGGTTGAACAGATTTGAAATAGTCCTTTTGTACCATCTGCAAGTGGATATTTGAGATCCTTTCATCCAATGCTGAAAAGGAAAAATCTTCACTTCAAAACTAAACTGAAGCATTCTGAGCAACTTCTTAGTGATGGGTGCATTCAACTCACAGAGTTGAGCCTTTCTTTTGATTGAGCAGTTTTGAAACTCTCTGTTTGAAGCATCTGCAATTGGGCATTTGGAGTGCTTTGTGGCCTATGGTGGAAAATGATATATCTTCACCAAAATGATACACGGGAGCATCTTGCGAAATTTCCTTGTGATGTGTGCTTTCATCTCACATACTGAAAGCTTTCTTTTGGTTAAGCAGATATGAAACAGTCTTTTTCTAGATTCTGCCACTGCAAATTTGAAATCTTTTCTTCCAATGCGGTGAAAGGAATTATCTTCACATAAAAGCTAGAGAGAAGCATTCTGAACAACTTCTTAGTGATATGTGCATTCCACTCACAGAGTTGAAACTTTCTTTTGATGGAGCAGTTTTGAAACAATCTGAAGAATCCGGAAGTGGATATTTGGAATGCTTTGAGGCCTATGGTGAAAAATTAAATATCTTCACGTGAAAAGTACTCAGAAGCATTCTGCGAAATTACTTTGTGATGTATGCATTCATCTCACAGAGTTCAAGTTTCCTTTTGGTTGAGCAGATTTGAAACAGTCTTGTTGTAGAATCTGCAAGTGGATATATGAGATCTTTTCGTCCAGTGCGAGAAAAAGGAAATATCATCTCATAAAAACTAGGCAGAAGATCCTGAACAAATTCTTAGTGATACATGCATTCAAGTAAAAAGGTGAACCATGCTTTTGATCCAGCAGTTTTCAAACACTCTGTTTGAAGAATCTGCAAGTCGACATTTGGAGCACTTTGAGGCCTATGTTGAAAAAGGAAATATGTTCATATAAAAGATACAGAAAAGCATTCTGTGTAATTTCTTTGTGATGTGTGCATTCTTCTCACAGTGTTGAAGCTTTCTTTTGGTTGAGCAGACTTGAAGCTTTCCTTTTGGAGAATCTGCAAGTGGATATTTGAGATCTTTACGTCCAATGGGGAACCGGATTTATCTTCACATAAAAACTAGACGGAAGCATTCTGAGCAACTTCTTAGTGATGCGTGTATTCCACTCACAGAGTTGAACCTTTCTTTTGATTGAGCAGGTTTGAAACACTTTTTGTCAAGAATCTGCAAGGTTACAATTGCAGAGCTTTGAGACTTATGCTCAAAAAGGAAATATCTTCACATTAATGCTACACAGAACCATTTTCCAAAATTTTATTGTGATGTGTGCGTTCATCTCCCAGAGGTGAAGCTATCTTTTTGTTGAGCATATATGAAAGAGGCTTTATGGAGAGTCTGGAAGTGAATATTTGTGATCTTTGCGTCCAATGTCGGAAAAGGAAATATCTTCACTTAAAAACTACACATAAGCATTCTGAGCAACTTCTTAGTGATATGTGCATTCAAGTCACAGAGTCGGACATTTCTTTTGATTCAGCTGTTTTGAACCACGGTGTTTGAAGAATCTGCAAGTGGGCATTTGGAGTGCTTTGAGGGCTATGATGTAAAAGGAAATATCTTCACATAAAAACTACACAGAATAGTTCTGCGAAATTTCCTTGTGATGTGTGCACACATCTCACATAGTGGAAGCTTTCTTTTGGTTTAGCATATATGAAACAGTCTTTTTCTGGATTCTGGCAGTGCAAATTTGAAATCTTTTTGACCAATGCGGGGAAAGGAATTATCTCCACATACAACCTAGAGAGAAGCATTCTGAACAACTTCTTAGTGATATGTGCCTTTAACTCACAGAGTTGAAACTTTCTTTCCAAGGAGCAGTTTTGAAACACTCTGAAGAATCAGCAAGTGAACATTTGGTATGTTTTGAGGCCTATGGTGAAAAAGGAATAATCTTCCCATGAAAAGTACTCGGAAGCATTCGGCGAAATTACTTTGTGATGTATGCATTCATCTCACAGAGTTCAAGTTTCTTTATGGTTGAACAGATTTGAAACAGTCTTTTTGTAGAATCTGCAAATGGATATCTGAGTTATTTTCGTCCAATGCGAGAAAAAGAAATATGACCTCATAAAAACTAGGCAGGAGCATCCTGACCAATTTCTTAGTGATGTATGCTTTCAAGAAACAAGGTGAACTTTGCTTTTCATCCAGCAGTTTTGAAACATGGTGTTTGAAGAATCTGCAAGTGGGCATTTGGAGTGCTTTGAGGGCTATGATAAAAAGGGAAATATCTTCACATAAAAACTATACAGAATAATTCTGCGAAATTTATTTGTGATGTGTGCATTCGTCTCACGGAGTTAAGGCTCTCTTTTGGTTGAGCAGATTTGAAAGTGTCTTTTTCTAAAATCTGCAAGTGGATGTTTGAGATATTTTCTTCCAATGCATAAAAAGGAATTATCCTCACTTAGAAACTAGACAGAAGCATTCTGAGCAACTCTTTTTGGATGTGTGCATTCATCTCATGGAGGTGAGCCTTTCTTTTGCTTGAAGAGTTTTGAAACTCTCTGTTTAAAGTATGTGCAACTGGACATTTGGAGTGCTTTGAGGTCTATGGTGAAAAAGGAAATATATTCTTATGAAATCCAAAGAGAAGCATCCTGCGAAATTAGTTTATGATGTGTGCATTCATCTCAGAGAGTTGAAGCTTTCTTGTTTTTGAGCAGATTTGAGACAGTCTTTTTGTCGTCTCTGTAACTGCATATTTGAGATCATATCGTCCAATGCAGGAAAAAGAAATATCTTCACATAAAAACCGGACGGAAGCATTCTGAGCAACTTCTTAATGATATGTGCATTCAACTCAGAGAATTGAACCATTCTTTTGATTGATCAGTTTTGAAACACTCTTTGAAGAATCTGCAAGAGGACATTTGGAGGGCTTTGAGACCTATGGTGAAAAAGGAAATATCTTCTCATAAAAACCAAACAGTAGCACTCTGCAAAATTTCTCTGGGATGTGTGCATTCTTCTCTGAGTTGAAGCTTTTCTTTTTGGTTGAACAGATTTGAAACGTTTTTTTGTAGAATCTGCAGGTGGTTATTTGAGATCTTTTCGTCCAATGTGGGAAAAGGAAATATCTTCACATAAAAACTAGACAGAAGCATTCTGAGCAACTTCTTGGTGATGTGGGCATTCAACTCTCAGAGTTGAAGCTTTCCTTTGGTTGAACAGATTTGAAATAGTCCTTTTGTACCATCTGCAAGTGGATATTTGAGATCTTTTCATCCAATGCTGAAAAGGAAATATCTTCACTTCAAAAGTAAACTAAAGCATTCTGAGCAACTTCTTAGTGATGGGTGCATTCAACTCACAGAGTTGAGCCTTTCTTTTGATTGAGCAGATTTGAAACTCTCTGTTTGAAGCATCTGCAAATGGGCATTTGGAGTGCTTTGTGGCCTATGGTGGAAAATGATATATCTTCACCAAAATGATACACGGGAGCATCTTGCGAAATTTCCTTGTGATGTGTGCCTTCATCTCACATAGTGGAAGCTTTCTTTTGGTTAAGCAGATATGAAACAGTCTTTTTCTAGATTCTGCCAGTGCAAATTTGAAATCTTTTCTTCCAATGCGGTGAAAGGAATTATCTTCACATAAAAGCTAGAGAGAAGCATTCTGAACAACTTCTTAGTGATATGTGCATTCCACTCACAGAGTTGAAACTTTCTTTTGATGGAGCAGTTTTGAAACTATCTGAAGAATCCGGAAGTGGATATTTGGAATGCTTTGAGGCCTATGGTGAAAAATTAAATATCTTCACGTGAAAAGTACTCAGAAGCATTCTGCGAAATTACTTTGTGATGTATGCATTCATCTCACAGAGTTCAAGTTTCCTTTTGGTTGAGCAGATTTGAAACAGTCTTTTTGTAGAATCTGCAAGTGGATATACGAGATCTTTTCGTCCAGTGCGAGAAAAAGGAAATATCATCTCATAAAAACTAGGCAGAAGATCCTGAACAAATTCTTAGTGATACATGCTTTCAAGTAAATAGGTGAACCATGCTTTTGATCCAGCAGTTTTGAACACTCTGTTTGAAGTATCTGCAAGTGGACATTTGGATCACTTTGAGGCCTATGTTCAAAAAGGAAATGTGTTCACATAAAAGATACAGAAAAGCATTCTGTGAAATTTCTTTGTGATGTGTGCATTCTTCTCACAGTGTTGAAGCTTTCTTTTGGTTGAGGAGACTTGAAGCTTTCCTTTTGGAGAATCTGCAAGTGGATATTTGAGACCTTTACGTCCAATGGGGAACCGGATTTATCTTCACATAAAAACTAGACGGAAGCATTCTGAGCAACTTCTTAGTGATGCGTGTATTCCACTCACAGAGTTGAACCTTTCTTTTGATTGAGCAGTTTTGAAACACTTTTTGTCAAGAATCTGCAAGGTTACAATTGGAGAGCTTTGAGACTTACGCTCAAAAAGGAAATATCTTCACATTAATGCTACACAGAACCATTTTCCAAAATTTTATTGTGATGTGTGCGTTCATCTCCCAGAGGTGAAGCTATCTTTTTGTTGAGCATATATGAAAGAGGCTTTATGGAGAGTCTGGAAGTGAATATTTGTGATCTTTGCGTCCAATGTGGGAAAAGGAATTATCTTCACTTAAAAACTACACATAAGCATTCTGAGCAACTTCTTAGTGATATGTGCATTCAAGTCACAGAGTCGGACATTTCTTTTGATTCAGCTGTTTTGAACCACGGTGTTTGAAGAATCTGCAAGTGGGCATTTGGAGTGCTTTGAGGGCTATGATGTAAAAGGAAATATCTTCACATAAAAACTACACAGAATAGTTCTGCGAAATTTCCTTGTGATGTGTGCACACATCTCACATAGTGGAAGCTTTCTTTTGGTTTAGCATATATGAAACAGTCTTTTTCTGGATTCTGGCAGTGCAAATTTGAAATCTTTTTGACCAATGCGGGGAAAGGAATTATCTCCACATACAACCTAGAGAGAAGCATTCTGAACAACTTCTTAGTGATATGTGCCTTCAACTCACAGAGTTGAAACTTTCTTTCCAAGGAGCAGTTTTGAAACACTCTGAAGAATCAGCAAGTGAACATTTGGTATGTTTTGAGGCCTATGGTGAAAAAGGAATAAACTTCCCATGAAAAGTACTCGGAAGCATTCGGCGAAATTACTTTGTGATGTGTGCATTCATCTCACAGAGTTCAAGTTTCTTTATGGTTGAGCAGATTTGAAACAGTCTTTTTGTAGAATCTGCAAATGGATATCTGAGTTATTTTCGTCCAATGCGAGAAAAAGAAATATGACCTCATAAAAACTAGGCAGGAGCATCCTGACCAATTTCTTAGTGATGTATGCTTTCAAGAAACAAGGTGAACTTTGCTTTTCATCCAGCAGTTTTGAAACATGGTGTTTGAAGAATCTGCAAGTGGGCATTTGGAGTGCTTTGAGGGCTATGATAAAAAGGGAAATATCTTCACATAAAAACTATACAGAATAATTCTGCGAAATTTCTTTGTGATGTGTGCATTCGTCTCACGGAGTTAAGGCTCTCTTTTGGTTGAGCAGATTTGAAAGTGTCTTTTTCTACAATCTGCAAGTGGATGTTTGAGATCTTTTCTTCCAATGCATAAAAAGGAATTATCCTCACTTAGAAACTAGACAGAAGCATTCTGAGCAACTATTTTTGGATGTGTGCATTCATCTCATGGAGGTGAGCCTTTCTTTTGCTTGAAGAGTTTTGAAACTCTCTGTTTAAAGTATCTGCAACTGGACATTTGGAGTGCTTTGAGGTCTATGGTGAAAAAGGAAATATATACTTATGAAATCCAAAGAGAAGCATCCTGCGAAATTAGTTTATGATGTGTGCATTCATCTCAGAGAGTTGAAGCTTTCTTGTTTTTGAGCAGATTTGAAACAGTCTTTTTGTCGTCTCTGTAACTGCACATTTGAGATCATATCGTCCAATGGAGGAAAAAGAAATATCTTCACATAAAAACCGGACGGAAGCATTCTGAGCAACTTCTTAATGATATGTGCATTCAACTCAGAGAATTGAACCATTCTTTTGATTGATCAGTTTTGAAACACTCTTTGAAGAATCTGCAAGAGGACATTTGGAGGGCTTTGAGACCTATGGTGAAAAAGGAAATATCTTCTCATAAAAACCAAACAGTAGCACTCTGCAAAATTTCTCTGGGATGTGTGCATTCTTCTCTGAGTTGAAGCTTTTCTTTTTGGTTGAACAGATTTGAAACGTTTTTTTGTAGAATCTGCAAGTGGTTATTTGAGATCTTTTCGTCCAATGTGGGAAAAGGAAATATCTTCACATAAAAACTAGACAGAAGCATTCTGAGCAACTTCTTGGTGATGTGGGCATTCAACTCTCAGAGTTGAAGCTTTCCTTTGGTTGAACAGATTTGAAATAGTCCTTTTGTACCATCTGCAAGTGGATATTTGAGATCTTTTCATCCAATGCTGAAAAGGAAATATCTTCACTTCAAAAGTAAACTGAAGCATTCTGAGCAACTTCTTAGTGATGGGTGCATTCAACTCACAGAGTTGAGCCTTTCTTTTGATTGAGCAGTTTTGAAACTCTCTGTTTGAAGCATCTGCAACTGGGCATTTGGAGTGCTTTGTGGCCTATGGTGGAAAATGATATATCTTCACCAAAATGATACACGGGAGCATCTTGCGAAATTTCCTTGTGATGTGTGCCTTCATCTCACATAGTGGAAGCTTTCTTTTGGTTAAGCAGATATGAAACAGTCTTTTTCTAGATTCTGCCAGTGCAAATTTGAAATCTTTTCTTCCAATGCGGTGAAAGGAATTATCTTCACATAAAAGCTAGAGAGAAGCATTCTGAACCACTTCTTAGTGATATGTGCATTCCACTCACAGAGTTGAAACTTTCTTTTGATGGAGCAGTTTTGAAACAATCTGAAGAATCCGGAAGTGGATATTTGGAATGCTTTGAGTCCTTTGGTGAAAAATTAAATATCTTCACGTGAAAAGTACTCAGAAGCATTCTGCGAAATTACTTTGTGATGTATGCATTCATCTCACAGAGTTCAAGTTTCCTTTTGGTTGAGCAGATTTGAAACAGTCTTTTTGTAGAATCTGCAAGTGGATATATGAGATCTTTTCGTCCAGTGCGAGAAAAAGGAAATATCATCTCATAAAAACTAGGCAGAAGATCCTGAACAAATTCTTAGTGATACATGCATTCAAGTAAAAAGGTGAACCATGCTTTTGATCCAGCAGTTTTCAAACTCTCTGTTTGAAGAATCTGCAAGTCGACATTTGGAGCACTTTGAGGCCTATGTTGAAAAAGGAAATATGTTCATATAAAAGATACAGAAAAGCATTCTGTGAAATTTCTTTGTGATGTGTGCATTCTTCTCACAGTGTTGAAGCTTTCTTTTGGTTGAGCAGACTTGAAGCTTTCCTTTTGGAGAATCTGCAAGTGGATATTTGAGACCTTTACGTCCAATGGGGAACCGGATTTATCTTCACATAAAAACTAGACGGAAGCATTCTGAGCAACTTCTTAGTGATGCGTGTATTCCACTCACAGAGTTGAACCTTTCTTTTGATTGAGCAGGTTTGAAACACTTTTTGTCAAGAATCTGCAAGGTTACAATTGCAGAGCTTTGAGACTTATGCTCAAAAAGGAAATATCTTCACATTAATGCTACACAGAACCATTTTCCAAAATTTTATTGTGATGTGTGCGTTCATCTCCCAGAGGTGAAGCTATCTTTTTGTTGAGCATATATGAAAGAGGCTTTATGGAGAGTCTGGAAGTGAATATTTGTGATCTTTGCGTCCAATGTCGGAAAAGGAAATATCTTCACTTAAAAACTACACATAAGCATTCTGAGCAACTTCTTAGTGATATGTGCATTCAAGTCACAGAGTCGGACATTTCTTTTGATTCAGCTGTTTTGAACCACGGTGTTTGAAGAATCTGCAAGTGGGCATTTGGAGTGCTTTGAGGGCTATGATGTAAAAGGAAATATCTTCACATAAAAACTACACAGAATAGTTCTGCGAAATTTCCTTGTGATGTGTGCACACATCTCACATAGTGGAAGCTTTCTTTTGGTTTAGCATATATGAAACAGTCTTTTTCTGGATTCTGGCAGTGCAAATTTGAAATCTTTTTGACCAATGCGGGGAAAGGAATTATCTCCACATACAACCTAGAGAGAAGCATTCTGAACAACTTCTTAGTGATATGTGCCTTTAACTCACAGAGTTGAAACTTTCTTTCCAAGGAGCAGTTTTGAAACACACTGAAGAATCAGCAAGTGAACATTTGGTATGTTTTGAGGCCTATGGTGAAAAAGGAATAATCTTCCCATGAAAAGTGCTCGGAAGCATTCTGCGAAATTACTTTGTGATGTATGCATTCATCTCACAGAGTTCAAGTTTCTTTATGGTTGAGCAGATTTGAAACAGTCTTTTTGTAGAATCTGCAAATGGATATCTGAGTTATTTTCGTCCAATGCGAGAAAAAGAAATATGACCTCATAAAAACTAGGCAGGAGCATCCTGACCAATTTCTTAGTGATGTATGCTTTCAAGAAACAAGGTGAACTTTGCTTTTCATCCAGCAGTTTTGAAACATGGTGTTTGAAGAATCTGCAAGTGGGCATTTGGAGTGCTTTGAGGGCTATGATAAAAAGGGAAATATCTTCACATAAAAACTATACAGAATAATTCTGCGAAATTTATTTGTGATGTGTGCATTCGTCTCACGGAGTTAAGGCTCTCTTTTGGTTGAGCAGATTTGAAAGTGTCTTTTTCTACAATCTGCAAGTGGATGTTTGAGATCTTTTCTTCCAATGCATAAAAAGGAATTATCCTCACTTAGAAACTAGACAGAAGCATTCTGAGCAACTCTTTTTGGATGTGTGCATTCATCTCATGGAGGTGAGCCTTTCTTTTGCTTGAAGAGTTTTGAAGCTCTCTGTTTAAAGTATCTGCAACTGGACATTTGGAGTGCTTTGAGGTCTATGGTGAAAAAGGAAATATATTCTTATGAAATCCAAAGAGAAGCATCCTGCGAAATTAGTTTATGATGTGTGCATTCATCTCAGAGAGTTGAAGCTTTCTTGTTTTTGAGCAGATTTGAAACAGTCTTTTTGTCGTCTCTGTAACTGCATATTTGAGATCATATCGTCCAATGCAGGAAAAAGAAATATCTTCACATAAAAACCGGACGGAAGCATTCTGAGCAACTTCTTAATGATATGTGCATTCAACTCAGAGAATTGAACCATTCTTTTGATTGATCAGTTTTGAAACACTCTTTGAAGAATCTGCAAGAGGACATTTGGAGGGCTTTGAGACCTATGGTGAAAAAGGAAATATCTTCTCATAAAAACCAAACAGTAGCACTCTGCAAAATTTCTCTGGGATGTGTGCATTCTTCTCTGAGTTGAAGCTTTTCTTTTTGGTTGAACAGATTTGAAACGTTTTTTTGTAGAATCTGCAGGTGGTTATTTGAGATCTTTTCGTCCAATGTGGGAAAAGGAAATATCTTCACATAAAAACTAGACAGAAGCATTCTGAGCAACTTCTTGGTGATGTGGGCATTCAACTCTCAGAGTTGAAGCTTTCCTTTGGTTGAACAGGTTTGAAATAGTCCTTTTGTACCATCTGCAAGTGGATATTTGAGATCTTTTCATCCAATGCTGAAAAGGAAATATCTTCACTTCAAAAGTAAACTAAAGCATTCTGAGCAACTTCTTAGTGATGGGTGCATTCAACTCACAGAGTTGAGCCTTTCTTTTGATTGAGCAGATTTGAAACTCTCTGTTTGAAGCATCTGCAAATGGGCATTTGGAGTGCTTTGTGGCCTATGGTGGAAAATGATATATCTTCACCAAAATGATACACGGGAACATCTTGCGAAATTTCCTTGTGATGTGTGCCTTCATCTCACATAGTGGAAGCTTTCTTTTGGTTAAGCAGATATGAAACAGTCTTTTTCTAGATTCTGCCAGTGCAAATTTGAAATCTTTTCTTCCAATGCGGTGAAAGGAATTATCTTCACATAAAAGCTAGAGAGAAGCATTCTGAACAACTTCTTAGTGATATGTGCATTCCACTCACAGAGTTGAAACTTTCTTTTGATGGAGCAGTTTTGAAACTATCTGAAGAATCCGGAAGTGGATATTTGGAATGCTTTGAGGCCTATGGTGAAAAATTAAATATCTTCACGTGAAAAGTACTCAGAAGCATTCTGCGAAATTACTTTGTGATGTATGCATTCATCTCACAGAGTTCAAGTTTCCTTTTGGTTGAGCAGATTTGAAACAGTCTTTTTGTAGAATCTGCAAGTGGATATACGAGATCTTTTCGTCCAGTGCGAGAAAAAGGAAATATCATCTCATAAAAACTAGGCAGAAGATCCTGAACAAATTCTTAGTGATACATGCTTTCAAGTAAATAGGTGAACCATGCTTTTGATCCAGCAGTTTTGAAACACTCTGTTTGAAGTATCTGCAAGTGGACATTTGGAGCACTTTGAGGCCTATGTTGAAAAAGGAAATATGTTCACATAAAAGATACAGAAAAGCATTCTGTGAAATTTCTTTGTGATGTGTGCATTCTTCTCACAGTGTTGAAGCTTTCTTTTGGTTGAGGAGACTTGAAGCTTTCCTTTTGGAGAATCTGCAAGTGGATATTTGAGACCTTTACGTCCAATGGTGAACCGGATTTATCTTCACATAAAAACTAGACGGAAGCATTCTGAGCAACTTCTTAGTGATGCGTGTATTCCACTCACAGAGTTGAACCTTTCTTTTGATTGAGCAGTTTTGAAACACTTTTTGTCAAGAATCTGCAAGGTTACAATTGGAGAGCTTTGAGACTTACGCTCAAAAAGGAAATATCTTCACATTAATGCTACACAGAACCATTTTCCAAAATTTTATTGTGATGTGTGCGTTCATCTCCCAGAGGTGAAGCTATCTTTTTGTTGAGCATATATGAAAGAGGCTTTATGGAGAGTCTGGAAGTGAATATTTGTGATCTTTGCGTCCAATGTGGGAAAAGGAAATATCTTCACTTAAAAACTACACATAAGCATTCTGAGCAACTTCTTAGTGATATGTGCATTCAAGTCACAGAGTGGGACATTTCTTTTGATTCAGCTCTTTTGAACCACGGTGTTTGAAGAATCTGCAAGTGGGCATTTGGAGTGCTTTGAGGGCTATGATGTAAAAGGAAATATCTTCACATAAAAACTACACAGAATAGTTCTGCGAAATTTCCTTGTGATGTGTGCACACATCTCACATAGTGGAAGCTTTCTTTTGGTTTAGCATATATGAAACAGTCTTTTTCTGGATTCTGGCAGTGCAAATTTGAAATCTTTTTGACCAATGCGGGGAAAGGAATTATCTCCACATACAACCTAGAGAGAAGCATTCTGAACAACTTCTTAGTGATATGTGCCTTCAACTCACAGAGTTGAAACTTTCTTTCCAAGGAGCAGTTTTGAAACACTCTGAAGAATCAGCAAGTGAACATTTGGTATGTTTTGAGGCCTATGGTGAAAAAGGAATAAACTTCCCATGAAAAGTACTCGGAAGCATTCGGCGAAATTACTTTGTGATGTGTGCATTCATCTCACAGAGTTCAAGTTTCTTTATGGTTGAGCAGATTTGAAACAGTCTTTTTGTAGAATCTGCAAATGGATATCTGAGTTATTTTCGTCCAATGCGAGAAAAAGAAATATGACCTCATAAAAACTAGGCAGGAGCATCCTGACCAATTTCTTAGTGATGTATGCTTTCAAGAAACAAGGTGAACTTTGCTTTTCATCCAGCAGTTTTGAAACATGGTGTTTGAAGAATCTGCAAGTGGGCATTTGGAGTGCTTTGAGGGCTATGATAAAAAGGGAAATATCTTCACATAAAAACTATACAGAATAATTCTGCGAAATTTCTTTGTGATGTGTGCATTCGTCTCACGGAGTTAAGGCTCTCTTTTGGTTGAGCAGATTTGAAAGTGTCTTTTTCTACAATCTGCAAGTGGATGTTTGAGATCTTTTCTTCCAATGCATAAAAAGGAATTATCCTCACTTAGAAACTAGACAGAAGCATTCTGAGCAACTATTTTTGGATGTGTGCATTCATCTCATGGAGGTGAGCCTTTCTTTTGCTTGAAGAGTTTTGAAACTCTCTGTTTAAAGTATCTGCAACTGGACATTTGGAGTGCTTTGAGGTCTATGGTGAAAAAGGAAATATATACTTATGAAATCCAAAGAGAAGCATCCTGCGAAATTAGTTTATGATGTGTGCATTCATCTCAGAGAGTTGAAGCTTTCTTGTTTTTGAGCAGATTTGAAACAGTCTTTTTGTCGTCTCTGTAACTGCACATTTGAGATCATATCGTCCAATGGAGGAAAAAGAAATATCTTCACATAAAAACCGGACGGAAGCATTCTGAGCAACTTCTTAATGATATGTGCATTCAACTCAGAGAATTGAACCATTCTTTTGATTGATCAGTTTTGAAACACTCTTTGAAGAATCTGCAAGAGGACATTTGGAGGGCTTTGAGACCTATGGTGAAAAAGGAAATATCTTCTCATAAAAACCAAACAGTAGCACTCTGCAAAATTTCTCTGGGATGTGTGCATTCTTCTCTGAGTTGAAGCTTTTCTTTTTGGTTGAACAGATTTGAAACGTTTTTTTGTAGAATCTGCAAGTGGTTATTTGAGATCTTTTCGTCCAATGTGGGAAAAGGAAATATCTTCACATAAAAACTAGACAGAAGCATTCTGAGCAACTTCTTGGTGATGTGGGCATTCAACTCTCAGAGTTGAAGCTTTCCTTTGGTTGAACAGATTTGAAATAGTCCTTTTGTACCATCTGCAAGTGGATATTTGAGATCTTTTCATCCAATGCTGAAAAGGAAATATCTTCACTTCAAAAGTAAACTGAAGCATTCTGAGCAACTTCTTAGTGATGGGTGCATTCAACTCACAGAGTTGAGCCTTTCTTTTGATTTAGCAGTTTTGAAACTCTCTGTTTGAAGCATCTGCAACTGGGCATTTGGAGTGCTTTGTGGCCTATGGTGGAAAATGATATATCTTCACCAAAATGATACACGGGAGCATCTTGCGAAATTTCCTTGTGATGTGTGCCTTCATCTCACATAGTGGAAGCTTTCTTTTGGTTAAGCAGATATGAAACAGTCTTTTTCTAGATTCTGCCAGTGCAAATTTGAAATCTTTTCTTCCAATGCGGTGAAAGGAATTATCTTCACATAAAAGCTAGAGAGAAGCATTCTGAACAACTTCTTAGTGATATGTGCATTCCACTCACAGAGTTGAAACTTTCTTTTGATGGAGCAGTTTTGAAACAATCTGAAGAATCCGGAAGTGGATATTTGGAATGCTTTGAGTCCTTTGGTGAAAAATTAAATATCTTCACGTGAAAAGTACTCAGAAGCATTCTGCGAAATTACTTTGTGATGTATGCATTCATCTCACAGAGTTCAAGTTTCCTTTTGGTTGAGCAGATTTGAAACAGTCTTGTTGTAGAATCTGCAAGTGGATATATGAGATCTTTTCGTCCAGTGCGAGAAAAAGGAAATATCATCTCATAAAAACTAGGCAGAAGATCCTGAACAAATTCTTAGTGATACATGCATTCAAGTAAAAAGGTGAACCATGCTTTTGATCCAGCAGTTTTCAAACACTCTGTTTGAAGAATCTGCAAGTCGACATTTGGAGCACTTTGAGGCCTATGTTGAAAAAGGAAATATGTTCATATAAAAGATACAGAAAAGCATTCTGTGAAATTTCTTTGTGATGTGTGCATTCTTCTCACAGAGTTGAAGCTTTCTTTTGGTTGAGCAGACTTGAAGCTTTCCTTTTGGAGAATCTGCAAGTGGATATTTGAGACCTTTACGTCCAATGGGGAACCGGATTTATCTTCACATAAAAACTAGACGGAAGCATTCTGAGCAACTTCTTAGTGATGCGTGTATTCCACTCACAGAGTTGAACCTTTCTTTTGATTGAGCAGGTTTGAAACACTTTTTGTCAAGAATCTGCAAGGTTACAATTGCAGAGCTTTGAGACTTATGCTCAAAAAGGAAATATCTTCACATTAATGCTACACAGAACCATTTTGCAAAATTTTATTGTGATGTGTGCGTTCATCTCCCAGAGGTGAAGCTATCTTCTTGTTGAGCATATATGAAAGAGGCTTTATAGAGAGTCTGGAAGTGAATATTTGTGATCTTTGCGTCCAATGTCGGAAAAGGAAATATCTTCACTTAAAAACTACACATAAGCATTCTGAGCAACTTCTTAGTGATATGTGCATTCAA